>NC_133691.1:6887500-8087500 GCF_048934315.1 Petromyzon marinus | reverse complement strand
GAATCTTAAATCTTAAATAAGTGGTATACAATTCTAACTATACTAAAGGTACAAAGTTATGCGACCTGTTGCAAGCGTTGTGTTTTCAATGTTACAGTTGTTCTGTTTTGTTGATGAAACCCGATTCAAGAGCTTCTTGGCTCACAAGGCAATTCGAAATAAACTGTTCAAACTGTTCAATGGAGAGAGAGAGCACTTCCAAGGAGGTCGACCACGGCGGAGATGGAGTGATGAGATCAGCCGACGTGCAGGTGCAAGAGAGGGATGAATCAGAATCAGAATATGTATTTACACTGCACGAATCCGATGAGCTGTGATGCTCTTCTTCACATGTCCAGGATAATGGTACTGTCGTGGTGCTGGACTGTGAGGGATGGCGAGGGTGTGGGGAGGCCTTCATCGAGCAGTGGATAGAGAACGGCTGTTGATGATGACGAAAGGGAGAAATGTTCGCCTCGATCGTTTTGTGCAATGCCAATTTTCCCTTGTAACCTGCAGGCAAGCTGTACGCTTAACACATTGAAAAATGAAGTGCTGTGATAAGTGGGAATATATATGTCACCTGATGATGATTGCTTGTGTTGCAGTCGAAACGTCTTAAGAATTTTATTGTTTTATATTTTTATTATTTTATTGTTTCCCTTCTACGTGACTTTACCGAAAGAACCAAGAATATGAATCTCTGCAGTCACGAAAGCTTTAAATCGAAATATATGCCGGTGTTTAATAACTCATTCCATAAATATTTTTTGTAAATCATTTTTTTCCATTATATATCTTTTTAGATTTTTGTAATTTTTTTACGTGTATGTTTCCTAACATAACCAGTGAAATGTTCTGCGTTGCATATTGCATTTTATATATATATTCATATTTCCAACTAATGTGCCTTCAACAAAGATGATAGGTTGATGTGCAAATATATTTATTCGGCTTTCTTTTTCGGAAAATTGTCAGAAGTAATTTATATAAATCTGTCAATTGACAGCAGAGAGCGCTAGAAATACGGCTGCCACCGTACAGATGGTATTTCTGGTTAATGCAGCCTGTGAATTTACTGCAAACATTATTTTAACTGCGATGAAACTCTACCAAAGTTCATACAATTTCTACAGTAAAATCGTTCAGTTTATGTATTATTATGAGCCCGGGGAAAATGTTCTTTTGTAGGATTAAGGCTATGCTACATAGAGCTCTACAGGAAATTAAAGCATAATGATTATAAATTCCCATTTTAAATGATTGTGCTCTTAAATAATCGACAATGCATCATTCTCCCGGTTTGCTTAGCACAGTGGAGCTCCCATCAAACTATTTCCTTTCTGCGTGTTATTACGGCAGTATATCCAGCCATGTGGCAATGTGCAAGTTCACATCCTGGTCAGAGTTAGACTCAGCCCATCATATCCCTCTGGGGTCGACGACATGAGTACCGTTTTGTGGACATTGGTTGCCGTGTTGAGACAGCGACTCCCACCATAGTAATGTGGAATTTCAACTAAAGAGTGCAAGTTCATATCTCAGTAAGTGTTAGACTCAGCCCATGATCCCTCTGGGGAAAATTAATTGAGCACCAATTTGTGGGATCCCAAAAGTGGTTGTCCTGTTAATGACCACCGAAGCAACGAGGAATTTTCACCATTGACTCAAGGCCACCAATGCTCGTTATTTATTTATTTTATTTCTCATTATTATCACAGTTTCTGAGCACAGGCCCAGAGTTCCCAAGCAGCCAGCAACAAACATGCAGCCAGCAACAAGACGCACCCAGGACGCAAATAAGAAAAAAATGGTTGTGCAGATTTAAAACATCTTTCCTGCCGCAAATGCATCCATGTGTTCGGGAAGCCTCAAAGAGACACGTGTTTTGATGGAGACTTCCCAAGGCTCCGTTAGCATCCTGTAGCCGTAAAGCCGAACATGCCATGCTGTGCAATGTGTTTCAAAGGTGTCTGCAGCTCTCTGAAGTTTAAATTTGGCTTAGGGGGTCTCTGCTTTGCGCGACAGTGCTGGCCAGGTTCTGTAAACAAGTGACCCACAGTGTTAGGAGACATCATCATCGGAAAAAAAGAGAGAGAGAGACGCATTACATAATACAGCAGTGTGTACCTATTTACACGGCCGTGATTGTTACACAGAATTGTCACTCTGAAAGCACGTGATTCTATGCGTGCCAGCATGAGCCTAAGAAGCGGTATTAATGGAAGGATCGTTATATGTCGAGCTAAAATCTGCGGCGTGGAGTTTTGCCGTCAAACATTCCGTGAGTCCACTGTGCTTCAGACTACAGATTGTTCACTGACATTAGCAAGGTTAAGGCGCAGCCCTGCAATGTCTCGCTCACGCCAATGATGGCGGAAGCGCCCCCCCCCTCCACTGCTACGGTGGAGCTCCGGACAGCCTCTGTATCGGATAATTTGGCCTAATTTTCCTACACTGGCCAAGCATCTTGGAAGAGTTGGGATTACCCGCAATTCAGCAAAAAGGATGAATAGATATTCTATGGGTCTTTCGGTAAAGTCACTTAGATAGGTTCAAAGAAAATAACAAACAAAACGACGACGTTTCGATCACAACACAAGCGATCGTCATCAGGATCGCTTGTGTTGTGATCGAAACGTCGTCGTTTATTATTATTATTATTTTTTGAACCTATTTACGCGACTTTACCGAAAGACCCAAAGAATATGAATTCCTGCAGACACGAAAGCTTTAAGTCAAGATTGAGGATGAATAGATTTTCAAAATACGACTATTTGTCATGAAAATAAATGTAGTGATTTTCACTTCACTGAGCTTCATCATTGAGTCGGTGCAGTGTTTACCACTGCACGGAGCCTCCTATCCCATGTAGATTGCGTAAAGGTGCAGGCCTGCAATGTATTGTTCACATCACCGCTGGAAGAACGGCCACGACTAGAGGAGGCTCGAGAGAGCCTGTCTCGAGGGTACTTTGGTCTAATCGTTCACACTGGCCAAACGTATCGGAAGAGGTGGGGGTACCCACACTTTACCCCACCAAGCGCTAGCCGTGGTTGTACCCATTCACACTGCTGGGTGGACAGAGATGGGGGCACTTTTGAAAATTGCCCCCGTTGTTCCAGCTGCTGCAACTGGGATATTCAACTGGATGACCTCGGAATTACAAGTCCCGTGAGCCGGCCATTATTTCACGAGCGCGGCAGCATTGGCCATCAGCCTTAAATTAATGAAATTGGCAAAAGTAGTTAAAACTCCATATTTACCAAACAAAAAAACATTATAAGCTATTGAGCTGATAAAATATCCTTTATTGAAAATGCCCACACTGATATGCTTTTACCGGTCAATATTCATGCAGCGCAAATCAATTCCTCTGCTAATATTTTATATTATTAGTATGATGTAAATTACAACATTACTATGCAAATAATACCATATTATTATTATTATGCAAACAAGATACAGTCTCTCCTCCTTGCTTCACAGTGGAAAGCCTTTGACCAGACTCATAGAGTGAGCGCCCCTTGTTTACCTCGTTGTGATGGGTTCTGCAGTTTCAAAAGAGTCTTTGTAAGTCCGTTTCAGTTCTTTGACACATTATCTATTATTAATATTAATAACAAAGCCATGGTTATACATTGTCTGCGTTCACATCTCCCGTTGTTTTTTTTTTCTTCTTAAATATAACGTCATTTAACGGTATCTTAAATCTTGACTTAAATCTTTCGTGACTGCAGGGATTCATATTCTTTGGGTCTTTCGGAAAAAAAGTCACGTAGATAAGTTTAAAAAAAAAAACTACTCGACAAGTCCACTCGAGTGCCCTCTCTTATTGCTCCGATGAAACAGTGGGGGATGGGGGGGGGGGTCGTCATTGCCCCCGAAACGCGAGCCCATTGTAAACCCGCGCGGACGACGAAGGTGGCGGCGCTACCGTTTGTATTGGTCGCCGTGCTCGCTTGCCACCGCGCAGTGAAATCCCTTCTGAGACCATTCCTGCGTTAAAAAAAAAAACAACTACCCCAGCAAGCCTCGCTTTTCCCGCGAGCTGAAACAATCAAACAAACGACGACGAAGACGACTACTGCGCGACGAGAGCGCTCGTGCGCTTTCTGTTTGTCCGAGCAAGGTGTCGAGATGGTGCAAAAGCGGCATCCTTTAAGAGGGCCGCTGGTAAACGCGGCTCCCGCGCGCTCTTAGCCCCTTTAAAAAAGAAAGGGCCCAGGCGGTTTAGCAGATCAGTGCAGGGATCCCCCACTCGGCCCGCCCTGGTGCTGGGTTGTGTACTCAGTGTTGCGAAGCAGCGTTTAATATGTGCCCCCCATGAGATCCTTAGCGCTAGGCCCTCTGATGGAATTAGGGGCCGGATCAAAATCGGCTTACTTCTAAAGCAGAGGACACTGAGTTCAAATTACCTTGCCTTTTTTTTGTATATAAGATACAGGATTCAACTTTATTTATTCGGAACTTTTTCTTCTGAATGTGGTGACTCTCTCTTTTTTTTATTCTCCCTCCTGGGATAAGCTGAGTAAAAAAAGAAAAACAGGCATTTATTTATTATTTATTTATAAAAGCTTTTCATTCTCACTTCAGATTTCCCTTATCCTCTGTGGATTTACACACCCATCCAGTCGTCAATCTATATCCCTGCCTTGCCTGCGATGCTCCTGACCAGACAGAAGCCAAACGAGGAGGGAACATCGCCCACTTATTCACTCATTTCATTTTGTTTCCTTAAATTGTGACGTTATCATGCTCAGAGCTTCCTGAGAGAAAACCCTCGCAAGGCTATTTTTAACAAAATATGCAAACCTGAACGTTATCTTTAAAAAAAAATACATTTGAATATTAATACAAACAAAAGATACATTCTATTTAATGGTATATACACATTATGAGCAATTACACCAACAATCCCAAACCTATACTAAATGTGTGTGTGTGTGTGCGGGGAGCGGTGGAGCAGTGGTTAGCAAACTGCGCTACAACGCCGGTGACCCGAGTTCCGATTTTTGCTCACGGCCAACATCGGTGATGAATATCTGAATCAGCTCCGTCCCTTCGCTAGGTCGACTCAGCCTTAAATGAGTATCTGATATGATGTGTATAAAACATCGGCACTGGGGAGACAAAAGCGGCCAGGCGTGGTGTTGGCCACCCACCCCCTCGTGTGCCTTCATAGGTGCTCGCTGACTGCACTTGCCCCAGCAGTCCGTTAAGGGCTATACGGGGGATCTTTGTCTTTGCCTCAGGAAAAGTAGGAGGGATGGACGAGCCTAAACCCTTAACGTACAAAGAGACAAATACTTTGAGGGCACTCATCAAATGTCCGTCTCGCTCGTTGTGCACACGTATAAATATGTTGTCGCTGATGTTGACGCTAATTATGTTTACATTGGTTGTTGTGAGATGGCTGAATATCTGGAGGTACTGGAAGCTATACATTTAAATGCATTGTCAGTATTGCACGTTTATTGCCGAGTGCATGCAGTACAAATAGACACAAACTGCACTACGAACACAGATACCTAAGTTTGATTCCCGGCCATGGCGAACATGAGTGGCGAGTGATAGCCGACCCGGTTCTGGGCGTCCCCTTAATACCAATCCTGCCGTGACCAGCGTGGTGAAGTATGGTGAAAAAATCTCAATGACTGACATTGAGTGGCAGGCCTGAGTCCAGCCGTTGCTTTAAACAAAAAAGATCGCTGCAATATATAAATTAATATTATTTAAAAATTTGCTATTTTTGTATAAGTTATTCCTGGCTGTTAGGCGATGCGTGTGTATGTATTGTATACACATGCCTTTGTGGTCACACCAATTCTAGCACCAGCCTTTCTTTCGCACATTCCACATAAACACAAGTAAACACACAACAACAATAGCTGCCACGACAAAGACTACCCCGCCCCTACTGGACAGCTGTGAAAAGAGCTTTGTTTCTCATCGGGTTTCTCCAGGATAAAGACAGATTCGGATTCTGATTCAGACCCCTCCCTCTTAGAGTCTTTAACATACTGTCTCAGCAAGCGCTGTCAGCGAGCACCGAAAAAGGCTGGTATGATGAAGGCTGGTATGATGAAGGTTGGTATGATGAAGGCTGGTATGATGAAGGCTGGTATGATGAAGGCTGGTATGATGAAGGCTGGTATGATGAAGGCTGGTATGATGAAATCTGGTATGATGAAGGCTGGTATGACGAAGGCTGATATGATGAAGGCTGGTATGATGAAGGCTGGTATGATGAAGGCTGGTATGATGAAGGCTGGTATGGCACACGAGGAGGTGGGTGGCCAGCATCACGCCTGGCTGCTTTTGTCTTTCTAGTGGCGATGTTTACATGTGTACACACCATTTTTGATCTGTACTTTTATTGCCGTTTGTCCAATATCATCCTGTAAAAAAACCCCTGTTAATTTAAAGGAATAATAAAGAAAATATGCATGCACTAGGTATACACAACTATGTGGCGGTGTGTCTATGGGGGTTCATAATCGCCATGTCAGAGCACTGAGCCAGCACTCATGAGGTCCTGGCTTTGAATCCCAGCAGTCACTCAAGATTAAGCCGAGTTCACAATTGTGGCGGTGAGTTGGTGTCCCAAATGGAATATGTTTGGTGATCAAGAAAAAACGTATAACCATTTTACAAAGATGACTTCGTTAAATGTATAATGATAGTTTAGGTTTTTAAAAATCCAATTTGTGAGTTCGATTCCTGGATGGAGGTTAACTCATTTTGGAGCTAACGAAATGAGCACCTCCTTGTTGGAAGTCACCAGTTTCAAGTTTCATGTTATTTCGTTTATTTTACCAAGTGTGAACTCAAGAGACCAGGGTAGTCTCATTTCCAAAGGTGACCTGCGGCATTAGTGTGCCAGTAGGAGGCTATGATTGCTATCTATAATTCCAATTGATATTTTTTTGAGTAACAATTTATGAGCAGCGGTCATACAATGACGAACCTGGCCTCTGCTCCTGCCAAAGGAATGTGGAATTTCTATTGGTGGTTCAGCTCCACCAATATAGTTAGTATGAGTACTACCCATTGCTCATTTGACACTCTTTGAATTTTCAACAGGGTCCCTTTTTCGGGTGTTTAGTTGAATCCTTCTTAAGTGTGGGAATAAATCCGAGAACCCAAAACCAGAATCCACACATAAAATAGAGGAACACTTAACAATCAGGATACGCAGTTCGATCATTTTACTTACAAATTAAGTCAAACTGCTGTCAATCATACAATTGATAGGCAATTGGCAAACAAAATAAATCGGTAAATATTTTGGCATCAATTTTTCGTGTCAGCATTTAACGCCACTACTTTTATTCAAATATATATTCGCCACCAACGATCACGGCTCCCCTTCTTTGCCTCCCAGTAGACTTTTCGCCCCCCCCCCCCGCCAAATTCACGCGGATCCCCGCCCTCCTTTGCCCCTCTACCTCAGCATCAAATGCAACGCCGGCATTGTACCTCTCACGAGCCAATTAGGAGCAGACGGCAATGGGACATGACTCTAAGGGGGTCCGAAAACGCGCGCCTGATGGATGGTGCCCAAGTTAATATTGTACGTGTCACGCCTGCCATATAGAATGTGATACATTTGCCACCGCAGGGGTATTCTCAGCAGCGCAATCTACATTATTACTCAATATATATTGCCTCTTTCCGCCACTCACTCAATATCGCTCCCAAAAATATACCGCATAATAAAGAATAATATTGGCTCTTCAAAAATGCATGAATTCTCTCTATTTTTTTTACTCGTCGCTCTGAAATACTGGTGCTTATCTGGTGAGAGATACAGTTTTGCGTGTGTAGCAGAAAGGGAATCTGATTAAATGTGTTTATTGTCAGTGTTTGAATGATTTTTTGCAGACGCGGATGCGGTAATACATATTGATGTGGATGTGCGTGGGTGCGTGCATGCCTGCACATTACAAAGTACATACCCGTATGGTAGCGTAATATCTATACATACATATTTCATAGTGTAAAGTGTACATATAGGACAGTGGAGGCACAGTGGTTAGCGCACTGTGCCACAAAAACAGGCGTCTGTGTTTGATTGTCAGACGCGGCTATTGGTCAGTGGCGACCGATGTCCCGAACTGGTTCTGGGTGGAGACCCTCTGCACTAACCCCCCAGTGACCAGTGTGGTGAAGTATGGCATGGAGGGGGGGGGGGGTGGTGGCGGTGGGGTACTTCATTCAGCAGTGAAAAGATTTGCATGAATATTTATATAGAAAAAAATACATCATGATTATAGAATAAGATGTCTTAATCACAGAAAAAAATAATGTATCTGCTCCATGAGAACAAAACATCTTATAATATTAAGTTGTATAGCACGGCATGAACGTGCTTTAATTTTAATGAAATTATTTGAAATAACGACCCGCATTGTTTCGTAAACTATTTTACTGCTATTTTGCTGCATTAAAATTTAACTATTCTTTGGGTCTTTCGGTAAAGCCACGTAGATCGCAACACAAGCAATCGTCATCAGGTGAAACAATATCGCGGGAGAGCTGCTGAGGCAGGAAAAAATATTTGCATTTTTAAATTTCATTACTTTTTCTATCTCCGTGGTTTTAGCGAAAGACCCAGAGAATATGAATTCCAGCAGTCACGAACGCTTAAAGTCAATATTTAATATGTAACGCTTATATATGTATAATCACATTACTATTATAACTATGATGTTATATGATTAAAAGTGTGCTATTATACTCCGAACTTAATTTTCTAGTCGACATTTTCTGCAATGCTGTTCGGCTGGAAGTAGGGACAGTTGGCGTAAGGCACTACCACGAGAGCACGAGGAATGTCTATCCGAATTACCAAATATTATTGAGTCCAATATTTACCCTATTATACTGTGAACTTTCTGAGGACTAAATAAGGCGAATTGTCAATGTTGTGGGTTTACTTTCCAACACACCGGTGTGCTGAACTAGTCACAAATTGGCACGTTTTGTTTACGTGACAAACCTTTCTAATTGGCTGTGTCGGGTGGTGGCTGGTTTAATGACACATTTATATATTTACGCGATCTTACCGAAAAACACCTCTATTGTGCACAAATAAGGCGAGATGGACACCACAATTCCCCAAACAGCGTTCTGGACCGATTTTGCTGCAACGCAGCACAGTTGACGCTGCACTCTGCACACGGTGGTACACGTGTCTTGTGACCCTCGATTAATCGACCCCTATTATTTTCCCTTTGCATATTCATTTCTGTTTGAGATTAACCTTACTTTTAAAATAATACATTTTTAGAGAATTCAATGGGGGGGGGGGGGGGGGGACGGGGGGGGAGCACAAGACACCCGGACCACCCTGTACAATGTTAAAAACCTCGCCTAGTATGCAGGAGGTCGTGGGTTCGACCCTGACGACTGCATATTTGGAGTTTGCACGTTCTCCCTGTGGTCGTGTGGCTTTTTTTCAGCGTCTTCCGGGGGTTCCCTACACATTTAGAAACACGCGTTTAGAGTATTTAGCTGCTATAAATGTCCACGTGATAAGCCACTTAATCGAGATATCGTTTGTGGCCAGGTCACTTCTGAAAAAGAGCTAAATAGCTCAGTGGGCCTGACCTGGTAAAATAAAAATAAAAATAATTTTAAACTATACTGTATAAAGCATATATCAATTATAATCACTGAAAGGGTATATTCAATAACTAACGTAGTCACTCTCACAGCAAACCTAAATAGATGTTATCTTGTAGATAGCTGTCGAAGTTGTGTGTGGGTTGTGCGCCTGGGCTGTCTCAAACGAGTTAAAACAAACTTTAAAGTACATTGTACGCGTCTTGTCGTAGTACACTTTCATGCCATCACTGCAGGCTGCGCGCCTGGAAGTCAATTCAAAGTGGTTTTCTCATTATCGAAGCTTTCAAACTTACGCCCGGGACACACAAATCTAGCTTCGCATCGACACCATCCATATCTGTGCCGTCGGCAACCCACGCCGACCAGGGCGGAGAAGTATGCTAGAATATCCTCCGTGACCGACAAGGTGTGGGGGGAGAGAGAGAGGGGGGGGGGTCAATTATCCAGCAGTGGATGGAGATGGCGGCCTTCGCGTTCGAACCGGCGTTCGTCGCGTTCCTCCGTGCAACGCCAAACCGAGCGCGCTTCCTTTGAGCGGCGCAGTCCACGCGTGAGGCGTCGTCAGTGCTCGTTTGATAGCAGAGAGAGCCCCCCCACCCACCCCCCGTCTCCTCTGACTAACGAGAAGACGGAGCCAATGCCCAGGGTGAGGCAATGGGCAGGGTGTAAGAATTGAATCACGCGCTTTTACGATTTGAATGAGCAGCTTTCGGCACATCGCGGATTCTCAGCATAAGAAAAAGAAAATGACGCGGCAGCGTAGCTTCAACCGGGAGCACTCGACTCCGTTGTGAACGCATTGCAACCCACGGGTGGAAAGTGTTCGAAGTGTCGAGCCTTGTCCGTACGTCCCTATCGCGGGGGTTCACGTCGACGCGGCCCAGCAGGGAACTAAACTTCCCTGTATAGTTGCTGTTGCTGTTGAGGACTCCTCACCCAAGCACGCAGAACCGGCCGCATTGACCCAAACGGTTGTACTGGCCCTCTCCGGCAGGGCCGGCCGACCGAGCCACGTTGCCTCGTCGTGGCCTATGGACGCGCCGCGCTTCCTGCTGATCGTGCGTATGGTGAACTTCTTTAGCACCGTACGTAGACGTCCGTGCAAAACAAAACTGAACGAAACTATATTTTACCAGGCAAGGCCCACTCAGCTGCAATATCGCGACTTTTCATAAGTGGCCACAAATGAGAGCTCAACGAAGTGGCTTAACGCAATGTGAATATGTATAGCAGCCAAAAAACTCGACACGCATGTTTCGAAATGAGGAAGGATACAAACCGGAGGGCCCGGATAAAAATCCACGCGACCACGAGGAGAAGATGCAGACTGAAAATATACAGCATCAGGGTCTGGATCGAACCCACGACCTCCTGCACACCAGGCGAGGTAGTTAACATCTCGCCACCACAGTGCTAATCGGAGGTGCGGGATTAACTACCTCCAAGGCTCAAGGCGAATTGGGAAGCATGACAGAATCCATGCGTATGCAGATTTTTTTATTGCTCGTTTTGTTTGAAACGTACGCACCTCGAACAACATGTGTGGGTGGCCCAATAGCTTCACCGTTGATACCCACGGTAGAAATACGCATCCACTGCTGCTCAGGATCATGGGCTCAAATCCCAGGTTCCACGTTTCCTCTGTGTGGCGAGTTCGATGTCTCAGCCCAGTCACTCATTGCCTGTGCACGGGGTCACATGCAGAGACAGATATCCAATCATCCCCCTTCAGCCTTAGGGATTGTAGGCCCAAGTGCTGGACGCTAGTACCTACAAATGTTGCTACGGCATATGAGGGAATGTTCGAGGCGAAGGCCCTGCCCAGCCACCTTTGTCTTTACAGTGCGCACTTTTAGCACCACGTCAGGTGCTCGTTTGATCACACGTCTCTACATTGGTGACGAATGTCATATGGAACGGAATAATGGTCAATGTATAGCCCAACCAACTATACGAGCGAGACTGATTTAGGAAAATGTTTGTTCTACCGTGGACCATCGAGAAACTACTACCCAGCAGAATTTGTAGATTGTGAATAAAGGACAACAACATTGTATTGAGTGGACATTGATACAGTCACCCAAGCTCTCACAAATCGATAGCAATAACTGTAGGGAGCCCGGGACACGTTCAGATAGCACTTGCCACTGGTGATGAGTATGGCCAGCTATCGAACCCTGTTTGCCAGAATACTAGAGAAGTCCACTAATCACTGCACCACCTCTCCCCCCCCCTTCTCCATCCCCAGTAGCCCCCCCCCCCTCCACTCACACACTCTCACTTAGATGGTATTTTTTTCCTTATACTTGGTGCAGTCAGACCCAGCAGTAAAAGCTTATTCAGCAAATAGGCTGAATAAACTTTCAATATGTAATTATTTGTCACACAAATAAATATTAGAGTGATTTCCGCTTCACTGAGTTTCATCACTGAGTCAGTGCAGTGCTTTCCACTGCACTGAGCCTCCTATCCAACGTAGATAGGGTAAAGGTGCAGTCCTGAAATGTCTTGCTCGCGTCACTGCTGGAAGAACGACCGCGACTAGAAAAGACTCGAGAAGAAAAAACCTCGCTCGAGTGTACCTTGGCCTACTCTTCCACACTGGCCAGACGTATTGGAAGAGGTGGGAGTCCCCACACCTTAGCCAACCACGCGCGACCTGCTATTTCTACTGCTGGGTGGACAGAGGCATCGGGGGAGAGTTAAGAAATCTGCACCATTGTTTCAACTTCCACGCCGGGAGATCAAATCAGCGACCTCTGGATTGCAAGGCAAGCGTTCAGAACATTAAACCACTGCAGATTGTTCACATAGCTCCTCGAAAATTAAACAACGGAAAATTTACTGAATAGCATAAACCAATCGCACAAGCAAGCCTGATTTCGGAAAAGTTTTTCTACCTGGACCACATACATCCTATCCAGAATATTTTGCAGATAATGAAAACTCATTTGATCCGGGGAAATTCATGCAGTAGAATATATACCTTGTGTACTCATGCTTCCTCTTGTATTTGTGTTGTGATTCCTGTTTATATGTGGGGGGCGGAGACGCGGCGCAGCGTCAGCGCGACCGCAGAGGTTCACGGCTCGAATGCAGCAAGCCGCCCCGGCTATTACCATGGGTTTATTTATCGTGAAAAATACGACACACCTCATGCACGTGCTCGCCGATGTAACAGGATGCACCGGAGATGCCCCGGCGGTGGCTCGGTGGGCTAGCGGCAGGCGCGTGCCAGAGCGCGTGTCAGAGTGCGTGCCAGCGTGCGTGCCAGCACGCGTGCGTGCGTACCCACCGAGCGCCGCAGACTGTGATCCTGGGCTTGATCTTGGGTTCAAGTTGTCACATTCCAAGAAATCGCTCCTTTCAGAGATGAAACCAGGTTTTCACAAAGCTGTTAACGTCCCCTGCAATACCAACACATTATAATTATTGTAATGTCGTTGTAATTTATACCGCTCCACCACCACCTCCTCCCCCATCTCCTTACTCACAGAGGGCCCCATGATGTCTATCTCAGATCAAGAGGGTGTAAGATGCAACAAAGGTGCGCTAATTATCTTGATGAAGATGAAGCAAATAGTTATAATTATTTTTCCACTTACATCCAAGGCAAGCCCTTTCATTGCCCTTGGATGTTGCCCTTCGTGTTCAGCCGTCAAACATGCGCCGAAGTCATCTGAGCCGATCGTGGTTACGCTGACGGGTGGATGAGCACACGGCCAGGACAGACGGACGGACGGACCGACATACAGACAGACTGCTGGACGTACTGTATGGCCGGCTGGATGGACGGACAAACACGCGGTCAAGTAAAAAATATCTTCACAACGAGTGCACAGAGACGGCTGAACCAGTATGGAGGCAAAAGGTTAGGCTTCTCTAACGTGCATTATTTGTCAAGAATAAATTTGTAAATTTGTTATTCGTGCCATTCTCTTAGCGCAGGGATATTATGAAGGTGCTGTGTTTCACAGACGGATATAGTCTGCCAGCAACGGACAATGTTGCTTTGTGCAATTCCACTTGAGTAATTTGCAGATAATTTTTTCAACTTGGCAAATTGGCACCACGACACCGGCACGTGAGGCCTACTGATTTAGAATGACGTCGGTGAGACCTTTAACGTCCACTGCTAAGCAGACGGCGTTGTTTTGGCATGACTAATGAATACATCCGCAGTATTTACCAAGGGCGGCCAGCCGGATCGGAACCGCGAACCATCTGCAACAAGTGGCACACGCTCTCCCGCCGAGCCACATCTCTGCGCTACCAGCAAAGCCATTGGGGGCAGCCTCCAGATACGGCAGCTATTGCCATGAAGCACTTATTCACCAGCGATTGGCTGTCGCCAAGCGATCAGTATGCTCAGTAGTGAGCCAGTGTAGCGCAGAATTGACAGTTCATTTCCCACAGCTGCTTCATAATTTTTTGGTGGAAATTATGATTTATTAAATGTATCGTGCGGATGTTCAAAAAGCTGCAAATTAACTAGCAACACTTCATTAAAGTCAGCGTGAGTCGGCATTCAAATTTTGAGAAAGTGCCACCCGTGTCAAATGTAAAGGTTCAGCCCCTGCAATTGCCGGCTCATGCCACTGCTAGCGGAAGGGGCCTCCACTACGGCGAGCTCCAGAGAGCCCGTCTTTTCGGGTGTTTTGGTCTACTCTTCCATCCTGTCCAGATTTTTTCAAAGACAAAATTACCCACATCTTACCCCACCAAACGCAACCTGATGATCGACTAAGTATGGTGCACCTATTTGTACTTCTAGGGGGACAGAGGAGGTGTAGGCGCCGGGGGTGGGGTTGGGGATTTAAAAATCTGAACTCTTTGTTTCAACCACCGCACCGGGAGATCAGATCGTACCGGCGACACCTGGATTGCAAGTCCAGCCCGCTGCTGACCATTACACCGCGCCAGCCAGCGTCCTTCCAGCGTGTGAATTGGTTTCCAATTATCAACGTGGGTAGTATCACAATTGATCAACATACGAAGAAGCATCGATTCGTTTAATGGACTGGATTTGCCAGTGTGAATCTCTTTTTTTCCCCTTCTGGGAACACACTCTGGCCAGGACATTCCTTCGTTCTCCTGGACGCACAATCGCAAAACTGCTTTTTTTTGTGTGCACATTAACCGCGTTGGCAGATTGGCCAAATGCAGGACAAGGTGTTTCGGCCGTCCTCTCCCCAGCTCACGCTATTTCACACACAAAGTGTTAAATGGAAGCAGATCGTGGCACAACACAGTTTTATTCCATCACAAAGAGCGCCCTTTATTCGCGGACCAGATGTTCGGTTTTGGCGTCAGACCGTTTTGTCTTTTATGTGTGATCGGCCGTTGTAACGAATGAAGATTTTTTTTTGGTCCCCTTTTAAGTTTCTGTTTTTTTTTGGTTCCCAATTTAAGTCATGTCCAGGTCACGTTCAACCCATGTAAGAAGATGCTGTCACTTAAAAAAAAAAGTACAATTCGTGGACGAATTGTCAAAAGATAATGTACCTGTCACACGCACTCCTTTTTGAGGATGCGTGAAATCTACTTGTCCGCAAAGCGCACGCAAACGCACCAAATGCGCTCATTTAAACGGGAACGTGCTGAAGCTCGCAGTTATGAATGTGCCCATCACAAAGATCGTAGCGGCACAACGATCCAGTGGAGCAGTTTCCCGTAAAACGAGTCATGTCGAATAGCCTGCGTCCCTGACTTGTGGAATTTGTTGTTCATAGAGACTCACAAGCAGCGTTTGTTGAGAGTGCACGTTGTACTCTTCCCAGTCACATTTACGATGTTGTTCGCAAAACTCAGTGTCATCCCAAAATATACCGAAATATACCTATTTAGAATCCATAATAGAGGTTTTTTTTTTGGGTTAGATCGCGTAAATGTATGAGTGTGTCGTTAAAACCCGCCACCACCCGACACAGCCAACTAGCAAGTTGTCACGTTAACAGAACACGCCAATTCGTCACTAGTACAGCACACCGGTGTGTTGGAGAGCCAAGCCACAAAGCTCTGCACCCCCACCCCCCCCCCAAATAAAACATTTTTCAAATCGCTTTAAACTATTGTCATTGTAGTGCGTATTTAATGTGCCGCTGCACTCTAATGTTGTAGGAGACAACGTTTATTAAAAAGTCTATTTAATTAAGTAGAACGTGTTGTCTATATTTATTTAAAGTTGCGCATTTGGATGTGACGTCACATTTCTCAAACCGCCCCCCCCCCACTCTCGTCACACATCGTCACAAATGTCTGACACCCCCCCCCACCCCCACTAGGTGCGTGACGTCATTCATGGACGGCCCCTAACGAGCTGAGTCGACCACCAATTGGGATTCGAAGCGGCAACCTGATCGTTTGTGAGTCGAGCTCTTTGCCAACAGCGCCACGTGGTCAGACATCCTGAGCGAGGGTCTTGAGACACTTGCGAAGATTTCCTGCATAGTTAATGGGCCGTGAGGAGTACTGCATCGTAGAGTACTGTACTGTGTTGTAAACACAGAACAGAGCAAAGTCGCAAATCCCACCATCGCATATCCGGCCCGCCCAATTAACCGCCCGCTCCAAGTGCGGCATTTGTGTGCCTCGTGTCAACTGTCATTCCATAGATGTCCCACATATCCGAACTTTTCACGTATCCGCCTACACCTCAGCCCCGAGCGATTCAGACGTGCGTGACGTTGTTACTGCGCTCAAACAGGAGAAGGGAAAGCGTAGCGAGATGCATTCTTGGAATGGCACGGAGAGACCCGTCGATTAGTTAAGAAAGGTCCGCGTGGTCGGTGGGTAGGATCCGTGGCTACAAATAATAATGATTGCCGGCGGTCAAGGCCAATTGCAGAGTGGCAGCCCGAAGGATGGGGATGCGCCCGAGAGGACCCTCCGTCAATGCAGCCACGACATCCGCTCACGAGGAACAAAATATTGGGTTTCACTTAGATTGACATATTGGGTTTCACTTAGATTGACATTACTTACCGAAGTGCGAGTAATCGGTGCTCGTAGAACGTTAAAAAAAATCCACTGCCGCACAATAATGACCGGAGCAGAGAAAGGGAGAGAAAGAGAGAGAGCTGAGGAGGGAGTTTGGGGAGCTGAAATGAGAGACGCTAGACAGATGAGAGAGGGGGACATTTTTGAGACAAGAGATACAACGTATCTCTTGTACCTCTTGCCCTGATATTGCCTGCTCACGCCACTACTCACAGAAAGGCCTTCACTGGAGGGAGCTTAAGAGTGCCCCCCCCCCCTTTAGTGTGTATTTGGCCTACTCTTCCACACTGGCCAGAGGCGGGGGATACCCACGCTTTACCCCACCACATGCGCGATCTGCCGATCGACTAACTGTGGGTGTCCACATCTATACAGCTGGGGTTTGAGGTGGGAGGGGGGGGAATTGGAACTCCCTGCCGCACCGGGAGTTTGATTCTTGCATCCCAAACGTGAGAGGTGCTCATGGAGACTGCGTGGCTATCAGCAGCCACGTGACTTCAGCTTCATCGCGAGCAAATAAAATAGATTAGAGAGAGAAAGAAAACAAAATCCCCGATGGGTAAATGAAACAAGGATATTTATCAGACCAGTTAGTGTAATACAATACAGACTTTAAACAGATTGATACAAACACAGTTCTGGAAATAAAGCATGCATAACGTCGGTGGGAAATAAGGTAATAAATAAAAAAACAATCACATGACATGAAGCATTGTGTAGCCTTGAGCCTGTGTGAGGCTGGCGAGACGGCTGACCTGTTATAGAAATATATTTATTTATTCATTTATTTCTTCTGAAAAAATATCACATCAAAAAATATCATCGTCGTCATCGTCGTAATCATTGGTTATTATTTAAGGGCACCGTCTGGTGTAGCTTTACCTGCTTTTAAAGGGAGGGGCATGCACAACTCATGGAGGGGGGGGGGGGACAGCATGAGCCAGTCGATGTTTAACAAACTTTAAAACAAATGTTAAACGCTGCGTAGAATGGGTAACGATGCGAGATCCGCCTGCGTCTTGCTGTCGGGTGTTCCGCTCTGGCACTCATCCGCTGTGTACACTAGGGGAAGTGGCCTGCTACTCCCATCGCTTCACGGCCACTGGTGTCAAATATAGCAGCTGGAAGTGAGGGGGTGGGGCTGGCTAAGCCTTCCGCAGGGAGGGGGGTGGGGTGAGCCTCCTACGGACCACCAATACCATGCCACCACTCCTGGCCATCGCTGCCTTCATTTTTCCACGTTCAACAGTTGTTGCAAACTTGACATCAATCCTTCTGATGTACGCACTTAAATGCTATCTTGCCATCTGGTATCCCAGAATCAAATTTGTTTAAATCTTGGATAGAATCCCAGCGTCTAGTATCCCTCCATCTGGTATCCCACCATTTGGCGTCACATCATCTGGTATTCCACCATCTGGTATCCCACCATTAGGCGTTACGTCATCTGATATCCCACCATCTGGTATTCACCATTCGGTATCTTACCATGCGGGTTCAGATCGTTTCCCTTAGCTACTGACCAAAGCATTCTGCACGCTGCATTGAGGCCTTTGTTAAATTAGGGATGCATATTATTGAAACAATAAAGTGTCTACTCATTGTGCATTGCCTGTAGTCACACGCGGATCAGGCACGTGGTCAAAGAAGATAGAACACAAGCTGAAAAGTGCACAACGCAGCATGGAGGGATGCGTGTTTGGAATTGCACTGAGGGACAGGAGGACGAGCACGTGGATCGGAAAGCTGACACGCAGGCTCTGCACTTCACCTTGACCCTTGGGAAGAGTGGGCTTGGCCAGGACACGTCACTTAGTCTAACGCGTAGGCTTTCACACATCAATTAAAGTGACAATGGCCGGTGTTGGAGACCTGTGATGGAACGGCAGCCAAAGGAGAGATGATGATGATGATGATGTCAACCACGGAGATGAACTATGAAACCAGCTGGCGTGCAGGGGCTCGAGAAGATTGTTGCAATGGAAGGCCGTGAGTTATTCCGATGACTTGATGCAGAGGTGGATAGATCATGGGCCACTATGATTAAGTAATATTTGTTCTGAGATGTAAAAAAAAAACACTATTTGAACGCTGACGCTATCAGTGTAGACATAGGAGCACATCCACCAGGGAATGAAAACAATTTACAGCAATGACACGTTTACAAAAGTGTGCTTGGCTAAGACATCACTACAACCACACGCATCCTTGGATAGACAGCGCATAGGTTACTTTGACCTCCCGTGTAAACTGAGCCACAATCCTGCCAGACAGCATTTCCTGGGCAGGCACGTTGATGATACGAATGTAAGTACTAGCACCGGGGGATCCGTGGTACATATTGTGCACACACGTCCCATTGTCTAAGTGACCAAGGGTGGTGTACACACGTGGCGCTTGGCTCATTATCATGGTCGGGAGTTCAAATATTGGAGGAAGTTCCACTAAGATTCGTCATCGTAATCCTGGGATCGTTAACACCAGTAGTTTCGCTGTGTAACGAAGTCAACAGATCTTATCTAGAGTGTATATGTAGCGCTTTCGTCAAAGCGCTTTACAAGAATTATACATTGTTCATTAATATTGGCCGATGGGGAAAATGGACGGGTTTTGAGTGTTGAGGAGGCGAAGGGGTGGCAAGAAAAGGGTGACGATAGGGAAAGGAAGGGGCGAGGTTAGGAAGGGGGAGGATGGTAAAGCTTTGCAGGACAAGGACAAGAAGGGCACGCTCGAGAGAGTCTTAAGGGAGGAACGAGAAATGGTGATGCCCTGTCAAGAGGTTTGTCTGAGCAGTATCACGAATATCACGAATATTGTTTGTCATGAATAACAGGACCCTGGAGCACCACGACTGGAGGCTGTACGTCTTTGTCCATGTGCATTGGCTATTGCTCCAACATTGATAGCTGACTCGGCATTTTCATTTTTTTTATTTGTTTTTAACAATATATATTTTAGTCCATGAGAGTTCAAGTAAACCTGAAAAGTTATGGATGCATATTGTCAATAACTTAAATATATTTTTAACATTAAAAAAACTACGTTATATTGGAATAACTGGTATGTGCCTTTGGAAATTGAATAACAATAACAACTAACTGCAAGTTAATTTAAGTACTCACACATGTTATGGCAAGTATTGTTAGTGAGCAACTGTCAAGGCAAGCATGTCTGACGCGGGACACAACGGGTGTTATGGCCAGCACCACACCCAGCTGCCTTTGTCTCCCTCGTCCTGATATTTACTCACCGTGCCATCATTTATTTAAGGCGGGGTCGACGTCGGGGAGGCACGTACCTGCTCACGCATCAAAGGTGTGATGTAGCCAGCATCGCACCAAGCCGCCTTTGTATCACGAGTGCAAATGTCTCAATCGCCGGGTTTCGTAGCGCAGTGCGCTAGCCACTACACGCCCCACTCCCAACACCCACACATACCCACACGGGATAGGCAGTGCTACTTTAATTGAACTCTATGCATGCGCAGCTCTGGGTATACGCGAATGCTAAAATTCTGCATACTTACAAAATATATGGTCAAATCCGTTTCGGCAAAATTGCTGGGAAATGATATGTAAATGATAGGAATAATGCACTTCCACATTACACTCAATGTGCTTTGCAACCAGCTTATGTTTGCATAAAAAAAATAAATTACTTTATTCATATTATACGGTGTGTATTGAATTAATATATAACACGTAATGGTCTGTGTATTTTAGAAAATTGAATTTATTCCAAAAGTAAGTACGTTATTTAAATTGTGTTTGAGAGGCTTAGGCAATTGCTGGAGGATATATAAAAGTGCGTTCCCTTTTAAAATTGCGCAATTTTGTTCAACAAAAACATTTTGCTGCGTCTATGATATGAAATGCAAACCGTGCGTGTGTTGGATTGTTATAGCCTACAGAAAGGTGCCGCGAATAACGCGACGCATTGTGTTCAAGCTCATATGCAATTCATTAGATAACGGGGGGAAGTAAAGGTGCAGCCCTGCAATTTCCTACTCACGCCATCGCTGGAGGAAAGGGACTCTGCCCTCAAAGGGAGCTCTGGAGGGCTTCTCTTCAGAGGGTTATTTTGGTCTACTCTTCCACACTGGACAGACGTATTCGAAGAGGTGGGAATACCAGCACTTCACGCTGCGGTGGCTATGAGATGTTAACTACCTCACCTGGTATGCAGGAGGTCGTGGGTTCGATCTCGACCCTGCACAGATGTTAACTACCTCGCCTAGTATACAGGAGGTCGTGGGTTCGATCTCGACCCTGCAGAGATGTTAACTACTTCGCCTGGTATACAGGAGGTCGTGGGTTCGATCTCGACCCTGCAGAGATGTTAACTACTTTGCCTGGTATACAGGAGGTCGTGGGTTCGATCTCGACTCTGCAGAGATGTTAACTACCTCGCCTGGTATGCAGGAGGTCGTGGGTTCGATCTCGACCCTGCAGAGATGTTAACTACCTCGCCTGGTATGCAGGAGGTCGTGGGTTCGATCTCGACCCTGCAGAGATGTTAACTACCTCGCCTGGTATGCAGGAGGTCGTGGGTTCGATCTCGACCCTGCAGAGATGTTAACTACCTCGCCTGGTATGCAGGAGGTCGTGGGTTCGATCTCGACCCTGCAGAGATGTTAACTACCTCGCCTGGTATACAGGAGGGCGTGGGTTCGATCTCGACTCTGCAGAGATGTTAACTACCTCGCCTGGTATGCAGGAGGTCGTTGGTTCGATCTCGACCCTGCAGAGATGTTAACTACCTCGCCTGGTATACAGGAGGTCGTGAGTTCAATCTCGACCCTGCAGAGATGTTAACTACCTCGCCTGGTATACAGGAGGTCGTGGGTTCGATCGCGGCTCTGACGCCTGCTGCTGTATATTTGGAGTTTGCTTGTCTCACTCCCCCGTGGTCGCGTGGATTTTTCTCTGGGTCCTCCGGTTTTCCCCTGCACATTTAGAAACGTACGTTTAGAGTATTTGGCTGCTCTACATCCCCACGTGTTAAGCCAATTCGTTGGGCTGTCATGTGGCCAGATCATTTCTGCAAAAAGAGCTACATAGCTCAGTGGAACCTTACCTGGTAAAATAAAACAAAAATATTTGGTTAGTTTTATGCCACCGAAAGCATGATCTGTCTATCGATCGACTTACGGTTGCACCCTACTTACACCGCAGGGAGGGGGCAGTTAATAATGTTGCCTCATTGTTTCAACTGCCGTGCCGGGAGGATGAACTGGCGACCTCTGGATTGCAACCCCAGTGTGCTGCTGCTGCTCATCGTCTACACCGCTGAAGCTTCTAAAACTTGACAAGGGTAGGGCGTTTATTTGTAACAGTGTATACGTGCCTGTGTGTGCGTGTGTGTGCGAACGTACACATATGAATACATAATCAATATTTAGTCATAGTTATACATATGTAATGACAGGGTAGTGTGCTCTGGTTAGAGTTCTCAACTCGCAATCAGAAACAGGGGAATAATCTCCTCCACTCGAGGCTAGAAAAAAACAAACACCACTTGCCTTGAGTGGCGGTGCTATGGGCGAGCTGGCCCCTGCCATGGTAATGTCGAATTTCCACTTCTGGCTTAGCACTACCAATGTCGATGAATACCAACCTAATTCTCACGTGCACAAGGGGGTCCTTTGCACATACAGTATACACATTATCATCAGCCATGGTCAATCCACTGCTGGATGAAGGCCTCCCAAAGCCACTCCCACCTCTCTTGATCTTGTGATAATCCACCGATCACCTGCACAAGTTGATTTCATCGCTCCATCTCCCCGGCGGCAGATAAAACTTTTAATTGTTTAATTCCATTAATTACATGCAAATACTATATATTTAAACTGACTATATATTTATATATCGTGGAGACCATTGTAACAACTGCTGGTGCTGAGCACCTATTCAAACCAATCGTGCGTGGCCAACCTTTGTTCCCCAGTTCTGTTGTTCTTGACAACGTCAATGCACAACTTAATCATTTTTAGGCTGAATCTACCCAAAGGAGTCCCAGATGCACCCAGCTTCAGATGCCACTCTCCACTGGTGGAATGCCTCCTGGTCAGGAGTTGAACCCACGTTGAGTCGATTGTCGTGCAGTCTGCTGACAAATGTACCAGCACTACACCTACATGTATGTATATATATATGCGTACACATACACATTCAATAAGTTAGATGCAAACGGTACATATTTTATAAGGGATAATTACATGTAATAGGTGCTGACATTTGACAATGTATTAAATTAGAGTGTACATATGCATTGTCTCATGTATTATGTATCTCGTGTGTACATTTCCATTTATAAACAAAATGCCGCACGTGACATAGCGTGTGATTTATTGAGATGTACAAATATATTGCACGTAACATGCGGCTGAATAATATATAATGTATATCAAATTTGGAATGCTTAATGTTTAACATTCAAATTAGCTCTTGAATACGTAGAGGAGAAATACAATATTTAGCAAATTTACAGTCGAACATATTCACAAATGTAATCGATATTCTTTCTTTAACATTTTTAACCTATCCCAATCCTTCTATAATTGCCCATGTTGTACTGTTTTGAATGATGAAAATTGTTTCCGTTGAATACATCGAACTACATGGCATTGACTCTCAAGACAGCTTTTCAGGACGATCGTGCATTGTTCCGTGAAGCTATTTTCCAAGTCTGCGTGTTTCCAGCGTGTGGCATGCAACCACAGTAAAAAGGAAAAAGTGCAACCCTGCAGTAACTTAACCCGTGCCACTGCTAGACACAAGGGCCTGCACACGCGGCCCTCCAGATCGACTTTGGCGTTTCCCTTCATACCGCGAGACGCCCCCCGATCGAGGCTATTTGGCTTACTCTTCCATGTCGGTCAGACGTTTCAGAAGAGGTCCCCCCACACTTCATCCCACCGCACGCGACCTGCCGATTGGTTTAAATGTGGTGTACCCATGTGCACGGCCGTGTGGACAGAGGTTGAGATTTAAGAAACCGGCGCCATCGTTTCTACTGCCCCAGCGGTAGATGGAATTGAACCGGCGACAGCGTCAGGATTTATGTGCTCACCATTACACCGTGGCAACATCTCGCACGTAGGCCTACTTGCTGTACTGCCCTCCGAGCACCTCGATGCACGTTGACCGCATCTGTGTATTGTCCACCAACCCAAGCTCCAAACGGTTAGATTAAGAGGTGGCTTACTACTGGTCCCACAGTGGTTACGCAGGTTATTGAAACGTGTGCCTTGTGTTTGTCTCTCGCAGATATAAAGCACGTATTGTCCCTCTCGAGCGGAGGCATTTTCATGTTCCAGACAACTTTATTATAATAAAAAAATAGATATACATTTTGGCACGGGACTGCCTTTCACCCTGCTATAAACACAGCACAGACGGCGCTCCATATACAAACAACGTTCTCACAGGCTTCAAAATCACTTGCACGTCAACTCCCGTCATCGTGTTTTTGCTGAATAATCACAATTTTTATTGTATTTTTTTTTTTACATTTTAACAAACAGGCGTCTACGATTTATGCTAAGCAAAGTCACAACAGCAAACATCCTGAAACGCGAAACTTACAAATGCTTTAGAAAATATTCACACTTGAATAATAATAATAATAACAATGTCATCAGTGTCGCTTGGTTGCTGCTTTATATATCCTCCAGCCGTGACCGCGTTACATGGGGATGATGTCGTTTCTTCTGCACAGGTTTTCAATGGTCGTGACGTCGAGATGCGGGTGAAATCTGAAGAGGCAATGATACACGCACCGGGTCAGCAAAGTGCCTCTCAATCAAATACTTTCGTCGGGGAGGGGATGGTTTGGTGGTGCGGTAGCAGGCTGCGGCGTGGACACCGTGCAGGATAAATTTGGGACGTGCGCGGGAAACGTCGGCGTGCGACATTGCGGGAACAGAACGCGCCCGGAGACAGCATCGTGCAAACGCATCACAAAGCACGACTTGAAACAAATACACTGCGAGCACAGAACGCGCTGATACGCAGCATGAAACAAACGCAATGCTAACAGTGTTAACTAGAGAGACTTGGCCACGTGATCTCTCTGTGTCATGTGGCCAGGGTAAACCTGGGTATATAAGAGGGGGCGCGGGGACCAGCGGTGTTAAGAACCACTGGGTTAGAAATTATGTTGAAAAGTAAAAAATAAGCATTATCTGCACGCTCAAGTCGGCTCGTGTGCACGTGCTGGCCGGACTGATATGCCGCAGCACCGTGAGAGGTGTTAAAGACATTCGGGGCCGCCTTCATTCAGCAGTGGGCTTGACCATGACTGATGATGCAGGCGAAAATACAAGGTGACCGTTTGTGCATTCCAGCTTGAAGAGTTTCTCCCGCCACGTTCAGACTTCCAGAGGGGCTGCTTTGTAAAAAACAGAAGTCTTTGGGGTTTCTGCGCTGAATTCTAAGAATCCCAATTATGCCAGCATGGCTTCGGGACATCGTGACAATCTGGGTTGGCAACTCGATCGTGGATTATTACCCCTGCGCTCGTATTCTCGCACTAGTGCAGCACGCGCACTCTCTGCGCTAGCGCGCTGCAGGTGTGGCCCTGGATACCTTGTTCTGAAACAGCCAGATCACGTGACGGGGCCGCCGCCGCTGCTGCCGCCACTACTGCTGCTGCTGCTGCATTGGCAGTGGTGGTGCACAATGCACACGTAGCCAAAAAACTCTGCACAGTCGTCAATAACACCGCGGCCTTAAAATGACAAAGTGTATAATAGGCGGCGTTCAGGACAATGCCCCTTCTTCGTAGCACATAGATAGGCCAGGGTTGTTAAGAGATGGGATTTGATGAAGTGCTCATGTCCTTCATCTGTATGTCCACTCTGCCTCTCTGGCCCTCCCTGTGTGCTGCGAAGAAGCGCCATTGCCTAAAACGTCGCCTATTAAACACTTGTTAAATCTGCAATGTTATCGCCGAAGGATGGTTTCTCCCCTTTTTTTAAATGAAGCACTTCACAAAGAGAATTGTAGGTGTCTGGCTGATTGAGCGAGTGCTGTCAGTGAACACCTATTACGGTTGGGCTCTCTCGGGTGGGCAGGTCGTTGGTGATAGCAATAGCGCCAGCATTTAGGCCGAGTTGACCTAGGAGAAGCCCAGGCCAGATTCGCCAACCAGTTTTAGTTAAACCCCCGATTGCTGGGCTAACAGAGCTTGGTGACCAGCCATGTTGCTCTTAAATTCCGCTGCTTAATAATAAAGGGCGATCCATTCATAGTTACCCCACTGATTAATACTGATGCTCTTAACTTTCTTCTGAGCAGCGAATTGGGTATTGTCAAAGCGATGGCTTCGCATCGTAGAGTGGAGAGTTTTAACATTTTTTTTTATGCGCCTATTCGGATTCATCAGAGAAGACGCAGAGACTCTGAAATGAATAAATGTTTTCTCCCTACGCAACTTCCTTCCTATTATTCTAGGGAGGTTTCTTGTTCATGTTTTTGTTTGTTGCGGTTGCACCCGAGTCAAAGAGCCGCATGGCTCACAGGGTTATACCTAAGAAATGAAACTGAAATGGAGCCCCTGGTACAACGAAGAAAATACCAACCGCAAAACCGACAGTCCACAGCACGGTGCCGATGTATATTGCAATGCCGCAGCAGGTCATGTAACCCAATGCTAAGGCAGAGGGCACGATGTCGGGAAATACCTGCACTGAACTTTGTTACCGTAAAAGCGTTGCCCAATACACCCGTCCGCTAATCTCCGCGTTTGATTTGCGCCACAGGCCCACACATCTGGTGACGTTTTCGAGTTCTCATGAAAATTTGCCGGGCGCATGGCAGAGGGCGTGCGTGGCAATGCGTGCCCTAATTCGTGGGACATTTGGGGAAGTGAGCATGGCAAACCTGAACGTCTTCCAACTTTAGCGAGCGCCGATTGAAGCCAACGTTACATTACACCTGGCCACCTTCGTCTCCCCATTTGCTGTCGTTCATCGATTGCTGTCGCTCATAGACCACCAGGTAATCATTTAAGGCAGCGCTGACCCAGGGAAAACTCAAAACATGTTCAGATTCCAGTGGAGTGGGTGAACCGCTCCATATCATCACCCCACCCCCCCCTTGTCACGCACAAGGTACAGACAAAGATCCCCCGTGTAGCCTACACAGGCCGTTGGGGAAAATGCTGGTAGTGAGCACCTGTGAAGGCCACACGAGGGAGTGGTGTGACTACCAGCACGCCCGGCCATCTTTGTCTTTACCGTGCTGAAGTTTACACACCGTACCAGCTACTCACTTCAGGCTGGATTGACCTATCGGAGACCCAGGATCGGTTCAAGTAATTACCAAGATTGTTGACGGTGGTCAGAAATCGAACCCAGGTTACCGGGTTTGTAACGCACTATGCCAAAAATCCCCCTCGTAGCTTACAGAGGCTGGTTGGGCAAGTGCTGTTAGCAAGCACCGATGTAAGGCCATACACACACTCATGAGTGCACACACAAAAGCAGAACTCACTTTCTGAAGATGGCATGGAGAGGTTTTGAGTCATTGCTGGCTTCTAATTCACCGTCTCGTTCTGAAATAGACAAATATACATTGGTCACTGTCAATGTTAAACATTCTGTTGTGCTTACCATAACTTGCGCACAAAGACAAAGATCCCCCCGTATAGCCTTAACAGACTGTTGGGACAAGTGCTGCTAGCGAGCAGCACCTATGTAGGCCTGCACGGTACACGATGGGGTGGGGTGGCCAGCCTCACACCCGGACGCCCATGTCTCCCAAGTCGCGATGTTTACACACCGCACCAGATACTCATTTGAGGCCGAGTCGACCTAGGGGAGTCCAAGGACCGTTTCAGATAATCGTCACCGGTGTTGGGCGTGAGCAGGAATCGAACTCGGGTGGCCGGGTTTCGTAGCGCAGTGCGCTAACCGCCAGACTACCGCTCCCCACTTGCACATAGACACACACACACCCACGCAGACAAATATCCCCCTCTATATTATAAGACTGTAGGCGCAAGTGCTGTTAGCTGGCCACCTTTGTCTCCCCTGTGCCGACGATGACCACACTGCACCAGTGTAATGCCTATGGGCAGTGCACACCTGGGTCATGTACATTTTTCCACGGGGTGATGCATCATGAGCAGGGATCGAACCAGGGCGAACAGGGATCATAGCACGTGGTACCAACCAACTTGTCAATTCTCCAGATACACCTACACACAATGGAATCATCGTTGTCTGGAGAAAGCCATTGTGATCGCGTGTCACAATCCAAACTCCGTAATTACCCATGTGCAAATTGCAAAAACACACCACCTGTCATTATGTGTATAGAGTAACACAGAACCGTATTGCGAAAGAGATAATTGATCTGAATGAACTCTCGGCGGGTTTAGAGAAATGAATCTAAAAAGAACGAATGGCTCTTGTAGAGACACATCTCTCGGTGCTCCGCTGCCCCAACGAGACTTTACAGCTTTGATGAAGAGAGAACAAAAATAAATATATATAATTTAAGGCGACTTTCAGGTGTGTCGTCGCTGTGCTCTCGTGAAATGTCACCTTGACACTCCGCCCGAATGTTTCAAAACAACGTTAATGGATTGACGGCACATGGGCGCTGCGGTGGGGAGCGCTTGACTGTCCTGGTATTTTATGAAGGAACATAACCCGGACCTGTGTTCGACGGCCGGGACATTGCCTCGGTGCAATATCCGAGAACCGTTTGGGCGTATTTTGGTGGCGTGCTCTCTTCCTATAACGAAGGAGCAGTCCGCGCACTGCGCTACGAACCTGGCACTCCGAGGTTGACTCCTGTTCCACAGCTAACGTCAATCGCGTGCGATGTGCAAGTCTGTCCTGCCCCTCCGCCCCACCCCTTCCATCAAACCCCAATGACCAGCATGGTGAAGCATGGTCAAACAAGCTCCATTACTGGCACTGGGTTGGAAGGAATGGATCTAGCAGTGGATTTACGAAGGGATGTACGTTAATTTTTTTTGTGATGATCATTATTAGAGTATTATTAATATATAAATTACGGAAATTATATCATCCGTTTCATGGCCGATATGTGCATACTTACAAGTCGACACTGTGAGCTTCTCAAAGCAGTCGCGTCTAACATTTTGCAATTTAAGTCGTGACCAATTTTAAAAATTGCCGTTTGAGTTGCACCGTGCGTGCGGCTAATAAGTCTACCGTCGCAAATTACGTCGCCGTTTTTTAAACGCCCCTTTTAGAGAGCGCAGCGTAATATTGCTATTCCCCGATCGTAAATAGAGGTGGCTCAGTGGCGAGTGTGCACTGGCAACTGGGCTATTTAGCTGCGCAAAGATCCGCCGCTTAGCCGTGGCGAGCAGAGCAAACTCTGCCGGGCGAAATGTTTTTCAGCATCATTTAAGGTGCAGCGCTGCAATTGCTTGCTCATGTCGCTGCTCGCGAAAGGCAAGAGGGTGCTTTGGCCTAATCTTCTACTCTGGCCAGACATTTCGGACGAGGTGGGAGTAACCCCCCCCCCGATTTACCCCACCACGCGCGATGTGCCCCACCGACTCTGGTGTGGCTGGTCACACTTCTGGTTGGGCACAGCTGGGAGAGGACTGAAGAAGCCTCCATCAATTAATATGCTTAAGCCCCTTCAGCCCCTTTAGCCCCTTTAGCCCCGTATCTACTTAGGCATGGAGCAAAACGCAGAGGGGCTATAGTTATGTACGTATGTATGTACATATGCACGTACAAATGTACGTACGTATATATGTACATATGAATGTACGTTAGCATGCACGTTTCTATATACGTTTGTACGTAAATGCATACCTATATACATATCTACGTACGTAAGTACATACACATATATGCACATATGTACGAACGTAAGTACATATGTATGTACGTATGTACGTACGTATGTACGTATGTACGTACGTATGTATGTACGTATGTATGTACGTATGTACGTATGTATGTACGTGTGTATGTACGTATGTATGTACGTATGTACGTATGTATGTACGTATGTACGTATGTATGTACGTATGTATGTACGTGTGTATGTACGTATGTATGTACGTATGTACGTATGTATGTACGTGTGTATGTAGTATGTATGTACGTGTGCATGTACGTATGTTTACACATGTTTCGCACTGTGGTGTGGCCAGTGCCATCCGTGCCGAGCCGTGTTCGCCTAACCCCCCCCCCCCACCCCCCCCCACAGAGTTGACGTCGGCCGCAATGCACCACCCGTTCGCCGTTTGGGCCGAGCCAAGCTAGAGGAGTCCCAGGCCACATTCCACATTGACAATGCCACTTGCTTGCCAAATGCGTGCCAGTGACGACATTCCGGCGAATGGGTTCACAGTGATTTTTTTTTCCAGTTCACTTGACTTCCGCCCATCACATTGATTCACGCGTAGCATAATAACATACGATGAACAATAACAAAACAAGCTGTTAATAGAATATGCAATGCAATGTGAATTAGGAATCGATTACATTTTGTCCGGTTTGTACCATCTCGTTGTTAAAGTTTTTTTTTTTTAAATGTATTCTTTGTACAGCTTCATGTACAATGAGCTTGTGACTTGTCCATACCATTTGCATGTTAATCTTGAATTGTGATGTTTACCAACAATACACTGAATTGATCAATTGTATCAATTGTCAGATCTGATAAGGGCAAGGACCAGGTTCAGATATGAATGAAGAAACAGCCGCCAATTGCCACGATGACATCACCACAGTTCTAGTGCCAGGCGACGTGCACTTGGAGTACTTTTTACTTCACTTTGCCTCCAAGTACAGTTACACATGTACATACACACTATATATAGTCATATATATTATCAAGATATTTAGATGTTAAATATATTATCACTCCTGTTGGCTTCTGGGAGTGTAAGATCGGCTATTATTATTACTACCACTACAGGTTTCGGAGTGAAGAAACTAGGCCTTGTCGACTGAAGGACACTTGGAGGAGTGTCAGTGTGCACACTGGGAGTTGACATTGCCCAAGCCCCAACATGGTTTTGTTTTCCTGAAGTTGGTCAAGCTCATTGGTCTGGATATCATCTAAAACAGGCACGAAGCTAGACTTATAGCTGCAGAGACAAGTGCTGTCAGTGAACACATATTATGGCTAGAACTGTGCAAGGGGGTTGTTGTGGCCAGGACCATATCAAGTCACCTTTGTCTTGCCATTGCTGATATTCCCACACCATAATAGGTACTCATTTAGTGCCAAATCAATCTCGGAGAGGTCCAGCACAGTTTCAGATTACAGCTGCCACCGTTGCAATCCATGATAAGGAATCGAACTCAGGGCAGTGGTATGACAGCAATGTGCTGTAATCACTGCACCACTGCCTCGCAGGAACACGAACTAGCAAACCAACACATGGTGCAGCATGCACCGATGAACTACAGACAAGGGCTGGCGTTTCCAGCACCATGCTTGTACACGCACGTACACACACGTACACACACGTACACACACGTACACACACGTACAACACGCGTACACACGCGTACAGCGCACTGCCAACATCGCCGTCTCACGACGAGTCACTCACCCGCTGCTCTTCCGCATCGCAGGTCTAGCGAGCGGCCGAGAGGGTCGGCAGGAAGGCAGCACGTCTCAAACGCTGCTCGCTGCTGTTGCTGCTGCTGTTGCTGAATCCTGATGCTGGTGCCCCACGGTGCGAGCCGTGCCGGCCCCACGGGACAGGTGAGCTGCAGCGGCCGTGCGGCCAGGAAGGCCGGGTGGTGGTGATGGTGGTGATGGTGGTGGAGCGAGCCGTGGTGAAGCTGCGCCGCCGCCGCCGCCGCCGCCGCTCCGGAGCCGCCGCCGCCGCCGCCGCCGCAACGCAGCGGCCTCGGGGAATCTGGCGCCGTGGCCGTTTCGGCCAGCGACCAGATCTTGGCCTTGCAGGGCGGGTGCGGCGTGCGCTGCCGCCGGCGCCTCTCGTCCTCCGCCTCGGCGTCGACCTCCGCCGCCGCGACCGCGGCGGCCTCGGCGCGGCCGCCCTCGCGTGTCACGGGCGACGGGGGGGCCGGCGGGGACGCCGACGGTGCGCCGCGCTCGGCCTCCCCGGGCGGGCCCCTCCTCCGCGACGGTTGGGGCGACCCCGCGGCCGTCGCGGCCACGGCGGCGTCTTCTGGCCCGCCCGGGTGCCGCTCGCCGGACGACCGTGCTCGGTCGCCGCCGTCGCACCCCGCGTCCTCCGCCTCGCTCGCGTCCAGCTCAAAGTCCACCTCGTCGTCGTCGTCGTCGTCGTCGTCGTCGTCGTCGTCCTCGTCGTCGCCCCGCCCTCTGCCCCTCTCCGGGGTGCCGGCCCACGGGGAGCCGGCGTCTCCCCGCTGGCGCGCGGCGGCCCCCGTCGCCGCCGCCGCGGCGTCGCCCGACCGGCTCGCGGGCCGGCTGTCCCGGTCGCCGGGGGCCGGGGGGGCGCCGCCGTCGTCGTCGCGGCCCCAGGGCTCCCCCTCCTCGTGGTCGCCGCTCTCCGGGCCCCGGCTCTCCTTCTTGAGGCGGCGGCGCGCGTTTGCGAACCACGTGGAGACCTGCGGCAGCGGCGGCACGGGCGGCGCGGTTAGAGCGGTTAGAGCCGCTAGAGCGGTTAGAGCCGCTAGAGCGGTTAGAGCCGCTAGAGCGGTGCGCTCAGAGGGGGTCGTCAGAATTCAACAACTCGCCGCGGTGTGTGGCACCGCACGTGTAAACGTCCACAGCCTTGTTCAGACCACCGGCTCAGCCACCGGGTCAATAGAACTGAACGTGCGGCCGGTTTGTCGTCGAGACCGCCAACTCAAAGTGTCGGCGAAGGCCATCGAGATACTCGCTGCACTTGAGAAGCCGGTTTAAGCAGGGGTGGTGGCCCACTCAGGAGATTTGAACCCAGGATCTCAGCCGTGCTGACTCAGCACTTTGACCTTTGAGCCACCCAAGCCATCAGACCTTCGACTGCAAATTCGTCTAAATGGTTTCATAACCAGTAAATGGTGGGTGTGCGAGCACGCCAGCCTGTGGAGTCCTATGAAACCGTGTAACATTAAGAAACGTGCACTGCAATTGACTCTTGTAATTCATTAGCGTTCCACAGCTGCGTTCAGATCGTGTGCAACTGTTACACTTAACTTGGGGCTGTTGCACAATGGACGGAAACGCAACCGAGCTGACGGGCGAGAGAGAGAGAGGGACACGCGTTTCATCTCGGCTTAACTGCACCCATATCTAAAATTATAGGGGCATCATGAAAACAAATGTTCTCGTGGAAACTAAATATTAACCTTCAGAGGAAACGGTTACATGGTTGTCACACTTCCAAGTGAATTGTTTCGTCTAGCCCTTTAGAGTTATCCCACCATGATTGTCTGAACACAATGTATAATTTACAAATTAAATGAAACGCAGTCATTCTCAAGCCACCAACGGCCGAAGGACTCCCCACTTCATCTCGATCGTGGTTTTTGTTCGTTCTTCTACTCATCATACTTCACCACGCCGGGCGATACATGCTGGAGAAGGGAGACGGAGCCCAGGACTGAACCCGGTGTCACTCGTCGCTGGCGCTCACCTTGACAAGGAATCAAACTTATGTCACCAGCTTCGTAGTGACACAGTGTCTCCCCATCCAAATGGGCAATCGGACGGCGGCTCACTACCGCTGTCGACCCTGAGCCAGTTGTGGAAAATTCCACATTGCTGTGGTTGGGTTTGAGTCGTCGAGTCAGCTCACCCGCATGCTTATTGGAGGTACCAGTCTTTCCATGGGACAGCCACCAACAATGCCCTCCCACAAATGAGCATATATTTTAATGACCCTGTAGAAATGATGAGTAGAGTGCCCCGAAGTTTACAACTTGAATTCAGTCCTTCAATCGTCAGTTGAGTGTACACCACGGACTATAATCTGTAATTAACTGCAAGAGGTAATTTGCGTAAAAAATGTAAAAGCCACGTCGTTTTCCTTGCGCACAATTTCACAATGTGGCCTCTTTCAGATTGTGCACGTATATATGCGCACCGTGTGAAATAGTGTTGCCCGAAATTGCTTTCAAAAACGAAAACCCAGAATAATAGCCGAACGTTTTACGTTCAAGAAAACTTTTCCAAAGGAATCATGTCGCCTGAAATGTCCTTAAGTCACATTGCAGGATGGGTTTTTACTGATATGTGGTGGTTACACACATCCATTATTATTCACTCGGAGAATGCGATATAATTACAGTGTGACTGACATTTTGTTGCTCTAGGTATATTATTTAACCTTCATTATACACTAATATATATAATACCTCAGCAACGCAATGCATGCAGTCTCACTCATACATACCAGCACATCATACAGAGCACAACTTAATCACTCCATGTCCATTGTACTTTATACAAATATTACCCATTTACTCTCATCCATGATTAGGAATCGAACACTTGCTAGCAAGTGTCTATTAAGGCCACAAACCAATCAAACACAATATATACAAATAACAAACAAGGTATCCTTACGTGTGTAATTTGGCGCGTGTAATTTGACACACATGGCATCACGGCGCTTGCACCAGGCTAGGTACACTTTGAGGTGATGTGAAGCATCAAAGGTTTGCTGGCAGGAGGACACGAGACAGACCCAGGTGCCATGGGTTGACTGACTGAGATGAGTGGCAGATGCACCACCTGTGCTTCCCACTGCGCCAAATTTCTTGCGTTTTAGCCGCCCGGTGCTCCGCTCGTTGTTGCGAGCTGCTCTCCATTGTTGCCGGAGGAAAACTGCCTCCAACTGTTCGGCAGCATCCCTTCACAAGCCCCCTTCACAGCTGACGGAAAATAGTTTGAGGTTCGAGCTCAGCAGGCTGCCCTGGTTAATACTGCCGGTGTATTAACCATTGGTGCCATGTGTGCCGGCGTCAATATCCAAATTTGAAAATTACTCCCGAATTTACTTTGATTAAAACACCACACAGCAACATTGACCGCGTCTGTAAAACCACTGCGATCTGTGAAAGAAAGCGGCCTTTTGCAATCGCCTCAAGCTATAAGAACAACAAGTACTCGTCAAGAAGATGAAAAGCATGGCTTCTGCAGTCCGTGCAGACAAACACAAACACCAAGATCCAACCCCCCCCCGGTATAGCTTGAACAGACTGTCGGGGCACGGCACACACGGGGGTAGAGGTAGCCAGCACCGAGGCCCAGCCCTTGAAAAGACTTTTGGGGCAAGTGCTGTTCGTGAGCACACCACACCCCTGCCCGCCTTTGTCTCCCCACTGGCGATATTAACCTAGGGGAGGCCCAGGCCCAGTGCAGATAATCCATCACTGCCGTCGGCAGCGAGTGTAAAACCGATCTTGGGTCACCGGGTGACCCAAGGCGCGCTAACCGGCCGCTCCGCCGTGCACGCGCTCTCTCAGCACCACCACCACCACCACCACCCACCAACCTGGGTGAGCGTCATGCGCGTGATGATGGCCAGCATGATCTTCTCCCCCTTGCTGGGGTAGGGGTTCTTGCGGTGCTCGTTGAGCCAGGCCTTGAGGGTGCTCGTGCTCTCGCGCGTCGCGCTCTTGGGCCGCGACGGGTCTCCGATGCCGTAGGGGGCGTAGGGGGAGGCGGCCGCGTAGCCCCCGTAGAGGCTCACGCCGGGCGGCACGCAGGCCAGCATGGCGCCGTGCGGCTCCTTGAGCTCGTACGGCGAGCCCTGGACACACAACACAGGCGCTGTGAACACCAAGAGAGCGACAGGCGGACACGGGGGTGAACGGCCCTTACGCGGCAAAAAACGGCAGGGAAGGGGGCGACGCTGGCGGGGGGTGAGGGGGGGGGGGGCGTGGGGGGGGTTAGCGGGGCAGCCAACCCGACTCTGGCCCCAACATGAACTGGCCAACCGGGCAATGTATGTTGAACTTCTTTTGCACCATACGTACCCAACAACGGCGTTAACGCTCACAAACCGGCAAACCGGACAATATGTGTGTATGTTGAACTTCTTTCGGACCGTACATGCCCAACAACTGCTTGAACACTAACACTATCAATATAATAAAAAACAAAATTCGGAATCAAAACATTTATATTTGGGAATATTTATTCATACTAAAGGAATCCGATGAGCTGAAAAGTTATTTTTCACAGATGTCCAGTAACAAACTAACAAACTGACCGAGCAGACACGAGTCCTAACCCTAACAAACTAGTGGTCTGTTTAATATTCATCGTGCTTACATTGTATTGTTGTTGTGTTTACACTTGCATAGGGTACATGTAGGGTGCGTAGGTGCTGTGTTTGTTAAATGGGTCACATCTGTTTAGATGCAGTGCTAGTAAATGGGCTTTCAATCGTGAGCATAAAAGCCGACGGACTAGCCAGTCAACTCAGCCAAATCATCATAATCACCCTCCACAAGTATCACAAAGAGCACCCCATTGTAAGAAGTAAAAGGTGGTTGCCATGCTAACGATAGACTTATCCATTCCATAATAATAATGTAAAGCCCAGTGAATCCACTGCTGGATGAATTACTTTCCAAGCCACGCTTGTCAAGGGGGTCGTTTGACCATACATCACCACGTAGGTTACTGTGAGTTGGTGAAGGGCATGGGGGGGGGGGGGGGTGACCTGGTAGCGGTTCAAGCGTCACTCGCAACGGATGTTAACCAAACTCAAGCCGCCAGCGTCAAAATGCAGTGCACAATTCACGAACAACGATGGAGTGGCAGCCAAGGATCTAAACGCGTTCGAGAGAAAGGACGCCAACCGTGGAGATGGAGCTGTGAGCTCCATCTCCACGTGCGTGAGCGGCTCGGCAGGGTTTTACACCACAGGATCGGGAGAGGCGGTAACAGCAGCTTGGGGAGGAGGCCTTTGCCCAGCAGTGGATTGATCACGGCAGATGGGATGATATATGTATATATTTTTTAAAGTGATTCATTACCTTTCCTATACCTTGCTTTCCTATCGTGTTTTTGTATTGCTTGTTGTTGTTGTTGTAACGTTCTGGACCCGCTCCCACTGGGCATCTGTGAAAAAAAGAGCTTCATAGCTCATCGGGTTTCTCCAGCGTAAATAAATATTCTGATTCTGTTAAGCCACTGCCTACCACCACGCCCGACTACAGCGGAGTGGATTCTCATCCACCGCCTCTGCGCCATCGACAGCCACTCCCGCGCAACGCCCCGGCGGAGAGGCCATAGGTAACGACGAGTTTGAGAAGCGTGGTTTATTTTACAAGGGTACATCTTGTCTCGGCAGAAAAAACAATGTTTTTACAAGCAGCCTCGTGTTTATACTTTTTAAGAAAATACGAGCCAGAACAACTGTGTCAATCATGCCAATAACCGTAAACTGTTACAGCCAGGTCAAGACAGGTTGGTACAATATTTAACACCGGCGGAAATTAAGCGATTGGCGTCGCATCCTTTCCCCCGGAGCAGAAGGCACGATAGACACACGCAGATCGTATTGTTACTCATTCTGTTTAGCAAATTAACAACTGTTTAGAGTTTAACATTGTATGTTGAACATGTACGTATGTTTAACTTCTTGGACACCGTACGTAGCCAACTGTGCTAATCAGAGGTGCGATAATGGTACCAATGCTGCTGATGATGGTGGTGCTGATGGTAGCGATGATGATGGTAGTGATGATGGTGAGGATGGTGCTGGTAGTGATGATGGTAGTGATGATGGTGAGGATGGTGCTGGTAGTGATGATGGTAGTGATGGTGATGATGGTGATGATTGACTTTGACTTGCACCCCCCATCTGAGTTTTTTTCCACGCACCCCTCCTTAAAAATGTTCACGCTCGAGTGTTGCAGAGAATTAGTAGCACTCTTTTTAAGTATAGCGATGATGACCCCCCCCCACCATAGAAACGTCGAATTTCCCACCACTGACTTCAAGGCCACCGATAGGACCGACATGAGTTGTGCCCCACGCTCGTTTCGAGCTGGGAGACACACGTTCATGTTTGGAGCCGACAGATCGCAGGTTGCGCAAGCCCAAGCCAAATACGGAGGTTCCGAGACGCAACGAGGTGAAGAAACACGTCAAGGTGATAGGTGTCCAGGCCGCGCGTGGCATCAAGGGGGCCGCGGTGGCTAGGAGATGTTAACTACCTCGCCTGGTATACAGGAGGGCGTGGGTTCGATCCCGACCCTGACGCCTGCTGCTGTATATATGGAGTGTGCGTGTCTCTCTCTCATCATCATCACGGTGGCTAGGAGATGTTAACTACCTCGCCTGGTATACAGGAGGGCGTGGGTTCGATCCCGACCCTGACGCCTGTTGTATATATGGAGTGTGCGTGTCTCTCATCATCACGGTGGCTAGGAGATGTTAACTACCTCGCCTGGTATACAGGAGGGCGTGGGTTCGATCCCAACCCTGACGCCTGCTGCTGTATATATGGAGTGTGCGTGTTCTCTCTCACTCTGTGGTCGCGTGGATTTTTCTCCTGGTCTTTCCATTCACATTTAGATTCAACGTGCGTTCAGAGTATTTGGCTGCTATAAATGTGCACGTGATAGGTGACTTAATTGGGCTATCATTTGTGATAGCCAGGTCACGTCTCATAGAGAGCTATATAGTGAGCTCAGTGGGCCTTACATGGTAACATTTTTTTTGTTTAGTTCAAGTCATGAAACCGAACTTGCAATACCTGGTTTACCCCAGCAGAGTGCACATACAGACAATGGGACCTCGCTCTATAATTAAATCACAACGACGATGTCACCCTCCGTCTTAACGTTGCTTCACACTCTCGCAACGAGGGTCTCGAACGAGGCTTCGCTTCTGGCAGGGCTGAGCTCCAGAAAATATTTACTCCGTTGGAGTCTCGGTGCTGGTCTCCTCCACCTCACCAACTCGCATCGACCGGCGTGGTGAAGTATAGTCAAACGACCGACTCGGTGTGGGAAGCCCCTCATTCAGTAGTGGAATGACAAAGGCCTGGAAATTCTCGTTGTTATTATGAGGATTATTAAAACGTAACGACACATTTCAGATTTTGATGTCCTTCGAACAGTGATCAATCAAAACAAGTAAAACAATTCAAAGCAGAATGTTAAATGTAAGTTGATAGCAAGTAGCCTAGCGTAACGTATTCAGCTTATCCCGCCGAACATTTATTAAACCAAATTTAGAGCTCCAGCAAAGAGTAGCTGGGATAAGAGAGACATGGGGCCTGTGGTTACGGAGATCATAATTGCTGTCATTATAGTATTGTTATTAATACGATTTTGCAATACGGGATCCAACGATTACAAGACTACACACAGTGGCCTACTCTTGCAAATGAAGTCACAGGGTCTTAAGATATCCAAGCGAGTAATAGCCTGCTGGTTTAAAACGACGTCATGGAGCGTGATTGAGACTCGGGAACACAATGGCCTACATTTCAGTATTGCCCTACGGCATTTCACAAGGACGTGGACTGTCTCCAGGTGGCACACTGCAGCGGGTATCGAACCCTTAACGTGTGCGACTAAGTGACTCGCGTTGTCATCGTGAGGCTGCGCTCACGTCCGTTGGCACCCCTAAGGGTGGCAAATTCCACGTTTCTTTGGGCGAGGGCCAGTGCATCCATTGGATTGCCACTGGTTGTCTTCCCACGAAGTTGTACTCGTTTTATTGACCGCCCCACCCCCACACCTCCCCAGGGATGATGGTTGCAGTCGACTCCCAACCTGGACTTGTGCTCGAAACCTTTTAATGACTCGTACGGTACTTATCATCAGCCGTGTTCAATCCACTGCTGGTTGAAGGCCTATCCATGTCGTTGTACTTGTAATAGACCCGTCGCGTGCAGTAGTTGTACTCCGAGCAGAATGTCGCACGGAATGCATGGAATATTTTCCGAGGTTGTTCCAACCCCCCCCCTCCCACCAAACGCAAACCCGGTTGCTCCCCATCGAGACAATAGTGTCTACGGTATAACGCAAGGTGCGGAAATATTTTACTGGGCTCAGCCTGCAGGGCAGCTCCGGCCGAAATTAAGCCTCTGGCTTAACTAAAGCCAGGGCTTTGATGACAGCGATGATGACGACGATGCGATTTGACTTCGGCGGTCGGGTGTCGATTGTGCGACAGCTTCGGGATCTAGCAGCAGGAAAGGAAGCGGTGGGCGATGTGTGATGGCGTCAACCGGCATTGGCCATGATGAACCAGAATTACTGTAATCTCCGGTTGCTATCTCTTGAAATGTATGCGAATGCATATGCGGTGTAATGCCGTACCGACCGCCATGTCCATGCAGTTTGAACATTGCATCAAGTCCCATGGCACCTCCGATTAGCACGGTTGGCTACGTGCGGTGCGAAAGAAGTTCAACATACACACGTACAGGCACTGACATATCAACAATATGGTTAAATACATGCAAGTATTTAGCCATATTTAATTTAAAACGTGTCATTATCCATTCAACAGATTTACACTTGGACGTGTGATTTGCACATACCATACGCTCGAGAGAGAGAGAGATTACCCATTCATTGCAGGTGTGTAGCGATCTATAGGTAAAAGGACCAATTTTGTAACATGACGTGCTTTTTCACATCGACCACACGGAAGACTGCCGCGGTTGAGAGAGCGGTAGCTTCAGTGATTAGCGCATTACGCGATATAAACCCGGCCACCCAGACTTCGACGCCGGGCCACGGCTGGCGTCAGTGGCAATATCTGCACCGGTCAACGAATGCACAATTAAGTAGAGAACTAAATACATCGGTACTGTCCTCAAATGGACGTGTTCAATTGAATGGGTGCACAAGAAGTACACAACACAGGCATATATTGTTTATACCGTCTCGTGATTGTTATATTTAGTTATATTTTGTTATATTTAGTCATACACACATGGATACGCAATCTTCCCGCAGCTATGTTCTTCAATTTGGGACGTGGAAATATGCATGTGCACGTACACACCTGCAACTCAGGCCTACAGTTATTTGGAACACGTGGTTGTGCTTAGACACCCACACAAACACGATGCGCACTGCACTGCCAACCAGGCGGCCTGAGCTCGAACCCTAGACACGGCTAACATCAGTGGCGATTGACATCTGAACCGCTTTAAAGAAGGGCTTCAAAGATCCGACGTGGCGTGGCGAAGCATCCATCCAGCAGTGGATTGAACAAAGGGCCGTGCACGATCGCATTCATTATTAATACGCGCGCGCACAATCCGCGACTCAATGGGTGCTATCAATACAGCGATGTGTAATTGTATACACGTAAATAGAACCAGAGAAATACCTGCACAGGTACCTAGAGGCTGTTTGGTGCAAGTGCTATTAGCGAGCACCTGTTTATATTGCACGCATACAAAGATACACACAAAGACAAAGATCCCCCGTATAGCCGTCACAGACTGTAGGGGAAAGTGCTGTTAGCGAGCACCTATAAAGGCCGGCACGGCACACGAGGGGGTGGGTAGCCAACACTACGCCCGGCCGCCTTTGTATCCCTACAAAGATGCACTTACACTCATGTATATTTGCATACGTACACATACAGTACATGAAAAATGCATGTATACATACTGTACACACAACTGCTCATGAACCCCCTCGCTTATCCGCGCCGTTTAATTGTTCAATAAGCTCACCCTTATCAAGTATTCATGCATTAAGAGTGCCGGGTGATAATATTATTATTACCATCATGATTACAATATCCCACGACACGCGCGCACACACAGGGCCATGGCAAATCGGGTTCATGTACAGCAGCCTCTTCTTGTCGATCCACTGCTGGATGAACTCCCCCCCCCCCCCCCCCCCAATCAGCACGTCAGAGTTATTTTGTCATTCTAACAACACCGGTCAGTGAAGGAATCGCTCATTGTTCAATACACCGTCTAAGAACAACAACAGTAGCAGTAACAACAACAACAACCTCTGCTTAGACTCGAAATATCACCCCGAGAGCGAAAGAGAGGCGAGTTTGGTTTGCGAGCACTCAAGGATTGAGGTCGCCAGGAACTCCATCCCATCCCACCCCACCGTGGCCACATTTGTCCTGAACGCTGACCACACGGCTATATCGCACACGTATTCGCCTTCATTTTTTAGGGCTAAGTCCACCAAGGGGGAGAATCTCGGGGGATTATTTGGGTTTTTTTTGTACTGCACGCGCCGCTGCTGATGCGCTCTTAATAATAGCCAGAGGGATCGAATTCCATACGTTGCATGTACAGGTGCCATATATGTCCACACAAACCATATATGTCCACACAAACCATATATGTCCACACAGACCATGTGTACACACAAGCGTACTCAACCGTAACCAGTACGACCACAGTACATAACACATACTCGTGCGGCGAGCGTTAGCGCCCTAGCAATACGTGAGCCAGTTCAACCCAAAGTTCGATTCGGAGGCCACGGCTAACATCAGTGGCGAGCGATAGCTACACGACCCGTCTGTCTGTCTGTCACCATCCGTGGTGGGCTCTTCCCTCCCCCCATACCCGAGTCTTCACCAAACCCGCTCTGGACCAGCGTGGTGAAGTATGGTCAAGCAACCCCGGCGGCAGAATAACGACGGGTGGGGGAGGGGGAGGGGAGGCTTCATCCAGCAGTAGATAATGGACAGAGGCGGATGGCAATTTTAACGGAACACACACGTGTGGCGATTTAAACATCCATACAGGTGCACGCATATACGTACACATATGCACAAACACATGTAGACCACATACACATATAAACACTGCAATGTATACACTTAAAAAAACCGTATGGCTTATGTACAATCTTACTGCTGTAGATACACAAACACAAAGCGAATTAAAATATACAAAACATTACGCGCATTAGCATACCTGTGTACATGTACAGTACGTATACAGTGGATGTCATTCCACTGCTGGATGAGAGCCTCTCCACGACTTTGCGGGACCGTGGGGGACTATTTGTCCATACTTCACCACACTGGTCGGTTACAGTACTGTGTCTTAAAACACGTATTGTGCGCACACTATATATCTATACACGCCCACACACACGTGTACATCCGACTACAATTGCACGCACCCACGGAGATACGAAGGCACCCGAGGTGCCCTCCGAATTCACGGACTGTGCCCCCCCCCCCCATCGAATCGCCTGACGCACACGCCCAGGCCGTATTTGTCTCCCCAACGCCGACCGCTTACACACCGCACCGGCTATTCTCATTCAAGGAGCGGTGGTGCGCTAACCGCTGCGCCACCGCTCCTTCTCCACACAGACGCATGTGTGTGTGTGTGTATATATGCATGCATGACACCGCTGCTATTTATCAAGATGAGAGTTGACGTCTCGATGTGTTAAACGTAAGGATGAAACATTATTCTTTCCCAAACCGCAAACACGAGCGGGGCTTAACCTCACGTCGTATTGCGGCTGTAAAGCCTGCGCGAGCCACAGCGATCTCGCATTCCGCACTGCTGCGTCTGCGTGTGTGCGTGCATCATCAAGTCATTGGCTGCGTACAACGCTCAACAAACATCATCATCATCATCCTCCACCGGCCACGGTCTCAATCCACTGCTGTGTGAAGGAGGACCTCCTCCCCAAGCCGAAGCAGCAGCAGCAGCCGCCGCAAACCCTCACGATGCTGCGATGCATCCGGTCATCACTCGCCCTAACGACACGGCGAGCATGATTTACTCGCTCCGTCTCCCCGTTCGCTGGTCGGTGTTGCGACCGCCCTCTCGAACGCGTTCAATCTCCCTCGACTTGCCGAGTCGGCGTGTGGGTGCACTCATGAGGGGTCGCAACTTACCGTCCGCGGAGGTGTCATTGACATGACCGCCGCTTAATTTCGCAGTAAGATCCGTGGAAGTGTCCGAGACTCGCCACGACGTTTCCGAGTTTCTGATGACGTTTGCCACAGTGGCGCGTGATCCTTTCGTTCAAAGGGATGTCTTCACGCGGACGACTTTCATCGAGATTTAATACAGTTGACCAACACGCCATTTCATCGCTGTACAGTGAGGGAAAAAAGTATTTGATCCCCTGCTGATTTTGTACGTTTGCCCACTGACAAAGAAATGATCAGTCTATGATTTTAATGGTAGGTTTATTTGAACAGTGAGAGACAGAATAACAACAAAAACTTCCGGAAAAACGCATGTCAAAAATGTTATTAATTGATTTGCATTTTAATGAGAGAAATAAGTATTTGACCCCTCTGCAAAACGTGACTTAGTACTTGGTGGCAAAACCCTTGTTGGCAATCACAGAGGTCAGACGTTTCTTGTAGTTGGCCACCAGGTTTGCACACACCTCAGGAGGTATTTTGTCCCACTCCTCTTTGCAGATCTTCTCCAAGTGATTAAGGTTTCGAAGCTGACGTTTGCCAACTCGAACCTTCAGCTCCCTCCACAGATTTTCTATGGGATTAAGGTCTGGAGACTGGCCAGGCTACTTCAGGACCTTAATGTGCTTCTTCTTGAGCCACTCCTTTGTTGCCTTGGCCGTGTGCTTTGGATCATTGTCATGCTGGAATACCCATCCACGACCCATTTTCAATCCCCTGGCTGAGGGAGGGAGGTTCTCACCCAAGATTTGACGGTACATGGCCCCGTCCATCGTCCCTTTGATACAGAAAAACACCCCAAAGCATAATGTTTCCACCTCCATGTTTGACGATTAGGATGGTGTTCTTGGGGTCATAGGCAGCATTCCTCCTCCAAACACGGCGAGTTGAGTTGATGCCAAAGAGCTCCATTTTGATCTCATCTGACCACAACACTTTCACCCAGTTGTCCTCTGAATCATTCAGATGTTCATTGACAAACTTCAGACGGGCATGTATATGTGCTTTCTTGAGCAGGGGGACCTTGCGGGCGCTGCAGGATGTCAGTCCTTCACGGCGTAGTGTGTTACCAATTGTTTTCTTGGTGACTATGGTCCCAGCTGCCTTGACATAATTGACAATATCCTCCCGTGTAGTTCTGGGCTGATTCCTCACCGTTCTCATGATCATTGCAACTCCACGAGGTGAGATCTTGCATGGAGCCCCAGACCGAGGGAGATTGACAGTTCTTTTGTGTTTCTTCCATTTGCGAATAATCGCACCAACTGTTGTCACCTTCTCGCCAAGCTGCTTGGCAATGGTCTTGTAGCCCATTCCAGCCTTGTGTAGGTCTACAATCTTGTCCCTGACATCCTTGGAGAGCTCTTTGGTCTTGGCCATGGTGGAGAGTTTGGAATCTGATTGATTGAATGCTTCTGTGGACAGGTGCCTTTTATACAGGTAACAAACTGAGATTAGGAGCACTCCCTTTAAGAGTGTGCTCCTAATCTCAGCTCGTTACCTGTATAAAAGACACCTGGGAGCCAGAAATCTTTCTGATTGAGAGGGGGTCAAATACTTATTTCCCTCATTAAAATGCAAATAAATTTATAACATTTTTGACATGCGTTTTTCTGGATTTTGTTGTTAATCTGTCTCTCATTGTTCAAATAAACCTACCATTAAAATTATAGACTGATCATTTCTTTGTCAGTGGGCAAACGTACAAAATCAGCAGGGGATCAAATACTTTTTTTCCCTCACTGTATATGCCTACACGTACAATTCACTGTCATAGAATATATATATAACAGTGACTGCTAACGCTTATTCACAAATATCTATGAATATGACCTTCAGGTATACTTCCATGGAGAGGTGTGTTAGTACAGTACATCAAAAGTACATTTTAATTCTCTATGCGCTCATGTATAGGTAGTTGTGCTGTACTTAAGTGACTGCTACTCGGTGTCATAAATAGATCTATTTAAGCGGGGCTCACACGCGAGCTTTTACAGATGGTTGAGTTTCATTATAGAATACCTGGTACACGCATTCGACTAGGAATCGTCAGAAACTCGGTTTCACCTTCGTATTTATCGCCGTAACGTGTGGTACGGATACTGTCAGTAGTCAGTGGCATCCACACGCTTTCATAGACGTTGAGAGACCTCTTACTCGTGGTCAGAGACAAATCAAAACAACGAAATCTGAGGCCACTGTTATATCGCCCACACCACCAGGCGTTGCACTTATACCGTATGCTCCGGATTATAAGACGCACTGCACCTCCCCCCCCTCCCCCACTATGCCCCCTCTATGCAAAAGCAATGTGTGGGGTGCGTGCCCAGATGTATATCGCTTTTATTGACACCGGCCACAGAGTTTGGAGGTTTGTCTTATACCCAACCACCACAGGCGTGCGCCGTTCCGGCCTTTCAATAGGTGCTCGCTAACAGCACTTGCCCCGATAGTCTGTTACAGGCTACACGGGAGGAGAGAGAGAGAGTGTAATAGTAGTTGTCCTTGAGACCTGCAGTGTGGTCGAAGACGAAACGGTCTAGTCTGGTAGATCGAGTGAGTCCCTCGACACGGGAGGAACGTGTAAGAGTTTTTCTGTTTGTTCTGTTTTGTTTCGCGTGTTTGTGCGCCACAAAAACCTCTTCAACGCGAGTTCACGAAGGCAGAGGGGGTCGCTCTAATAGGAATTCAATGAAGGGGCCCCTGGTTAAGACATCAAGCTTATTGGTTTTGCGAATGTTCCTCTCCCGACAGGGCCTCTGCGCCGCTGGGCATTCATTTGGGTTCGGCCTTTCTGCGCCAGATATTTCACACGATTTAAATACAGGGGGGGGAGGGGGGAGAGGGAGTGGTGGCGCAGTGGTTAGCGCACGGCGCTGTGCCTGGCGACCGGCAATGAATAACGAATCATTTATAATTTGTCTTTCCAGATCAACAAGGAAAAAAAATCTGAAGTATTTTTTTTGTACACAACCCATCGGCCGTATGGCCTTCTGGGAGTTGCATCTCATCAATAGCATCGGTGAAATACAGGCAAACTCTCGACGATGCATGAGATTCGTATTATAATATGAAAATGAAACATTACAAACGTTTCCGATCCACCAATGAATGCCTCCTCACGCCATGCCGGCAATTATGGTGTTTTTCGGACCATATTCCACCACGCCGGTCAGTGCGGGTTTGTGAAGGAGGTGGGCAGAATACAATTTTGATATCACGCGCATCGCTAAGAATCGAAATCGGTTTGGCCGGGCCAATCGTGCTGCGTGCTAACCACTGCACCATCTCTCAAAGCCGACATCCGTGTTACGTGATCTTAACACGGGGGGACCCCACTCCACGCGATCCTGTAACGCAAACTACATACGGTACACAAACGTTGAGTTTTGGAGGGGAATTATAATTAATTATAATTGTAGTGGCGGTGCAGTGGTTAGCGCACCGCGTGCAGTGGTTAGCGCACCGCGCTTTGAACCCCCACGTCCACGGATAACGTCGGTCCTTGACCCTCACCTACAACCCCCGCGCCGAGGTATGGCCAACCCCCCCCCCCCCCCATAGCACAGCATTAGGATGGCCTTCATCCAGCAGTGGAGTGACAAAGGGGCGTTATGTGTAGCTGTTCTCACACGCCGGGCGGGTACCGCTTGACGTGTACAACAAGCCTATGTCGCAATGTAGTCCCGCCTATTGCTTTAATATAGACACGCGTGCGTGTGTGCGCGCGCGCGCACGCGTGTGTAGGTTAATTATAGGGGAGCGGCGGTGTCGTGGTGGCTAGCGCGCTGTGCTACACACCCGGCTAGCCGAATTCGATTCCCGCCTACGGCTAACATCGGCGGCGAAGTTCTGAAGCGGCCCTTACACGGTCCCCTAGGTCGACTCAGCCGGGCGTTGGCCTCGTCACGCCACACCTCTGTGCTCGCTAACAGCATTGGTCCTGACAATATGAAAAGGCTCTACACGCGGGGATCCGTTCGTCTTTAGTAATGATCGAACGCGCTCTTAGGAATAGGAAGAAAATGACGCGAAACCTATGTTCGTCGTATAGTTTTTAATGCGCGGTAATAATCTACACGCACATATGTATGTGTGTGTGTGAATTATTACACCGCGTGATCGTGAGATATCGCGGTGGTTTGGGGAGGCCTTCGTCCAGCAGTGGATTGAGTATGGCTGACGATGAGATGTGAACAGTAATATAATAACTCTATACTATGGCTACTGATAATAATCTCGTTCGATTTCATTGATTTAAGTGTGCTCATTGTACGAATTTAAACATTTTCGTGGGAGATCTTTCAAGCGAAATACGGTAAATCAAAACGATGATTTCGTTTCAATTTCTATTCAAAAGAGAAACATTGAATGTTTCGCCTTGTGGGTTGTTAGCGAGCACCTGTTAAGTCTGAAACCACACACGGGTACACAGTACACGCCTACACAAACCCAACAAGTATCATCTTAAATGTGTATAGAAACTAAAATGTAAACAAATATTGAGTTTTACTTTTTTTTTAAACCAAGTCGGTCCCAGAATTACGAAACGCCAAACGGGCAGTAACCAGCAGCACTATTATAATAGCTCGCGCAATGTATATTGATATACATTGAAAAATAAAAAAAAGGTTTTCATTAAGACAAGGGCAACACGTCACACGTGTTACAAAGACGACAGAACGATATAATTACGTGTTTAACCAAGCTGACGCGTATTGTACCGCAGACACTAACATAAATTCCAATATTGCATCAAATTAGAAGAATTATTTTCTATAGAAATACCATCGGTTATGTTTTCGTTGAATTGTAGTTAAGTCGTCTGCCCTTTCAGCGAATATATATATAAATACTTTAACAAAAAACGATTCATATTCCAGCCGAATAATTACAAAAGGAACCAAAAATACGAATACATAGATAGACCTTTCGCCTCATATAGACTGTCGAGATATACACAACACAGAACTGTTGTTAGGTGGGAACGAAAAACACACGAGTGTAGAATGCACGTACACATATACTGTATATATATGTGTTTTTAATTGTAGGGTTTAATTGCCAATACTGAAATTATAGCCCACTCAAAGATCTGGGCGGAGTAATGCGCGAATTATTTACGACTTAATAATTCTATTATTGCGCAAAATGTGTACTAAAACAGGTATCTGAAAAAATAACGAACACGTACCTATACATAGTTTATACCATCGCATGTTATAATATACACGCACACACCCCGCACAAATACAATGATTTATTTTGTAATGTTTTGTTTATCTGCGTTTAACATAACACAGTAGATGACAGTATTTATTAGACGTTCGTCGACTGCTGAATCGCATGCGGTTGTTTTCACAATAACCGCGCATTTTAATACGACACGCGATTTTAAACGTAGAGTGACTCAGCCCTTGTGAAGTGTGTCGCGTCAACGCATTTTGCTACGCATTTTTTTTTTCGTCCCTTGCAAAACACGGCGATCGCGTCAAATCGCAACCTCGCGCGAAGCGAGATTAACTCAACCTGGTCATACCCGCTATATTTATTTGGTATCTTTCTCGATGCGAACGAGTTCGATTCCCGGTCACGTCCAGCACCGGTGGCGAATAACCGAATTGGTTTCTGGGTCTCCCCCCCCCCTCCCACGAGGTCGGCTCAGCCTCAAATGAGTTACGTGGTGCGCCGTGTAAACATCTCCACTGGGGAGACGAAGGCGGTCGGGCGTGGTTCTGGACCCCCAGCAGCCCTTGCACCGCGTGCTGTGTCGGCATTTATCGGTGCTCGCGAGCAGCACTTGCCCCTACATGCTATGGGGGGGGGGGATCTGTATCCTTTGGGCGGATTGTTACATCGCAGGATCGCCAGAGCTGGCAGCGACAGTTGGGGGGAGGCCTGAGGGTGGGGGGTGGGGGCATTCATCCAGCAGTGGATTGATCATGGCTACTGCTGATGATGATGATGACCAGATAATTATTGTTGCAACAAATTTTTTGTGTGTTTTTTTTTATACTCGCACGTTAATACGCAACGTGCGGAAATAAAACTTCGCCCATCGCTTCCCGTAATGTTGCGGGGTGACTCCCACGCATGCCGCTGTGCGCACAACGTGAGTGGATATGCAACGCACGACAAACGCTTAAATTGTAACGAAATAAAAAATAAAAATATAGATATTTAATACTACCCCTCGCTTTATTTAAATCATACCGCGTTTAGTTAAGACTCAATGACACGCACACACACGAACGCGTAATTTACGTAAACAAAATTAGGTGAAAAAAACTGAAAACACCGGCGTCAAATATTCAACGCGTGTATGTGTATGTGTGTATGTATGTGTGTGTGTACACAGATCAAGCAAAGCAACGACGCGCAACGTGTGCGCTTTGCAGGAACACGAAACGTCAGGACGCGTTCAGTACGAATACCACAATTTAACTTGTACCGGTCAAACAGCCTCGTCTTCACATTCACCATTTCATATTTTTCACCTATGAAATGTTCCTTACGGGAAACCGATTACGTTCGAGTATAGTTGGTGGACTATATAGTATACACGTGCGTGTATGTGTGTGTGTGTGTACACACACGCGTATCGCGTTACATAACGCGACCTATGGCCGATGCACGCCGCCTCCTCGACACTAAAACCGCGTTGCCTTCCCGCTGCGATGAACGCGTGCCACGTGAGAGCGTCCGTCTGTCTGTTTGGGGGGCGGGTGGGGAGGCGGTAGCGTCGTGGTTACCCGCACTGCGCCGTACGAACACAGCGGGGCCCAAGAGTTCGATTCCGGCGGCGAATATCGGAACTGGTCCTTGACTTGACCTCCTCCCGTCACCCTTCGCCTAGGTCGACTCAGACTTAAAGGGAGTGCGGCTGAGACAAAAGGCGGAGACAAAGGCGTCCGGGCGTGGTTCTCAGCACATCAACCCTTCGTGCATCGTTCCGGCCTTAATGGGTGCTCACTAACAGCGCTTTCCCCAACAGTCTACACCCTATACGGTATCTGGGTATGTGTGCGTAATATGCGTGTGCGTAATGTGTGCGTATATGTATTTTGAATGTGCGTGTGTACAACTATATGTATGTCTCTACACTGCGTGTACGTATCTGCGTGTACTATCTGTAGAGATACGCACACGTGTATCGTATCAGTACGTGTGCGCTTCTGCGTGTGTGCATATGTATGCGTGTATGTATGTAGCTACGCGTGCATGTTCGCGTACGTTATTGTGCGCATCTTTATACATATCAGTATGCGTGCGCGCGTTTCTGCAATATACACGTCTGTGTACGCCACGTCACACGTGTGTGTGTATGTCTTTGTGTATGTTATGTGTCTTGTGTACGTTGTGTGTCTATTGTGGGGAGCGGTAGCCCATTGGTTAGCGCACTACCCTACGAGTATCTGCACAGGTCCTGGGCCTCTCCCCTAGGTCGACTCAGCCTCAAATGAGTGCGTGGTGCGATGAGTAAACGTCGCCGCTGGGGAGACAAAGGCGGTCGGGCGTGGTGACGGCCACCAACCCCCCCGCCCCTCCCTCGTGTGTCGCGTCGGCCTTCATAGGTGTTCGCTAACAACGCTTGCCCCAACAGTCTGTTAAGGCTATTGGGGGGGGGGGGGGTCGTTGTCGTTATGTATGTGTGTAGTGTGTGTGTGTGTAGTGTGTGTGTGTCTTGTGTGTGTAGTGTGTGTGTGGTGTGTGTGTGGTGTGTGTGTGGTGTGTGTAGTGTGTGTGTGTAGTGTGTGTGTGTAGTGTGTGTGTGTCTTGTGTGTGTAGTGTGTGTGTGGTGTGTGTGTGGTGTGTGTGTGGTGTGTGTAGTGTGTGTGTGTAGTGTGTGTGTGTAGTGTGTGTGTGTAGGTGTAGTGTGTGTAGTGTGTGTGTAGTGTGTGTAGTGTGTGTGTGTAGTGTGTGTGTGTAGTGGTAGTGTGTGTGTGTAGTGTGTGTGTAGTGTGTGTGTGTAGTGTGTGTGTGTAATGTATGTGTGTAGTGTGTGTGTGTAGTGTGTGTGTGTAGTGTATGTGTGTAGTGTGTGTGTGTAGTGTGTGTGTGTAGTGTATGTGTGTAGTGTGTGTGTGTAGTGTGTGTGTGTAGTGTATGTGTGTAGTGTATGTGTGTAGTGTGTGTGTGTAGTGTGTGTGTAGTGTGTGTGTGTAGTGTGTGTAGTGTGTGTAGTGTGTGTGTCAAGATTAACTAAGATTAGTGTGGAAGCGCTTCCGACACGGTCAGGGAAGGAGGAGGAGGAGGGGGGGTGACGGCAGCGCGGTTGACGCAGCGCGCGCGGACGTCAGCAGCGGCGGGAGTCGCTGCGCGACTTGAAGCGCAATTAATTGACTGGCGAGCACAATGCTGCATTGTGCCTGCGAGTGTGTAAGGTTATGTACACATTATAATCATAGCGCGTGCAAGCGCCATGCGTGGGTGTGTGAGTGGGGAGCGGTAGTGTAGGGGAGCGGTAGCGGAGCGATCAGCGCGCTGCGCGACGAACCCGCTCAGGGCAGAGGCCAGCGATGGATCATCTGAACCGGTCCTGCGGCCTCCCCTAGGTCAACTAAGCCTCAAATTAGTAGCTGGTGCGAGATGTAAACATAAGCCCCGGTCCGTTAAAGGCGATACGAAGGGACGTGCACCTTAGTGATCGTCGTGCGGAGCGGTGCGCTATACGGTACCCGCTCCAACGGAGCAACATTCGTGACTATATATCTGAACAAGTCCCGGCGTCTTCCGCGAGGTCGACTGGGTCTTAAAATGTACCTTGCCACACCACAACCCTCGCGCGCTGTAACAACTCCCCTTGCTTTGCTTGAGGTGCTCGCTAACAGAATCCCCTGAAGGCTATACGAGCATCTTTGCGTGTGCTAGTTATTCACAGTCGGTCTAAGTGTCAATGACCTAACCTCCCCCCCCCCCCCCCCCCCCTTTGGCAATACACTCACCCGTGGTGCCATGTACACGAGACGCACGCTACACGTACATACGGTCCAGGCACGTAGATCTACAACCTCTTTGTCGATCCACTGCTGGATGAGTGTCTCCTCCACACGCTGCTGCCGCTCGGACAGCGGATATTTATTTGACCATACTTCACCGCGGTGGTCACTGCGGCTTAGTGAAGGCTCACAGCGGAGACATTTGAGAAGCACAGTACAATAATTACATCACATGCACGTGTACTCATATACAGATGCGTTTCGCTCGTTCGACGCATATACAATGCACACACGTATATAAAGTATATATGTATCACGCATTATAATGTACACTTGCCTACACTATCAAATACGGCGTGATACATACATACATACCATATGATACACACACGACATATGTTAAATATACCGGTCAAGTTCTATCAACTGATAGTTTATGTATATGCGTAGTTGGTTATTCAAACGCATAACTCATTTACCGTAGTTTTTGTTTCGCATTAATATCAATAATTATATTTATATATTTATAATCAAAAATATAAATAGTACACGTGAAATACGCACAAATGCACCACACAACGCAAACAATTGACACTAAAGCGCACACACTGGTATACAGTATATATACACAAAGACCAAGTTTCCCTGTATAGCCTGTAACAGACTGTTGGGGCAAGTGCTGTTAGCAAGCACCTATGAAGGCCGGCACGGCACACGACGAGGGGGGGGGGAGGGGGTTGGTGGCCGTCACCACGCCCGACCGCCTTTGTCTCCCCAGCGGCGATGTTTGCATACCGCACCAGGTACTCATCTGAGGCCGAGTTGACACACACACACACACACCGCAAAACACACACGCGCGCGCTTCATGCGAGGGTGTTAATACAGTACTGTCATTCATTCACAACTCTATTCTAGCATATCATGGCCAATGTCCGGTTGTGCTCGCCACGACGAAAGGACTTCCCTGCTCGAGACAAGAATTCGTGTCGTTGTTTCGCTACCGATCCGGACTTTTTGTTGCAATGACTTACTTTTGTAATGTAAACAAAAATTGCATTGGGACACCCCCCCGCCCTCCCCCCAGTGTTTATTGATTGCGAAGAACTGACTAAAAAACAAACTCGACCCTATCCCACAGATACAATTCGATTAGTCGAACCGAAGCACCCAGCGTGTGCGTACACGCAGAATTATATTCGCATGATCCACACGTATAAATTAAAATGTTGGGTAATGTATGATATAGGTTCTGTGTATGCGTGCGTGCGAGCGCTGAGTTACATCGGAACCACGTACACCGACACGTTTAGCACACGCAATGCACACAGACAATATTGCGTAATCCCACACGTATGAATAATACGTGTGGAAGCATGATATAAGTTACGCTGTGTGTGTGTACGTACGTATGCTGTTTATAGAATACACACGTATATATATATGCAGTTGTATGTACAGGTTGTGATACGTATATGTATATTTACTGCAGTCATATGTGTGTGCATATTTATATCACGGTTCAAATGTACTTTTTAAAAATTTGGATGCACAATGAATCCCCGATGCATTAATTTTCAAATACACAGATTGCGTTGTTTATGCTCACGTACACAACATACAGCCTTGCTTCATAGACTTTTGGGGCAAGTGCCGTTAGCGAGCACCACACGCCCTGCCGCCTTTGTCTCCCCAGTGGCGACGTTTACAACACCGCACCGGGTACTCATTTGCGGCTGAGTCGACCTAGGGGAGGCCCAGGACCGGTTCAGATAATCGTCACCGGTGTTGGCCGTGAGCGGGAATCGAACTCGGGTCGCCGGGTTCGTAGCGCAGCGCGCTAAGCGCGCTACACTACCGCCCCCCCACACACGTACACACACAGGCAATCACACGTACACAGGCAATCACACGTACACACACAGACAATCACACGTACACACACAGACAATCACACATATACACACAGACAATCACACATACACACACAGACAATCACACATACACACACAGACATTCACACATACACACACAGACAATCACACGTACACACACGTACACACACACACAGACAATCACACGTACACACACACACAGACAATCACACGTACACACACACACAGACAATCACATGTACACACACAGACAATCACATGTACACACACACAGACAATCACACGTACACACACAGACAATCACACGTACACACACAGACAATCACACGTACACACACAGACAATCACACGTACACACACACAGACAACCACACGTACACACACAGACAATCACACGTACACACACACAGACAATCACACGTACACACACACACACAGACAATCACATGTACACACACACACAGACAATCACATGTACACACACACACAGACAATCACACGTACACACACAGACAACCACACGTACACACACGCGCGCATGTGTAAATGTGTACGTCGTGGCTGATGAGCGTGGGAATGCAGTATTGCCAATGCGTAAACAAAACACTTCGTGTTCTACGGCCGACACATATGACAAAGGCGTGCAATTACACATCTTAAAATTCACATATGTTCCTGCTCACGGTAACATACACGGTATACCGTCTATCAATACAACAACGCGATTGACATGTATAGCATGTACAAAAAAAAACAAATTTTAGTGCATCATTATTAATATGTTTTAGCACCCGCAACTGGAGTTAATTTTTAATTCGCCCTACACAGCTGACCAGCGCGGTGAAGTATGGACAAATGACCCCCACGACTCGCATGGCGTGTGTAGGGGTGGGTCCTTCCTCATCCAGCAGTGGATTGACAACACGGGGTGGTAAATATATTACAACATAAAGAGTGCAGTACTCGCATGAATCCTATTAATTAATCACTATTCGGCCTGTTAAAGACATGCGGTGTATAAAATAAATACCGTGTGAGATAGATTAATCGCATACACATACGCGTACATCATCAACATTATGTAACTCGATACATTATATAATGATGCTGTACGGTATGAGCTCCCGTAAGCTCCTCCGTTCGTGACACGGTATTGATGTTAATACACTGGCATAGCCGTGTTCGCGTGAACGCTAAATCATTTTACAGCCAATTGTCCGTGCTGTGTGAATTCTGTGGATAGTCAAGCACGTCAGTTCTTCCACCTGTGCGGCGCTATGCAAGGGATTAGCAGGAACAAACTGTGGGTGGGGTGAGTGTATTCAATTAATGTGTGTGTGTGTGTTAGTATGGTAACAGCACTTGCCCCGACAATCTGTTAAGGCCTATACGGGGCATCTGTGTCTGTGTATGTACAGGTGAGTTTGTGTTTATCGCCTGGTTTGATTCGATAAGGAAGCGGGCATGCGTTGTTGTCTACACGGTTGACATGGTTAACAAAAGCCGCATTATTCGCTCACTCGCAACGCAAATCGTTCGATCACTCATTCACTCACTCACCCACAGATTCGCGATCGATCATTCACTCACTCGCTCGCTCGCCCGCCAGTGAATTTGCTCATTCAACCCGCCCCACCCCCCCCCCCCGAATTCACTCACCCGTTCTCACAATTCACTCCCCCCATCTTTTCCTGCCAATCATCTACTCACTTGCTCACTCACTCGTTCGCCAACCCATTCCATTCGTTCTTCAATTCGTTCACTCGTTCGTGCAACCGCTGTCACTATAACTCGCGCATAAAGACAAAGATCACCCGTATAACCACAGCACACTGTTCGGACAAGTGCCTAGAGCGAGCACCTATCAAGGCCGTAACGACACGTCACACGATGGGGTGGTCACACCCGACCGCCTTTGTCTCCCTCGCGGCGATGTTTACACACCGCACTAAGTTGCTCATCTGTGGCCGAGTCGATCTAGTTCGAGCACACACACGCGACGTGTTCGCCATTTACGATTCTATTCGATCATGATCACATCTGCCGCGCACGTGAACACACTCGCTCATCCCCTCGCAAACTCATTCTGGACGTAATTAGTATACTCGATCATTTACACGCACATACGCGTACACTCACTCCTGCTATTTCACCCACGAACTCAATTACTCACTAATTCGCTTGCTAATTTAAACGCTAACTTGATCATTCATGCGCTCCATCCAGTGATCAATAATCGAACCCATTAACTCACCAACGCACACACGATTCCTTTACTCGCTCACTCACTCCATCTCACTAATCCACACACGCGCCAATCTACTGGCTCACGTAATCAGCCATCCGCTTACCTTTACACCCATCAACTCACACTAATACCTCACCCACACTCATTCGCTCTTCCACGAAACCCATCGATGAGCTTACCCACTCGCACACTTACCCATATATTCACTCGATCACTCGCCCATCCACCCACTCTCACTCATCTACCCATAACGCAACTCACTCGCTCGTCCATCCATTTACCAGCTCGGTTTGCTCATTAATTCACTCAACAACTCGTTCACTCACTCAACTGAACCATTCACCCACCGCCTAACCCTTTCCCTACCCCACCACTTAATTTCGTCAACTACAAACTATCTCGCTCACAAGCTCGTTGACCTACCTTACTCATTCACTCACCCACCATCAACTCGCTCACTCATCCAAATGTTCAATCGCCTATTCATCGACTGACTCATTCGCTCACCATCCACTCATCAAGAACCGAACCCATCAACTTGCCCACCAATTTACTCTATAACCACTCCCACCAACTCAATCTTTAACTCCCCAACTCATCAATTAAATCACTCGTGCACTAACCAACTCACGCTCGCATCAACTCACTAACCAACTCAACTAATCATTTAGCAACTTACTTAGTAACTCACCTAACTCACCAAGTCACTCATGTACCATCTCACCAACGCACTCACCTTCCCTCCAACTCACTCACCTTTCCTCCAACTCACTCACCCACTCACCAACTCTCATTCACATAATCACACTCCCATCAACTAACTTACTCAGGTGCAAACTCTCCCATTCACTCGCGTATCCACCGACTCACCCTGGTATCCCCTCAGTTACTTACCGACTCCCTCACCAACTCAACCACACACTAACTAAACCACTCACTAATTAACCCCCTTACCCACCAACTCAACCACTCACTAACTCACCCACCCAATCGCTCACTTGCTCACCCAATCACTCGCTCACCCACCCACTCACCCACCCACTCACTCACCCACCTTAACCACTAATTAACTCACCCACCCACTCGCACATCCACTCTCTCACCCACCCAACTCATCCACTCACTCATTAAACCCACTCGACCAACACTCTCACCCACCGACTCGCTCACAAACTCACCCATCCCTTCAAACGCACGCACGCACGCAACCCACCCACCCACCAGATGCGGGAACAGCCCCAGGTCGGCGCCTCCGATGGGCCCGGCTGCCGGGTAGGACATGTAGTAGCCATGCGCGCCGTACGAGCCCGCCGCGTACAGGCTGAGCAGAGAGGTCGGCGGAGGAGGAGGAGCGGGCGCCGAAGCCGGCGGGATCGGGTGGTGCTGATGTTGGTGATGGTGGTGGTGATGATGGTGGGATGGCTGCGCGGGGTTCTGCGGCTGAGACGACGGCCGGACGGGCGAAGGAGGAGATGTGGCCGACACCACGGCGGCGGCGGGAGGAGGAGGAGGAGGCAGCGGCAGTCTCTCGGCGATGCCCGCGAGTCCCGCGTAAAGTGACGGAGGAGAGCCGGGCTGCTGTACAAATCGGAGCTGATATCCTTGTTGCTGTTGCTGTGAGAAGGCCATGTTCTTCGATGCGCGGATGACCGGCTCGGAATACGACTTAGGTCGTTGTCCCACTCTTCAAAGAGCCCACGCCGACTGCACGCATGCACCTACCACACACACACACTGGGTTCACGGCAAAGTAGTGTTGGCGCAAAAAACGCGACGTTTATCTTCGGCAGCGCGTCTCGCTTTTGTTCACGTACTCGGCAGCAGCTGTTGGCGGCAGCTTGGAAGAGGTTGCTTCTGTTTAGGCGCTCGCCTTGTTTTCGTTGTCTTGTTGGAAAAAGCAAAAGTGCCCGCCAGAGCGGAGGTGGGGGGGTGGGGGGAATGACAAGTCCAGATGATCTTAGGTGCTGCAGTGTCGTTGTAGTGTTTATAGCACGCGTTCTCTCCGTGTAGTCTACAGCACTCCGAGTGGACTCGGCTAATCTCGATGTAGCCTCTCGCTCTCGCTGCGTGTTCTGATCAAACTTTAATACGCGTTCCGCAGGTGAACGCAATCTCGCTACGACGCTCGCTAGCCATGCACTGGGGGCTCTAACAACAACAGCAGCAGCAGTACAGCGCGCAGCCTGCCACACGCACGGGTACCACCACTCGCAACAGCACCGCCTAGACACCAGCAGCAGAGTAGCGATGTTAAGTGTTCCTTTAAGATTCCGTTTAGCGCGCTGTGACGGCCTCGCTGTAGGCGATATTGATTTCTGGAGGAGGTCGTGAAAGGTCTCAGCAGGTCGGCGGAGATTATTAGTTTTGTCGGGGAATGACGAAGTCCTGTTGGCGTAGCTTCTCCCTCCCCTCTCGCGCTCTCCCCTCCCCTCTCTCCTCCCTCCCCCCTCCCCTCTCTCCTCCCTCCCCCTCCTCTCTCTCTCTCTCCTCCCCTCGTCTCTCTCCTCCCCTTCTCTCTCTCCTCCCTCCTCTCCGCGCTCTCCACTCCCATCCGCTCCTCTCTCGCTGTCACTCCACCCTCTTCACTCTCTCGCTCGCTCCACCACCGCCGCCGCCCGCCGCCCGCCGCCCGCGCTCTCTGTATCTCCTGCCTCGACTCGGGTCTATTCCGATCTTTATATTTGTTAACACGCCCCTCGGATTGTGTTAGTTCAGTGTGTAAGTAGCTCTGCTTACTCCGGCGGTCTATCTTATTCTCGTTCTCCCTCTCTTTTTTTACGATCGGACGAAACTAGAAGATGCTCGGTGTAGTCGGCACTTTGCTTCGTTCATCATTTCGGTTTTTTTAATGCTTTGCTTTATGTGTCAACACCCCCTTTTTAAATGAAAGATTTCACGCTCTGCTCTCCTCCTTCTCTCGCTACGGGGCTGTGTTGTTGGGCTTTCGCCGCTTGCCGTGCACAGCCCCAAAGACTCGACACGCCACGCGGCCAGCAACACACAGCACCCATTAAGGTTGTACTATGTACGAGTTAATAAGTACGTTTGGCCACATATATACTCATTTTCTTTATAGTACAAAGGAAGGTATCACTCCTTCTCAAGCCTCCTCCGTCATTAACATTCGCCTAGAAGTAATAATAATGTGAGATTATACCGCAGACGTACGTGGTTTCGGGCAGGAGAACTCATTCAAAACAAGGAGGGCACACGTGTTTGTAGACTTCAAGTTTGTGCCTATCCCTCCCTCTCCGTCACCTTGTAATTCCAGCTGGCGTATTGTTGACTATCTCAGCCCCTCTCTCTCTCTGTTAGTCCATAATTGCCGATACCTCTCGCTAATATTTGCGTGCACCTCCCGCTCACCCTCCGCATTGCTGCACGCCGAGTTACAGTGCGGTCGTATAACGTATCTTAAGCGCCTTGCAAATAAAGCGCGCGTTGTTGTGATTCTGCGTTTGGCAGTGGTGCGGGAGAACAAATGGCACAATGAGAACACGTTCATCACGTTCGTCAAGAGCACTCAGGAAATGCTATTCACAAACGTGTAAATATACCCCCCAGCCCGCCCGCCGCGATTCATCTGTGGGCTAATTCGCCTTCAGCTATCGTTCACTCTCATTCCCCGTCTCCATATCTCCGCTCGAGCAAGAGTGTTATTAGCTCCTCCCCCGATGTTAATGCGCTTGGACAATTGACGAAGGGGATATGCTTTGCACACGCCCTGTCCCGGCAGCTGAGAGCCAATTACAACCACGTGCCTTTGGGCTCATCCTAATTTGTATATTAACAGCCCCAACGCGTGTACGTATCAATGTTCCAATGTATGTGTCACCATTAGCCAATTCCTGCCGTGCTGATGAATCTATCCCTGCACCGCCCCCCCTCCAGGGGATGCTGATGCAACGATCATCGAAGAATAATCATTGTTAAGGCGCACGGTTACGTGCGTTGGATAGCGCGTTAGAACATGTTTTATGCATGCATTTCATCAAACCAGAGCCAATCCACTGCTGGCTGAAGATCTTCTAACCATCACAAAATCCACAAAGCACCTGTTGCACGGAGTTGATTCAATCGCTCCATCTCCTCTGCATGACGTGCTGGCTCGAGAAGAACGCGGCCCATTTGCTCGGCTACAACTTCTCGGTCACGTGCACTGCGGTGTGTGAAACCGGTGACTTGGGTTTGATTCCTGACCATGGCTTTGATCTGTGGCGAGCGATAACTGAACCGGTCCTGCGCCCCTTCTTAAGGGGACCCGCACTGACCAGCGTGGTGAAGTATGGTCAAACAGAAGCACGTGACTGACACGGCGTGGGGGAGGCCTTCATCCAGCAGTGGTTTGCTAAATGATTCATCAACGTTATTATGCGAATATGCGTCGTTGTGTGCATTTTAACTGCATGCAAATGAAACGCTGTTGCATTTTGGGAAAATTGAGCCAACAAGACTGGTACAAACGTGACAGAGAAAACCCGTAAAGTATAGAAAGGTGACAGAATAAAACGAGACTATAAATAACGAGCGCATCCAACATCACGATCATAGCACCCCGTCCATGTCCCCTTACTTCATCATGCACTCCGATTACATTTAATCGATAGATATGCCGCCCCTTCGGCGGTCTGCCGATTTAATAAGCGTATGCTCACCATACGTAGGCAACAAGAGCGGTATATTTTAACGCGTTTATGCTGTTTAATAATCATTACGAGCGCTGACATAACAGGAAAGAACGGGACAATTATAAGAAATGCAGCTCAAGGATTGAGTGATGTCGATAGCCGTCTCCACAGAGTTCCCGAGTCTCTTTGAAGTGCAACACCTTCGACCCACAACGCCCCAAGGCTCTCTCATCCCCGGACGGAAAAAAAACTCTCTCCGTGTCTCGCTCTCGGGCCGTGGGTGTTCTCCAGAGTGTACCCTACCGCGTGTTTTTTTTTTGTTTAAAGAAGCTCCCCATTCAGCGGCACGCGCAGCCAAACGTCGGACATCGTGCCCATCGACGCGATGCGACACAACCCGAAAAAAAACCGAATCGGAGAGTTGTACCATCGTCGACAACAATTGCCACGACGAAGCGATGTTTGTGGTTATTTGTTTAGAACGTGGAAAGCCACGTGGGGCCAGGTACGCTGAGTACGGATCGTCTCCACATTCCTCTGGCTTCTATCCGCGTTTCCTTCAGACGTCTCCGTATTCAAAACCGACGAGAAGATGTATTTGCCACTGACTTAATTGAAGCCCACTCTCTGATAGGTCGAGGCAATACTCCGCGTGCGATTACTCCTTTCTCAGTGTGTGATCTGATTATCGTCGCTTACCGTATATTTGTTGATTACTGTTTATAATTACAAAAAAAAATCAATTCTAAATTATTATTGCCACCGCTTTTCTGCTGTTGTTTCCCTGCTTGCTGAGCAAACACCCGCAACACACCGCGCTATCGAAGGCATAACAGGTAGGTCAATACGTTTACTTGAATTTGCTCAAGGTTATGTTCGAATTTGAGCGCTTGGGTTATTGCTAGGAAGAGCAACGCTCAATGGAAATCACTCCACAACGCTCGCGAACGCGTGGTACATTTACACATCGTGTTGTTTACGACCAAAGCAGCTGGAATGTGCTCGACCCCGGCCACAGCTCTTACGCTAAGCAGGTTTGAGTCTGTTTTGTGAGCTTGAATTAGAGACTGGCTGAAACAACAGGCGTCGTAGACTTTGGCTGCGAGGTGACCAGCAGTTGGCAGCACACCACTGGATTCTTGAATCTATCTGTGCGGAGCCTTAAGGCTTAAGCCGGTTTAGTCTCACGAACAAAACGCTCCAAGGTCCTATACCCACACTGCAGGACCCTCCTGAAAAGCGGAATCACAATATTTATTGATGCTGGGGGAATCCGATGAGCTATGAAGCTCTTTTTCACAGATGTCCAGGAAGAACGTTACAACAAGCAAACAGTACAAGAAACACGATACTAGTGGGAAGTACAAAAAAGGTAAACATCACCCAAACACAAATAAAACGAGACCATCCCCATCCTACCAGGCAAAGCCCACGGAGGCAATAAATGTGTCTTGGGAACCAGGGAGGCTTTGCAAGGTAAATGTAGTTAAATAATACTAGTGTTATTTCAAATGTTAAATTGACCTATTTTTGTTTATATATAATACTATAATACTGAAACGTAGTCGAGCATAATCTTGGAATAAAAAAAAATATTCGAAAATAATGACCAGTCAAGTGGTGTAATACTAGCCTTCATAGGTGTTAATACAATATATATTATATCAACATAAACATAACATTATTTTTAATATAACAAAGTATAGGTTTACATTCTGTTACTTCTAACCCTTGAATGAACAGTAACCGGTGCTTAGTCCCAACCGAAATAGTCCGGAACGCGGTTACGGGAACTATTTTCGTAATCCACAACCATCGCGGGTTATTTTCTATGGCACAATAATATATGAGCATGGATAGACATAACGTCTACTCTGATGGCAGTGCCTTACACCGATAGTCCATACTCCGAGCCAGCTTTAGAAGCAGCGTTCCAGAAACGATCGAGCGGGCTGAGTCGCTCGCCCGCTTAAAAAAAAAAAGGATGCACTGTTTGCATAGGAGTATAGTGAGATCGCGTCAATGCCTCCAGATGTGACCCAGGCTGATGTGCAAAGATGAACAAGATGTGAGCGTACCCCCCCCCCCCCCCCCCCCCCCCCCACTGAGAGCAACTCGATCTCCGTGGCTCGTCTGCGGATGAAATGGCGTGATGACACACTATGTGTGTCAGCGCAGCGCGCAAGCTGCCTCTCAATGACACGAGCGTTCTCGCCACGAGGCCGCCGTGCGCGCCTTGAGCCGACGTGTTTACGATTGCTGACCACCTCTGGATTGCAAGTCCAGTGCGCACGCCATGTGCACCGTGGAATGCATCGCAATGTATTATTTGATGTTAAATGTTGCCGTGATGCGTGATTCGAGAGAAATGGCTGACTCGTGTTGCCGATATCGAAGGTGTGTGTACTTAATTCCGTGGATATGGAATTGTGAAATCCGCTTGTGTGTTGGTGATCGATGGGACGTTGCAAGGCCAGGAATTGATCCGAGGCGACGAGGTTTTTAAGAACTGTGAGCCAACAACTTACAAGCACGCCGGACTTAATTTCAGCCGGCACAGTCCGGAACGTCACATCCATGGCGACTTGTTTAGCATTACATTTTAATGAACCTGTTCAAAACATCATAGGAATACAGGGAACAAAAAAACAGTTTAGATCGGGTTGTACCCTGTACTCGAGTGGAAGTGCCTTGCGCCAGGATATCAACATTCTGGGAAACATCGAGTGACATTAATCCGTGACACCATTGCTCTCTCTCTCTCTCACTGGGCGTAATTACAATATGCTTACTCTTTTAAATCTGAATGTGTGGTCATTAACAGAAACTGTATAAGCTATATTCTTGAACAGTCTAACCTTTATTATGGATCATCAGTACAATGTTGCACCGCTGCCCAAAAGCCGTGATTGTGCCGAGGCCCATTACATGGAGCGACCTTCCCAATAAACTGTGGAGCCTTCATAAAAAGAGGAATGAGCAAAGTATAAAGGCTTGTTAAACAAGCTATAATCCTCTCCAGCTGATGAGAAACCCCATCAGCTGGACAAAACATGTGAGCACAAGCCAGAACAAATTGTCAAATTATACACGCTAAGATGAAATATATTTTGGCTGCACAGCATTATGGGAAAATTCCGCACTACCTATTAAGTCCACCAGAGCGCATGTAGAGAGTGTACGTTAATTGGCCCGTATGTTCAAGTGTCGGTAGTCGGAATGAGTTCTCGGATTTAAACATTTCGGATTTTTCAAAGTTCACACTCCCATGGTACGTTAGTTGAAACAATGGGCACGTTTCTTATTTAACCCCCCCACCCCCCCCCCCCCGACCTATGTAACGTGTGGATATTCTCACCTATTCCAAGACGTCTGGCCAGGGCGAAAGAGTAGGCCAAATAATACCGTATGGGGCTCTATACAGCTCCCTCTAGCGGATGTACTTGTCATAAATTGTAGGACTGCACCTTTATTAGGAAATTATTTTTTTCACTCAAAAGTAATGACGAAATCTATATTCCCAATATAACATAGCCATAAGTGAAAGGATCCCTTATGTTAGCATGCGTATATGTTTGGAGTAAATGCTGTCAGCAGGCACCTAGTAAGGTTCGAATGATACACAATGGGGGGCACAAGGGGATGGTATCTGCCAACATTCGACACCTTATGGTTAATTAATTAATATCGGCTTACCTTATCTAATGGAGGCACAGTCTACGTTTAAGTCAGATATTCGATTGGTGTTGTGCATGGCCAGGAATTGAACCTTGGCCATTGTGATCACATTGAACAAACATTTATCCAGGTAAAGACACACTGATGCCTCAGTTTGGCCTCATAGAATATCAGATCACTGTTAGAGAGCACCTAATAAGGGTTGACATGGCACGTGAGTTGTTGATGTGGCCAGCGCCGTTTATTATCACCGGCACCACACATCTGTCTCTTTATCACTGATGCGAACCACAACACCACCGCACCAGATTACCATTTGAGGCTGAGTCGACCTTGGGAATGCTCAAGACAAGTCCACAAAGTAATTGACACTGCCATTGTGCACCATGGGCAAGTATCAAGCCTAGGTCACTGGGGCTGTAGTGAAGTGCAAAATGCAAACAATCCCCACATAATACATACATACACATATATACAGCATGCGGTATCATAATTACGCATCATTCATACTACCAATGGAGCAAGTGTGAAGTTTGTTTGTTGCTCTGTTTGTCACGTGTAGCTTTGTTAAAAGCCCTTTTTTGAACGCATAACATTTGTGAAAATTGAATATTCAATTAAATGGTGATTTTATGTATTTACAATTGTCAGGAAAAATACATTTATAAATTGGGAAACATTACAGGCGGTCTCCGGTTTACGACGGCCCGATTTAAGACTCAGATTTACTACATTTATATAATGCCACAATGGATCGATTTACGACGCAATAACTTAATTTACGACGCATCTTTTCGACATGACATTTGAACAGTGAAACATCGAAAGTCAGTGGGGTTTTTTTCCCCAAAAGGTGAAGTCACTTAAACGGAGGGTGACGTACGAAGCCAGGGTGTGATAAAACAAATATTCCTGAACGTTATATTTTCTATCCATTTCTTACTTTAGAGTAGTTTAGATTTGACTATTTACCTTAGATTAGGCTTCACATGGTTAGAATTTCATCCAAAAGGCCCACAACCCTCCGGCAGGAGCTCTGACATGTTCCATCCACTGCTGGATGAAGGCCTCCCAAAGCCGCCACCATCTCTCATGATCCTGCGATGTAATAATCCACCCGTCGCCTGCCACAAGGGCCGATTGCATCGTTCCATCTCCGCGGTGCACGTCCTTTCAGAAATGGAAATAACTACACTTACATAAAGGATAACAAAGATTCATCGCAGCCTCATAGTCTGTAGGGGCAGGTGTTCAATCATGTTCGTGAGCACCTATGAAGGCTGTCACGGCATAAAAGCGGGTGTTGTGTCTATAATAATGCCCGGCCGTCTTTGTCTCCCTACAGCTGACGTGTACTCACACACACACGCACACCCACGCACGCATGCGCACTTATATGGTAATATAAACGCACAAATCCGTTACCAAATGCTCTCTGGTGTTGTCAGTGCACTGTTGTTCAGCAGTGTATTAGAGACCAGAGGTGAATTGGCCTTTTGCTCTGCTTGTCACTAAAGCCCTCCCCTCCCCTTCACTCCCTAAACAACCCCCAATAACCTCGCTCGTAACCTACGCGCACCCCCCCCCCCCCCTCCATCAAAACAACCAAGGACCCAGCCGTCAGCTCGTACCCATCCCACCACCCACCAACTCCTGAAGCCTGCAACCCCACCACCACCACCAACCAGCACCCTCCCACAGCAGCCAAGACAGCGTACGGTCCGCACTACCCCCCCCCTCACCCCAACTCTCGCACAAACCCCAACCGCCCGCCCGCTCGCCCCCATTCAAGAGCCATGATTTATGGCGCTCGTTAAAGGCTCGTTATTGTTTTCACACTTTATTTCGGGGCAGGATAAAAATCTTGGACGGCCCTCAGGGATGGAGGTGGAGTTGTGGTTAGAGGGGGGGGGGGGGGTGTGTGGTGTGATGGTGGTGGTGGTGGTTACATTGAGACCGTGTCTAAAGGCCGCTTTGGACACACTTTCCAACACCACCCCCACCCAGCACCCGCCTCGCCCGCCTCTCACCCCAAGCCACTCACTCGTGTGCGCGGTTTCAAATCGTTTTCAAATTCGCTAACGATTGCTCGGATGGGGTGATGGGTTGTGTGGACGTAGGGGAGTACAAAGGCAGGAGACCTCGTGGTGTTAAGAGGAGTGACAGGCGTGACTCGAAATTAACTTGAGACCACCACCACCACCAACCCCTCATGTCTGCTGCCCCCACCCCCACCGCACACAATGCGTTCCACAAATACACATATAACCGTGTGTACACCTCAAAGGAGAGGGACGAGCTGATCCCAGGATGGAGAACTAGCAGCTGTGTCGTGCAAATCGAGTTCAGTTACACCGTCGCTTATCCAACGGATACGTGAAAAGGTCGGATATGTGCAACAATAACAACAACAACAACAATTGACAGTTAACACAATCGCGCACATAGGTTACTGGCCAAAAAAAAAATCGAACGCAAACTGTTCCAAACATGGGTGCTGATATTTAAGAAGAAAGTGAATGAATGTACGTGAGATTTCAAGAACACATTCCTGCATTTGAAAGGGTCGGATCTTTTAGCGTCGATCTCAATTGCACGGTGGCAACCGTTGCACAATTTTGTATTGCGCGTGGGGGCTGTCAGTTGTTTAGGGGCGGATATCGGAAGGTCGGATTTGTGATCAGGTTTTTTTTTTACTGTAGGTAACAAACAGTTAATGTTAAAAAAAAAACAATTGCGGGAAATCGCGAACCATTGTAGTTATAAAAGGCCTGGTTGGCTTCACGTGTGAATATTTTCGTTTTTATTTCTCTACGGTCTGTCGACCGACCAATTTATTCATCCTTTATTCACGTTCCGAAGGCCAATCTGGATTCAATGATACCACATTTGTTACCATCTGGTGATTTATACAGGAGAACCAACATCTGGTTTGGTGGCACTGTGGTTAGCTTGCATGGCTCGTAATTAGCTTTCTAGTTCCAATGGTTGCAGAGACGTCCCCGTGCTAATACAAGCAATGGGATCTCCTCACCTCCACTGCTGTCAAAGGAGAGCACAGGACAACTCGTCTTATCCGAGAACCCTCTCAACCTGGGACTCCTATTATGCGTGGAAGCTGTACGGTTTGTGATCACTTCTATTATCCGTGATTACCAGTGGATTTTCACTTTCTGATTTTAGGAAAAGCTTCCTATCATTCAAAATTGTTTTGGAAGGTTGGGGTAGTCGCGCAGACAATTTTTTAGTTTCCATTGCCCGCAGGCTATCTGCAATTGTTTTTGGGAACGATAAGTGGAGTCAATTTGCGGATAACCTCCTCGATAATAGGATCTGCAATATTGGTTCCTCGCATCAACATGCATCAAAGGAGTTCTGTACGAGCAAGTGGCCATCTATGGGTGGTATTTTCATGAATTAGATCGCTTTTACAACCATTTTAAAAGCAACATGAGTACAATTAAAATTGGAATGTGGAAGAAAATATCTGCCCTGCAGCGAAATGCAGCCTCGGACAGGTAACATCAATAACGAGGAATGGAACGCGTCCGAGAGGATGTCAATCGAAAAGATGGAGCGATGAAATCAGTGTGTATGCACGTGTAAGGAGCTGGGTGGATTAATTATATAGCGTCGATCGTGAGACGTGAAGACAGCTTTGGGGAGGCCGTCATCGAGCAGTGGATTGACCACGGCTGCTGATAACGACGATCAACAACAACAATAACAACGTGAACATAATCTCATTGCAGGCGTGATTCGAGGTTTTCCTTCTGCGAATGCGTCCGTGTGTTGTTCCAAGGTCTTTAAAAGGTGATGGATGATGGCTCCTCTTCCGCTCCAAACGAGGCGATACCCCCTCGCGTGCCTCTCTGTAATAAAGTCCTTGGGTGCATCGCTGATAATCTGCTGTCCCTTAGGCCAAAATCAACGATGAGCAACAGCCAAGCACGCGGGCCCAGATGTAGCCACCCCCACACCCCCCCCACGTCTCCATCTCCACCAATTAAGCAGAGACAAGCGTTAAGATTGCTCCAGCGATTGAGAAGACCACTGCAGGAGATACGGGGACGTGGAACGACGGCGGACTTTGATGTTACAAATATAACATGCGCGTAGAGCAACGCAATTGGGTGAGACGTGAATAACGACACATCATACAGTCCGTTATTTTATAATAATCATGATTTATATTATAATTATTACACCAATGCAATTAGGTGTACTAATTAGGTGTACTTCATTTATTCAATTGACAGCCTATTGAGATTATTGGACGGCCTACTGAGATTAGTATCGAGAATTGGGATGACTTGTTTAACAGTATTATTACTGTATTTTAACCTACTTAGAAACAATATCGGATGAAGCTATATGTAATAATGCATATCCATTTGCGAATCCACTGCTTCATCGTGGCAATGCTTGAGCACGCGGGTAGGTGCAGGTTTGTCAAGCAGGAAAGGGCCCAGGCGCACTTCAAATATCTTTCGCCTCTGTTAGACACGGCCAGGTATTCAACTCAGTTGGCTGGGTTCATAGTACAGGACACCTTTGGGATTCACAATGCATATATGCAAAGATACTTTGAAGAATAATGCAATTCAATTTGTACAAGATTATGTGAAATAAAAACAATTACACTGAATGACTTATGACAAATACAATGTTGTGCCTAAAGGTAAACATTTTTCAATTATATTATGAATTATATCCAAAATAATGGATTTGCAATTTGATAAAATAACAATAGAATTTTAAAGAAAACGTTACGCATAAGACTATGCAGTAAAGTAGGGCACACATGCATCTCTAAGTTATACATCACAGCGTTGGATTTGCTTACGTTTTGCAACAACGTACGCAAATCAATTCACAAAAATGACAATTGCATATTTTAACTATTAATTGGTATAGGCTGGGATAGGCCAAAGGCCTGTATCTCCACCCACCCTCCCTACTTGCCTGGATGTCTCAGCCAAAAGAGCTCACTGAAACCAGGCATGGAAATATCGACACTGAACTGATGGGACCTACCAGTTCATTCCAGAAGTACTTCCATAGCGTCGGTTTCAGTGCGAGAACAGATTTGCCCCAATTACATTGACACGGGCACACGTTTGAGAGTGCGTCTTAAACTACCATACAACTCGGGAGAATGCGGTGCCCAATTGCACATCGTGTGTCGGTTGTAAACAAACCCCCAAACTCGTCCTCATTTTGCCAGCATTTGCGGGTGCCTAAAATACTGGACATCTATGAAACAACTGGACATCTGTGAAAAATAGCTTCACGGGGATCTCTCCAGGATGAATAAAGATTCTGATTCTAAATGTCCCAAGGAAGTACAATCACAAATCCGAAACTGTGTCCTGCGCAGCGTTTTAAACCTAAACTTTAACAAAAAAAACCCACACCCGAGACAAAAATGTCTCTCATCGTCGCTCCTTTGCGAGGCTATAAATGTTTCATGTGAAAGACGCGCACGCAGGTGCGAACGGGGCCCACCGCGCTCACCCAAGTGCGATGCTTACTCTCAACTCGGTGTCAAAGTGGCGGGCAGCGTCAGTCGGGTCCCTGTGTGCCCTACCGCTGCCCTCACAGGCTGGCTGTGTCTTCTTGCTTGCCCCATAAATGTTTGTGTGTGTGTGTGTGCGCCAGTGCAAGAGCCGCGTGACACGTTTGCTGAATTCGCTTCCCTTTTAAGTTGACGCGACCCCTTCTTGCCCTTCGAGGTCCTTAATCTGCGAGCTCCTGGCTACACTGTCTTAAATGTTACACAGCGGCCCGGTGTGAAATCTGGAAAACGCGAGGCAGCCAATTGAGTTGGACGACAACATTCCAGGCCCCCTTTTGATGGTCAATTTGTATCGGCGCGCGCAGAGAACGAATTGAGCACGGCAATAGATTGGACTAAAAAAAAACCGCGAAGGAATTGAAGTTGTGTTTTGGTTTTTATGAATTTTAAAATCGGAGAACCAGCTCAAGATCTTGTTCTCCTTTGAATGTGGTAGGCTTTTTTATTATTAAATGTCGGTTTTACAACTGACAGCATGCTTTGGTAATTCGTGTACCTGTAACCAGACTATTGGCTGTGTAAGCTGGCTCAGTGCTCAGTAAAATAGAGTAATGCTACTACTACCCATCTGGCTATGAAGGTAAAGATGTAGACACCTGCAATTTCTCGCTCACACCACCGCTAGTGAAAGGGCTTGCACTGGAGAGACCGATAAGAGAGCCCCTCTAGAGCAATGTTCCCACTTCTCTTTCAGGCTGACCACACGTGTTTGAAAATGAACGAGTACCCGCAATGTACCCCAGCACACACGATCTGCCGATTTTGGTTTGATCAGTTTTCACCGGTGCGGCGTTTAAAACAACGGTGCAAGTTTCTTAAATCCACCCCATGGCCTCTCTCCATCCAGCAGTTGAAACGGGTTCATCAATGTCCGTCGATCGGCAGATAGGGTAAAGTGTGGGTACTCCCACCTCTTACAAGAAAATCTGGTCAAAGTGATAATGGGGCCCAGGTACCCTCTAGAGAGGGTGTCTAGAGCTCCCTCTAGCGGAGGTCCTTCTGCCTGCAGTGGCTCGAGCGAGCAATTGCAGGGCTGCACCTTGACCTGTTGCTTGCAACTAAGATTTCTTGGCAGTGCTGGCTCGGTGCTCTGCAACAAGCACCCAGCCAGGGTACAAAAAGCATTTGTAAGTGTAACCTGCTTTAGATTAAGCTTCGGGCCGACGCTACGGGTTGTGTCTGAGATTAGCTTTTAACTGTGCAGAGTTAGGGTCAGACCTGGGTTCGGGGTTGTCGCCAAAGTGCTCCAAAGACCCTTGATGCCCGCACTGTGAAGAATGGGCTGTGTAAAAATGAACCCTCAGGATGAAGTTTACTTTGAAGACGAAATAGTAAACTAGCTCGACGCTCATGTTATAGACTCTATATAACATTAAAACAGTGGTCATCAAACAGAGAGACTGGCCCCTGCGATGGGAATGTACCGTACTTGTAACCGTTGGAACTTCCATCGCTTGGCCCGGAGACTGAATGCTGATCCATTACTCATTCAATCGGCGATACACTTTGAGTTTATTTGATTTAAAGCATTCCTGTTTTTTTTTTAAATTGATATTGCGAACAATACTACTACTCCCACCAAATTATGTAAAATTCCTGTGAGCAATGAATGTGCCCGATCACGTTGGATAACAGCAACTAAAAAGCGATGAGGCTGGATAGGTCTTGGAAAGAGGTGGGGGGGGGGGGGATCACCGCCAGGGCTTGCCAGGTGTTGCAGGCTTGGGGCTGGAATGCGGCCAGGAGATGGTCGTGCCGAATCCCTCCCCCACGCAGGTTTGGTTGATTCTCTCCGTGTTCTCTGGTTTCCTCCAACACATGAAACCAAACTCTCAATAATGGAATTAGCCACACATCCCAATGCAGGACCCTTCTTAAAAAAAGAGTCTCATGACTCAGCAAGGCTTATCTGGGTTAACGAGTGGTATTATTATTATTTCTGCTCAGAAAATGTGTGACATTTTGCATCTGAAATTCTTCTGCGGTAACCAAAAGGAGAGTCGCAGTGTCTCCAAGCCCAAACAACATGTGGAAGTTCCACATTGATATAGCAAGGGCTCGGCTCTGTGTAGCACAACCACGGTTGATTGATAATTATAAAAATATCTATGATGATTCCAAGTAAGGTGGCCAGAAATGTGAGCACTCAATGACAAATTAGGCAACACCGGTCCTTTTATTTGCCAAGTTAAACATTCTTACTTACAGCAAGGTCATAGTTATCAAGAGCGCATTATCTATTATCTGCTATCATACAATTTCTAAATGGGTTTATATGGCCAGGTGGCAATATTGACAGTACTCTACGCGTGACTCACCACCCAAAGTTGGTGAGTTCAAATCGTGGTTGAGGATCACTGCAGCCCATCACCTCTCCTGGGGTCCATAACCTGAGTGCCATTTTATTGGAAGCCAACAACGTGGCCATCTCCTCGAGAAAACAGCCCCTGCCAGGGTAACGTGTAATTTTCATCACGCGACCGCCAATGGAGGTAAATGGCACCCCGTTGCCTTTTCGAGCAGGGAGGCGCGTCGACGTTGCAGTTGAGGTGCAGAGGGCTCACGTGGCCGTATGTAGAATTGGCTGAGAGCCCTGTTTGACCACAGCCAGCACGCGTGCTATAATGACTCCCATTATAAAAATGCAGGAACCGTAAGTTTTGAAGAATAAAAAAATGACGGCGGTTTGGAAATAATATCCCGAACGGTGGCGCACAGTCCTTGAGGCTCGTAATATTGGGCGCAAAGGCTACACGCCATTGTGACCACTGCGGTAGTTAGCGAGAAGACCCCGTCGGTGCGTTCACGGCGCGGGGAAACTAGGATTGATGGAGCCTTCTCCGCCCACTGAAGCGATGGGCACCCTCGGTGTGGGTTCAGCCCATTCTCCGCACAACCTCCGCGTTCCCCTCCGCTCAGCCAACCCTGCGAACGCCAGCGTTAATCTCCCGTCCTATACGTAAGGTGGGCAACTTGCGAGGAGCGTTGCTGAACGGACAGTCGGCCCAGGACGTCTGTATCCTCTGAGAGGTGACGGGCAAAATTGCAGCCCTGCGGTTGCTGGTTCAAGCCACCGTTAGCAGAAAAAGGCGTCCACTAAAAGGGAGGTCGATAGCGGAGCCCCTGTACAGGAAATTTGCCTTAAGTCTTAAACACTGGCCAGACGTCTCGGAGGAGGTGGGAGTACCCACACGTTACCCCCCCCCCTCCTCATTTATGATTTCTTATGGGATATCAGTGTTCAATTTCACCTTATGCGACGATTTTCCATGAACGCATCTATCGCGTTAATCGGGGACTACCTGAATTGAAAAGCCACTGGGTAGTGCGACGGGCACTGCACCCCACACCAGCCAGAGAGGCGGAATGCCCACCGCTCATATCTGAGCCACGAACTCAGACGATCACCGACTCATCCTCGGTTTGACGGTGGCGTGACACATTGACCTTGGACTCGGCTACATATCACGGTCTCTTGTTATTATTATCACCATCATTGCCATCATTCGGCTCCTACTCACGTTGCTCCCGCGCGCTCAAAGTCACAGCTCTGTGCACGCGCGGGCAGGGCTCGTAGCCGCTGGTAATCCAGTCTCCATCGCTTGGCTCCCATCTCGGGAGGGTCTGCCCCTAATTTTTAGCCGCCAAGGTTGCCCCCGAAGGCATTTGTGTGTGTGTGTGTTATCATCACGGAATCCTAAGAATCCAAAACGCAAGTCACTTTCGGTCTTGGCAGATCAAAGGGGCCGACCTGAGCGCCGTTAGACCGCGCTATAAGGAGGGGGGCTTCCCTCCCCCCCATCCCTCCCTTCGCCTCGGCCACATCTGGTACCAATCAGGGCCCAGAGATGCTCGCTCGAGGGCTTAAAGCATGCTGCCTTGCATACAGTGTGTGTAAGCCTCTACGCAGGACATTAATGGGGTGTGAGGCGGGGCGGGGGGGAGGCGAGCCTCGAAGGTAGTCGGGTTTTGGGGAGAGCGTGGTGATGGTGGTGCCTGTGGTGGTGGTGGGGAGGGTGGGTGGGGTTCTGGGTGGTTATGGTGTTTGTAATTTTGACGGAGGTTTGGGTTGGGCATGCGCACAGACGATGGCTGTGTCAAGTCAACTCGTGTTTAGAGTGCCTCCATTAGCGGACCTGATCTAGCAGTGGAATTCGGTGCTTTTCTGCCAAGGTAGGGCGAGGCAAAGGGTGGAAAGGTGATGGCCCAGCCCTGCAATTGCGTGTTCGTGCCACTGCTGCTGGAATGGTCCTGGGCCAACATACACTGCTGGCAGAAGAAGCCCAGGCCTGGTACACATCGGTCACTCAAGAGTGAAGTCAGCCATCGCTAGGAATCAAACTCAGGTGGCTCAACCCTTGTGGACGATTCATTAGCCGGGCGCTAGAGCCGAGTCGTGCATTGTGGTAATCGACCGCGCATCCCTCCATCGTAACGTGGAATTTCCATTGCCGAATCAGGGCAACTAATAGAGACGAGCACCACTTCAATGCTCATTGCGGCAGTCTGGATCGCTCATCCTTCCGAAATTAGGAAACCAGATATATACTGGCATAAGTGGTTTGTATATAATTATATACTAGAATATGTGGTTTGTATGTACGTTAGGGATGCGTTCTCAATATTCTGACTCATCTGAAACATCTGCAAACTCTGGTCTGGATGCAACATATCGGATTACCCGGTGGGAAAAATCAAACCAAAATGTATTTCTGATTGATCGGCAACCGTCATATCGCATTATATGACGTCATTTGAACGACGTCATGTCGCTCTTTCTCCGAACAAAGTTCGATATCGCGTGCGCTCGGATGACGTCACTTTTGTTCGCACGCAGACACGTTTAATTATTTACGTGAAGTATAAACGATCCGAAAAGCCAGACATAAACACTCGAAAATGTTAAATTCGGAAATCATCCCAATCATGGAAAACTCCTCCTACAGCCCACTCCACCAATGTCAATCTCCCGCACCTGCGATCAGCATGGATGGCTACGTACGGTGCGAAATAAATCCAACAATAAGTAAGTTGTACTTTGCATGCTTTGCGATATGCAGCTCATTGCGAACGAGGTCAACATCATTAATTTGGACGATCGTTCCTGGGCACTGCCTGCTCGTTCTATCATTTACAATAACACGGCACGTGATGCGAGCCACGCTTCAAAGTCTTACATCAGATAGGTGCGTGCAATTTGGAATGCGCGCGTGTACATATCCATAGAATCTCAACACGCTCTCCAAGAGTATTCGTGTGTTCCCCCCCCCTTCCCCCTGGAATATTGCACAGGCAAAGGTGCAGGCCTGTAGTTGCTCTCGTCTCGAGTGAATTTTTGCCGCATTCTTCCACCCTGGCAAGGCGTCTTGGAAGAAGTTGGGGAGTACCCGCACTTTACCCTTCTATCTTTAAAAAATAAAAACGATTAAGATACGAGCGCATGCGGATTGGCATAAATGCAGGGCACTCTTCGGCGAATCCGTATGTGACGTCCATATGCGATGCGCAGAAACCAATATCGTGGCAAAACTTGCTGCAGGATTGAATAGTCGGCCAAATCAATCTCGGCACCAGTCCAACTTTAATTTAATGTTGACCAAAAGCTTAACCCGTAACCTTGCATAACCTCGTAATTTTTCATTAATGGACAGCGCTGCGTACACACACACACACGATATGCAGGGCCGCGTGTTTGCGTGACAGTCGGTTCATGCAACTCTGCTTCGAACCCAGTGACCTGGGTTAAATTCGCTGCCAAGAATAACATCAGGAGCGAGTCGCATCAGAACACGTCCTGGGTGTTAAATGAGTAGCAGGTGTGGGCTATGAAGAGCAGTAATGGTGAGACAAAGGTGGCCCATCATGGCGCTGATGACACCACCCAGTTGTGTTCTATGGTGCTCCTAATCGGAGCTCGTGAACAGTACTTTCCCTAACAGTCTGTATAAAAGGCTATATGGGTCACCTTTGTCCTTATACGGGACGGACGGGAGAATGAAACAGAAGCGGAATGAAGGAGAGGATGTATACCGAGGAGATGGAGCGATGCAATCAGCTCGTGTGCGTGTGTGTGCCAGGTGGATTATAATTACACGACGTCGCATAATCGAGAGAGGTGGTGACGGCTTGAGGAGGGCTTCATCCACCAGTGGATTAGTGCTCTTGATGATAATGATGGTGACTACAATCCTGGCTGCCTGAATTCAATTACCGACCGCGCATACGCGGCACGTGACATCACAGCCCGTCTTGGGTCCTCCGGGTGTTCCCTCCACACTTAGAAACACGCGTCGAGATTATCTCGAGTATTTGGCTGCTATACATTGCCACGTGATAAGCCACTTTCCTCGAGCTATCATCTGTGGCCAGGTCGCTTCTGAAAAGAAGCTAATCGTTCAGTGGGGCTCTATTTGTTGTATATATGTTTAAGTATGTTTTAAGTGATGTGTTTACCTTCCCTATACTTTGTTTTTCTAACGTTCTAACCTGCCCCTCCTGGACATCTGTAAAAAAAAGAGCTTTATAGCTCATCGGATTCCTCCAGCATAAATACATATTCTGATTCTAAAAGAGTACCCGATGTGACGTGTGATTTTACCAAGAATTACCAAAGCACGCTGCTGTCTGCTGAACACAAAACAATGCATGTTAAAGACCCTGCGATTCCATTATTCACAATTATTCGCTGGGGTCATGGCTGCTGTAATAACAAACAAACAACATCCCCGATATGAAAACCCACCCAGTGTTTAAATAATGTAACAAAAAAAATCACGAAAGCCCATGTGAAACTCTGATTGCTCAAGTTTGTATTGCGAAGCACAATGTGAATGTCAATAGGCTTCCACATGTCCGAATGGGGGACATCAGTCATTCAAAAGATGTTGACATTTAGCAATTGCGTTATCAATGTCACCTCCGCTTGGCACTGAGCGGTGAGTGCTATGATTCGGGTACCTATACAGAGCAGTTCCTTTGACTTAACACAATTTTACACAAAAAACCCGTAGCATGAATGTGACATTGACGGGACCGTGAATGCGATTTTTCTGCACGCGTTGCTGGAAAAATGCATTCTTAGTCCGCAATTTAGGCGCAATGACTGTCGTGGAACGAATGGCAACTCACAGGATTTGTCATAAAAATATATAAATGCTGGCTAGGTCATGCTGCGTGCAGCAGAGCGCTTGACTCAGAAATTGAAGGTTCCGAGTTAAAATCCCGGTATTGGGGGGGCGGGTTGAGGGCATTGCCGAGTCGGTTTGTTCGCGGTTGTGCTGAGTGTATCTCTGGCGTGCTTTCGTGTGGTTCCAGAATGTTGTCCGGCATGGTGTTTGATGTCTCACCCCACGTGCTGGGAGTTCCACGAGAAGTCGTTTTCAGTGTCCAACCGCGGTGGCGAGATGTTACGTCCCTCGCCTGGTGTGCAGCAGGTCGTGGGTTCGATCCTGACCCTGACGCCTTTATATTTGGAGTTTGCATATTCTCCCCGTGGTCTCGTGCATTTTCTCTGGGTCCTTCGGTTCCCCTCCCCCCCCCCCCCCTCCTTATACATTTACAAACGTGCGAAAAATTTCCACATGATGATAAACCACTTGGTCGAGCTATCATTTGCGGCCAGGTCGCTTCTGAACAAAAAAAGAGCTATATAGCTCAGTGGGTCTTACATGATAATACAAACGTTTCGTTGACTTTGAAGAAAAGGTTATAACGAGTGCAGGATGGCGCGATAGAGGGCAGGCTACCGGCACGGGCAATTGGGGGGGTGACAGCCGCACTTGCGCGACCAAGTGGAAGACCTGAAGCCGAGACGGTGTGCCACCGTCGTAAGAGCGGCCCCTCGAAGGCAGGGTGGGGGTCGTCTGTGCCAGAGCAGAGGGGCTTGAAATGGTGGTGCGGTGTGGGGACATCGGTGGCGTTGGCTGTGATGACCTCTTGACCTTGACCTATGCGTATGAATCTTAAATGTCACATATGGGGGGTGCCTCCATGGCCGATACGTGCAGTCGATATAAGGTCTCGCGAGTGCATAGGCAAGACATGACTGATCTGGTCACCGCGTTTGTTTGAGGCAACAACAGCCACATTCTGAGAGATTTGCTGGAGGCAATCGTTTCAATCACGGAGAAAAGGGCTTGCATTTAGAACAGTGGTGCGCGCGCGCGTGCATGCGTACGTATGTGCGCGCGTGCACGCGTAGGGAGCGGTGGAGCAGTGGTTAGCGCGCTGCGCTACGAACCCGGCGATTCCCGCTCAGAGCCAACATCAGTGACGAAATTTCTGAACTGGTCCTGGGCCTACCCTAGGTCGACTCAGCCTCAAATAAGGACCTGGTGCGGTGTTTTAAACATCGTCACTCGGAAGACGAAGGCGGCCGGGCGTGACGCTTAGCCACACTACCCTGTCGTGTGCCGTACTGGCCTTCATCGGTACTATTCGCTAGCAGCACTTGGCCCAGCGGCCTATTAAAGGCTATACGGGGGATGTTTGCCTTTGTGTGTGTGTATGTGCATGACATCATCAGCACGAGCAGGACAAAGGGGTGGCGCTGACCCCAACAGCTTCTCGTGCGCTACGCAGTCTTAATAACGACTTGCTAACGGAATTTAATAAATGAGTTTCTAAGATTCAATGAGGAATGTTCATATTGATGCGTTAGTGTGTGCGCGCGCGCGCGCAGTAGAGTTTCCGCATCAGCAGTAGGGAGACAAAGGTGGCTAGGTGGTATGTACGTTGAACTTCTTTCGCACCGTACGCAGTCAGCCATTGGTGATGGCGTTGCGCCTCCGATTGGCACGGTTGGCTATGTACGGTGCTAAAGAAGTTTAACATACATACATTAATAGGTGCTCACTCACCGCACTTGTCCGAACAGTTTATTTCGGCTATATTGTGGATATTTGTGTGTGTGTATATATATACATGCATGTAAAGCTGTGTGTGTTTCAATGTGTGCAAATGCATGTGTGCACGTGTTTACGTATATATGTTTGTGCCTGTGCATATCTGCCTATAGGTGCGTTTGTGTTGTGTATGTATGAATATAGAGCATACGTACATAAACGTGCCTATACACTTGTGTATATACACAGTGCATCTGCCTATCTTTGTGTGCATCTGCATGCATGCGCGCGTATGCATGTATCTGCACGTACATCTGCGTTCATATGCACACCTTTGTGTGGTCTTGTGCTTTGTTAGAGAATGTGTCTATATTATGGGCTTGCATGTGTGTGTGTAACCGCGCGCGCGCGCGTGTGTGTGTGTGGCATGTGTGTGTGTGTGTGGCATGTGTGTGTGTGTGGCATGTGTGTGTGTGTGGCATGTGTGTGTGTAGCGTCGCAGCTGTAATGAAGTCTGAGCCATCTCTGAGCCCACTGCGTACACAGATAGTGAGCTCATATCGATTTCCCGTTACGCCCCGTTAGGAAATGAGCTGAGAAAGTGCCAGCCTCCGTTATCTCCTGCTCAGACGGCCAACCCTTTGTTCCTCTCGGCCCCCTTCTCCCCACCCCCCACGCAGGCCGCCACCCCGCCAAGATCGTCTGCTTCTGCGCACGTTACGTGCGTGCGTGCACGTGTGTACGCGTGTGCGCGCGGTGCTCGCTAACAACACTTGCGCCAACAGTGTGTTAAGGCTATACGGGGGATCTTTGTATTTTTTTTTTTCAAACGTGCGTGGTGCTAGCGACCCACCACTTCGTGTGCCCGTGCCGGCCTTCGAAGGTGTTCACTGACAGCACTTGCCCCAGCAGTCTGCTAAGGCTCTAGGTGGGATGTTGTGTCCTTTGTGTGCGTGCGTGGTGCTAGCCACCCCACCACCCTTCGTGTACCGTGCTGGCATTTAAAAGTGGTGCTTGCGAACGGCACTTGTCCCAAAGGTGTGTCAAGGCTATACGGGGGGATCTTTTTTCATTGTGTGCGTGCCAGTGTGTCGATTGAGCCTCACATGAGTACCTGGTGCGGTGCGTAATCATCGTCACTAGGGAGACAAAGGCGGCCGGGGGTGGTGCTCGGAACGCACCCCTATTGCGTGCCGTTCCGGCCTTTATATGTGCTCGCTAACAGCACTTGCCCCAACAGTCTGTTAAGGATATACGGGGGATCTTTGTCTTTGTTTGTTTGTGCCGGTCTTCATAGGTGTTTGCTAATTGCACTTGCCCCAACAGTCTGTCACGGCAAAGGGGTTAGAGGCACACTGCGTCGTGAATCGTAACGATCCCAGTTCGATTCCCATCTACGGCCTTCAACTATTTGAACCGGTTTCTGGATAATCCCGTCGGTCAATTCCACCCTTAAACGATTGCCGTACCTGGTGCAGCGGTGGTGGTCATGAAGAAAACAACACAGGTACCTGCAGCCCCGTCCCGACTGCCCATATACCTTGCGCCCAATCAGGCGAGGCCCTACTGGCACAACCTACGACGATCTTTCGTTCTACGCTGGGTGGTAGTCGCAGAACCTTCTCGAGCGTGGCGCCTAAGATGTTGGAACTCTCTTTCGCCAGACCTCAGGAAACTCTGCAAGACTGCATTTTTTTTCCTTTTTAGATTTTCCTTGAATGTGTCCTCTCATTTTGATATATTTTTTTTAATATCAGTGTCTCTTTAGTTTATAGGTAGGACTACCTTCGTTTAATTCTAGATTTAAAGCTTTCGTGACTGTCCTCCAGACAGGCTCGTCCCTTCACCTGATGAAGGCCGCTTGTGTTGTGGCCGAAACGTCGTGATTATTGTTGTTTTATTATTTACCTACGTGACTTTACCGAATAGAACCAAAGAGTACCTTCGTTTAGTTTATTCTCTAAGGTATTGCGATGCCCTTGTTAGTGGGGGCCGAGTTTTTACAAAAAAAAATGCATTGAATGAATGGATGAAAGGGGTGGTGTGAATGCGTATCTGTCGCGCTGCTATTAATAGGGGCTTGCAACGAGCAATTGCCCTCCTACTCTCTACGGAAATATGAGGGATCCCGTCTCCTTGTGTGTGTTTGTTTACGCTCTGCGTGTGTTACATGTGGTTCATCACCTCCTTAATGGTGGAGACACACAAGCTTCTCGCTGATGCTCAGACACCCCTCCTCCCAGAGGAAGCCGCTAACATTGACTCAGAATTCATTCGTGGTCGTATCTCCTTAACCTGACCACCTCACGTAATGACTCGGAGAAACGTGCTGCAGCTGGGTTTATTGCATGATGCGAACAGATAGAGGAACGTGTGGATTAGAGAACAAATTCAAATTGGAGACGCGGCATTGACTGGGGTGGAGTGGCGTGAGGCAGCAGTTTACACAAATCGTCATCAGCACCATCGTCTTTCAATAAACGAGACTCCGGCAGTTGGTCATAGAGTGACTCTTCTCTGAGTAATATGGAATTTGCACCACTGGCTCCTGACCAAAACATTTAAAAGATGAGCACCACCCGACACTCAGCTGAGCATGGGAACACGTTTTCATAAGTAAGGGGGTGGAGGGGGGATATTTAGGCATACGTATGTAAACAATTGATTTATAATTAGTTAATTAAAAAAAACATCCCAAGCTGAAAAAGATAAGCCCTGCCAGTAGAACGGGGTTTTTTTGCATTTGCATATGTCGTAAATGTGTTTCATTCACAGTGAAAAACTACACGTGAATTAATGGGTCACCACATGCAAAACGGAAACCTGAAAGGATGTAAATAAAAAAAGTCAAACATCCCGCGTATAGCCTAAACAGACTGCTGGGGCAAGTGCTGTTAGCGAGCATCTATGAACGCCGGAACGATACACGAGGGGGTGGGTGGCCAGCACCACGCCCGGCCGCCTTTGTCTCCCCAGTGACGATGTTTACACACCGCACCAGGTACTCATTTGAGGCTGATTCGACCAGGGGGATGCCCAGGACCGGTTCAGATAATCGTCACCGATGGTGGCCGTGAGCGGGAATCGAACTCGGGTAGCCAGGTTAGTAGCACAGCACGCTAACCACTACACTACCGCTCCCTGCATGTAAATAACATACACACACACATACACACACAGAGTGGTTTAAATGGGCCGGTAAACGGCGGTGCGCCACTTCTCAGGACACCAGAAGGCGCGATCCCGGGACTGTTCAGAACGGTTCCTATTCCCACGCTGCGCTGTCTGCAAGCACGTTGGACTTCTTCCGCACCGTACCTAGCCAACCGCGCTAATCGGAGGTGCGGTGTTTCCGCAGAGGGGGAAACGGCAATGGACCGTGGCTACAGGACGGATAGGTTCCACAGAGCGGCTTCGACAATCCCACTTTGGCCACCGGGTGTATAGTACACGATACTTGTCATTGCCTAACAAGAGCGGAATTTCTTTTTTTTTCAACGGCTTTACTTAACTTGGCTCCTTTGTTTGTCGTGGTCAAATCTTGTAATAAAAAATTTGTCTATTTCCTGTTGTCCAATCAATTCCAAATTTTGCACACGTACTCAGATCCGGTGACATCAATTAATCAGTAAATTGGCTCTTTCAAAGCAATTTACATTTTTTGGTAGGTCAAAAACGCCGCGGATCCAAACTCTGGTATCAACACGCCCAAGAAGCAGGCGACACGTGTCTCTCTCAGGCTACCACGAGTCTCTCTCAGGCGCCACGTGTCAACGAGTTACGGGCACCCTCACTCCACACAAACAAAAGTTGTACATTGGAAGATTCATTTATAAAGTAATCAATTAATTCAAGTAAGCGTTGATGTGGGAGCAGGCAACGCACCATTGACGTACTTCCCGACCGTGAGTTAAACGAAGTTGTTAATAAAACCGTTGTTCTTAAAAAAAAAACTTTTTTTAAGAACAGCTTTTTTAAAGGCGTTTATTTTACATCTAAGGGATACTACCAGAGACTCGAACTGGCCTGTGCTGGAACATAGGGATGCTTTAATGTAATCACAAATATTTATTTAATTGGGTGAGAACCCATAGAGGTTGGTTTGGAGTCAAGTTTAAGTCCATCCCTGATCAATGGGGTTGGCTCGCATCTTCTTTGGAAGGTCTGAGCCAGTGGTGGAATTTCCACATTCTGATGACAGGGCCCAGTCTCTCTAAAGTACAATCTCCATTGACTTGAAAGTGGTGGTAAATTGTATCAACCCAATAATGTTGATAGGTTGAGTAGACCCCTGACCAGGATATTAGCTGAACTGGGGTCTCGTCAGGATATCACCCAACCCGATGGAAATGTATTAATGGACAATGAGCTGAATGTTTAAATACCAACCATGCTAAATATTAAACAATTTCACTCACCATTCGAATGAGTGGATTGCCTTGACATGGACCACAGTTTGTCTTGATTCAGGAATCCATTACTTTTGTCTCATTTGTACTTTTGTCTGCGTGTTCTATTGCAATTCGTTCTGACACATTCATTCTGGTAAGTTTGCTCAAGTTTCATTTATTTGCCACACGGACGATCTCGTTTAGCCAGTTGCCCGGCTATTTCACGCGGGAAATCCGTGGCGCTGCGTGAGCCACAGCAACGGAAAAAAAAACATCAACATTGCAGAGAACGAGCGCAGGGTCCTGAAGAAAGGTTGCAGCACAAGCAAACGAGGTGTCGTGGAAACGAAACGCACGCGAGTCAAAGCACATTGCAAATGTACAGAGCGAGGTGCAGGTGCACGCGAGTTCTATATTTTAGTCTGACGGTGAGTGACGTGGGCAGGAACACGCGAATCAAAAAAGAAATAGGACGGTGCAAATATTATCCTGAAGATGGAAATGTATGCAATTTGCATAACATAGTTAGCAATCAATGACTACAAGCGCACAGCGTTGCATGTGATCACGAGCCAAATACTCTACGAATCAATACAACGTTATATCCTCGCTAATCGTGCACTTCGCACTCTCACATTTGCATTCGCAATACTCTACGCTGCCACTCCACGCGACTGTAACATGACCCCACCACGCACCAGCTGACCCCCACAATAACATTATCCTGCTCGCACCCAAATATCACGGCTGCCTCGTTTAGGGCTCACCATACCTGCGGGTCGAATCGGAATGGGTTATTTATTTATTCTGGTCGAGACTTCAGTGACGGGTCAAGTAATATGGGATGGCTGTGGCAGCTGGTATTGATTTCCAATGGCTAGGTACATAGGGCTCGGGGGCAATGACCTTGCGATCCCAACAAGCCACCTCCTCTATAGTGCCGCAGTTAGGAATGGGGGTAAAGGTCACGTTAAAATTCTCGCAGCAACCCCCCCCCCCCCCCCACCATTCTCCACCCCCACCACTTCAACTCAATTCCCCCTTTCCCTTCAGCATCTCCCCACACTCCACCTCGCCGTGTCTCCACCTCCCCCACAACCCACCGGCAATAACCCCCACTAAGCTCCCTGAAACACAAGCGCCCGCGCCCGCCGCTCGCGGCGATTTTGTCACGAGCCGAGGGTTGAATTAGCACCCATTTGGACTTTGTTTGGTGGAGCGCGCGTGCGCGTCAGCCAGTCAACCCATAACACCTGGGTCTGCCTGTCCCGTGACCTCCTGCCAGAGAGAGCCTTCGACACGTAACTTGGCCTCAAGGTGCACCTAGCCTGGCACAAGTGCCGTGGTGACGTCACCCCCTATTCAGCGCTAAATGGAAATTGTTGTTATAAAATAATAGGTGCTCGTGAACGGCACTTGACACAACAGTCTATCTAGGCTACACGAGGGATCTATGTATGGGTCTTGGGGGAGTGGTGGTGCAGCCGGTACGCTGCACTACAAACACGGCAGTACAAGTTCAATTCCCACTCGTGGCTAACGTCAGTGGCAGTCCTGGGCCTCCCCCTAAGTGCAGTGTCTAAAACATCAAGCCACTGTGGAGACAAAGTCTGCGAGGCCTGGTGCTGACCACACCACCCCCCCCCCCCCCCCCCCTTGTGTGCCGTGTCAACCTTCATAGGAGTTTGCTAACAGCGCTGGCCCCATCTCTCCGTTCAAGGCACCATGGGGGATCTTGTATCTGTACTATATGTGTGTGTGCAGAGGAAGCTTGTGAAAGACGCTGCTTACGTGGCTAGAGGCAGCTGTCCTTCATCGACAATCAGAGGCAGAAGAGAGAGAGAGGCGTTCACAGCAGCAAGAAGAGCAGAGGGTGGGTCAAGAGCACGTGGAATGGAGAGGTGGATCAGAGGTCAGAGAGATGAAATCCTGGGATCGAATCCCGGCATTGGCCTTGATTCAGGGGAATTCGATCAGCTATAAAGCTTTTTTTTTACAGATGTCCACTACGAGGGAGTTGATGGTCACCAATGTCTACACAAGCAAAAAACATCACAATACATTCGTTTCTGCCCTTAATTTGCCTTAATTAGGATACATTACAGCGCTGAGATTTAAAATATCGGCCTCAGTGTCACGCGACGAGCAATACTCTCACGTGGCACAGCAGGTGGGAAAGTGCCGCCCTGTACTGCGTGTGGACTAGAGGTCACTTGAAGGGATCTCAGAGGTAGCTCTGTGACATCCGCTTCTGTGGGCCGCTCTGTAACGTGAAGGGTTGCTCTGCGAGAGGTGTAAATGGACTCTTCAATCAGGACAAAATTGTGTAAATACAAATGTTAATTTGCTTTCTCGTGTGTTTTGATGTGTGTCGTGGAGTTTTAGCACACTTCACGACGATTCCAGAAACCTGGGTTCGATTCGTCGTAACCATACACAAAACCGTGCCAATTAGAACTTCAGCATGATTTAGATCTTCTAAAGATGCACATGATGCATGTGGTGCTTACTCATAAATGAGCTTGTGCCTGTGTGAGGTAGTACAGCAAGTAGGTTTACCTGCAGTGCGTGTTGTCCTTCCTGCCATTAATCAAACATGACCATGACAACAATGCATCTCGAGGCTTGCTAAATATTTAATCTTATTACAAATCAAATAGATACGGCTTTCTCATGCAGTCTTTTCTTCTATAACGCGGTAGTTGCGTTCCTGCAGAATACCACGTTGTGGAAAGATCGCGCTACAATAAATAATGTACGATGTAGGGTAAAGCACAGTCCAAAGACGTCTTAGCCAGACGTCTTGGAAGAGGTGGGACTACCCACACTTTACCCCAGCGCACGTGACCTGCCGACCGTGACCCAACTGCGTTCGTGCCCGTTTACACAGCTGCTTGGATCGACCCAGGGAGGAATAAGAAATCTTCCAAATCTTTCAGCTACCGTTCCGGGAGATTGAACTGTCGCCACCTGGATTGAAAGTCAATTTACTGTCGTGGTTATACCACGACAGTAAATGTGTGGCATATAAGACAACATTCAAGTTATAATTAAAACATCTCTATCGGATATTGAATTACTGTGCATCTGGGCGTGGTTGTGCCGGTGAGCATTCATGCATGTAATTTCACTTAACAAAATGTAATTTGTTATTTATATGCTTACCAGCAAAACACAGGTCTATTTTAATGGTTCTTAATATGCATTATTCACCAATGAGGTGTATAATGCATATTCAACAATGGTTTGGTAACTTGATAATTGGATAGTGCATGCATTTTAATATCCGTGTAAAAACCGGTACCTCCATATGCCCGCGCAGCATTACTGCTCGAACGCATGTAAATGTGTATAAAAATGGACACACGAATGTTACACGTGTGTCCGAGAGCTGCCGTGCTGTCATGCTGGACTTGCGATCCAGAGGTCGCCGGTTCGATTTCCATCTCCCGTCTTATGATCCACCCCCCCCCCACCCAGCAATACAAACGGGTGCAGCACAGTGAAACGATTTGGCAGGTCGTGTGTGGTGCGGGTTATGCCCACCTCTTCCTGCACGTATTTGTCAACGTTGAAGAGCAGGACAAACACTCCTCTCTCGAGGGATTTTACACGAGCGGACGCCCTCCTGTCAGCAGTGGCGTGAGAAAGCCATTTCCGGTCTACCCCTTCGTCGTTTAGCAGGTGAATTTGGTATGCGTGTGGGTACACGTAGATATTTTAATAGGCTGTACAATGAATGATACGTGTCACGTTACTGTATGTGAATAAAGCAAATGCAGTGAATGTTTTGGGCGTGTGTATGCATTCATTGTAGTTGTGTGATGATGTATCCAGTTTACAGGACCTTATTGACGTGTTGTTAAAGATATTTGCGTCCATAATTTACAACCTTGTATCAATCTACAGATGGATGAAGGGGCCACACTCCTACCCAAAAAGGAGATTGACTGCTATTTTTTTTTACGGGGAAATCTACAGGTACAAGAAGCCGGGGAAGATAGCCAATGAAGTTCATGAGCAATTCGAACAATTGGTTGCATGTGGGAGAATCGAATGCAGAGTTCTTGAGTAGATATCACGGGCAGAGCTAAACGCAACACCATGACCATGATCGTCTCCGAGAAAGCACCTGGCACGTGGCACGTGGAGAGACTACCCATGCCACGATGGCCATGGGTTTTAATTGTTTGCTATACTTCACAATTTCATTGTTGACTATACTTCACAATTTTTGTCCAGTGTGGGTTGGTGAAGGGCGGGCCCAGGAACCTGTGCAGATATTATTCACCACTGACGTTCACCGTGGCCAGTAAATCAAACTCAGATCGCCAGGTTTATTGTAAATCGCACGAACCAATACACCACTGTCCCTTACATTTAAATATGCAATTGTAAAAAAAAGCACTAATATGTGTGAGCATTCATACATAAAATAACATGTAACTAGATAGATTGTGGCATCATATGACCCTATGGGATGGTGAAGGCATGGGGAAGGCCTTCATCCAGCAGTGGATATATCATGACACATGATGATGATGATAATGAGGAGGCCTTCAGGCAGCAGTGAATAGATGATAGTGCATGATGATGATGGAGAGGCTCTCATCCAGCAGTGGATTTACAAATACAGACGTTACATTTACAGCACATGCACTTTCGTGCATTAGGACGTATTCATCAATATATGGATGGTAACATTTGTTTATGTACTGGCCTGAAACAAACATATATATTACAATGTATGCTGTCATCTATGCCTCTATGTATGGCATACATGCACGTGCCTGCCTTCAATACTGCACAGAGACACCAACGCCATATGTTTAGTGCCCGATCTCTTGCCATCAGCCTCTTATTTGCCTCAAAGCACACGCACACACAGGCAAAGAAAGAGCTCCCCTGTGTAGTCATATGGACTGTTGGGGAAAAGTGCTATTCGTGAGGGGATGGTGTAGCCAGCACCACGCCCGACCGCCTTTGTCTCCCCAGTGGCGATGTTGACACACCGCGCCAGGTACTCATTTGAGGCTGAGTCGACCTAGGGGAGGATCAGGAGCGGTTCAGATAATCGACACTGGTGCTGGCCGTGAGCGGGAATCGAATTCGGGTCGGCGGGTTCATAGCGCGAGGGGCTAACCGCTACACTACCGCTCCCCCCACCCACACACACGCGCACGCATTCACACACATAACAGACACCAGCGTGCGATCTCATAACTATAGCTTCTGCTCCACCCAGTTGAGCTCTTATATGAGATGACGGTGGAGCTGGGGGTTCTGTTTGTAGGGGGGGGGGGGGGTGATGGTGGTGGAGGCAGGGGAGAGAGGAAAAAAAAAACCCCACAACCAAACAAAATAATAAAAATAAAATCAACTCCTACACCACCCTGAACAATCAGAGGCACTGGTCTCGGCAAGCAATTTAGATGAGACTGGAAGCTCAGGCACAATAGCCTGACCATTCAATCTGGCTTTAGCCGCTTACAGTCATTGATCCGCACCGAAAATCCAATCCAAGTGATGGGGTCCCAAATAAGCGCTCCATAACGACACGCGGCTGGCTGGCTGGCTGGCGGCTGCCGGCGGTGTTCAACCCCGCAACGAGCACCGCGCTACGGCGCTCCACTCGCCAGGCTTTTGCTCCTCCAGCAACGCTCTCTCGCCTCCCATTGTCTGGCACATCTGGGTCTTCACGAGCCGCCCTCTTTTAACATTGTTTTTTTTCGTTTCGCGGCCCGCCGAGCTATTCGTGGGAGGAGTTGTTTCGCGTATTTTTTTTGTTTTCCCTCTCATTGCATTTTGTATTTTTTATTTGAGCCTCTTTTTTTCCACCCCGTGCCGCTTTGTGTGTATACGTGCAAAAGTGTTGTGGCAGCCGCATAGAAAGACATTGCAGGTTACGTAATGTTTTTTGTCGTTGCTGGGTGACAGCTGATTAAGAAGTTTAGCTACGCTATACGTACGATAGATGATATTCAGGGTACAATAGCTGCATGTAATTATGTATGCACGCTCACACATGCATCATCATCATCATCGGCCATGGTAAATCCACTGCTGGATGAAGGCCTCTCCAAGCAACCAGCACCTCTCACAATCCGTCTTTGCAAAAATTCACCCAGCACCCGTACACAAGCCGATTCCATCGTTCCGTCTCCCCAGTGGACGTTCTCTCTCTGGTACTTTCTATTCCTTGGGTGCCACTCTTGTTATTATCTTGACCCGTGGGACATCATCCCTTCCAGAAAAGTTTCCTGCCCAAATCCCATTTACTTTTCTCAGCAATGATGCCATTGGCCCTATATGTATTCTCAAATCCACGTGTTCCCTCTTTCTGTTTATTTATATGAAAAAAATCATACAGGCAACCGTGCCTGACTGGTGCACATTCCAATGATGTCCTGGTGGGGCTATAAAGTTGAAATTTGCCACACATATCTTCTTGCAATTAAAATAATCAAAAAGCTGAAACTTCATAAACGGACGCGCCCCAAAAGAGCCCAAGAGATTATTTGTTTCACTCAGAGGGCAGGGTCAGTCCTAATTTCTACATTGCTTTCATCTCCTGCTAATAACTTAAAAATACATGATCCCCATCATAAGGGAACAAAGCAATTATGGCATATCCCACGACGGGATACTAATTCCATAGATACATGCACAGTCGAGCACTATGTATACAACTGTTCACAATGCATACGCGTGCTTTACAGCACATACGGCAGTTCACTTGCACCTTTGTGTGGGCAGATATATCGGACGTTGAAGTTTCACGCCGTGGAAATGTGGAATTTTCACCGTTAGATTACATGAGCACACGCACACGTATAGGCACGATGAATGTGTTCTCAGATTCTTTCCAGATGAATCCGAAAGTTCTGGAAGTCGGGCTGAGGTGTGAAATGTTGCGAGTCATCTTGCTTGTATGTTTGTTCACATTTATTCCATCTGAGCAGGTGATACCTCAAGAGGCTGGGATAGCCTCGTTTGCAGGGGTGGCCTGGGTCACCAAAATGACCAAAGCAATAAATTAAAGTATAACAATGAAGCAATACGAAATCAGAGCAAAAATAACTAACAAAAATCAAGTTGAGTAAGTACGTAGGTACGTATAGATATATGCATTCCCATTGTGTAGCACTCGTAACCAGCAGCAGACTCTTCCCTTTATTCGGCGTTAGTGAATTCAATCCGCCTGAAGTGAATTACTTGGTCCACTGACAATGGAGATTGGGTCTTTGGTTAACTAGTGACTTAACTCAGTATCAAATTTTAGGCTAAATATGCCCTATGAGTGAAACCAATCGAGCTCCAGCATGTGATCTTTTGGGAGCCCAAATGAAAAAAAAAACAGTTTTAATTCATAGCACGGAATCGTGTACACCACTCTGTGCGGGATATCTGCTTTCCAGCCCCCTTCAAAGCATCGCTACCATTTGTAGCAGTCGCTCACTCTCTCGGCCATGGCCGTCGATAAGTATTGGATGGAAATTTACACCGATGCACTGCAAAAAACAATAAGTTACCTAAGAGAACAACGCGGAGAGATGAGACAGATATAGCTCTTTAACGATTACATCAGATAGGGGTTAACCTTCTCTCACGTGGTCAATGGGAGAATGTACATTCATAAGACAAACCGCGCAGCACCAGTGCTCAAATACTCTGTGCTGCACATGTAGTGAAAAAATACAATCACATAGCCCGTGCAGAGAAATTGAAATTATACAGAGGGCTCTGTAACCACTGCAACCCGCCCGCCGCCTACCCTCATACTCTGTTGGGGAGTGAGGGGTAGATTTTGTGGAGATGCTCCCCTTGTAATCCTCCGTGTTGTAACACAAAAAAAACCCAACTCAACACGTTCGTCAATAACAAAGCCCTGAACTGGGGGGACCTGTGTCTCGCAGACTGGATCCTTGTAGGCTTGGGCTGTGTGGTGGCCAGTAGATATAGGGGGACACGCAAGGATCGAATCCGTGGGTGCAGAGACGTGGGTGCTATCCCCTCGTATGTGTGGGGGTTTCTGCAGGTATTCTGGCCTCCTCTCATTCAAAAGTTGGTTAAATCAACCATGCAATAAAATAACATTATTCTAATAATCATCATCAGGGTGTGTAGTGCATTACATCCGACAGAGGAGATGGAGCAATTAAATCAACTCATGTTGCAGGTGTTAGGTGGAATATTGTATCGCAGGATGATGAGAGATGGTGGTGGCTTGGGGAGACCTTCATCCAGCAGTGGATTGACCATGGCCGATGATTGTGATGAGGTTATCTGAACTCACGATTGGAAAGTTGCGAGTTCATTCCCAGTTGGGGATTGATTCACCACATTATCATTCCATTATCAGCATCGTCATCAGACGTGGTCAATCCACTACTGGATAACTGCCTCCAATTTCTGTATCCTCCCAAGGTTGACAAAATAAGGTAGCAGAGGTGGAATCTCCACCAGAGGTGGAATCTCCACCAGAGGTGGAATCTCCTTGGTCGCCAATACAAAAAAAGCCATGGCCAGCACTCATTTCAGCAAAATAAGGCATATGACCTAATTTTATTTAAACGTATAGCCATTCATTATTATTCCATGAGAGTGATAAATAGGCACACATCTGCAAGAGGCTACGAACGCGAAGGTAAACGAAATAGCCGCTTGGTTGTTCGCTTCCTGAAGAAGCTCCGAGCACGTGGAGCGAAACGTTGGCCATCGTGCCGAACAGCACGCGGGTAACGACCCCGGAACAACAGTGGAGATCTGCGACGAGAACCTGCGCCGTTGCATAGCAATGACCATCGAACAATGTCTGAAGGTGTTTGGCTCTGTGATCTATAAGGTGCAACTCGGCCATGATGGGAGTGTTTCAGGAAGACAGATCGTAATCGTCTCGACGGTATCTGCCCTCCTCCGCAATATCGTGGCCCACGATGTGCAAGGATAGCTCCCGGCGCGCGGTAGCGAAACGTCGGACACCCCCTGCGGCGAACGAAGCTCGGTTCGAGCCCGGTGACGACGTCGGGCAAACGGCGGAGGCCCCGGCGGCAAGCGGTGGTCGAGATTGCACGCGCAGCGGAGTGGCTGAGCCGGTATCTTTGATGAACCGGACGATGGGAGCGACGCGGGCTTTCTGCACCCTTCCGTGACGTTCGTTGTGTGAGCGGTGGCTTGGGTGGCTTGGGTGGGTGGGTGGAGGGGGGCGCACGTCAGCGGCGTGATGGTATCACCTTGCGTGTGGAGATTTAGGGGGTGGTTGTGCAACAGTAATCATTTCGCGCGACTGTTTCTGCTTTATAACAAAACAAAACAAAAAAATCCCCCACCGTTGTTCAAACCCATTTGGGATGCAGTCTGCAACCAATGTTTTTTTTTCAGCCACTGACGTATAAACAAAGACAAAGATCCCTCGTTTACCCTCGTATATTGCAGGGGCAATTGCTTTTTAGCGAGTGCCTATTTAAGTCAGCACGGTTTCACAAAGGGGATGGCGTGGGGGTTGTGTGGTATGCACCATGTCCAGCCAATGTTTTTATGTTGAGTGCGGATGATTACACACTGCACCAGTTCTTCATTTAAGGCCGAGTTGACATAACGAAGGCCCACGGACAGGTTGGCATATCATTTGCCACTGGTGTTAATTATTGCGAGGAATCAAACACAGATGAAATTCGCATTTTTTTAATCTGATCCATTTGTTATCTGATCTCTCTGTAATTTCCAATATTTTTTGTTCCTTTAGATTGATCGGAAAACTGCGGATGACGTCACCTCCGTGCTTTTCCCCACCAAAAGTGATGTCACGCGGCACCTCTTGACATCACTGCTGTAAGCGTGAGCACGTGTTTACATCGGTTCGTAACCATGGAAACGATCCGAAAGTCTGAAAAGGATCCAAAAGCGTCCTTCGAATTCACAATTTCTTTCTAAGAATCTGAAACTCATCCCTCCTACATATATATAGACATTTAATGCGTACATGTATACACATTACAAATGTATACGAAACCAATTAAAGCGCATGCTCTCTCTTCGTTGATATGCAAATTAATGACCACAAAGTGAAAAAATAAATACAAGCACGCAGGCACGCTGCTAGAGATGGAGGGATGAAATCTGCTTGTGTGCGGGTGCATTCCATTGAAAGATTGCGAGATGGCCGCGGCTTGGGAAGGCTTTCATCCAGCAGTGGACTGACCAAAGCTGATGGTGATCAGTCTTCGTACACATATTATGTACATTTGTTGCTGGGAATATTCACCCTTCAACTTGCAATTCGATGAAATATACTCTTTGGTTCTATTCGGTAAAGTCACGTAGGTAAAAAATTAAAACAACAAAAATCACGACGTTTCGGCCACAACACAAGCGGCCTTCATCAGGTGAAGGGACCAACCTGTCCAGCGGACAACTAATGCCCAGAATTTGATTCAACAATCAACATGCATTGAATTGTCGTGCCTCCAGTGGCTGCAGGAGTGACATTAACCCATTACAGTACATATAACTTATACGGGGCAAAAATACAAGATTCGATGAATGTTTAATGAGCTTAAGAATCAATTTTAATCAACAGAACCTTGCATCGTTCCTCCCTTAATGGGCATATAACAAGCGTACACTTACACACTGCGTTCATGCTCAGACATGCAACCTTTATATTGGAAATACGCAATGTAGCAGGCTGCTAAGGATGTGGCTTGCTTTTTGTAATTTAAACAAAATAAAAAAAAATCGAAATATGGGACCTACACGTGAAATTTCAGCTGATCATGAAGAAAGTATTTACTTGTTTCGGAATCATCCCAAAAAAGGTGACGTCACAGTGTGCGTCATCATTTCCATGGCGTCACTTCCGTGCTTTTCATGGCAGGTGAAGTTATTTTAACGGTGACCGGAATGCAATTCGCGCACACGTTATACAAATATCTGAATTTTTGTTTTAACGATGGACCTGTACGATTGAAATTTAAATGCATTTATACATATTTTAATAATTATCGAATGAGATAATTTACTGTGTCAACAAGGCCACGTTTTCACATTTAATAATTTTAATTCCGACAAAACAAAATGAAACCTGAAATTGGTAATCAGATATCAGAAAACAAATCGCATCTAAAACGAATTGCTACAGGCTACATGCCCACAAAGGCAATTCATTTTAGGGGCTAAATACCGTTAGCAAGCACCTATTAAGGCATGCACGGCACACGAGTGGGTGGTGTGACTAGCACCAGACCTCGGTGCTGATGTTTACTCAGGGCAGCAGGTAGTCATTAAAGGTTGAGTTGACCTCCGCTAGGTTGACATAGCTACATAAAAAAGGCGCATGATCGTTTACGCAACAAAAGCTCCGTAGCTTCGGAGCAGCGTGCGGCGCCACTGCTGTTGGGCCGGTGCTCCTAACGAGAGCACAAAGGTGCATTATCAATCACTGCATTGTTTAGCTGTGACAGCCACAATGACTATTAAATGTTATTCTTCCGTGTTGGATGACATTGCTGTGGATGCCCGTGTGCGACGCTTGTTTATAGGGACAAGGGTTTACGCAAATTCACGGCAGGGTGGCCAGCGCAGTGGTGATACTGGGTGCGATTCCCAAACTGGGTGCCTTTTATATTGGGTGCAATTGTGAACAACAGCCATTATCAGACGTCAGTACATCTATTCGGCATAATGATTTGTTCACTGCAGCTCAAAGACTCAGTCCTTACAAGGCGTGTGGTGAAGTTGTCCATGTGCCCGGAATTGGGATGCCCGGAGACCAGAATCAGTGATCACGCCGACAGTGTATCGGAGAGGCAGTTTCACATCCGTACAGCTTAGTGAGCGGCAGCTTCCGTCCAGGCAGCATGCCTTGCAGTGTTGAGTTTCTTCTCCCCCTGTTCTGCGTGGAGTTCCTCCGGGTTCTCCCGGTTTTCCCACCACAAATAAATGAAGGCGACGATGTGGGCCACCTGGGTTCAAATGTTACCAACATCTGAAGGATTTCCCACGTGTTGCTATCATCGCCATTACTGGCAGACCATTTCCAGCCAGGTGACCGAGTCTCCTTGTGCCAAAGAGAGACAGCTGCCAATAGGGGAATCTACACTCTCAGACGTGTGCTGACAATAATTATTTATGGATGCATTCGTATAGAACAGCATACATTGAATTTTGATTTAAAGCTTTCGTGACTGCAGAGGTTCATATTATTGGTTCTTTCGGTAAAGTCACGTAGAAGGGAAAAAAAATAATAAAAATATAAAACAATACAATTCTCACGACGTTTAGACTGCACTACAAGCAATCATCAGGTGTGAAAACCACAACAAGAAAATTTGAAAAAAGTGGCGTTTTTTTAACGTTAGCACCACGGATAGCGATTTGACAGTTTGTTCAGATAGACGAGTCCATCTATGTTCGGAAAAGAGGAGGGGGGAGATGAAAATAATGGATGCGGTCTGAAGCCACCTTAAGCGTGATCAATCAATTAAGACCCGAATTGGTTTATCAAATCCTTCCAATGATTGCTAAGCCAGAATCCATCTTCTCGGTTGAAATTGTCTCTGTGTTTGTATATGTGGATAGCCTCATGAACGAATCTCTCATGGTAGCCAGATGGCTTGCAAAGAACCTCTGTCTTGGAGAAGTCAATGTCATGTGAGCCTACTGAATTATAACAGTGATCTGCCACGGCCGAGGTGTTTGTCCTACCGTGTTTCAGGTCTGCTTTGTGTTCACGAATGCGGTCCGAGACGTCGTTTGGTTTCTCCAATGTAACTTCTACCACAGAGGAAACTTAGTGGTAGCATACATTGAGTTATGCTTTAGGTAAGTGTATGATGAATTGTCAAGATAACTTGTAGGCAATATGCTATAGGAAGACGATATAAAACTACAATGAATACACACAAAAATGTGACAGATGCTAAAGATGCAGAAACTGTTCATTAATATGTGTACTATAATTCTGTAATACACAAATGTCACACATGTAAAAAAAACACAAAGGCTAAGATCCCCGGTATAGCCTCAACCGATTGTTTGGGCAAGTTCTGTAAGCGAACATCTTTGAAGTCCGGCACGGTACACGAGGCGGTGTGTGGCCAGCGCCACGCCCGATTGACCGCCTTTGTCTCCCCAGTGGCGATGCTTACACACCGCACCAGGTACTAATTTTAGGCCAAGTCGACCTACGGGTGGATCAGGAACGGATGCCTACGTCTAGTGCAGCGGTTAGCGTGCTGCGCTGCGAACCCAAGTCGCCAGATTCGCCCTCTCGCGTGCCGTACCGGCCTTAATAGGTGCTCCCTAACAGCAGTTGCACCAACAGTCTGAAAAGGCTATAGGGGGGATCTTTGTCTTTTTACACATATAAACATATGTTTACATGCACACACGGCACGCATAGAACGTGTATCTGCGTATAACATCCACGCACGTGTACATTGTGTGCATGTGTACAACGACATCCACGTGACACAGTACATGAGTATGAGTCACCATAACGATGATTATTACATACTACCATCCTCCATGTCATACACTACCTGTACAACGCACCAGTGAAGACCTACATACACATGGCATGTGACAAGCACCTGCATATAGCCACGTGCAAAATAAACTGCGTTTAAATATTGACAGTCATAGTAATATACACTAATTGTTACACGTGACACGTGTGACATGGACATGCCACAATATATACTTGGGTCGGCATCGTAATGAATACGCAAAATGCCACACGCGTCATTATTCACTTAAACATACCATAGGCAACCATAAAGAAACCCACATTACATCAATATTCACTCATACACAAGTCATACGCAAGTGCGTTAATGGAAAGAATACGGAATTGGTCAGCTATCCTAAATGATCATGAAAATAGTGTTGAGACTCAGACTTTCACGTAAACATATGTGCCGTGAAGAAGGAGCATTACCTGAAACGTCACATATTATATACGATTTTTTTTTTGCTTTTTGGGGGCTGCAGTGTTATTGACGGATGTGTTCAGCTTTTTCTATCTGTGGTTGTGCACCAATGCCATCACAAAAAATGTGTTTAACTCTGAAAAAAGGTTAAGGACACTATTATTATTAAACAAAACACATTGCTGTATATACATATTTTAAACATATGCACACGTAATAATAAAAATAATAATGGCTCCTAATACTGTTTAGGTCATTATCATAATCATCATCAACACAATCATCATCAATAATTAAATAAATAATAATAAAAACAATCATGCAAATACCGTGCCATTTGAGCTGCAAAAAAAAAGAAATAAAATAATCTGCGGCCACATAATATGCATCGCTTTAATATGAAGTGAGGCTTTCAAGAGAGGCGGAGAATAAAGGGAGCCCTTTTCCCTACGGGCCTGTGGGGAGCATGGGGTTAATGCTACACTCATTTCGCTCCTGCCGTTTGTTTTTTAAAGCTCTCGCCTGCGAATCGCCGATAATTGGCTGTGAGCAGCCGAGCTTGTAATGAGGATATTACCCGCGTGGAGTATCAATCTCAGCAGTCAATTACAGGCGGTAATCACCTTGCATGCTGCTTGATAATGAGGTGGAATATAGGTCTGGTGCAGCCGTTAGCACACACACACACGCGCACACACACACACACACGCGTCCGTTACCCTATCCATCCATTCGCACCCCCCCCCCCCCTTCTTCCTCCCCTCAAATCTCTCTCTCTCCCTATCTGTGTGTCTGTGTGTGTGTGTATCTTGAATTTTCTGGCGTGTGAAATAATCCCCCAAGGCACTCACCCACCCGGGCCCGCATTATTATTCTATTTTAAATACATTTCGCGAGATGATGGATTCATCCTTTTTCTGTTCCTCCTCCCCCCCCCCTCCCCAAAAAAACCCAAAACAAAACGAGATTATCTGCTCAGGAGGGTTTCCCTATTGCTTGTGCAACCCAAACAGGCAGATGAATGACCTTTAACCCCTTTCCGGACCAATACACAGCAACGTTAACTGTAATGTGGCAATGATTTTGATAGATCAAAGTGCACGATTTGCCCTAACCTCTGTCCATCCCCCCCCCCACCCCCCCGCTTTTTGCCGGTTTTCCTTCACACCCCTCAAAAACAGTCGAAGCGTTTCCGTGACACAATGAGGCTTGGACCGATGGTGGAAATTGCACATTGCTATTGTCGGGTGCAGGTCTATACCACAGGATGACCAATGAACATACTTGGTCGAGGATTCCTGCCACATCGCTCAGCCCATGCCATCCTGCCACAGAGATCATGAAAAAAAACATTGTTTGTAAAGCAGCAGCTGTAATTTTATGTAACTTTTAAATGAATTATTCCCTGTTTATTAAATAAATTTATTTGTTGTATATAGTATTCAAGAGTGGAGATGGAGCTCGTGTGAAAATGCTAAGAGGTGGATTTGTTACATCGCTGGGTGGCAGGAAATGTTCGTGGCTCATGAAAGGCGTTCTTACAGCAGTGGTGTCGACCTTGCCTGATGATGAATATTCAAACATGAGGTATTTGTGCGATGGTTTTAGCACACAATGCCCTACTCATGCAACTCATGCAAATGAGTAAGGTCTGTTTATTTTTGGGCATGTGCGTTTGTTGATTATAATGTCCTCCTAAACACTGAGGCTGTTGGCAATAAAATCGTTCGACCAAAATAAAGGTTTATGTAATGGAAGTCTCAATGTAAGAATAACTGCATTAGCACGGACTTGGATAGCCATACTGAGTGGCAGCAACACAATCGGAGTGAATTATGAGGTTTAAAAAATATTTTTTCAAGATATATCAATGTGTGCCATCTGTATAATAATCAATATCAAAAAGACATTTTCACCGTCATTCACAGTCATCCCCGCGTACAAATTCGGATCCTATCCATCATCATCATGATCATCACCATTGAATAATAATCATGTTATTATTTTCAATAACTCAATATTTCAAAGTGCAACTCGGACATCGATCAAAACATTTATCAGCATCAAGGGACATTCAGAGCGAGCCATTCGAACTCCCACAAACAAACAGATCCACATTTAAATTTTGATTTAAAGCTTTCGTGACTGCAGTGATTCATATTCTTGGTTCTTTCGGTAAAGTCTTTTCGGTAAAGTCAAACAATAAAATAAGGAAAACATATATTTATATATTTTATTATTTTATTGTTTCCCTTCAACGTGACTTTACCGAAAGAACCACGAATATAAGATCCACATTTATCATTGCAGATTTCCATTGGGCTTTTCGTGGCGACACTAACGGTGTTCGTACTCAAAGCTAATAACACGATTTGCCTTTTTCCCCGGCGCGCCGGTGACACAGACATGCGCGCTGGCTACTTCGCTAATTCAGCGCTGCCTTAACTCCAATTGGCAAAATTCCGTTGTTCTATCTTCATTTTCTTTCGCTCGCTCCCTCTCCGTGTCGCTAAGTGCATCGGTCTGCTTGTAAGCGTATTGCACAAACGCACACACGCACGCACGCACGCGCGCGCGCACGCGTACACGCGCCGCGGCCTTGGGGTTCCAAATTCCATCCATAATCACTTTCCATCTCATTATCCCCAAATGGCCAACGGATGATGTTGCTCATTTCAGAGAACGCTCACGAACATAGCGACCCTGGCAAGATATCAGTTCCTGGTACAGCTGTTTGAATAGATGAACTTGAATTTGTTTTGATGGCAATTTGATAAACCCCTATGTGTATGCAAATTATACTCTATTTTTTTCTTTTTCTTCTTCTTCTTCTTCCTTACGAGTTTTTCTTTTGCGTGCAGAAATTGAATGCATATTGACATTTTTTTTTCTCTCTGGAATTTGCATTACCTAAAGTGTTATTCCTATACACATATTTACATTAAGCATCAGATGCACTTAACCTCTCTCTCTCTCTCTCGCTCTTTGGCTTTCATGCAATGCCTGGAAAATATTTCTTTGCTTAACGGTAATGAAATTCAACACATTTTTGTGGTCCCGTGTGGTTAGCGCGCTCTGTAAAATGGAGTTTGGGAGAGCAGCACAAGGAAAGGCCTTTAGGGTATCACGCAAAAAAATGGGGTGGGGGGGGGGTGGTGGTTGTGACGATGTAAAAATAAAATGTCCCGGAGACGGATTATTTGATGTACTCTGGGCTCGAGAATCATCCTGTCTGGGAGTTAATTTTTGCTGGGTTCCGCGGAGCGTGTAAAAAGACGAGAGGTTTAATGATTTAATTACCATCGTTAGCCACCGCCTCTCCACGGCGCTGGGCGGTGGGGGTAAAACGACTCATTTGCCATTAAATAACGCGGGGTGAATTATCCGTGCAAAATGCGCCCAAATGCGCTCTCCCTTCTCGCCCCTCCCCCCCCATCTCCTCTGCTCCATCGCTCTCTCATCCTCTCTCTCCCCCTCCCTCCCTCCCTCTCGCTTCCCTCCCCACCTCTCAACCCACCCTCGAAATCACCCGACAAACCCCGAGCACGCCCATGTGCTCATACGTCTGAAACAGTGCATACACACAGCGCCCGAATCGTGAGATTTAACATCTGTGATGTTCAGCGGGGGTTGCTCCAAAAGGCTACTTAAGCAGAGCCGGGAAGATTGGAGGAGGGGGGGGGGGAAGAGAGAGAGAGCGAACGTACTGCAGGGGAAGTAAGGAAAGGGGGTTGAGAGGTGGGGACAATCGTGGGAGTTTGAGAGGGCGCTGCACCAATGGGCCAGGACTAACGCGTAGGCTCTAACAACATCACCAATCACTTGATATCTTTCACGGCCTGGTTTTTTTTTAGTTTCTCCTTTAGGCGGTTACGTCTGTCATCAGTTATGATTCTTTTTTTTTACATGCTGAACGATATGTGAGTGTGTGTGTGTATATCCTCTTGTGTTTACGAGCACGTGACAAGCCACGGATTCATGTGGTCAAAATGCCGAATGTATGTACAGTACCATCCAAGGTCAAGGTCAGCTTCATGGCCTTTGCTGTCAATGCCCCCCACACACCCCCCCCCCCCCCACACCTTGTCATCACTTCCTTCCTTCTGCTAGATGAACACAGCTGTTACACAGTCACCGCACGACTGCCAAGGTCTGCTCTTTACAGTATCCCACCATCTGGCTTGAGGTCTTCGCTTTGGTCAACTGCCCTCTGGGTGTCACTTCAATGCCTGATTGCATCTACAACGCTTTGTTGTTGTTGTTGGTGGTGGTGGTGCAACATTCTCTTCGGAACTTCCAAGCTGATGACCCCCATCTTTCCATTCACCTGAGCGTTGATTGCCGAGTCTTATCAGAAAGTCAAATTCTGATGATGAAACTCGGAAGGTCTAAGAAGTAAGTGTAAGACCCATTCGTGGTTTGTTACGTAAACAAATGCTGCTGCTGCTGCTGAAAAACACTGCCCCAAAAGGCCCTTTAGCTGATTGCAATTTCACATATTTTTGTTTTGTTTTATTGGTGGCGAAGCAGACCGTTGTACAATGGTGATGATGACGATGATTGTGAGTGGTATTGCTGTGTTCCGCATGTTAGAAACATATGCGATGTGGGTAATGGGGTCATGTGACCCATGCTGCCGCTGGAGGCCGCAATATCCACCACAGTGTTACACAAAGAGAGAAACGATTCAATCAATCGGAGTAGGGGAGTATCATTATCCTGCCCGAGACTCCAAGAACCAAAGCAGCACAACATACGATATCCGCGGTTATATTTCCACAGAGTGTTACATATTTGGATCAAATCTGGAGAGAACGCATGATTACTTACGAAAGAGGTATTTCTTATGCAGTCTTGGTTGAGCGCGCTGGACTTGCAATCCAGAGGTCACCGATTCGATTCGATCTCCCGGCATGGGAGTTACAACAATGGGGGAAAGTTTGTTAAATCCTCCCTAGCCTCTCTCCACCCAGCTGTGTATATGTGTAGCCCACAGCTAGCCCATCCCCAGGTCCCGTGTGGTGGGGTAAAATGTGGGTACTCCCGGCTCCTTCTAAGAAAGTCTGGCCAGTGCTAAAGATGAGGCCAAATGCCCTTCACAGGGTGGCTTCTCTAGAGGCCCCTCGGGTGGAGGCCCTTCTGCCAGCAGTCGCTTTAGCCAGCAGTTGCAGTGCTGCGCCTTGACCTTCACCCTTCCGATGATCAGGTTGACCGTGAAACACAGCGCAATTATTAAAACGTGTATTTTAAGTTAACTTGTGATCACAGAGGTAATTGCCTAAGCTTGCTACTCTGGTGACTAAGTTTTTATCTCAAATTTGTGATTGTGGCCGTGCTTATATAATCTGCTTGATTTGATCCATTTACATGTTAATGAGTCTGTTATCTCTTTCCCACCAACGCCCCCCCCCGCCTCACCCGCAAGATTGTGCGCTGGATTTATACAACGCCTTCCGCGCGCTAGTTAATGGCAGGATTACATCCACTAATTTCATGATAGTGTGCTCGCTATTGTGACCCTGCGACTTGCCCCCATTGTAAAGAAGATTTAGGACGAACTTGAAAATATCGTTACTGAGCGTGTGGGCAGACAGCTCCATTAACAGCCGTAACGTGAATTGATTGAATGAGTGCGTGTGTATTAATGCGTACGAGCTAACGAATAAAATGAACGATTTGACGAATATTCATAATAAAGGTTTTTGGGTTAGATCGCGTTTATTTATAAATGTGTCGTAACCCTCCACCACCCGACACGGCCAATCAGCAAAAAAAGTGTCACGTTGACAAAAGACAAATAATTCACTACTTCAGCCCACCGGTGTGTTGAAGAGTTAATCCACATTCACAGTTTGAGTACGACGTTTCGTATGAAAACCGGGAGCAAGCGAGGGCTTTACCATTCTGGCGAATTGCTTGATGATGCTGGATGTATTTACCAGCGAAACGTCGTACTCAAACTGTAAATGTGGATTAACTCTTCAACACACCGGTGGGCTGAAGTAGTGAATTATTTGTCTTTTGTCAACGTGACACTTTTTTTTTGCTGATTGGCCGTGTCGGGTGGTGGAGGGTTACGACACATTTATAAATAAACGCGATCTAACCCAAAAACCTTTATTATGAATAATATTGGTCGCGAAAGCCTACGTGTTAAACTGATTTGACGAATAACTGAAAAATAATCTACGTGTATATTTTTTTATATATCTATTGGGCATGTTCACATGCCTGGCAATTCTAGAAGGGGGTGTACACGGAGGGTGGTGGTGGGGGTGGGGTTGGTAAGATAAACATGGTTTTGGCTTTATTTGTATATATTTGAAAGCGATTTGTTTACCTTTCCTTGACTTTGCAACTCCTTATCGCGAATTTTGTTTTGTTTGTTGTTGTGGCGTTCTGACCCCGTGCCCCCACTGGACATATCTGAAAAAGAGTTTTGTAGCTCATCGGATTCCTCCAGAATAAATTAATATTCTAAGTCTGATTTTCTAACGGGGGGAGGGGTGGGGGGGATGAGCGGGGAATTATTATTTGAATATGTATGTTGAACTTTTTTTTTGCACCGTACGTAGCCAACCGTGCTAATCGGAGGTATGGGGGGGTATGACAACAAAACTAAACGCAAAAAGCAGTTCTAAAACAAATGTGTTTTCAATCTCGATGATTTAAAAGTGCGTAGTTCCAGTGACTTCTGAACACTGGAAGGAAGAGCGGTATGGGAGGCCAAATAGAAAGTACTGTCCGTGCATTTCGCGATGCTCCCTGCTGCGATGTAAAGTGTCCGCACACTGCATCTGCTATTCAGAGGTGTCTGGTTCGATTCAAAGTCCCGGCTCGGGCAGTTGAAACGGTGGAAAAAAAGAACATGAAATCATCTCCACGTCTGTCCACAGTTCGTTGACTGGTCGGTAGCGCGCGGTTGGGTAAAGTGTGGGTACCCCCACCTCTTCCGAGACATCTGCACAGCGTGGGGATTGTAGGCCAAATGCCATCTAGACAGACTCTCTAGTTCTCTCGCGATTTGAAGCTTTCGTGACTGCAGGAATCCACGCTCTTTGGCTCTTTCGGTAAAGTCACGTGGGTATAAAATTAATCTCCCTGTAGTGGAGGCTCTTCTACCAGCAGTGGCGTGATCCAGCAACTGTAAGGGCTGCACCTTTGCTAATGAAATATCTGCACTGAAACGTACGTTACATTTTCAAGCATAGCTTCACGTACACACACAAAACAAATTCACGTTTTTTTTCTCCCCTCTCACTCATTTACCCCTTTATGATCCTTGAGCAAGCCCTGTTAGGGAGCACCTATTAAGTGCTTGTATCTGCACACCATACATTCATTTACGACCAAATCAACCCAGGAGGGAGCCTAAGTCAAGTTCGCAAAAACCGTTTAACAGTGGTGGGGTTCATGGTGGCTCGGTGTTGAACATGAGATCCAAGGGCTCTAGTGCAGAGTGTGTGCGTACGCGACTACACCCCTCCACCCCCTCCATAGCCTACACAGGCTGTTGGGGCACGCGTTGTTGGCGAGCACCTCCTCAGGCCGTAGCGGCGCGCGAGGGGGTGGCCTTACACGCCGCAGGAAGGCCCAGGACCAGTTGGGACATTTCCCAACGATGTTGGCCGCGAGCGGCGGGAATCGAACCGAGGTCGCCAGGTTTCGTAGCGCGGCGCGCGCCAACAGCCCAGCCAGAGAGGGGAGCCGCGCGCGGCGCATTAATCCGTGGGGGGGTCTCCCGCCGTTATCTCGGACGCTAATGCGTACACGGATTGGAAAATAATAGCAATCAGTGCGTTTTACTAATAAATGCCACGCAGAAGGCTGCTTATTACCGATAAGCTCGTGCTTTGGTCGACGTCCATCCCCAAAAAGGACTCCACTCCCCCACCCCTCTCCCCGCCATGAATGAGAAACACTCTCAGCTTTGGCTCGGCAATCGATACGAGCGGAATTAATTTGGCCGCTGCTGGCGCGACAATGAGGCCCATCATTATCGGACGTTATCAGCGCCTTCCACGGGACACTTGATGGGTACGGTGATAACCGCTCTGTTGTGTTGTCGTTAATGTGCTTTCGGGAGAAATATTGCCCCCTTCGTGTTTTAATCTGCTCCTCCCGATTTTGATAATATATTTTTTTTATATTTTTTCACGCGGACATGAAACTACAATTGGTGGCAGTGTGCCCCGTTCAGTTAATTAGCTATGTCGTTATCGGTGTATTCGTTTATTCTACATCGAGTCGACAGAGTCGAAGTGTGGGCGACGCGAGAGGCCACGCGCCTCTGTTGGCGGGGGCTTCAGAGGTAGTCAAGGAGCGTGCGCGCGATGTTTCGGGTCATTACGGGGAAAACAAAACAACAAACGTGAAAAGTGCCCAGTGGAGCGTGGAGAAGCGCGCCCGCGGATTAAACGTTTGAGGGAAACGGAGAGAGAGAGAGATTGAGGAACACATGAATTCGACGACATACGCGGGTGAAATAAACGATTCGAACCATTACACACCAAAAAATAAGAAACAAATGAGCCTCCTTTGGTTGGATGATCGCCGACGGTGAATAATAATGGTGGAGTGGCAGCCAAGGGATGGAACCCATCTGTGCGTACATCTACCGGGGAGATGGAGCGTTGGAATCTGCTCATGTGCGGTTTCTAGGTCGACTGTTACATCGATGGATCGCTAGATGTGGTGGTGACTTGGGGAGGCCTACATCCATCGGTGGAATGACAGGGTCCGTAAATTGAACGCAATCTGTAAGGCCCTCAATAAAACCCGTGCAAGGCATATTCCTCTAAACAGTGGTATATTACAAAATGAGATGTAACGCGATAATGCTCGTTGTTATATCCCGTCAAATCCCACTGATGATGATGGTGGTGGCTGCAATGACGGTGATGATGACAATGTCGTGCTGTGCGTAGCCGGTCGTGAAATGGGGAAACAAAACAAGCAGTACTCTGTGTTATTGTCCAACTCGGGGAAGGAGGAGGAGAAGGAGGGAAATCACATTCTGCATAATTAATATTTAATATAATCTTCTTCAGCATTGGTGGCAAATTAATCCTGACCCTTAAGTCTAACCTTAGCCCAACCATCATAGCATTACATTCTTCTTCTTTGATTCTTTCGGTAAAGTCACGTAGAATGAGAACAAAATAATAAATTGATAAAATAAAATAACACAATAATATTCACACGACGTTTCGGCCACAACACAAGCGGCCTTCATCAGGTGAAGGGACGAGACTGTCTGGTAGGACAGCGCTTTAAATCGAAACATTGCATTCTTGTATAACATTTTTTTTTTTGCTAGATTCAAACGTCTGAACATTTATAAACGAGTCTTAGTGGTTGCTGCCATGTGATGGTTAGCATGCTGGTAAACCAGAGGTCACCGTTTAGATCTCCCGGCACGGCCGTGTGCACGGGGTCAACGCGGTCCATCAGCTCGCGTGTGTCCGTGGTGGGGTAAAGCGTGGGTACTCACACCTCTTCTAAGACGTCTGGCTAGGGTGCAATAGAAATGGGGAAAATTCCCTCTCGAAGGGCTCTGCGGAGCTCTCTCTCTCTCGAAGAGCTCCCTCTACTGGAGGCCCTTCCGTCAGCAGTGGCGTGAGCAAGACATTGCAGGGCTGCGCTTTTACCTTGTATCGATCTCTTGAGAGAGTGACATCATTTTGCGCAAATGTGCGCACAGACACGTGTAACATATACACAGAATGTAAAGCAAGGGACGCTTCAGAGACAAACTTACAATAGTTGCTTAAGGAAATTAACTATTAGAGAGAGAGAGAGAAGTATTTTCCGCTAAGCACCGAAGCTCAGAGGAATTGTGAGTTATGGAAAATCCGCTGCTCGCTGTGACATCATTCAGTCTCTGAAAGTTAATTCCCTCAAGCGAACGTTTGCTCCTTGACACGAGACGTAAAAAAAAACAAAAAACCGAAACAACACACGGCCACACAGACAAATATCCCCTGTATAGCCTTAACAGACTGTTGGGGCAAGAGCTGTTAGCGAGCACCTATGAAGGCCGACACAGCATGCGAGGGGGTGAGTGGCCAGTACCACTCCCGGCCGCCTTTGTCTCTCGAGTGGCGATGTTTAAACACTGCACCAGGTACTCATTTGAGGCTGAGGACTGGTTCACATATTCATCACTGACGTTCACGGATCACCGGGTTCCTAGCGCAGTGCACTAACCATGTGCACTGTTAGCGAGGACTTATCAAGAGCAGTAACCCTATTTGCATGCTACTTGGTTATACTGAGTCCGCTTAACGGAGGACCGGGCCAGCACTTGGCCAGGAATCAAACCAGAAGGATATCTCCAGGATTCCACGGGGTTTACGGAATTGACTGCAGTGTCTTACCGCCACTCACTGACCCCTGCGACATCCGCAACACAAACATCCCCTATTTCGCCTCGGTAAGCCATTGGGAGAGCCGATATTTTCTGGCATGGCACACAAGTTGGTGGCGAGGCTCCTTCCATATCCAGCTGCCTTTACCCCCTTTCAACATGCACATCTGATCTGAGCCGCCAGCGGGCCCTTGTGACGTGGGTAGTTTGTTCCTCTGGCTATTTGCCAAGCCGGGCCATAACCAAACCGGGTAACGGTGACCTCACGAGACAGCTGAATCTGGCTCGGGGCCAAGCAGGGCCGGGGCTGGGATATCGGCGCGTTCGTCGCTTGTGACGTCAGCGGTACGGCTCAACTACTGCAGTGGAAAAATCAACCTTACTCTACCTGCGCTGCACCAGGCTGGCTCGGCATGGCCCTGGCGCGGTTCGGTTGTGCAGTGGGAAAAGAGGCTGGTTTCGACACCACTTGCCACTGTGGCTTTGCATTGCTGGGAGTTGAACACACGTGTTGTTGTTGGGATAATGGTGCAGTGTGCAAACCACACACACTCTTTCCTCTCATGAACACACGCACAGAGATGCACAGGAACATAAATTATAATTGCGGACAATTAAAATGTTTAGCATATACGTACGATTTCGCAGAGTTGTCTGCAGTCCACTACGTTCTGAATTCAACGCGATAATTTGGAATTGATCATAATCAGCTTTGGCTGAAATGGATTCGTGCTATAAAGAAATTAATCGAAATTGACACGTTACTTTTTCTTACGCGTTTTGCAATCACATTAGACACGTTTATGCTCGTGAATATGTAAACCGGGGAAGACACGCGGTTGGGGTCATGGGAAGGACAGGCCCCATGGAAACGACAACCCCCTGGGAGTTAACGAGGTTAGAATCTATTAGCACCGTGGTCACCGTGCAATGAGGATGAGCGGGGCCATTTACATCTCCGTAAGAACGGTGACCCCAGAGCATTGGCAAGGAGGGGAATACAATCAATCCACAACACCCATAACGGTAACGCAGATGATCATCGCGCGCTGGAGACACTCAATCTGCAGGGCTACATGTGGGCTGCTATGTGGCAGTATGTGAGCCGGTAGTTGAAATTCCACATTCCTACGGCAGAGGCGAACATGCTCACAGGATAACCCTCGACGACTTCCCCATAGAGTGGTGAGAATTGCATTGACCCCTGAAGGATGATAGACTGAGTCAACCCCCGGGGGCAGGAGTTGAACTCGCGAGACTGCCGCTCGTGAGCTGCTCGTTCTTGCGCTGAGCCTCCCGGCCGGGGCTGTGAGTGCGAGGTGAGCACCGCCTCAGTTTCTCACCTGAGCAGGAATTCACTTCGACGTTGTGACAATACAGCAAGGAGGTTGCTAACCCCATTCATTTTTTTATCCAGTACAGCTTTTCTGAGTTTCAAGACTAGTTTTTTTTTCCAGGAGGGTCCGCATTGAGATGTCGGCCCATTTCCATTCATGGCCTGTGGAGTAACTGCACCCTGAATTCACTCAAATCTCAGCAAAGCTCGAGAGCTAAGCTGGGGTTGAACCTTGTTAGTAATTGGAAGGGAGAGTGCCTCAGAGTACCCAATATAAAAGGCTTGAGCTCTGAGGTGACGAGGCGATAGCAGTACAATAATGGATTGAGTCCATACGTGCAGAGATGTGTGTGTGTGTGTTATTCCCTCATGTGTGTGGGGTTTCTCTGGGTATGAGGGCATTACCACTTAAGGAAACCACACAGCTCCTGGCAAACCCTGCTAGTCTACCCATCCAAGTATTAGCCAGGCTCTATACCCCGCTTGGCTTTTCAGATACGATAGGCACATTGAGAGCGAGTTTGTCATAGATATATACACAAAAGTGGTATGTTGTGGTAGTTTAAAACAACAATTGGAACGTCACACTGTAACATAAAATTATTCTATTTTATTATTTACTATTTATTATTTTAATTTTTTACTTTTTATCTTATTTAATTTTATTATCCGTTATTTTTATTTTATTTTCTATCTACGTGACTTTACCGAAAGAACCAAGAATATAACATGAAACTAATACAAAAAAATACTAATTGCACATGACTCACAAACAGGGGTACGCATTACACCACGTGTGTGTATATAGGTTTGCATGTTTAGTCACTTCGATGACAACTTTTAACGTTTCACATTTAGTCCAAAACTCAATTTCACGAACACACGTTTCGTTTTCATAATTGGTTTTGAATGTATTATTGTAAGGCCTTGCAACCATTTGCATTGCTCTTGGTGGTGTCTTTTCACTTCGCATTATCACGCGTTGTGTATTTGTATCCCCATGTGTAGCCTCTAAGCCTCCAATCCCCTCTATCTTAATGCCGTCTCAGCGGGCTTCCGTCTGGCTTCATTCAACAGAAATGTTTCACTTAATGTCACTCAATAGGACCCTTAAGCATTTCTTCTCACATTTTTTCACCTTAAGTGGGGCGCAATGGTGAGCGCACTGGAATTGCCATGCGGATGTCACCGGCCGATGGAGCGATGATATCACCTTGCGTGCAGGTGGCTGGGGTGGATCATTGCAGCACGATGAGAGATGCTGGGCGGCTTTGGGGAAGGCCTTCACTCAGTAGTGGATTGACCATGTCTGAGGACGATGATGATGATGATGATGAGATTATTTGATCTACAATCGTGTTTATAATACGTGTGATCTCTCAGCACTAGGCTAGGCTGCGTATTGCAATAAAATAAACGTATTTTAAGGTGGTGTTTTGAGCTCTCATTGGCGAGGAAATACACCGAGACCTTCAAATGCACCACACGCGGGAGCTTGGCTTAATCACGGGCAGCAGAAACTCAGATTCAGACCCCATGATCTTAGTCGCGTTCACTGAGTGCTGTCATCCTCGATAGGAGCTCCTTAAATTATGGAATTTCAATCCTTACTCTGACTTAAATTCACACCACAGCATCTCATTTACGAGGATTGACAGCTGAAGGGGCCATTGCACTCGCTACTGAGCTAATTTTCTCTGGCTCAAATTCCTGTTTCATCTAAACCCCAGCATTTCTGCACAAAATGGACCAAAGTGCACAGTCTTCTGCTGTGAAATAGACGTTAAAGACTTAGCGACGTTAATTATTATTGCATGAATATCATTGGCAGTGTAGTTGTCAAATAATAATAAAAATATCACTAAAATCTAAGAAATCGGAAATCATTTCAGCAACAGAGGTTTCACTTATATAAAGACATAACACCAATGGGCTTAGACTTAGTTAAGAAACGGACGTTTGATAGAATCGAATTACTCGTGAGCTGGAGCTCGGATGTACGGACATCTTTCTGTCACAATAAAACTAATAACAAACGAAAACATGAGAGTGTTCATTAAATCAAGACCACATCATATTTAACTCGAGATCTCCGTGTTTGAAACGTCTCCCTCAATCACGGCTCCGGATGTTAGAATATTTTTTTTTTTTAGCAAAAACTGCGACGCTTGAAACGGCGCCGCGTTAATGTGCGGGCGGTCGACCGGCGGTCCTCGTTTTAATGAGGGAGGGTGTGCTACTGGTTTTTTTTTTAAATATACAAAACTGTTCCTTTAAACGCTGAGAGAAAAGAGGCTTTGGAGAATTTCAAAGCTCATTGGCGGTGCACTTCTGATTCTCGTCGTGGCTGCCTGAATCCTGACGTCTTTTGCATCAATGCTTTATTTGAGGCCAGTGATGGCATAGCCTCGGGCAGGTTGTCAGTCACAGGGCTGACCAAATAAAAACGCACACCCCCACAGAGCCCCACCAAGCCTCCCTCCCTCCCACTTGCACAGCCGACAACAGAGAGTGGCGATAACCCACTCTGCTCAATGTCAATCACGGGCCATTTGGCTGCCCGTAAAATCCCATTCCACCTTGGGATGCGATCCGCCCTTTATTTATTTACGCGTTATTTATCCAGTCACTCTGATGGGAGCTGGCATATTGTTAAGGAAAAAAATAAAAAAATATGAGCGCGGATGTGCAAGAGAGAGAGAGATGACATAAATTACTCCAATATATGAAGACTTTTTTCTTTGCGAATTTTTGTGGGTAAACAGAGCAGCCTTTATTCACATTTGAACGCATTTTTTCCCTTCTAATTGTCAGAGCTTAATGCGCTATCATGGCTATATATATTTAAAGATTTGACTCTTCAAGTCAAAACTATAAAAGTGACAATAATATATTCCGCACGGTTCATTTTCCGAATAGGATGTTACATTTTGTTCCGTGCTGCTATAAATTTGGATGACAACTCTTTGTGCACAATGTTTAATTTTAAGGATCTCTAACAGTGCAACGATGGGGCAAGTATCTTAACCCCCCCCCCCCCCCATCGCTCCCGTCTCTGTTCACCCAGCAGTATAAATGGGTGCACCACAGTCTATTAAGAGGCCACGTGTGGTGGCGTAAAGTGTGGGTACTCCGACCTCGTTCGTGATGCCAGCATGGAACGGTCGGATATCCTAGAGCTGCCTCTAGTGAAGTAGGAAATTGCAGGACTGCACCTTTACCTATTACAATTAAAAAGGCATTTAACATGGCAGGACATCGCTGCCTATGGCACAGGGATGGCTGGGGTTTTCAGTTTTGAGTAAGGTAGTGATTATTGTTATTATTTCTACCATTTTTAAGATTAGATGCCATGCACTACTGTGTAACCAACGATCATTATTATTTGCATGAGGCTTTGGGCCCTGATGCACAATCAAATGCCTCTTTTAATCTTCGTTTCAAAATGGTCAAAAGTGGCTTGGCAATGTGGCCACGACAATCATTACAATGGCAAACTACGTCCTCGCCCCGTTAAATTGTGATACTTGAGAAAATTAACAACTTTGCTTGAAACCCTTCGGGATTCTGGATCAGTAAGGAGCGATAAATTCGCAGTCTCATCTTGTAAAAACAAAAAAATAACCCACCCTCTTAAGTACAATAATGGCACAGTGCTTTCATTATACGTGTGTTATTACTAAGTGCGTACAAATGCATCAGCATTGGCTAATTACGCATTAGTCAGGGCCGCTCAAAATAACGTGTGGCTAAAGCTGCAGCTGTTTGTTCTGAAGCCGTGAATCATGCGCAAGACACTGCGCGTTTTATTTGCACGTTTGTAATTGCAAATCGCTGCAGTCAAAAAAACACAACGCGTAATTCATTACGGAGCACCGATTTGACACATTTTGGAAACCATGGACAAATTCACTCGGCACTGTGGATGATTCAAGAGATCGCGCACCGCGTTCAGACATCCGCGGTAATCTGAAGTGATAATAATGTGAAGCCCCTTTGTCACTACACTGCTGGATGAAGGCTTCCCCCAACTCTGCATACGTTATAGGGGGGGTTGGCATGGCCATGCTTCACCACTCTAGTAAGTGCGTGTGGGTTAAATGGTGTGGGTATGCCTACGTCTATACTCTTTGGTTCTTTCGGTAAAGTCACGTAGGTATACAATAAAATAAATCACGACGTTTCGATCGCAACACAAGCAATCATCATCAGGTGGGTGATGGCCGGAAGAGGAAGAGTAGGCCAAATACCCTGTATAAAGGCCCTCTAAAGCTTTTTTCTGGTGGAGCCCCTTCCACCAGCAATGGTAGAAGCAAGCACTTGTTGAGCTGCACATTTACCGTCTTTGCATTGTAGTCGAACGAGCGGTGCGGGAGTGTAATTGTTGGTGCACTGCGCCACAAACTCCGTGACCCAAGTTCACATCGCCTACGTTAGCGGCGAGTGACATCTGAACTGGTCCACAGGCCTCCTCCACCATCCTTGCCAAGCCCACACTGACCTGCATGGCCAAGCAATGGCCAAACAAGGGCGTTCCCATCACCAACAGAGTGCGCGCGATGTCTTCATCCATCAACAGAGTGATGCGGATCTGTAAAACCATAAAACTATTAAATTATAAATCCACACAGAGGTGTGCAATAAAGTACTGTATGTGCATCGACTGATAGCTGAAAATATTGATATAACACTGCCACTGACAATGGCAGAGCTATTGGTATCTATATATGTATAATATGCAACACTAAACCAAATATTCATCTTTGTAGGAAAATGAGATTTCATCTGGAAGGGCTGCCCTTTTGCTGATGATATCAAAACATAATCATTGTTGGATATATGCATGTATGTGCAGCAGTGTATGTGCACACTCTATAGTGTACGGTGTGTGTGTGCGCGCGTGCATTTGTACACGCAATAAAGATTGCTTGCACAAAAGTAATAAAACTCCACCTTAATAATAATAAAACAGTTGATTATTTTATGCATACAAAATACATAAGGGTATTTTATTCAGCTATATTGCATGGCTTATAGGGGGCATGGTAGACAACGCAGTGGACCAAAGTAGGGGATACTGTCGCGGTCGTGTGCTCTTACTCAATCTCCGGGCGCGGCACTTGGAACAATGGGAGCGCGTCGTCAATCCTCCCCTACCAGGCGGTGGCCGTGAGCCAGCAATTGCAGGGCTGCACCTTTATCGTTCACCGCAATGCACTCCCAGGGAAGTGGGTCGGATTCGTGTACGCCATTCATACCACCAGTGGCAATTTGGTCTCTTAACCTGACATGCACCCTCTCCTAGGTGAACGCAGCCTCAAACAAATACCCGATATAGTCGTGTGATCAGCATCTGCTCTGGGGGGGGGGGGGGGGGGTGGGGGTGGGCACACGAAGGTTGCAGGACGAGCACGATGCTGTGCCCAGCAGTGGACGTGATCAGCGCTCGCTAACAACCCCCAACAGTCTGATAATGCTATACGGGGGACGGGGGGGGGGTGGGATCTTTGTCCTGTAACGTTGTCTGCGTGTACCGACCTGACCGTGATTCCCTGTGCATGCATCTGTCTATGCGATGCGAGACATCCGACGTGAGTAGCAGGAGGGGCTGCCCGGATTTCTCCGCTCTCTCAATTTGCATGCAAATTTTTTGGGGGCCGGTGTGGTGCAGACGCGCACTCGAGCCCTTCTTGAAACAGGATGGTATGGGGGGGGGGGCGATGTACGCGGGCTGATGGGGTTATTACACCCGTTTATATGAGCGGCCCTCGCCTGGGTCACGCTGCCTCCGCCGAGTAATAAATGAGGGCGTCCCCGCTGAACAAGAGCGCGCGCTCGCGGGCTGTGTGTGTGTGGTCACATCCATCGCAAGCTGGGCAAGGCGGTCCAATAGGTGAGCCGTGGTGGCAAGCTCTTAATTAGACGGCAGCAGCGGCACACCTGCAGATTTGCTTCAAATCCCCCCGCCCCCCCCCCCCCCACGGAGCCCCGCCCCCCCCCACCCTGGCATGTCTTGTTTGTTTTTGTAGGAGGTACCCAAAGGGCTTAAAGCGCCAAGCGGCCAGCAACAAAACGGCACTTTCAAAGTTGCAATTGATGAGTAAGCGTGAACACGTTTCTCCAAATGATGAGAAAGCGTGAACACGTTTCTCCAATTGATGAGTAAGCGTGAACACGTTTCTCCAATTGATGAGTAAGCGTGAACACGTTTCTCCAATTGATGAGTAAGCGTGAACACGTTTCTCCAATTGATGAGTAAGCGTGAAGACGTTTCTCCAATTGATGAGTAAGCGTGAAGACGTTTCTCCAATTGATGAGTAAGCGTGAACAAGTTTCTCCAATTGATGAGTAAGCGTGAACACGTTTCTCCAATTGATGAGTAAGCGTGAACACGTTTCTCCAATTGATGAGTAAGCGTGAACACGCTTCTCCAATTGATGAGAAAGCGTGAACACGTTTCTCCAATTGATGAGTAAGCGTGAACACGTTTCTCCAATTGATGAGAAAGCGTGAACACGTTTCTCCAATTGATGAGTAAGCGTGAACACGTTTCTCAAATTGATGAGAAAGCGTGAACACGTTTCTCCAATTGATGAGTAAGCGTGAACACGTTTCTCCAATTGATGAGTAAGCGTGGACACGTTTCTCCAATTGATGAGTAAGCGTGGACACGTTTCTCCAATTGATGAGTAAGCGTGAAGAAGTTTCTCCAATTGATGAGTAAGCGTGAAGAAGTTTCTCCAATTGATGAGTAAGCGTGAAGACGTTTCTCCAATTGATGAGAAAGCGTGAACACGTTTCTCCAATTGATGAGTAAGCGTGAACACGTTTCTCCAATTGATGAGTAAGCGTGAAGAAGTTTCTCCAATTGATGAGTAAGCGTGAACACGTTTCTCCAATTGATGAGTAAGCGTGAAGAAGTTTCTCCAATTGATGAGTAAGCGTGAACACGTTTCTCCAATTGATGAGTAAGCGTGAACACGTTTCTCCAATTGATGAGTAAGCGTGAAGAAGTTTCTCCAAATGATGAGTAAGCGTGAAGAAGTTTCTCCAATTGATGAGTAAGCGTGAACACGTTTCTCCAATTGATGAGTAAGCGTGAAGAAGTTTCTCCAATTGATGAGTAAGCGTGAACACGTTTCTCCAATTGATGAGTAAGCGTGAAGAAGTTTATCCAAATGATGAGTAAGCGTGAAGAAGTTTCTCCAAATGAGCGAGGTGATTGTAAATCTCGGGAATAGAGACGACGGTAGGGAAATCCAAGGGCAAGCAGAAAGACGACTTGTGTAGTCCACCTCCAGTGGTGGTGAGTGACTTGTGTAGTCCACCTCCAGTGGTGGTGAGTGACTTGTGTAGACCACCTCCAGTGATGGTGAGTGAGTGACTTGTGTAGACCACCACCAGTGGTGGTGAGTGAGTGACTTGTGTAGTCCACCTCCAGTGATGGTGAGTGAGTGACTTGTTTAGTCCACCTCCAGTGATGGTGAGTGAGTGACTTGTTTAGTCCACCTCCAGTGATGGTGAGTGAGTGACTTGTGTAGACCACCTCCAGTGGTGGTGAGTGAGTGACTTGTTTAGTCCACCTCCAGTGGTGGTGAGTGAGTGACTTGTGTAGACCACCTCCAGTGATGGTGAGTGAGTGACTTGTTTAGTCCACCACCAGTGGTGGTGAGTGAGTGACTTGTGTAGTCCACCACCAGTGGTGGTGAGTGAGTGACTTGTTTAGTCCACCTTCAGTGATGGTGAGTGAGTGACTTGTTTAGTCCACCTCCAGTGATGGTGAGTGAGTGACTAGTGTAGACCACCACCAGTGATGGTGAGTGACTTGTGTAGACCACCTCCAGTGATGGTGAGTGAGTGACTTGTTTAGTGCACCACCAGTGATGGTGAGTGACTTGTGTAGACCACCTCCAGTGATGGTGAGTGAGTGACTTGTTTAGTCCACCTCCAGTGGTGGTGAGTGAGTGACTTGTTTAGTCCACCTTCAGTGATGGTGAGTGAGTGACTTGTTTAGTCCACCTCCAGTGGTGGTGAGTGAGTGACTTGTGTAGACCACCTCCAGTGGTGGTGAGTGAGTGACTTGTTTAGTCCACCTTCAGTGATGGTGAGTGAGTGACTTGTTTAGTCCACCTCCAGTGGTGGTGAGTGAGTGACTTGTTTAGTCCACCTCTGGTGGTGGTGAGTGACTTGTTTAGTCCACCTCCAGTGGTGGTGAGTGAGTGACTTGTTTAGTCCACCTCCAGTGGTGGTGAGTGACTTGGTTAGTCCACCTCCAGTGATGGTGAGTGAGTGACTTGTGTAGACCACCTCCAGTGGTGATGAGTGAGTGACTTGTGTAGACCACCTCCTGTGATGGTGAGTGAGTGAATTGTTTAGTCCACCTCACTGATGGTGAGTGAGTGACTTGTTTAGTCCACCTCCAGTGGTGAGTGAGTGAGTGACTTGTGTAGACCACCTCCAGTGGTGAGTGAGTGAGTGACTTGTTTAGTTCACCTCCAGTGGTGAGTGAGTGAGTGACTTGTGTAGACCACCTCCAGTGGTGAGTGAGTAACTTGTTTAGTCCACCTCCGGTGGTGAGTGAGTGAGTGACTTGTTTAGTCCACCTCCAGTGGTGGTGAGTTAGTGACTTGTTTAGTCCACCACCAGTGGTGGTGAGTGACTTGTTTAGTCCACCACCAGTGGTGGTGAGTGAGTGACTTGTTTAGTCCACCTCCAGTGGTGAGTGAGTGACTTGTGTAGACCACCTCCAGTGGTGAGTGAGTGACTTGTTTAGTCCACCTCCGGTGGTGAGTGAGTGACTTGTTTAGTCCACCTCCAGTGGTGGTGAGTGAGTGACTTGTTTAGTCCACCACCAGTGGTGGTGAGTGAGTGACTTGTTTAGACCACTTCCAGTGGTGGTGAGTGAGTGAATTGTTTAGTCCACCTCCAGTGGTGCTGAGTGAGTGACTTGTTTAGACCACCACCAGTGGTGGTGAGTGACTTGCTTAGTCCACCTCCAGTGATGGTGAGTGACTTGTTTAGACCACCACTAGTGGTGGTGAGTGAGTGACTTGTTTAGTCCACCACCAGTGGTGGTGAGTGAGTGACTTGTTTAGTCCACCTCCAGTGGTGAGTGAGTGACTTGTTTAGTCCACCTCAGTGGTGGTGAGTGAGCGACTTGTTTAGTCCACCACCAGTGATGATGAGTTAGTGACTTGTGTAGACCACCACCAGTGGTGGTGAGTGACTTGTGTAGACCACCACCAGTGGTGAGTGAGTGACTTGTGTAGACCACCACCAGTGGTGGTGAGTGAGTGACTTCTTCTTTGGTTCTTTCGGTAAAGTCACGTAGAATTAGAATAAAATAATAAATTGATAAAATAAAATAACACAGTAATATTCTCACGACGTGAGAATAGTGAGTGACTTGTTTAGACCACCTCAGTGGTGTTGAGTGGGTCAATTGTTTAGACTACTTCCAGTGATGGTGGTTGTCGTAGTGTGGACGAAATGGACCGAACCCTCGATACGGATGGAGTAATCGATGATTGAAGGTCACGAGCACAGCCACCACGGTGAAGAGATGCTACCGCGGTTTAACGGTCGGAGCATCGCACTTGCGATCCAGAGGCCGCCTGCTCGGTTTGATCTCTGTGCGTGCACGTTTCTGACCACCCTTCCCCACCCCCGCCTCGCCAACCCACCTCTTACCACTCAGCAGTGTACCTGGGCATGCGATGGGTCAAAGGGTGGGCACTGCCACCTCGTCCAAGATGTCTGCGCAGCGTGGAAGAGCCGTAAAATAAATCGGGGTAGTTTAAACATGGGACATTAGATTCGGGAAAAAGCCACGCAGCAGGAGGATTTTACAACGTCGTTTCACATTTCTCGCGCTTGTTCTACCCCGTTTACACACCGTAAGTGCGATGCACGAGGGTTGTTTCCATGAGTAAGAGAGGACATGTAATTCTCAGAGAACCGTCGTTCGCATCAACATGACGGAGACTGCCAACGGTGATGAACACCACCCACGCCTCGCCTGCACGGCGAGACACCCGGTCATTGTTTGTGTTGCCAAAGCACACTGGGTGGAGTGACGGTGCAGCGATACCGTCCTGTGAATCCGGCCACCCGAGTTTTATTGCTCGGGCCCCCATTAACATCGGTGGCGAGTGAGATCTGGTACCGGTCCTAGGTTACCCCCTTCCCTCGCCGTCAAGCCTGCACCAACCAGCGTGGTGAAGTATGGTGAATCAATCTCTCTGCCATTGGCGCGGCGTGGGGGAGACCAGCCGCTGCGCCAAGGGCTGTGGATTATTTTGTTAATGTAAAAACAGCAGTGGCTATCTCGTGGAGCGACTGACCCCCGTCCTAGGAACGTGGATAAAAGACTTGGTAAAATATCCCAAGCAGGGACGCTCTTGAGCGGTAAGAATGAGACTGAGCGAGGTGTATAAAGGGAGGCACGTGCAAGAGGGTCGTGGATAGAGGAGTTCGGTATCCAATTCAACAACCAGCCAGAAGGTGCTTTTACGTAAATGTAGACACATTAAATTAAATATGCACTTACATTTAACCCACGAAAGCCTCTTTCGTTGATTTACTTATAATGATATTGCTATGGGATATTTGGCCAATTAACTTTTGTCTTTTCTTCTTTCATATTCGGAAGAAACCTAAAAGTCAGAGTGTCTCCCTGCCCAAACACGCGATGTGGAGGTCCTCACCTCCACTCGTGGCCCTGGGACCAGTCACATGAGCACCGACATTTCCACATTGGCCAGTCTCTCCACACGACAACTTCCATTCGCTCCCTACTGAAGGGTAATTGTTTTTTTTTTGCGCCACAGTTGGCGAAGATGGCAGCCGACCAGCATTCTTGTGTGAATCACTGCCCTAAAATTGCCTCTTTTAAGATTGTCTGGCGAGCTTGGAAGATTTAGGCCAAATTCCCTCTAGAGGGGCTTTCTAGAGCGTCCTCTAGTGGATGCCCTTCCTCCAGCAGTGTCGCGAGCAATAACTTTCAAGGCTGCACCTTTACCTTTTACCTATCGAATTTGTGAGTCAAGTGTCCGAACAAAAAGCACTAAAAGTGTGCATGGAGACACTGATGTTTGTCAGTAATTGTAGTTCACGCTGTATGTTAATAATGCCGAGCAATGTATATACAATATATACGCAAAAAAACCCGATTGAGGCTCGATCAAAGTGTTGGCTTGGCAGTGTGTTTGTGAAGATATTCCTGGAGATGAATGATGGTGTGGGAGCAGCTGAGAATTCATGGCTTTCCGCGTGCCACGGAGACAGGCGCTTGTGAACTTGCCGATTTTTTTTCCCCGTGTCTTCTCTCTCCAAAGTTTGACGGGAGAGAATGTGACACTCGGTGGCATTGGGTTCCTTGCCTGAACGCTCAGAGGTAAGGTGGAGTGAAAGGTTCCTGTCTCCTCTGAATCACGGCTGCCCACTGTCAGGGTTACATTGACGGAAAAGGTTTGGTTGAGGTTCAGCGGAGAGAAAGGGCTGCAGTCGGCGCGGGCTAATTTAGCTTTGGTGTTCAAGTCAATCCTCATTAAACATTTTTAAATCAACTAAAACACAGTGATTGCATATATGCAACCCATGGTTAACCTCCAGAACCATCAGATTCAAACCTTGGATCTCAGCAGTTCTAGTTGAGTTCTCTGACACGGCCGTTATGAGCCCCCCTGAGCGAACCCAGCCACCTCCTATACTCAAGGGTCAAGGTGGAGGCCTTCAATTGCCTGTTCACTCCGCTCACCGCTGGTGGAAGAACCTTGCGCTCGAGGAAGCTCTCGATAGCCCCTCGAGAAGACACCTGGCCTCCTCTTCCACGCTGGTCAAGACGTCTTGGAAGGGATGGGGTGGGAGGGGAGTACCCGCCACACTTTACCCAGCCACACGCGATCTGTCATCTCGACGAACTGCCGCCGTTACCTGGCCGGCCGGCAAAGGATGGAAGTGAGGACGGTTTCACAAAACGTCGCGATTGTTTCGGCTGTCGTCCCGGGGGATTGAATAGAACCGGTAAGTCCGGTGCGCTGACCGTGCCACCACGGAGGCATTTATAGCGCCGAATAAAAGAAACAGTTTCCATCCAAACGAGCCTCGGTAAAGTCTCGATGACACACGCATATATATTCCTATATGTCAAGCCCTGCTCATGGGTTTGTAGACACCCTGTCATGCGCGCTGTGGACGTAAATCCCGATTTTGTATCGTGTCGTGGGTAATTGCAAACATACATCGGAGCACATATTGTTAATTTCTGGAGCCTTAATTAGAGTGCTGATTATACGCCGTCCCATTTATGCATTTATTTTTATTGAGTCGCAAAAGCACGCAAACACGAGACAATGTCTTCCTATGCTGAAGACAAAAGGCCGAGTGTGTGCAACAACTATTTAAGTGTTTGCTTCTTACTGCATTCAATGCGCATGCTGTTTTTTTTTTCTGTGGATATTGATGTCGACGATGATGTACTGCTGGTGTGTCTTAATTTGGCGGAATGATTCGTCGGCAATTGCAGAACACGGGGTCGGTTGTGCACAGGCATGGACATTCTCCGGTATCGCCATACCTCTCTGAGCAAAGCTATTGTCAGAAGGTGGCTCAGAGGCTCACAAATCAGAGGACTGAGATGGAAACGCTATTGAATCCATGGTTTCAAACCGCACCTCCGATTCGCACGGTTGGTTACGCACGGCGAGAAAGAAGTTCAACGTTCAGGCGTGCATTAAGCCATTCAGAAGCCGCTGTGGGGGCGGCATCACCGTCTGTGAATCGGAGGTGTGGGTCGTGTGTGGATCACGTGATCCGTGCTCTGTGAGTAGGCGGTGCATGGGGCAGTGCTGCATCGTGTGACCCGTGTTCTGGCTCTGGCGACCGCGCTTCGGCCGCCTGTGATTAAACAGTTTTGAGTAAAGCCGCAATGTCACCCATTCCAGCCCTGTCTGCATAACAACAACAACAATCCATCATATAAAACAATAGCAATTGCACATCATCGTCATGAGCCATGGTCAATCCACTGCTGGATGAAGGCCTCTCCAAGCCGCCACCACCTCTCACTGATTACAACTGCAAAGCATTTGTTTACTTCCTGTGCTTATTGTAATGCAATCGAGTCTCAGATTTGTTACGAGTTCACTTGCTAATACTGTAGTAGTAGTAAAAAGAATATTGGAGTAATGCAGATTTTAGGTCAATAAGCAGAGTAGCACCGCCTTGTGAAAAGTCCAGTGTTTGTCTCATGGAGAGAATAGCCTGTGCCACAGGAATGTGGAATTCCACATCCCCACGACTTAGGCCAGTCAATCCAGTGGAAACCACCGTGAGCATCTCTGTTGGTGGGATCGAGTGAACGGTGTAAATTCCACATTACAGTGGCAGGGGCCAGCCACGGCATAGGCTTGACGTTCTTGAAAGAGGTGCAATACTCGTTCTAATAACCGAGAGAGAGAGAGAGAGTGTCGAGCCAAGTCAACCACCTCAACCGGGAATTGAACTTCCAACAATTCTCACCGTGGGTCGAGTGTCCTAACCGCAGCCCCACCCAGCGCAATCCGTCCACGACACGCGCCCAGTCGTAATCATGCTCAGGGTAATACCTCTCGATGCCAGAGACACCAGGCCCGACCTTGACACGGCGTTCATCGGGACCCTTATTCCCGCCCGTGCACAATCACGCGAAGCAGCCTCGGGCCGAACACTGAATATTTTAAGCCCAGTGTTGCGGAGCGACACTTTTATTCCATTTATTATTTTTTTATATTGCACCGCGCGCACAGTTATCAAGTTGTGCCTGTGTGAGTCGGTGCCAACTGTGGCACAGTGGGGGGGGGGGGGGGGGGGGGGGGCAGTCATCTCATTCAGTCACCCGACAACACCTGGACCCGTCTCGCGACCGCCTGGGCAGCAAACCTTGGACACTGCACGTGGCCTCATAGTGCACCCAGCCTGGCACAAAGTCACTTCATTTCGTCACCCCACGTAAAATGGGCCCGTCTCGCGACCTCCTGCTGCCAGCGACCCATGGTCACTTCACGAGGCATCAAAGTGCACCTAGCCTGGTCTCAAACTGCACCTAGCCTGGCACAATACGCTGTGGTGATATCACCGTCATTAAGCGGAGCAAGGGCAGCTCTTGCGTGCGAGCGCGCCCGTGTATAGTAGTGGTACAGCAGGTGTGGCAAACGGTAGTGCAGCGGTTAGCGCGCTGCGCTACCAACCCGGAGACCCGAGTTGGAGTCCCGCTAACCACTGCAGTGGCACTGTGGTGAGCGCGTCGCACTCCATCACTCGTCGGCAATTGTATTCTATTCGAGGGATGTAAATGCATTCGCTCGCTGGGAAGCGTAACATCCACTAGGCGCCGGTTGCACGAAATATCTGAAGTCTGAACTTGTCCTAAGCTCTTCCAAGGGTGACTCATTCATTGAATCAGTACCGTACCCTGTGTGCCGTGTAAACATCGGACGGTGTGGTGCTGGGTCACACCGCAATCCCCCGTGTGCCCTGCCTGCCTAAGCTTGTGTCTTCTAACAGCACTTGTCTTTACGCTCTATGAGGCTTAGCGGGGGATCTTTGTGCTTGTGTTTATATGGACGCCTTTGTTACAGTCACGTGATTGAGGTTTCATCCCTGCCATTGTCCAAAGTCATACATATATATAAAAAGATTAATCAATATTACTGGGGCCTTAACAGAAATATATATAAAGACGACGTTTTAAGCAATGATCCTTCTTCATGGTACGTACTCATATATAATTTGTCTGCCACTATCCAGACAGATGTCACTGCGTCATAGCGATCGACTCACATTCAAAAGGTTTTGATTTTAATTCTGTCCTGGGATAAACTCAGTCCATGAATAGACGGACCCCCACCACAGGAATATGGAATGGTATCCACCGAGTAATGACCATCATTGGGGATATCGGATAAAGGCATTTTTATTGATTTATTAGGCGATTGAATGTCCCAGAATGTCAAACCGCCTTGCATCACATCCGTATCCTTCCACTGCCCAACTAGTATTTTCCAATTTGTTTTTTTTTGCCTAGGGGACCCCCTGATGCCAGCTGTCCCTGTGTGGCGGAAGGTGACCCTTTGAGCAGGGAGAGACACTTTGACGTGATCGTTTTGATTTCTCCACCACAGAACGTTGCTCTATCGTCATCGTAAAAAGGATGAGGAGGACGACGACGACGATGATGATTCAGCCGCCAGCCCGCCATCATCCTTCCCCGCCGTCAATATCCAGCCACCATCCCCCCCCCCCACCTCCTTCCTCATCACAGCGCGCTCAACTCTGCCACGATATAATTTCATCTCGCCATTCTGGCAATTGTACCGCGGGGTTAAATGCTCCAAGATGAAATTGCTCGCGGACCTTTGTCCGTCGAAGAGATAGGAAAACTAATTTCAGCATCATATCGAAGCTTACAAGCATCCAAGGAAATTAGAACATGACTCTAGATTAAGTCGGATAAGCCCAGCGGAAGGCAGAGAGATTGTTTGGAGAATATATATTTTGCGTGTAATATTATGAGCATGCATCGATTGATAAATGACATCTTGTTTGTGTTGCAGTGTGGATGTTTTGCCTGGAGGAAGTGGAAGCACTCTGGATTGTGCTCCGTGCCACGATCTCCGTCACCTCAGTTCAATTCCTGCACGCGATGCATAGCAAGTGGTTGTCTGAAACTGTCTTGGGTCTCCCCTAGTTCAGCTCAGCCTCAAACGAGTACCCCCCCCCCCCATTCTGTCTGTAGACATCAGCACTGCGGAGAAAACTGTGGCTTGATGTGGTGCCGCGACACGAGATCGACCCGGCAGATCTCTGGATTTAAAACCCAGAGTGCTAACTATTTGCCCCACGGCAGCGTACTGCAATGATAACAATATTTACATTGTTTGACTGGGCCCAGACCGCCAACTCGCCGCATTTATGAACTCCGTTTAATCACGAGTGCTTGAAACCTGGTTTAATCACGAGTGCCTGAAACCTGGTTTCGGACCCAGGTTCTCTGCGGTGCTGGAGCAGTGGCCTATTAAGCCGACACAGCGTCATCGTTAACATCATCTTCATCATCATCGTCAGCCCCTCTTTGACACCCATGTAAATTACAGGCAATGTAGGAACATATTTCCGAAATCGGTTGCATAAGGCCTTTAAATTACACAACAACAGCTCTGTCAACCACCCCTTTAAAAGCCACCTCAAACTAAATCCATGCCCTGGTTAGAGCCAAAGCCGGTGGATAGCAATCGAGGTATTTTAAGTGGCCAGAGTAATCGCTTAATAGACGGGGATGAACTAAACATAACTGAGTGACATAATGCCAGCAAGGTTGTGTTGAAACTTGCTTTGATGTGCAGGTGATACAAGCGCGGTTACAACGTAACACATCTATCTCCAGGCTGATTTCAAACTCAGAGTGAGAGTCACGCAGCAGAGTCGAAGTGGTTCCATACTCTAAGTCGGTAAACTTGTTTCCGAGAATAGTTATTTTTTTCCCCATCTTACCGGTGAGTGAGCTGAGACTGTAATGATTGGTGCATCGTGAGACGCCCGTCGACGCTCCAATCTCACTTGTTTGACTGCGTTGGGTGGCGGAGGGTCCTGAGGACACACATTTGGGGACAGATAATGTACGTGGGCCTACGCGCAAAAAAAATAATAATCGTAACATTGGCTGTACGCGTTATCTTAAATGCGGTTCACAAAAGTCACAGCAAACTGATATCGTGATAATCGTCGCATCGCGAAATGTGATATCGCATTGTGAAACGCCTTCGAACGTCGCTGCAACGTGAGTCCGAAGCGGTGTGTTGTGGGATTTGTTTTTCTGCGCCTGAGATCACAAACCATTCCTCAGTTGTTTTCATTACAGCGTGATGTGGAAAGAGAACTGAATTGCTGCAACATTTCATTAGGGGAGATTGTGTTTTTGCTGTGAAATATCAGGAATGCTGATTGTAAAACACAAGCAAAGGACAAGCGAATAAAACAGTGAGCATTTAAAAACGCAATGTGGAAAGCGTGCTATCAATTCAGTGTGCACGTGTGCGTGTGTGGGGAGAATAGTGGTTCAGTGGCTTGCGCACTGCTTTATGATTATAGACACCCGAGTTCACATCCTGGTCAAGCACACCATCAGTGGCAAGCGGTATCTGAACATGGCGTGTTCCTCACTTAGGTCGACTCAGCCTTGACAATGAGCACTTGGTCTGGTATGTAAACAAAAGCACAGTGGAAAAAAAGAATAGGTTTTAACCCTTTAATAATATGGGAGGGGTTAAGACGTTAAAACGCCAAATAGACACACCCATTGCATGCTCGTGGTAAAATATGCAAACAAATGCGCTTTGATAATGCATGCATTGTCTTTGAAATTGATTGGCCTACAGCCTCCTCTATGGCCTTGTCTCGTCATCAGTGTTAGACCAAAGAGCGCCAAAAGGCCGAACAGCGCAAATGCAATGCAAATATCAAAGCAGTAATAGCTCGGGTTGAACAGTTATGATCCCATAGAAATGAGTACAGTCTTGGGGAAGACATAGAAAAAAAACCGTGGTGTGGTGCTGGCTATACCTCCCCAATGTGTGCTGCACCATCCTTAATAGGTGCTCACCAAGGACACTGGCACCTGCCGTTTTGCCATGTGACGGAGGGAGGAATCTCGTGATCGTGCGGGGAATTGCTGGCGTAGTGCGGCCATCGCCGTGCACTGCGATCGCAGCCACCCAGGTTCGACTCCTGACCACGGGTCGCGACACCGGTGGCAATTCGGGAGCGGCAACGCGACCCAGCGGTAAGCGCGCCCGCCGCTTGGTGAAGAGCCTCGCGGTTTTGAGTCCAGCGGGCCGCCCTGGTTAATCAACCGCGCAATCCGTTGCCCGTCTGCTTCGCGGGCGCACGTTTATAGGTCCTGTGACATCGTTGCAAAAAAATAACAGGGCATTTGCGTGCCGGCGTCATTGTACACATTGGGCAAATGTTTTCAAATGTATCTGCACATTGCTCAATTGGGATTACACACAGCTGCAAAAGCAGCAGCAATATCACCCCCCTCCCACTCCCTGCAGTGAAACTCCTGCAGACGGTGTCTCTGAAACATAGCGTTTCCGTGATAGACTGCACTATAAGTATGACGCGAACAACAAATGTTCTAAATTATTATTAAAAACAATAATCATTATGAATAAAAATGTGAACCTGGCCTGGGCCTCCCCTAGATCGACTTTGCCTCAATTGGGTACCTGGTGTGGTCATTGTCAAAGTAGGTAAGATAAAGGTGATCCGCTGTATGTGGTGATGGCCAAAGAAACTACTCGGCTGTCAAGTTTTTCTTAATAGGTGCTCGTTAACAGCACTGGCCCTGAGCGTCTCTGGCAAATTACTTTTCAATCACGCAGAGTAAAATTAAGCTCGAGAAACCATGACACACAGAATTAAAAAAATCACGGGGAAATATTCACCTCTGTTGGCTGCCTGGACGTATGACGTGCCAGTAACGTGCTTTCCACATTCCTATGGCGGGAGGCCATTCTCTCACTAGGCCTGCGACTGACACAGGCACAATCACATTTACACCCTTGTGACCCGCGCAGCCACGCGCAAAAAGCACTTTCGCCAATTTACAGCGGCCGTGTGAAATAAAAGCCATAAAATGACTCAATTGCGTGGACGATGCCTGCTCGTGTTGGCAGATTGTTAAACAAAATAATTCAGGCGCCCGACCCTTAACGTGCGGAACACGATCAGCGACAATGGAGGGACCGCATGCAACACTGAGTAATGGCCCACGCCATGGAATTAGTAGCTTTATTATTGATTAATCTACCAGGCTGGTCCATGAAGAAGCACGTACATTGTGTTGCTTGGCCGGCATAATTGTGCCCGATGCCGTTCGCGTGCCACGGCGAAGCGTGCGTCTTGCTCGTGATTTTAGGGGCAGGTGTGGACCGGCGGGAAATGACGCTCACGCAGGCAAAGGCTGAGACGGTGGGTTCGAATCCCAGGTATGCAATCAAATAACTTGACTCCAAAAGGTTTACCGGTCTCATTCGCAAGACTCCAGTGTCATCAGCGTCGTCGGCGATGATCACTCCACGGCTGGGACGAAGGCCTCCGCGAAGCCGTCTTCAGCTCTCGTGATTCGGCGTGCGTTAATTGCAATGCCCCACGTCCTCTCGTGGATGCCCTCCGCTGGGATTCGTTCCATTTTTTAGTTTTTTGCCAGCCCGTCACTATGCTCGACCGTCGGCCATCATCAGGTCAAGTGCATTCCTTTTAACCAGCGCCCGTCCTGTGCAACGCCCACTGGAAGTGCTCTCGCCAGGTTAAGCAACAGTTTGAGCGTGGCATCGTAGAACTTCGTGCAACACAGGGACTAGGCCATGGCTTCACGCGGGCTCAATTCACGTGGGCTCCCCCCGTCAACTTTCACCGCAGTGCTATTTTCATTGACGAGGCTTTTTTTTTGTCTCTAGATCTCCACTTTATTTGTCCGACCCGTTCCTATCACTGTTGGACGATACTCAAAACCTGCGATGCACGTCCGATTGTCTGTTAATAGTTCCCAGATTTCGCACGCAATTTTGATCAAACGCATGAAACGAAGCTGCCCCCAAAGTGTTTGGAGCCACCTAGTCTCGCCTCTTGGCATCTCCATTCTGGCATCTCAGCCTTCATTTCAATTGACTCGATTAAAATCACGAAAGTTTAAGTGTGAATTTAATTTTACAACACAATTGCTATATATATTTTTTTAAAAAAATCTGTAATTGTGGAATGCTTTGATGTTGCCTGCCGGCCGAGTCGCTCTTGAAAAAAAAAGAGCTTCTTAGCTCTGCGGGTTTTACCCGGTGAGAAATAAACTCCTGATTCTGAGACTTCAATACCGCACGCTTCTCCGGCCCATCCATGCTCACCTCATCTGTGGGGCTCGCCTCTCTCCACCCACACAGCCCCTCCCCTCGGGGTCCCCTTACAGCCCAGCCATCTTCCCGTGGTGCACAGACGACCCAAAAAGATTCAACCCTTTGATCCGACGTGCGCCGCTTATAGGGATCCTCAACAAAGGGTTGTCTATCTTAAAAAAACCCCATAGCAATGGACTAACTTTAATCAACCAGGTAGAGTGTTGACTGTTATGTTAGCCGACTCTCTGTGTTGTATTGCATTATATTTCTAAGTTTACTAGGTTTGTTTTTTTCTGATTCATTTGTACCTGATGATGATGATTGCTTGTGTTGCAATCGAAACGTCGTATTCTATTATTTAATTTATTTTCTTTCTACGTGACTTTACCGACAGAACCAAAAGTAATTCCTGCAGTCACGAAAGCTCCAAATCAAGTTCATGGCAGTGGGCTTGCACCACTCTTTGATCGTCTCCGCCACAGCGCGACCGACACGCGTCGCTATGACGCGCTGCGACGCGGACCCGGGACACGCGTTTCGATTTAGAACGCGCGCGCTTTTTTACGTCTCGGCCTTAAACAAAAGGTAAATGCGGGACGCACGCTCAAAATGTGGTCATGCAGTGGAGAGAGAGAGAGAGAAAAAAGAGAGGCATTGCGCTAATGTCCACACACGCATACACCCACGCGGTGTGTATTTTATTTTTTGCTGCAATGAGCGGTCTCACCTGTCGGACAGAGTGCGCATTCAAGCCGAGGGTCTAGATCCCGCGTCTTGGTGCGCCAGTCGTGCCCACTCCGCCAACAACGTAGGCCTCTGGGCTCCACGATGGCTTGCTCAGTCGGTTCACCGCCCGATTCGCGCTTACACAACGGGGATGGTCACGCTCGTCTCGGTCAATTTGAGAACGCGGCCGTGCACGACTGGTTACAAGTTCGGTGTGCACCTGATGAGTGCACTGCGATTGCCGAACGGTGCGGGTCGATTTTGGAATCGGAATCTTTAATTAACATTGGGGGGAATCCGATGAGCTCTGGAACTCTTTTCGTCACGGATGTACGGTCGAGGAGAGCATCGTAGACGTGATCGTGAAGAGGTGGTCGTGGTGGGTGGGATACACACGCAGGATCGGGGAGAAAAGGGTTACCGAGACAGGAATCGAGAGTGAATACTCAGACGTTGTTGACCAAGGGGAAGACCCAAAGCCAAATGGTGGGACAATGTAAGGGCAGACGTTGGAGGTTGTGCGTCTATTGTGCAATAGCTGGTGGGGAAAGGCTGAAGTTGGCAATGATGAGGTGTGGTAGCAATCGACACTATTGGCCTTGTTGACATCCCAGTCATTAGAAAACATCTACTCTGTTATTTTTTTCCAATGGCAATAAACCGATGTTTAATACGAAGAGCCATAATTTAGCCGAATTTAACAGAACAATGTCAATGTAATATTGTGTTGTTATTGTTTGCAGTCATTGGTGAGTGGGATGACACCATCAACTGGCCACACTTGTGAACCCGGTTGACTCGTGGGTGGATAAATCTTGGATTTGAACCCAGGCCCTTGGCCATGCTGGTTTAGGACTCTGACCTCTGGGCTACCTGGCCAACCTCTATAATGTCTGAGATCAATACAAAATGAGTATCACTTTGCTGGAAGTTAAAAGTGGTCGTGAGCCTTGTAGCGATTTGCCTTCTTTTGCGATTCGATGTCATTGTCAGGATTCATGGTCGCGATTCAATTCCAGGATGTATGTTAACATCGCGATGCATTGTCGCGCCTCAACGTCGCTGCAGGGAGTCCCATGAACTAAATCACATTTGACGCATACGTAAGCCTATTTAAAATAACCGATCATCACACGTTAATCGATGCTTTTATCAAGAGTGCAGGAAAAAAGTGTCATCGATGAACGGACGCGTCGTTACCCCTCGTAGTCATCCCACAGAGAGGCTGGCCTCGGCACGGGAATGTGGAATTGTCATCGGACTCAGGGCCGCCTTTGAAGACTCAGAGCCACCACTGACTCATTGAATCGGGGCCACCCCCCAACACCCGATGTGTGGGAAGGAAAACTTTTGACTTTAATTGTTTAGGTTCTTTGTGTAATCCTAAATTAACTTGAGGACCTGTGTTGCCAGACGCGTGTTTGATTGCTGTGCGTAATTCGCGCAGGGTCTGGCAAAGGTTGGGCAATTGTGTTGCTGGGTTTTGTAAAACTAAGTGGCTTTTGCAGCTGTGCGGTTTGCCTTTGCCTCACGCTTTATATTTACGGCACTTACTTACAAAACTATAAAAACTGATGATTCGTTTTCTCGAATTGATTTTGCCGAGGAATGCGGAACAACGCGTATCGGGTTTGATGAAAGCCGGGATATTTGTGCTGAAAGGAAAAATGAGTAAATAAAAAAAACCGGTTCCTCTTTAAATCCCATAGACCGATTACTGTCTGAGCACTTGTGCAATGTCCGAACAAAAAAGGTGTTTATTTTTGTTTTTTGACGATTCTGCTCTGGATATTTTGCACTCAATATTGCACACTAGAAGGGCGGAGCAGTAGTGGCACAGCGCTTAGCGCAACTATGCTATGAACCTACTGAATTGACTGATTCCCGGGGGGGGGGGGGGTGGAATTAAACCACCGCCAGTCTCTGGATTGCAAGCCCAGTGTGCTTATCGTTACCCCACGGCAGCATCAATCTCTACAAAACCTGGGATGATTAAAATTGAAAAAGAAAAATATGAAATGTACGTGATTTTTTTTCATGCAGTCGTAAGTGAAGAGGCTGAGACCACCGACTCATTGCACGTGAGAATCTGTTTTATTTCAAACGGGTGGCTGCCCAGATTCACATCCAGGGTCTTAGCAGCGCCGGCTCAGTGCTCTGACACAGCCATTATGAGCCCCTTGAGCTTCCAACTCCCCCGGCCATCTCAAGTTATTTTTTTTGTAGCCGTCAACTGTCATGAGCTGACACCCAAAAGAAACCTTCCCTTTCCTGCACATTAACACCATTTTTTGTTGTTGGTTAAACGTATAGAGTGCAATAGGCCCGAGAGAGGAAATCCTTTCTCTAGAACCATGTTTCATTCCCTCCAGGGAGTCTGGTGCCTAAGGGGGCTAATGTGTTTGTCTGGACACCTAGGCAGTACTCCTGTGATCCCAGGTTCAAGCCTTGGGGCGAAAAATGAAAATGTCCTTCTGTCTGGAAGAGTGCGAGCATCCTCGGTTATCGATTCCAAAGGCAGGGGGCCCTTTGATGGCAGTGCACTGCAACTCCCAGGTCCAGGATCGAATTTGCAACGCAACTATAACGACAACAAAAACGAAACTACACCCAGAGTTCAGTTGGTGCAATGGCACATCGAGCGCGACTCACGGCATGGGCCTCCACTCGAGAGCTCCTCTCGGCGGAATTTGGCCTGCTCTTCCACGCTGGACAGACGTCTTAGAGGAGGTAGTAGTACCCACACTTTAGCCCACCACACGCTGTGTGGACAGAGGCAGGCGGCGGGCGGGGGTGGGGGGAGTAAACTGATTTCCCCCATTGTTTCAACTCCCGCGCTGGGAGATCGAATCGGCGACCTCTGGATTGGCAAGTCCAGCTTGCTGACCACGACAGCAGCATCCCTAAGCAGGACATTAGATTTCAATGCAACATTTCCTTAAGTAATGGGGGCCGATCACTTTGCAAAAGCCACCTTCCCAGCACTGCCCGTGCATGAATTGTGCCGTGCCAGCTTCATCCGGCACCAGACAGCGCTGCCTCTGCGTTCTAGCACCGCGACGTTTCCCGTCACATTCATGAAGAGGGACGGCCGACACGAATACCTCAACAAACCATAACTCGTAGCGCGTGCTCCCTCCTCCTCCTCCTCATCTCCGAATACTGCAAGAAAGCAGCTGACCCAGATAATCCATGCCAGCTCTTATGGCCAGCTGATCATTTGCCATGTGCTTTTCCCCTAACAGGAATTGGCAAGTGCAGTCTTGTTGGGGAACTCATCTAAAAATACTTGAAATATTCAACAGCCAGGGGCTTATATTGCAATTACAAAAATTAGTCAAACTTTGGGGGTGATGAATGGGTGGAAACATTTTTTTTTGGACAATGTGCACAATTGTGTGTGTGTGTGTGTTGCATGCTTGCGTGTGCGGATTTGTTTGGGCGTGAGCGCGTGTGCATGGGGAGCGGTGGCACTGCGGTTAGTACACCGCGATTACAACCCGGCCCACCTGAATTGGATTCTCGCTCGCGGCTATCATCAGCGTCGAATATCCGAACCGGTTCTGGGGGGTTTCTTCCCACTAGGTCGACTCAAATGAGCATGCGGAATCAACATCACTTACCCAGTCGCATTTAAAGCGAGCCCATACGTTGTTTGCACGTGGGTTGATTTTAGACGGAGCTGCACAACAACAGCCGCCGCCGTTCGCCACGAAGGGACGGTGACGTCACTGCAGCGCGTGTGACAGGCTCAGTGCACTTGTTTAGGCGATGTGGAAGTGTCGAAGGCTTTGCTGGCAGGAGGTAATGGGACAGACCTATGTGCCATGGGCTGACTTGGATGACAGGTAGATTCACCACCTGTGCCCACCTCCCCCCACCCCAACCACTGTGCCAACTCGCGATTTAGCCCCTCCGCCCTCCGCCGTTGTTGGAGGGCGACTGCCTCCAAGTGCCTAGAAGCGTCCTTCACGAGCTTCCTCTTCACACAGAGGCCCACCTTGACACCGCTGGTGCCATATCAATGGGACCAGTCATCAGAGAGTCACACAGGTGTACGCACGCGTGCACAGTTACACTCGCGTTGGACTGGGAGCCAAATTAGGATGCGTAGTCCGTGTCCAGGTGGGCAGTCCGCTGTGGAGATGGAGCGTTGTGACGTTCTTACCCGCCCCTACTGGACATCTGTGAAAAATAGCTTTATAGTTCATCGGATTCTTCCAGTAAAAAATGCAGATTCTGATTCCGTGTAAAACAGGTGCATGCTGGTTTGTTGTATCGCAGGGACGTCGGGAATAGTGATGGGAGGCCTTCTTCCTGCACTGGAGAGATCGTGGCTATTGATGATGGCGATTCACGTGTAGTGCATGAACACACGGGTGCGCGCGTGTACTCGAGAAGTACGGTACTGAGATCATGAGTTCGTACTGCAGTACTCCATCGTATTCTCCGGATCGAAGGCGCAATGGGAAGTAAGACACACCCCAAATGTACGCTCAATGTCAATACAATTACTCGAACCTGGGCGTTATTCTGACCGTAAAGTCACGAAGACAGTGCTGGGAATTATTTTTGGCACATACAATATTTGCGAAAACCAACGGTGAGTCCTTGCATATAATTCGCACAAATCTGTTCGTAGGATCATAGGAATAGGGGATGCGATAATAGCGTATAGCTTAAGAACAATAATAACCGGTTTGGCAGCGTTCCGGAAAATATCGAGTGAGAAGTTACTCAAATGAGGTCATACAATCCCCTCCTCACCTACTCCGAAAATTTGGCAGGAGCCTCCTGTGTGTGCGCATGTTAACTGTCAGTGGTTAGGGCGCTGTGCTGTAAACTTCGCCAACCAGAGTTCGATTCCCTTTCACGGCCACCAACACCAGTGGCGACTATTGGGACCGGTCCTTGACCTCCCCTAGGTCGACTCAGCCTCAAATGAGTATCTGGTGCAGTGTGGCAAACATCGCCACTTGGGGAGAAAAAAGGCGGCCGGGCGTCGTGCTGGACATCCCACCCACCTCGTGTGCCGTTCGGGCCTTTCATAGTTTCTCGCTAACAGCACTTGCCCCCCAACGGTCTAATAACGGCTATAACCAGAACATCTTTGGTTTTTGACCACTGTATTATCACTCTATCTTTTCCCAGTGCATTGGACAACTGCCGGTGTGCGGTTGTTTCATTCACATCTGCCCATCTCTCCCTGCAAGCTTGTACCACAGGCTCACCGAGGCTGGCGAACGAAAGTAGAGCGCAGAAGCCGCGGCGTCTGTAACGTTCTGCACGTGTCGGCGTGTCTCTGCAGGCCTCTCGCAGCCCCATCCTGGAGGGAAATGTCGTGCTCAAGAACCGGTTATGGTTTTCATGACAAACCCCGCCGCTGCTTCGGCCTGTGAGACCACGTCTCGCGAAAAAGTCAATGAGAGCCCCACATATATTTATATATTTACGCCTTGGCGTCCGTGGTGCTCGGCGCGAGTAAGTCCAAGCAAAGTCTAAGCGACCCAAATAGCTCAAGGTGGAGTGAACCAAACAATATATTATCCATGATAGAGTTTTTTTTGGGGATAGATCGCGTAAATATCAATGTGCCGTTAAACCCGTCACCACCCGTCACAGGCAATTAATAATGGGTTGTCACGTAAACAAACCATGACAATTCGTTACTAGTGCAGCACGCTGATGGGTTGGAGAGTGAACCCCACAACATTTACACTTCGTGACGCTTCGCCAGTAATAACAACCAGCGTCATCAGGCTACGGCCAGAGTTGTTAAACCAAACCAGTCGTTAAAACAGTTGTCAAATTAACCAGCCCTACGTGTTAAACAAAGATATATATATTATTTGTAGTTAAGTTGACACCCAACGAGTAATCGATGGCCCAACTTGCAACATTGCCATTGTGAGTCGTGGACTTGTCACACCACTTATCAATAACATTCTGAACTGAATGCCGTTTTATGAATAATAGAAATACAATCGAGACATATACACACACACACCAATGCTAATGCGTACAGATTAATTGTTCGTCGCAACTTTGGAACTTTGAGCATTTCGATTTCTCGCAGCCATTCGTTTGAACCAAATATATAAATGATGAGACACAACAAATAAATAAATAAATAGATGAAATGAGCGTGCCTAAGGTACAGTCTTGCGTAGCTCGACCACCGTGAGCCTCAAGTGGGGTTGGCCCTCTCGCAAGATGAATGTGCGGTCGGAGCGTTTCTGGCAGGCTCGCTCACTTTGGCAGAAACATCTCACCTGCTCTCGGGCCAACGTAGCGAGACGCAAAATTAATTTCACTGCGCTTGACATCGCCCTCTGTTAAACGTCGCGCGCGTGCACACGCGCACCCACACAGGGGACGAAAACACCGCCGCAACCGCCGCCGCCCGTTTGGACTTCTCCGCACGCGGGGCCGAGTGCTGTTGGCGAGCGGCCTGTTGTTGCACGCAGGGCTCAGTAGCGCGACAGTTCCACCGCCTTTCGTTCCCTCCATCGACGCCGTTTGCACATCGTGGCGGGCACTGGGTTAAGGCGCAGTTGACCTAAGGGAGGCTCAAAACCGGATCGTGCACCACTGCCACGGCTCTTATCCATCGTCAGGAATTTCTTTTTGAGGTCACCGGATATTGTAGCACTGTGCGCAAACTACTGCATAAGCACTGCCCGTAACAGAGAGACGCACAGACACTTAAGACAAAGGTCCCCCATATAGGCATAGCAGACTTTTGGGGAAAGTGCTGTCACCGAGTAGCATCTGTGATGGCTAGCACGGCACACAAAGTGGCCAGTACCACGCCTGGCCACCTTTGTCTCATAAACTACTGATGTTTACACACCTCACCGGGTGTCCATTAAACGTGGAATCGACCAATGGGAGGCTCAGAATTGGTTCAGATGTCACTTACGTTAGCTTTAAGGGAGGATCTAACTTAGGAAGTTGGGTTCCTAGCGTCCTGTGACAACAATCGATACACCACACACGTGCATGCACACCCATGTACGCACAACCTAGGTTGACATCCCGGTATGTGATTCAGTCGTTTGAAGTTATTTTACCGACAGGTTTCATTACCGTCCTTCGCGGACGATGTGCTGACAGGGCGATGTTTAGTGTTGGCTGTGCCTTTGTTTTTATGTTGCTTTAACCACATCCATTTGAACAACCGACACACTTTTTAATTTTACATGATATTAAGAAGGGCCATTACCCAAAGCCCATCGCCGATTTTCGTTTTCCTTTTAAGGCAACAGTTGTGAGCTATCGATGAATATGTTGACTGTGCCGCTGCCAACGCACTATCAGCGAATAATTTGCTCAACACGTGTAGAGGCCGTGTGACTTGAAAGCCTCGAAAAAATGTATTAGGAATGTTTCTTGTCGTTTTTAAAATATACACGCATCTCAAACACGGAACCCTGAAACCAGATGGGCGAGTGCGACTTAAAGATGGGCTCTTGGCGAGATAGCATACGCACGCGTGGAACTGTGGGTGTTTCACTCACTCACTATGGAGGGCCGGAGTTCAGTTCCCGTTTGGGGTTTCACTCACCCTCAAATGAGAACCGCGGTTGTGGGGAAAGTTAACAGTGGCCATGTGATGGAGTGACTGGCCATTGTCAGAGTAATGTGGAAATTCCACCTGTGGCTCATGGCTAAAACTGATCGTATGAGTCGTGGGAGCAGCGCTCATCAAGAGTTATTTATTTATTTTGACTCTGTAGTATTTTTTTTTGCCAAGTCTTGGGGATCTTTGCAATTTAATCTTAAGAAAGCGTCAAATGTCAACCACTTTTAGTTACAATTTTGTGTAAGTTTACGCACGGCAGCTGCCAAATCGGACGGCCTCATTAAAATACTCATCATCTCGATTCATGCGAACCTAATGTGACGGACCTCACGCGTTGAAGGTCAACAGTTGGGAGTATTCGCTTGCAGAAGGGGCCTAGAAGGACGACAAGGATTGTTGGCAAGGGCGCTGATCCCGGACGTTCCCGCGACGTCCCAAATGCGTACGACGAGTCCACGATCTGCCATAGCGGGATGAACTACTGGGCTGCGGTCTTGCGTACGACGACGCACGGCATCTTTAGAATCAGAATATTGAACAAATCCAGATGAGCTGTGAAGCTCTTTGGTCACCGATGTCCAGTAGGGTCGGGTTCGGCTGCGGCTATTTCCTTCCACACGTGGGGGGAAACGGAAGGGTCGCCCGATGTCTGTTGTCCTTCCCCCACACCTCCGATTAGCACGGTTGGTTACGTTTGGCACGCGCAAGAAGTTCAATGTACACAGACACAACTTGTGAAGGTGAAGCGCGATCAGCCGATCTCCTAGCCGAGCGCTAACCGTGGCGCCACGCTCACACGGGAGACGGGGGACGTTGCGCATCGAGCAACTCCTGACGCCGTCCAAACGGATTCGCGGGCGGGGGGGGACACACGCCGAGAAATATTTTGCCAGCCGCTCTTCGAATGCCACGCGACAGAGGGAGACTCGTAGCACGTCGCTCGTGGTAACGTTTGCTCACTTCGTAGGCACTCCCCTTCGAAATTTGTCAGTGACAAAAAAATAAATAAATGGAACGTGGCTTCCTCGTCGAAAACAACGAGGCAAGGCGGAAATTTGCACAAAACTTCTACGGGGGAGGACAAAGGCGGCGCCACTCGCAAGGTGGACGAGGTTGCCTCCGCCCTGCATCGTTCCTCTCCACCTTCGTCACTCGATTGGATTTCTCCCCGTCAGTCACCAGCGCTGTCCGGGCTCGGAGCGCTCGACTCTCGACGAGAGAGTTGCGAGGTCGAATCCCGGTTGACGATCGGCTCAGTCCCGTCATGCATCCAGGGTTGATAAAGTAAGCGCCGCTTGTAAGAGGTCAACAGTTAGGTGTGCTGTGTCATGTAGAGAGGACGGCTCATCCCAAGGAGTGTGGAATTTCCAACTCGGTGCCAGGGAGAAGCACCGCCTCGCACTTATTTGAGAATTAAGACCGGGTGCTTAGTTTTAGCAGGAGCTGTCCGGGGCTGAGCTCTGGAAAATATTTCCCCAACATCCCTCACGCCACTGTTGAGGAGGGGGTCCAGGGGGTTGGGAATTTTGGGTTGGAGGCCCCTTGGAAAATATTCCATGAGAAGTTAAGACCTGATTAAGACAATGAGTTTTTTTATATTATGCAATGAATATATATGTTGATATATAAATCCGTTTCAGCTGTTCTTAAGTCTGCAATGTGCTATTTCTATAGAATTTGAATTGTCAGAGGTGTAACTGGAACATTACCCATGTCAAAGCTCTCGCACAAAGAGTATGCAAAAAATGTAATGCAGAAAAAAGCCAAATCGCCCGGTAGCAGCGACAATACGTTTCATTTTCATCATCAACGTGGTCTCCACGTTAGCTTTTGTCAGCTCTTTGCAGTTAATTTGACGAACGACCTGAATTTAAAAACACGTGCTTTGAAAACACAAACGCGCACCGTTATAATGCTTCACTCTTTATGGAACCAACAGGGGTGAGGTGAGTGGGGGTGGGTGGTGGGGTGGGTGGTGGGGTACCGGGTGGCTTCTGGCTCCTAAAATAAAAAAAATGTTTCCTTCTCTCTTCCAGCGCGAACAATCAGGCGGGTTGTCTTGCTCGGCGCGAGTGTTTTTTTTTCGTGTTGTTGGTGGGGCGAGAGGCATGGGTAGGGTAGAGCGAGGCGGAGTGAGTTTCTGCGGGGAGTAGGCAGGAAGGTGAATGTTTTTTTGTGGGCATAAAAGGCAAGTGCGCTCCCCGGTGTGAAGCGAGAAACCCCCTACGGTTGTTTGAGAGGGCGATTAGTGGGTGATTAACACCTCGCAAAATCCCGCCGCGTTCAGCCGCTACTCGAGACGCCCACCCCCCCCCCCCCCCACCGTAAACTGAGAAACTTAGACCTCCTAGCTCAGAAAAAAAAAATCCCTCCCGTTGCCAGCAACGGGAGCCTCTGGCGCCGACTGCTCGTGCCGCGTTTGTTCGGGGAGGGAGGATTGTGGGGGAGCTGCGCCCCTGGCCGTGATTCTCGCACGACGCTCCAAAGGGTTGCGTCCTCCCCCTGGCCGATCTAAGAAACTTACTCGGGGTGTGTGGAGGGGTGAGGGGGGGCGGGCAGCACTGCAAAGCCAACTTTTTGAAATCGGGCCCTGTATCAACAATAACGTAACATTAATTTATTTTGGTAGTTATTATCAATAAAATACCAAGTTTCATAGGGTCCTCCAGGGGAAGGGAATGATGGGTGATCAACCCCAATGCACCAGGTCCACCCCCTCCACCCCGGATCCACGACTGACGGTGCCAGCTCAGCGCCTCGATGGACTTGTGAGCCACGTGGCCACCTCACCAGAGTCACGCGATTTGCGGCTCTCGCGCGACGTTTCAACCACCAAAGACCTAGGCGATCATACGAAACTAAACAAATCAGCTTTATTTTTTTATTTTACCAGGTGATGGCCACTGAGCTATAATAGCTCTGTTTCAGAAGCGACCTGGCCATAAATGATAGCTCAACGTAGTGGCTTATCACGTGGAAATTCATAGCCAGATTCTCTAAACGCGTGGTGTTGATTCTAAGTGTGGAGGGAAAACCGGAAAACCCGGAGAAAAATTGCAAACGACCCCACGGGAAGAGGCATGCAAACTCAAAATATACCGCAGGAGTCAGGGTTCGGGATCGAACCCACGAGCTCCCGTATAACCAGACGAGGTAATTAACATCTCGCCACCGTGACGCCCCAAACGACTGTGCCACGTGCCACCCTGGCGATCGGCAGCGTTATTGGTGACGGAGACAGCACAAGACGCTGGAGAAACGGGAACCATCCGCCACGCAGCGAGTCAAGCGCCAGGCGTCTCCATGATCTAGCCAGCAACGGGGCACTGCTCAGCTCTGTTGGTGGCCCAGAGCCAGTGGTGACAATTCCACATTTTTACGGCGGGGACCAGGATGAACGCTATCGAACCGTGCGCATGCTGATGCTAGGAAATTACCTTTAGATCGAGAGTCAAGTGCTCTAAATCCATCGTGACTTAAGAGGATCTCATGGTTAAATGTGACTATAATTGGTGATATAGCCGTGAAATGAATCAGCTTGTTGACGTCAGATAAATAACTAATAACAATATTTAATGTATAACTGAAAATGAACAACAAATAGGCAACACTAACGTACTGTGTTTAAGTTGATGTGAGGAATAGCTGGCAATTAAGTAGAATGCCTACAGGTAAAAGTGCAGCCCTGCAATTCAATACAGTGCTATAACCACTCTTGCCTCCACTTATGAATAGGTAGACACACGCAGCAAAGATCCCCCGTATAGCCTCAACACGTTTTTGGATCAAGTGCTGTTAGCGCGCGCTTATGAAGGCCGGCATGGCAAACGAGGGGGAGGCTGGCCAGCACCACTCCCGATCGCCTTTGTCTCCCCAGTGGTGATATTTATACATCTCACTGGGTACTCATTTGAGGCTGAGTCGACCTGGGGAAGCCCCAGCACCAGTTTCAGATAACCGACACTGCTGTTGGCCGTGAGCGGGAATCGAACTCGGGTGGCCGGGTTCTTAGCGGAGTGTGCTAACCGCCACGCCAGCACTCCCCACTGCCACCACGCACGTACGCACACGCACGCACGCACACACGCACGCGCACGCACAAGCATGCACACAACACGCACGCACATACACGCACGCGCACGCACGCACACCACCGTCCCAGTGGATACATTGGCAGTCAGCGAGTGTGTACTCCCACGCAGTTGGGGATCTCGAGAAGCAGTCGACTATAGAGTGATGCCCATAAAGAACTCTCCGTGGCTAATGCCATACACATGTGCACGTGTATGCGTTCCGAGCGGTTATGACCGCGTGTGCGAGTCACCGGGACGCAGCGCGCCCCTCTCTATGTTTCAGCAACCCCCCTTCCCCCTGTTCACCGTCGCGTACGCACCAAACTGGTCATCGCAAGATATCGCTCACTGCTGATGTTAGCCACGGCTAGGAATCAAACTCAGGTTTGACAGGTCGCTGTTTTTTCTCCTCCGCTTTGTGTGCTATAACACCTCTCGTTTTGATTCTTTCCACGCAAGGGTTCCCTCCCGTCGTCTCTGCTAACCTTGCTCAATTCAATAAATCTATTCACTCTTGTCCAATGCAACTTTAACAGTGCTGTTTGTTGCTGGCCGCTTGGCGTGGTTGGGGCTTTGGGCCTGTGCTCAGTAACCAAAATAATATCAAAAGAATAATTGATGAAACAAAATGATAGGTGGTTTGTCTCATAATTCACTACAAGTTTCCCTTGCAAGAGAGACTTGGTGTGTCAATGGGCTTCCACCTGAGTTTCAATAATATTGAATTTAACATTTGATTAAATGTGTCTTGTTGAACAGCGGTCAATTGCTTTTCTCAAACCTCGGCGCAGGTAGAAGAAACGCTTTGTACGCGCAATTCCCCATTGCAAGATTTTTCGAGTCTCATTTCCATCATTGATTGAAATTGTTTTTTTTGTTCCACACACCCCCCCCTTGTCTTTGTAAAGCAGCGGCGATATAAGGAGTAATTGCGGAGAACAAATGCACATCACAGCTACAACACGGGCCCACAGAGGAGCGCAGCTTGAGGCCCAATGTGTGTGGTCGAGCGAAGCTCTTGAAAGAGCCCTTTCCGTTGCAATACAAGCTCTTGCTTGGCACATCCCCGCTCTGGCGAGGCTCTGGCCAGGCGGGATGTCTCGCTCGCTCGTTTCGCTGATCGCTCCCCCCGCTGAGCCAGCGCGCACAAAGTCAGCGGTTGGATTCCTAAGCCAGCGGTGGAATTTCCCCATTGCTATAGCGGGGTGGAGGTGGTGGTGGTGGGGGGGGGGGGTATCTCCATAGGACAACCACTGTTGACCTCACCTTAAAAAAGTGGCGCCTATTTTATATTTGATCGACCCTGGAGGGATGATGGGCCGAGTCAACCCCCAAACGAGGTTTGAACCTTGCAATTGCGAGCTGCTGAGCCACCGCTCCGGTTTCATTTCATAATCATTGTAATTATTTTAATCATTATTGTCATTATCATCATCATCATCCCCACCATCGTAATAATCGTCGTCGTTGTCGTACGCTTCCGCATCAGAGCACCTCCACTGTAGGTGCTTGCGCCGTCTCTCGTCTCGTCAGATCATATCTAATCGAGAAAACGAGCTGGAGGGGGGGGGGTAGCCAGCTTTTTACCGGCACGGATTCTTATCGCGGGGGTTGGATGCATACCCCGGCCGCTCAGTGACAAGGTCATCCCCAGGTACGCGCCCGCTGTGCAAATGCAGCAGCGAGGGTTCGCGCGGGGTCTCCTTGGTGGTCGCCGTTCAGAGGACACGGATCCACGACGATCGGAGTCCCGAGATGTTGCTCGAGGTGTGGCCCGGACATTCGGTGACATCAACGGCAGCCGTCTCCTGCTCATTTGACGACTTACACGCACACACCTACACGCAAAATACAAAAATAATTATCCAAACGTGCTCAGGAAAACCGGAAAGCAGATTGTGCGGTGCTTAATATTTCCCATCGTTATCATCATCAGCAGCAGCATCATCATCCGCAGCAGAAGACAATCGTCAATCCGCTGCTGGATGAAGGACCTTCACCAAGTCGCTGCAACCTCTCACAATCCGGCGATGTAACAATCCACCCAGCCGCCTGTACACGATGAATTATATTCTTGGTTCTTTCGGTAAAGTCACGTAGAAGGGAAACAATAAAATAATAAAAAATATAAAACAATGAAATTCTCACGACGTTTCGACTGCAACACAAGCAATCATCATCAGGTGTGAATTATTATTTTTTTTAAAGTGGCCAATTTTTTTTCTTGCTGTGGTTTTCACACCTGATGATGATTGCTTGTGTTGCAGTCGAAACGTCGTGAGAATTGTATTTTTTATGTTTTAAATTATTGTATTGTTTCCCTTCTACGTGTCTTTACCGAAAGAACCAAGAATATGAATCCCTGCAGTCACGAAAGCTTTAAAACAAAACGATAAATGATCTCATCCCTACATCTCCTCGCTGGACATCCTCTCTGACACGCTCAATGGAAACTGATGCTGTACTCTCTGTTGATTTTTCTGATGATGATGCATGTTTCCCCCGTAAAGCGTAAAGGCACAGTCGGGGCCTTAACAAAGGGATAACATAATTTTAGCGTAGTCTCCATGATTGTGAGCGTCAGTTTCACAGTGGCAATGTCGCAATGTCTCGATTGGCTGTTCGCGTTTGTGTGCCTAACTTCAGTTATTGTTGGGTAGCACTCAGCTGATTGTCATCGTCAAAGGTTCATCCTCAATAATGCTTTCAGTGCAATCATCATAATTGTTATAATAATGTCATCGTCGTACTCATCATCATCATTAATAGTCTCAATGCCATCAACACCATTATCACAATTTCATCCTAAATGCCATTGCCTCCACCGCCACCCACCAACAACCACCACCAACCGACTGGGCTTGATAATCTGAGCATCAACCGAAGAAGCTACACCCTTTGGTGCAGGAGGGTCAACAGTAGATGTTATAGAAATAAAATATCCTCTGGCAAAGGAATGTGGAGTTTCCAAAATACACTCAGGGGCTGTGCCAATATAGATGAACGTGTGCAAATGTTCATCTTAGGGATGAGAGACTTTAAACATTTGGTGTTGTTCATAACCTTGTTTGAATCCCAGGTGGCTGCATGGATTCCAACCTTGGGCATCAAGAGTGTAGGCTCAGTGCTCTGATAGGGTCATTGAGAGCCCCTTGAGCCACCCAAACATCTCGCATTCAGCTTATTTCGAAGCCCCGTTTATTGAAACATTAACCATATAAAACGTGTAACGGATTGCACCCGTATATGAAGCTATATACGGCAGTGTTAATGACAAAGGTGGTAGGTTTGTTTTTGGTTTGTAATATTATCGGTCAGTCTTTGATAAGGAAAGGAATAAGTACAGTCCGGTGCATGAGTTAAACATTGCATATATATAAGATAAAAAGTACAAAATGAACAGAAAAGCAATATGAGATTCCATAAATCTTTGATAATATCAAACCGTGAGCTTTATGCATAAACATTTTATTTTCATTGCCATATGTTGCCAGAAGGCAAAATGCGAAGTGCCACGCGTTCTGAAGGTAAAACAGTGAACAGAGCAAATCCATTTCTCTTCCACCTCCACCACCACCACCACCACCACAAAACAACGAAAAACCAGAAGCAATTGTGGCAAAAAAATATTAAGATAACACCCAACATACCAATGGCGTAAATTCATCCAATAAACCGCTATCACATCTTGACGACAATAATCAACCGAGTAGTCGCAACACCCACTTTTCACAGAATATAAAAATGAGGGACGGTTTCCTTTCACGCTCCAACTGTCAGAAGCCTTTCCTTAGTGACCTCTCCTCCCTCTCCTGTCCTGCCACAGGAGGCCGGGGGGAATCGGAGGAAACAGATGCTCAAGGAAAAGGTCCGCACGCATTCAGGAGGAGGAGGAGGAGGGGGGTGGGCGGTGGGGTTACAATGCATCCCTCAAAACGATGGGCCCTCCCCTCATCGTTGACCGAGAATCCGCATTTCAGTCGCCATGTGTATGTTTGAAAAGCGATGGCATCCAGCCACCATCGCTTTTCTGAGGTGACTTTTGGGCGAACGCTCTTCAATGCATTCGGAGTGTGGTCTCCATCTCATTATTGTTTTTGTTATTGCCCACCCTATATCCGCGGCCTCTCTATTTTGCCGGCTAAGAAGGAGGACCCATTGTCCTAAAAGAAGAAACATCGCCTGTTATATACATTTTAAAAATTCTTTTTTGGGGCCACACGGTATTGCTGAGGCACGGCGTTGAGTTGGTGTGAACTGTGCCTCAGTGGCGCTGCCAACGCGGCAAGCGCCACCGAGCACGTGGCTGGAGACGTTCGCAGGCCCCACGGCTCCGTCCACCAGCCACCAAGAAGTCGTGTTGTTGTTGTTGTTGTTCTTGTTGTTCTTGTTGTTCTTGTTATGATAATCGTGCGATCTAAACAAATACAATCCGGGCCTTGATATCGTTGCTCACCAGTCTGTAAAACTGTCTGCCATTGGTTTTATTTAGTTCTCATATCTAAAAAAATATATATTCCTGTGGGAGATATATCGTATCATTATTATTTTTTATCTATTAGTATACAAACAAAATAAGTAAATAAAATAAATGGCAGGCAAAATTAACAGACTGCTGAGCAACTATCGTAGCCACAATAATCATAATATATAATAAAGTTTTATATATGTAACAATACAGTTAAATTTCGATTTAAAGCTTTCGTGACTGCAAGGATTCATCTTATAAATAACACAATATTATTGTGTTATTTTATTTTATCAATTTATTATTTTATTCTCATTCTACGTGACTTTACCGAAAGAACCAAAGAAGAACAATACAAATTTTGATTTAAAGCTTTCGTGACTGCAGTAATTCATATTCTTAGTTTTTTCGGTAAAGTCACGTTGAAGAGAAACAACAAAATAACAAAATATATATAAAACAATAACAAATTCTCACGACGTTTCGACCATAACTCAAACGGTCATCATCAGGTGTGTCGGTTTGCATAAATTTATTTTGAAAACGGCATATTTATTTATATATATAAAAATAACGTTTGCGTCACGCGCAACGATGGCAGTTTGCCAGGACTAGTCCATCTATTTTTTGAAAAGAGGAGGGGGGAGACGAAATTTGTTTTTATGTATGCTGTCTGAAAGGCACTGTAAGCGTGAACAATCAATCAAGAACTGAAATGATTTATCAAATCTTTCCAATGATTGCTAAGATAGAATCCATCTTCTCGGTTGAAATTGTCTCTGTGTTTGTATATGTGGATAGCCTCATGAACGAATCTCTCATGGAAGCCAGATGGCTTACAAAGAACCTCCGTCTTGGAAAAGTCAATGGCATGTGAGCCTACTGAATTAGAACAATGATCTGCTACGGCCGAGGTGTTGGTCCTACCGTGTTTAAGGTCTGCTTTATGTTCACGAATGCGGTCCGAGATATGGCGTTTGGTTTCTCCAATGTAACTACTACCACAGAGGCAACTTAGTTTGTAGACACCAGGGTATTGTATGTCCGGAATCACATCTTTTACAGACGGAACCAGATCACGGATTTTATGTAATGTGTTGAAACGGACCTGGATCTTGTGTTTATTCAAGATTTTGGAGATCTTTTTTGTGATCCCAGCAATGTAGGGTAAAGTGATGGTTTTGAAAGGCTCCTCAAGAGGGTTCTTCTTCATGGTTTGAGTGATAGCTTTGCGGATTGTATAGTCGGAGTAACCATTAGCCCTAAGAGCTTGGTGTACGTGCTTGAGTTCACTGCTTATGTGTTCCTGGTCGGATATGCATTGGGCTCTATGATACAGAGTCTTGATGAGAGAATTCTTCTGTGATGGATGGTGGTGGGAATCCGGTTTCAGATAAGCATCCGTATGGGTAGCTTTCCTGTAGACAGAGTGGCTCATTGAACCATCAGGTCTCTTTTTAATTAGGACATCCAAAAAAGGTATCTTGCCATCTATTTCGACTTCCATGGTAAATCTGATGGCTGGGTGTATGGAATTGATGTGGTCGAAGAATTTGTCTAGAGCAGGCCGGCCATGTGGCCAGATGACAAAAGTGTCATCCACGTACCTCTTCCATAAGGTTGGGCGCAGAGTGGCAGTCTGGATGGCGTCAGTCTCAAATTTCTCCATGAAAATGTTAGCTATAACTGGAGAAAGGGGGGAGCCCATTGGGGTGCCCTCAGTTTGTTTGTAGAAAGTTCCATTCCAAGTGAAGTATGTATTGGTTAAACAGTGTCTCACCAGGGGGGGTACCTCAGTGTTTAGTCCTTGATGAACCAAGTCTTCAATGATTGCAATGGTGTCAGGTACAGGAACCTTGGTGAATAAGGAAACTACATCAAAACTGACAAGCAGGTCGTCTGGGGACAGGGAAATACCCTTGATTGTTGATACCAGGTGAGTAGAATTTTGTACCGCAGAGGTGGTCTTTCCAGTGAAAGGACGCAGGATTTCAGACAAAAAACGAGCTAGTTTGTAGGTGGGGGAGCTGATAGTAGAGACTATGGGACGAAGAGGTGTATCAACTTTATGTATTTTTGGTAAGCCGTATAATCTTGGTGGCCTGGCAGCAGAAGGTTTCAACGAAAACTGTTTAGATTGATCAATTAATGCGGTTGAATCAGAAATTATTTTGTTGGTTTGTGTGACGAGGCTGTTGGTGGGATCTCTTTTTATTTTTGTATAACTACCATCGTCGAGTAATTCTTTAATTTTGTTGTTGTATTCTATTTTATCCATGATAACAGTAGCATTGCCTTTGTCAGCTGAGAGAACTACAATATCATTCCTCTTTTTTAATTTATATAATTCAAAACGCTCATCTTTGCTGAGGTTGCTAGCTGGCATCTTAGCGTTTTTGAGGGTTGCAGCGATTTCAGATCTTGCTACGTCTGCAGCGATGTGACCCAGGCCCCTGAGAGCAACGTCTACTTGGGCAATTATATCATTAACTGGTATGTGTTTAGGTGTGACTGCAAAGTTTAGACCTTTAGCTAAAACGGATTTCAGACCATCGGAAATAATGTCCACATCGGATTGGGAACATGTAGACAATATGACTGCCTCTTCAGCTGCTACTATGTCGACCAAATGTAAGGAAAACCTGATTTCCAAATTTAACCTCCTCTTAAACAAAAGACCGGACCCACACACCAAAAAGTTAGACGTTAATAAAGTCGTAATTAATCGCAGTAACAGTTCTATTTCCGATGGTCTGAAATCCGTTTTAGCTAAAGGTCTAAACTTTGCAGTCACACCTAAACACATACCAGTTAATGATATAATTGCCCAAGTAGACGTTGCTCTCAGGGGCCTGGGTCACATCGCTGCAGACGTAGCAAGATCTGAAATCGCTGCAACCCTCAAAAACGCTAAGATGCCAGCTAGCAACCTCAGCAAAGATGAGCGTTTTGAATTATATAAATTAAAAAAGAGGAATGATATTGTAGTTCTCTCAGCTGACAAAGGCAATGCTACTGTTATCATGGATAAAATAGAATACAACAACAAAATTAAAGAATTACTCGACGATGGTAGTTATACAAAAATAAAAAGAGATCCCACCAACAGCCTCGTCACACAAACCAACAAAATAATTTCTGATTCAACCGCATTAATTGATCAATCTAAACAGTTTTCGTTGAAACCTTCTGCTGCCAGGCCACCAAGATTATACGGCTTACCAAAAATACATAAAGTTGATACACCTCTTCGTCCCATAGTCTCTACTATCAGCTCCCCCACCTACAAACTAGCTCGTTTTTTGTCTGAAATCCTGCGTCCTTTCACTGGAAAGACCACCTCTGCGGTACAAAATTCTACTCACCTGGTATCAACAATCAAGGGTATTTCCCTGTCCCCAGACGACCTGCTTGTCAGTTTTGATGTAGTTTCCTTATTCACCAAGGTTCCTGTACCTGACACCATTGCAATCATTGAAGACTTGGTTCATCAAGGACTAAACACTGAGGTACCCCCCCTGGTGAGACACTGTTTAACCAATACATACTTCACTTGGAATGGAACTTTCTACAAACAAACTGAGGGCACCCCAATGGGCTCCCCCCTTTCTCCAGTTATAGCTAACATTTTCATGGAGAAATTTGAGACTGACGCCATCCAGACTGCCACTCTGCGCCCAACCTTATGGAAGAGGTACGTGGATGACACTTTTGTCATCTGGCCACATGGCCGGCCTGCTCTAGACAAATTCTTCGACCACATCAATTCCATACACCCAGCCATCAGATTTACCATGGAAGTCGAAATAGATGGCAAGATACCTTTTTTGGATGTCCTAATTAAAAAGAGACCTGATGGTTCAATGAGCCACTCTGTCTACAGGAAAGCTACCCATACGGATGCTTATCTGAAACCGGATTCCCACCACCATCCATCACAGAAGAATTCTCTCATCAAGACTCTGTATCATAGAGCCCAATGCATATCCGACCAGGAACACATAAGCAGTGAACTCAAGCACGTACACCAAGCTCTTAGGGCTAATGGTTACTCCGACTATACAATCCGCAAAGCTATCACTCAAACCATGAAGAAGAACCCTCTTGAGGAGCCTTTCAAAACCATCACTTTACCCTACATTGCTGGGATCACAAAAAAGATCTCCAAAATCTTGAATAAACACAAGATCCAGGTCCGTTTCAACACATTACATAAAATCCGTGATCTGGTTCCGTCTGTAAAAGATGTGATTCCGGACATACAATACCCTGGTGTCTACAAACTAAGTTGCCTCTGTGGTAGTAGTTACATTGGAGAAACCAAACGCCATATCTCGGACCGCATTCGTGAACATAAAGCAGACCTTAAACACGGTAGGACCAACACCTCGGCCGTAGCAGATCATTGTTCTAATTCAGTAGGCTCACATGCCATTGACTTTTCCAAGACGGAGGTTCTTTGTAAGCCATCTGGCTTCCATGAGAGATTCGTTCATGAGGCTATCCACATATACAAACACAGAGACAATTTCAACCGAGAAGATGGATTCTATCTTAGCAATCATTGGAAAGATTTGATAAATCATTTCAGTTCTTGATTGATTGTTCACGCTTACAGTGCCTTTCAGACAGCATACATAAAAACAAATTTCGTCTCCCCCCTCCTCTTTTCAAAAAATAGATGGACTAGTCCTGGCAAACTGCCATCGTTGCGCGTGACGCAAACGTTATTTTTATATATATAAATAAATATGCCGTTTTCAAAATAAATTTATGCAAACCGACACACCTGATGATGACCGTTTGAGTTATGGTCGAAACGTCGTGAGAATTTGTTATTGTTTTATATATATTTTGTTATTTTGTTGTTTCTCTTCAACGTGACTTTACCGAAAAAACTAAGAATAAGAACAATACAGTTATTTGTTTTTCCACTGCTGGATGAAGGCTTCGTGAGTCATGGGAGCTTGGTGATAATTCGCCTTGAGCCTCGTTCACCTCGGCAGGCTACGGACAACGTCGCGTTGATGACTGTCGTCCTCTCATCATCGCCGCTGCCTGAAAACAACAACAACTTCAAATAGACAGACGTTTTCGTCACTTATTCCGTGATGAGATTAACACGGTGGCAATTCCTAATCGGGGAATATAATCAACTGCACGTAACGTAACCTTGCTCCGCTCGAGAAACGTGCCAAGGTTACTCCAGGACAACGTCGACAGTGTCCTTTCTCTCTTGCTTGCCGCTTGAGGTTTTGGGCCTCATGGAGGCCCGCACTTGGCAACTCTGTCAACAAATTAAAAGCATCGCGAGGTCCGCGAACCGCCTCACACGAAAACCCAGAGACGCTGACCTACGTGCTGGCCCGTCACGTTCGTGTTGTTGCTGCTTTGACGCACGAGTTCAAAATGAAGGCACGCGGCTGCTTCTGCTGTTCGGTTTAATAAACCCGCACGATGCCACCGTGGAAGGGATACATCTCTGGGGCAGGAGCCAAAGTAAGCACACACCTGGGGGTGTTCATCCCGGCCGATGCGCCCTCGCCCCTCGCGATGGGAAGCGGCCGGGCTTGGAGGGCTGAGGAGTTCTGCAGGACCCCCCCCCCCCACCACCACCACCCCCCAGTTGCCGCCGCTCACGATCCGACTGTGCGGGAAGACAAATGAGGCGAGGGGCTCCCTGTCCAGACCGGCGGCCCGAACGCCCCCCCCCCCCCACCCCCGCCCGCCGACGTCTGGCCCGAGAGCGCAGACCCTCCCGCGTTCCCTCCGTGCTAATGAGGCGTGGTGGCTCATCCGGCGTCGGGGACGCGCGCGCACACCCGTTGACCCGCGACCTCCCGGCCAGGGCTAGCGAACCACGCACACGCGAGCCCCCGCGTGCATGCACACACGTGCGCGGGTGATAGCCCACGCACGTATGTGCATGCGCGCCGGTGATAGCCCACGCGTGCGTAAATGCGTGCCCCGTTTTGCGGGGCGTGCATTTTGTGCGCCGCGTCGTGCGGGACGCGTGCGGAAATGCCGGCGCAGCGCGTGCACATGCATGCGCGCGTCGGTGCGCGTACACGCGTGTGCGTGCTGCATGCACACACACGCACGTGCGCAGACACACTTAAAGGATTGCATATAGTGATGGCGTAGGCATACACACACACACACGCGCGCGCATGGACTCTAGCGCTAAATTGTCGTCTCATAATCACGGTGGGAGGTCGCCTATTCTGCTCTGCTTCGCCTATAGTCTGGAACGCACTCGGCCCAACCATCAGTGCTGTTGACTCCCTGTCCCTGTTCAAATTCAAGCTCACAACAGATCTCCTGCCCTGTGCCTATAACTGGCTACCTCTCTCTCTCTTCGGAGAATAAATACCCCTCTCTGTTCCTCTGCAGCGTCTTGAGATGCGGTGGCATTTAGATGTTAAAAACATCAATTGCGTGGTGTTGTGAGTGAGCACCTACAGTTGCACACGAGGAGGTGGCGTGGCCTGTATTATATGCACGACTGGCCGGTCATGTTTCCCTTCTGCAACGCTGATGATTTTTGACTTAAAACTTTCGTGACTGCAGGAATTCATATTCTTGGTTCTTTCGGTAAAGTCACGTAGACACAAAGAAAAATAATACAAATAAAATAAAAATAACCCACGACGTTTCGATCGCAACACAAGCGGCCTGATGAAGACCGCTTGTGTTGCGATCGAAACGTCGTTTTTCTATTTTATTATCATTTTCTATCTACGTGACTTTACTGAAAGAACGAAGAATATGGACGCTGATGTTGTTGGGCGCACTGCACCCGGCACTCATTTTAAGGCTGAGTCAACCTAAAGGAGATCCAGGCCCGATTCAGACACCACTCATCGGTGATGATATGCTGGGTTGTGTAATTATTGAGATGAGGTGCGATGATTTATGGCGCATGAGACGTTGGGTCATTTTAAGTGTCCAACAAACACAAGGACTGAGCATGGCCAGGAATCAAATGCAGATGTCTGGGATTGTAGTGCGGTGCGCTAACCACCTAACCACTACAAAACAAAGACAAAGATCCCCCGTCTATCCTTTAACATACTCGTGGGGCAAGTGCTGTTAGCGAGCACATATGAAGGCCGGCACGGCACACGAGGCGGTGGGTGGCCAACACCACGCCTGGCCGCCTTTGTCTCCCCAGTGCTGATGTTTACCCACCGCACAAGGTACTAATTTTGAGGCTGAGTCGAACTAGAGGAAGCCCAGGACCGATTCAGACATTCGCCACTGTTGTTGGTCGTGAGCGAGGAATCGAACTTGGTTGGCCGGGTTCACGGTGCTAGTGCGCTCGCCGCTCCGCTGCCGCTCCCCACGCACACACGTGGTCGCACGCGCAGACGCACGCGCAGACGCCCAACCACGTTGGCTCTTATCCGTTGTTGTCCAAAGTGTTCTTCTGGGAATATCGGGTGATGTTCGGGTCAGAGGGACGCTTGTAAAAGTAGTTTGTCCACTTCCCGACGACTGATGGACAACCGTGGTCTTTGCCTGGCTGCTCTGGAAATGTACACGCACACGAAAAAAAAGACAAAGATCCCCCCGTATAGCCTTAGCAGACTGTAGGGGCAAGTGCTGTTAGCGAGCACCTATGCAGGCCGGAACGGTACACGAGGGGGTGGGTGGCAAGCACCACGCCCGGCCGCGTTTGTCTCCCCAGTGGCGATGTTTACACACCGGACCAGGTACTAATTTGATGCTGAGTCGACCTAGAGGAGGCCCAGGACCGGTTCAGATAATAGTCACTGGTTATTGGCCGTGAGCGGGAATCGAAATCGGATCGCCGGGTTCATAGCGCAGCGTAGCGCTAACCGCTACACGACCGCTCCCCACATGTACATACACACAGACACTCGCGCACGCATATGCCCTACCACCGAGGCACACAACAGCATGAGCACACGTTACCTGCAATCGTTGTGGCAATAATGAATGGTTCCACCATCAGCAGAGTGGATCACAACCATTTGCTGACTTGCAAAATCTCGCGCTAACATGTAATCAACAATCACTGTTTGCCTTTGTTGTTGTTTATATACTTTTTGTTGTAATAGGTTTTTACCCTTTTATCTGGCACAAAAACTGACACCTTTATACAAGGGATCATGTTTGCAATAACCACAAGTAGTCAAAATGCAAACAAAAAAGACAACTCTGATAATAATATGCGCTGTCCTTGAATTTGATTGGTCCACACCCGAGACGGCTTTTCTTAGAGCCCAGTCTCCACTGGTGTTGGACCAGAAGACGCCAAAAGGCGTACAACTCAAAAACAGCGCACCATCAGAGTATTGAGAGCTCGGGGTAAGCACTTACATTATGAGACCTCCTTTGCCAGTAACAACTATATCAAATTCAAGGATAGTGCATATTATCAGAGTTGTCTTTTTTGTTTGCATTTTGACTACTTGTGTTGTGGTTATTGCAAACATGACCCCTTGTATAAAGGTGTCAGTTTTTGTGCCAGATAAATGGGTAAAAACCTATTGCTATATCTTGCTACTGACAAAGGAGGTCTCTTAATGTAATACTTTTTGTTGTTTTTATACTTTTGAGTTTACTTACACTGGAGGGATCCGATGAGCTCCGCATCTCTTTTTCACAGATGTGCAGTGAGGGCGGTTCAGTAAGTTGCAGCAACAAACAACGATCGGAGTGCTAAGTATAGAAAAGGTAAGCAAATCGCAAAAAAAATAAACACGACAGTAAACTATTTTTTACGTTTAGCAGGTAAAGGCCACTGTGTTATTTGCGTCTTTTTCAGAAGCTACCTGTCCACAAAGGCTAGCTCAACGCAGTGGCTTATCGTTTGGAAATGTATAGCGGACGAATACTCTCAGCGCATGTTTCTAAATGTGGAGGGAAAAAACCGGAGGACCCGGAGAAAAATCCACGCGACCACGGTGAGAACATGAAAACTCGAAATTTACATTTGACTCAAAACTTTCGTGACTGCAGGAATTCATATTCTTTGGTTCTTTCGGTAAAGTCACATAGATAGAAAAATAATAATAAAAATAAAGTGAGTATTTTTTTTTATTTAGATTATTTGTATTCACTTTATTTTTATTACAATTTTTCTATCTACGTGACTTCACCGAAAGAACCCACAAATATCGAAATATACAGGCATTGTCAGTGTTGGGATCGAACCCACGACATCCTGGATACTAGGTAAGGTAGTTAACATCTCGCCACCGAGATGAGAGCTGCCTCGATGCTTACTTGAGCAGCAAATAACTTTGCCTTGGCTTTTGAACAATTGAGGGAGCTGCAGGGATCTGTCTCGTGCACAAGTGTGAGCGGAGGGGTCTTGTGGGCAGTGTTGTCAATCGTTATTGTTTGCAGGTGAGAGATGTGGCCCACGAGGCTGGCCACGGCAACCCTCATCCATGCCCCAGGTGACTGTGGCATGGCTGAGGGTCGTCAGTAGCAGATGTGGCATGGAAGTGATGGACGAAGGAGATCTTGTACAAATGGACGCGTGAGCTCAACCAAAATTGAGATATGTGGTAGGAGAACAAATAATTCTGGATTATTTAAACCTTCAAGATGTCGCGAAAAACATCTTTGCCGGCGCTAGATTTTGGACGCTGCCTCGGTGGAAACACGCAGCAGCAGCAGTAGCAGCGACGGACAAAGAAAAGCGGAGAGTGAGAGAGAGAGAGATAGCAGCGCAAGGAGACAGACACCGTGTCGGTGAAGGAAGCGGCCACACCCCGGTGGCCCAAAGGGCCAAAGGGAGCTCGAGGAAGACGAGGTGTGAGGTCAGAGTGCGGGTGACGCGCGCTCAGACTGGAGCCTCTGTCGACAACGGACGTTCGGCTGAACCGTGCGGGACTTTTTATAGCTTTTCTTTTTTTGTTGGCCAACCATTTTAGCTGGCCAAAGGTTCGAGCCAATCGAAGGTTTCAAGTTTTCAAGTTTCATTGATTAGGTGTAGCCCTGTGAGCCATGCGGCTCTTGAGTCGGGTGCAACCGCAGCAAACAAAAATGTGAACAAGAAAACATCTTAAAGCGACGACGTGTAACAGAAACATCCTGGAGAGACCACGTCAAGGCTGAGGATCACCTGAGTGACGAGTTGAGGTTTGGACGTGCGGAGTCGGTGGGTGTGGAGAGGGACAGTGACGGCGACTTTTGCCCTTGATTTACGATAGTGAAAAAAAAAACGAGCACGTACCCACGCACGCACACAAATATAACCCATGTCGTCACATCGACTCTTTGTCGAAGTGCTTTCAGCAAGCACCTATTAAGGCGTGCGTACATGCTCAGACACGTATACAAACACGTATATAAATGTACATGAATTATAGTTCTTGGAATTGGGTTGCTTCAACGGTTAGCAACGCATCAGGTTTTTTTTTATTTTTAGCCAAAAGATTTATAGGGGGCCATTTCTTGACAGAGCCAGAGCGGTGAAAACCACATTAAATGAGCCACAAGTCATTCCTGGAAAAATAAAACCAACATGTGGAGAGCCATCAATTCCAGCACACCTGTAGTTTCAACTGAGCAGCAAGAACCATGCGCCAAATGATTTCGGGTAAAAAAAAAAAACTACAGCAGCAACAGCAAAAAAACACAGCAGTGTTTATTTTGTTTTCATCACGGTTGCCGAGCGCAGGAGCCCAAGCCCCAAAAAAATACCACGCGGCCAGCAACAAACAGCACGACCGAGGGTGCAACAGATAAGAGTTTACGTGTCTCTCAAATTGAACAGGCTACTGTGGGAACTTGGAAAGAGAGGCGATGGGAGGGAATTCCAAAACGTTGAGCTGCGCGATGGAAGAAGCAGAGTGAGAGAGAGAGAGAGAAGCGTTAAAGCTTTCAATTATAGAAGATACAGTGCTTTGGAATTGAGTTGACGGATCATGCAGGGATCAGGCGTACACATAAGACACCCAACACGCGGACTTCAAGAAAGCCTGTTGATAGTAGTACACCAAGGAGGCTACTGACCTATTTGTATGGATTTTCTAGCGTTATCTCTATGTACGTATGGGTTTTCTTGGGATACAAGACGAGCACAACCCCCATCCCCCCAGGAAAATTGTTTCTTGGCTTACATTAAAATGTAGAATTTGCTATTTTGGGTCATCAAGATGCCTGGACAGCGTGGAAGAAGAGTCGGCCCAAATACCCTCGAAAGGGGGTCTCTCGGGATCTCAATCTAGAGGAGCGCCTTCCGCCAGCAGTCGTGGGCGTGAGCAATTGCAGGCCTGCGCCTTTACTTATTTTTTGTTATGGCAAGGTGATGGTATAACCAACGTTGCATATGTACCTGCTGAGGTTATTAGAACTGCTTTTCGTGTTTAGTTTGTTGTCCTTCCCCCTGCACCTCCGATTAGCACGGTTGACTACGTACGGGTGCGAAAGAAGTTCAACATGTAGAAGTGCATTACGTGAAGCCTCTGTAGGGGCGGAATCACGGTCTGTGAATCGGAGTTGTTGGCAGTGTGTGGATCACGTGATCCGTGGTCTGTGAATCGGAGTTGTGGGCAGTGTGTGGATCATGTGACCCGTGGTCTGGCTCTGGCGACTGCCGCTGTCACATTTTCCACTTTGAAATCAACAGATCACACAAATATATTACGCAGAGTTCAGAGTGGTACGTAAATTAAATATGGCCAGGAGGCGCTGTGGAATATTTTATCGTCTCGCAATCAGACGGCTGCGGGGGACAATTCCCAGTCAAAGGTAAACTCAAGCCCATCGTAATCTAGGGTGGATAAAAAAAATCAGCACCGCTTTTTCGCAATGCCCACAGCGGTTGTTATATGAACAAGATTGCCCGAACACGGGAATGTGGAATTTCCCCACCACTGGTTCAGGAATGTCGATTGGTATGAGCACCATCGCTGCGAAGACATTCACATTTTACATTCACGACAAAAAGGAATGATGTTTACAGGATTGAGGAGGTGTTGAAATATGGTTAACAGTTGAGTACAATTATATATGTATGTAATTGAGCAAGATTATGGCAAATTGCATAGTAATTAGTGATTAACATGTAACAACATATGTCCAATGCTGAACAGCTAAAACACATGTTACTTTAACCCAATAGAGCATTGATTAACAACTAATAGGTGTTAATCACATGTAGCTAATGTAGTTAATCATAATTTGAATGATTAAAAGAAAGTGTAATGAAATTCCATGCACACTGCATGTGTATGTGGATACAAACATCAATGAAACTCAAGCTGTGCAAAACGTAGCTGCATAATCATCATCATCATTATAATTACCACTATAATCATCATGATGATCATGATCGTGACGATGATAGTGGTATGCCTTATGAATACCACTATCATCATCATCCTTATAAAATGATAGTAGTAGTGGTGGTGATGATGGTTCCTTACATCCCCCTGTCTCTGTCGACACAGCAGTATAAATGGGCACACCTCAGTTCGGAAATTGCTAGTTCGCGTGTGGTGGGGTAAAGTGTGGGTACCCCGCCACCACTTCTCCAGACGTCTCGCAAGCGTGGCAGAGGAGGCCGAAACATACCTCTCGATGGGCTCTCTCTCTCTCTCGAGAGAGAGAGAGAGAGCAACCCTCTAGTGGAGGCCCCTTCTGCCAGGAGTGACGTGAGCAAGCAATTGCAGGGCTGCACTTTTACCTTTGTTTGTGCCAAGTATCCACTGTGAGCTGGGAGAACATAGGGACGGTTGCCCAACAGGTCAGGGTATAGCGCATGCACCATGCCATGAACAGCAATGATAACTTACGACCCCTTGTCAATCCACCGATGGATGAAGGCCTCCCCTCCCCACGCTGTGTTGGCCACCGAGGCCAATTGCCCATACTTCGCCACACTGGTCAGTGTGCATTGGTGATGGGTGAGTCCCAGGACCGGTTTAAATGGCACTCGAACTCAGGTCGCCTGGATTGCGGCACAGTGAACACACCGTTACTCCAGTACTCCCTTAACAACAACAGCAGCCACCGTTCGACAGCAGGTGGCGGTGACGTCACCACGGCGCTTGTGCCAGGCTAGGTGCACTTTGCGGCCATGCGAAGCGTAGAAGGCTCGCTGGCAGCAGGTCACGGGACAGACCCAGCTGCCATGGGTTGCCTGACTGAGATGACTGGCCGATGCACCAGCTGTGCTCCCCACTGTGCTAAGTTGGTACCTTTTTAACCGCCCGGCCCTCCGCCCGTTGTTGTGAGAGTCGCTCCTCCAGCCCCCATTGTTGCAGGAGCGCGATTGCCTCCAACTCTGACACACGCACACACAAACGTACGTGTACTCGCATAGCACAGCAGAACATCACATATTCCATGTCGCATATGGGGACTGAATTAAAGGCGCATATGTGAACATCTTTAGCAAATGGTAATCACACCATGCTCTACTCCTGCACCGGGCGTGGGCGGTTATTTGGTCAGGGCGGATATGTGACGGTCGGATCTTGTGGACGTTGTACTGCATGCACTTAATGTTTGGGTCGTAGGCCGGCTTGTTTTGCTGGATAAACAGCAATGCACCCAACATGCTAAGGAGCAGCGGCAACAGCGGCAGAAATAAATAACGATATATAAATAATCTTTGAGGACACACATTTACTGGGTCAGCATGCTGTGCTGGCATTAGGCAGCAAAATACCCTCTTAGGAGACGCGCTCCACGGAAAGAACATACAGAGCGAATTCAATCTGCCCTCCTGTGTCACATCCTTCACTGGAGAGCTTAAGCCCACACACTCTCGTGCTGCATGATACACGCGCACACGCAGCACCGGCAAGTAAATCCAGCCAGGCCCGGCACTGTGGTTAGAGAGCCAGAGTCATCAGCGACTGGGCTGAGGCCATCAAGCGCGCTTTATATGAAATGCAAATACGAAGCAGATTCTCGAGTGCTATATCTCCATCAGCCGCTATTTTTTTTTATTATCCTCCAGCAGCAGCAGCAGCAGTTGTTTAAGCGAGCAAACTCTGGACCGGATTTGACCTTTTGGGTCCCATCAGCAGTCGCGGGCCCGTTAAGCAAATGCTACAGAATTACCAGATGTTCTTGGCAAGAACACTCCACATACAGTGAACTATGGGGAGCCTATTCAAGGCAAACAAAACAAAAACACCACACAAACGCGTCACGCGTTGCCGTGGAGCATTATGGGTAAACGCGAATGTGAGTGTGGCTCCGTTCTGTGACTGCAGCACATTTATCCAAATATGTTGAGTCCATCAGTCTATCGGCTTTCAAGACCGATATTATAATGCAGCATTTGCTTTTAAGCAAGCAAACTATGGTGCAATTTTGAAAATATGATACATTCAAACTTGGTTTGTTATACAGGTATATTAAAGCATGCCTATGACTACATCGCCATAAATGCGCCTGATCTCCTTAGATTTTAGCAAACTAAGCAGCCTTAAGTGTGGTTCTGACTTGGGTGGGTCACTGCCAGGGCTTGCCAGGTGTTGTAGGTGCGTCGCTGTGAGGTGGCCTGAAGTGGGCAGTGCTGACTGATATCTCCTTATATCTGGAGGGATTTCTCCAGGTTTCCCAGTTTACCCCACCATGCTTGCCAAACATCATTGATGGCACTGAACCAAACAATGCAAATGCAGGGTCCTCTTGAGAATGGAGTCTTGAGATTCAGTGAGGCTTCCTGAGGATAATAATGTACGCATTTTTTATTATTGTAACAATGTATACAATGTTATTATTGGTTTCAGATGAGGCCGTTACCCATGGTTTGAACCCAGGTTGTCTGTGTTGCTAAGGAACCTCTCACCCACCGTGTTAATAAATGTGCGGTGTATTCGTAACAATTCATTACACTTCTAATTCACATTTACTTAAAATGCAAGCAATGCATCTTCATTGACAGTTGCAAATATTTTTTTTTTATTAAGCGAATTTGTCACAGCTTATTTTGAGTGTTTAATTAATATTGACTACAATTACACCAAAGGCAAGACCTGGACATCGTGGCAACGTTCGCATTTGGCAATCGTGAATGCGAATATCCTCTGGAGTGAAACGGACGCGCAAAAATAACATTTGACCGAGAGGCAGAGCGTCTCAGCGCGCTGACTCACAACCATAACGATTCGAGTTAAAATCCTGGCTGCGTGTTAGCGAATTAACTAATTCGGTCACAATGTTGAATTTCAGTTCACGTTTGTGGATCGACGGGCGTTTCTATTTTCAGCAAAGCCATCGGCTGAAAAGCCGCTCCGTTTTTCAGCGGGCGACTTCTCGGGATTACGTCGCACGCCACAGAAATCCGAAACCTGATGAGGGGTGTGCCACTCCAAACTCTGCACAGATGCATTCAATAATCCATGGCATCTGAGGAGCGGTGCAATGCGGTACGGGAATGCCGCCTCGCTTAAAAAAGGCAAGTTTCATGGGAATATTGCAACAATCGGAAACGACAGGCGAGGTGAATGCATCCTATTTTAAAATCGAGATTAAGAGAAACGTTTACAGCCGAAAGCATTCTGGAAGAAGAAGAAGAAAGGGAAGCGTCAGCACGATGCAGGTTGTCACCACGAGTCGTTTCCCTGCGATCCGTGGCGACATCAACGAAGTCGCTGTGCGGGGCGGCTTGTCTGAGACTGAGCGGCCACAAACGCACGCGGTCACCACCCTGGTCTCACACCCGGCGCTCTGGGGTCAACTGTCGAGCGGCTTAAGTGGTTCGGCGTTCGCCGTTGAGGTGTGTGGTTGCTGTGTTTTGGTGGTCAGCGGCGGGTTTATTATACTCCGCTATGTGGTATCGGGAGCCGTGTGTCGTGAGTTGGTGGTGGTTGGGGGGGGGGGAGACACACCCTTTGAGAATGACTTCAACGCGGCAGGGCCTCGCATCGTGTCGGAGAACAGGCGGGGGAGGAAGATGACACCGCATAACTACTTCTGAGCCGACGACTTCAATATGCGGACCTTCGTCAACGTTCGCGTCTTCACGCTCGGTAAACGTCGCTACTCCGCACGTCAGTCATCCGATGTTTATTAAAAAAAAAACAACCCAGTATCGAGTACCAGCTGGGCGTAATTCATAGTCGGAGAAACAAAACAACAACAACAAATTTACACTAGCGCCTCCGTCTTTTTTGCTGCAGTCTTTGTCGAGGGGACTTCGAGGCGACGCGATCGGCCGCGACGGGCTCAGACCCCGACGCGAACCGGGGCCCATCTCCATCGGCAGTGCCGCCCTCGGCGCACTGCCACAGCCGCTCAGCCCACCCGAGCGCTAAGCAAAAATTCTGATCCTTCTCATCCCTCGCCCCGTCTTCCCTTCCCCACCCACCCACCATCACATTCGCTGCGCCGAAGCCAAGCAGGCGATGAAGCGGCGAGACGGGGAGGGGTTGCGGGGGAAAAGGGGAGAGGAGGGGAGTGGGAGTTGAGTGTCAGGGGTGGGGGGGGGGTTGATGGGAGCTGTTGCTTTAAAAAAAAATCACAGGACGTGTCACTGTCAAAATATTATGGTGGCTTTTACGTACGTGCACATGCGCCGCACACGTACGCGTCGCGTGACGCAGGGCTGGAGAGAGCTGGGGGGGGGGGGCGGGGGGGGGCGCGGTGCGATGAGCGGGATGGTAAGGGTGGCTGGATGGGTGGGGGTCGGATGCAGGAATGGACTTTTAATATTAATAACGCGCGCCAATTCACAGGGGCAGTTACAGTGAAATAAGAACCTACTTACACGCTCCGGCCACCCGCCGGTCCTCGTGCAAAGAGGGATGAGAGGGAGATGAAAAGAGACATATAATTAGGCAATTAATCTCTTTTATGGGACCATTTTTTTTTTACGCCGTGTCTCTGTAATGTAAATTAAAACATCGCCGGATAAAATACGCCCGGCTTGGAATAATGGAATTTTTTTCCTGACCCCCCCCCCCCCCCCCCGTGTCTCACACACGCGCTCTCTTTCTCACTCCACACTCATCGTGCGAGCTCCGGGGGTCAAGCGACGGCCTGATGAAAGGATAAATTATCCGGCGTTCATAATTTACTGTGCCCGGTCCTTCATAGCGATGTGTCACCGTTGGCTCGTTTCAATTTCACACCGTATGCTTGCGTGCGCTGGTGACGCTTGACTTAACCCCTCCACGACCACCGCGACTGGGACCCCTGAGTTATCGTGCCGAGCGGGGGCACGCGGCGGTCAATCGCAGGTGGCAAATGCCACCGGCGCCGACCGCCAGGAATCCACCAAGCTGCCCGTTTTGTCGAAGCGCTCAGTAGCGCTGCTCCACCAGAGGATGGGACACGCGCTTACACGTCCCTCCCTGTTGGAGATACAATCCAGCGGGAAGCTGCTCACGCGATTCATGATCCTACGCTCGCTCATTCTCAGAAGCCACCTGGTCATAATTGGCCCGCTGCCTCCTTGTAATTCTACCACTGCTACTATCACGGCCATTGCTACAGCAATGGCCTCCTCATATCTCCGCTACTGCTGCCATCATCACCATTGAAACAGCCCCTTTCTAACTTTGGTCTGTCACCCTCTTGTCTCTCTGTTAATGCTACTATCAAGGTCGTTGCTCTCAGGAACTGCACACATTGAATGCACTTACGATTTCTCAGATGCAGTCTGCACATTTGGCTGCCTCATCTACAAGCCCATAGCCAGAAACAAGACGGTCCCCGTATCCCGAAAAAAAGATGTTGCACACCAACATCTCTTTTCCAGCAACATCTGCCACCAGAAGCAACGCCAAGGTGGTGCTAACAAAACGGGTTAGGAGCTATGGGTAAGGTTATGGTGAGTGGCAGAGCTGAAACTAGTGGTTGGTTACCTTGTTGGTTAGGGTGAGGAGTGGGGCTAACATTCGGTTGGCTCGTGTGCTCCTCTCTCAAACTACTTGCACTGCTATCACCATTGCAATGTGTGGATGTTTCAGTTTTTTGGCGACTCTTTTGTTTGTGGCGTAAACTCTGTCACGGCAGTGTAATTGACTTTTCAAGTGGAAGGTTGCAAGTTCAGTTCCCAGTCACCGGTTGACACGGACCGTTATTCGTCGGACGTCAATAACATCATTACCGCTTTGATGTGGGGATAATAGCCCAGGGATAGGAATAAAACATTTCCATGATTGGATCAGTGCCTCCAATATAAATTAATATTCACCCACACCGAGTCAAAAGACAAGAACACTTCACTAGTGTTTAACAACTTGCAGAGTAAGGTAAACGGCAAAGATGCAGCCCTGCAATTGCTTGCTCGCGCCACTGCTGGGAGAAGGGCCCCCCACGAGAGGGAGCTCGAGAGGGCCCTCCTAATGGGGCATATTTTGCTTCCTCTCCCACGCGTGTTCGACGTCTTGGAAGAGGTAGGAGTACTCACACGCAATCTGCCCATCGAATATTTGTATTATTGCGCATGCTGGCGGCAATATGTTCAGGATCTAAATGCCAATGAAGGAGCGCAGGCCACAGTTATACTGCTGGGTGGACAGAGGTGGGGCGACTTAATACATGTGCCCAATGTTTTAGCTACCACGATGGGAGATTGATGATTGGTTCCGTGACATGTGGATTGCAAGTCCAGTGTGTGCTGACCATTTCACCACGGCAGCATTACTTAGAGTAAGGTATACTTGCAAAACCTAGATATATTTGTTTTCTCTCACATGAACAGCAATGCAGTGATACAAATACGAATTTGATTTCTGCACGTGCGTGCCTTGGAGCAGATATCCGTTAACAGAAAACCCGAATGTATATGGCTTGTACAGCTCATCATCTTTCTGGGGTGATGACCACTTTGTGGGAAGCGGACAGGAATGTGGAATGCACACCACTGGTTCAGGGCTGCAATGGGGGTGAGTACCGCCTTATCGCTCGTTTGAACAGGTTGAAAACCCGACCAGGAGTTGAACTCGGAGTCTCGGTGATTGTGAACCCAGCGCTCAGTCCGATCGTAAAGAGACCTGGGTAAAATAAATATTGCTCTATTATTTACATCCGAGTAAGATCCATTGCGAAAGCAACGGAGCTATCTATTACGGTAGAGAGATCGGGGATTAATAAACATCAAATAGGAGACCCTTATTTATAACCAAGAAGGCAGCTCTTTGAGATATAATGTCTTTGGAAATGGTGACCTGGGGCTAAGATATTTCTCATCTCTCTAAAGCCCCTCATTGCCCCATTCGAGGCATCTCTCACCTCTGGCAAAAAATCTCGACCCCTCGGCTGCCAAAAGCACTCACGTTTGGCTTCATTATTTCTCACATTCAGTGATGAGGCCCTCTCATCTAAAAAATTAGAATTCTGCTCTAAATCTGGTCAAACGTCTGGATGAGCCGGACGCTTCAGTTATGGAGAATGTTGCTCAGCGGTGTTGAGAAGCACATTTTTCAATCCGATTCCTTTGCGTGCTGAGCTTTAGGCTGTCACCTCTGAGGTCCGACACACCGTGCTGGTTGCCGTACGGTGCGAAAGAAGTTCAACGTACATACACAAAGAGGGAGAATGTCTCTCAATACCACAAGCAGGGAGACCCACACCTCGACGCTTGGTCTTGAGCAAAGTGTGTTGTATGCGACTCGGCACTGACCAGCTTGGTGAAGTATGGTCAAACAACTTCCGTGACTGACACGGTGTTCCGGGGGAGGCCTTCAACCAGCAGTGGATTGTCAACAGACTATTCAATATATATATTTTTTATCGCAAGAGGACATACAACAGATCGAAAAATCGCGTTATTAAAGTGGGACCACTGTTCGCTGCTACGGCGCAATATCTTTCGCGGCTTCACAAAGATCCGCATGTGGTACATTTAGCGAGATGTGCAAGGTGGCTGTAAGGGTTTCTTTCAGACGAACGAACACACCGCAAACATCAATCAGCTACCAGCTGGTTAAATAAAGGGACTTTAGTTAATGGCTAAATCAGGCTCAACTCGAACGTTGCGCACGGCTGCAATAGAAGCTCTTTTGTAACTTTGGAAAGATCTGTACCTTCCTTTTTGGAAACAGGACAAACCCGACTTTACACGGTAGGCGATGTACTTTCTAAGAACTGATATCGCTGGGAGGCATTTCTAATTTATGAGCAATAAACTTGTCACAGTGGCTGTAATGGAGCCAAAAAAAAATGGGTGATATCAATGGATGTATTTATTACAAAAGCAATCAGTTGTGCCTTACAACCCAAGACAAGTTTTAAATGAGATAGTTTTGCATTGTGCTGTGAGTCCTGCAAGCCGAGTTTGAATCGCCACCGTGGCTAACAGCATTGCCGAGTGATATCTGAATAGGTCCTGGGTACATCGTGAACATGTCGTGACCAGTATGGTGAAATATGGTCAAATAACGCCATGGCTGAAAGGCGTGGGGAGACTATGGATTAACAAACGGCTGAAAGTTACTTATTATTATTAAAGTCAGTATTTTAACTAATACAGATATTATATATAAAAAAAATGTTAGACATGTTTATTTTTAAGTCTAAATGTTTCCATGCTCAAAAAGTATTTGGTGATTTTGCGCCTATGATGGAAATTCCACGTATCGATGGCAGGGAAGATTCTACCCATATAATGATCACCGTTGGCTTCCCACACAGTGGTACTAATTTTATTGTCCCTGGGATGATGATGGCATGAGTTGACAACTTGCCTAGATGTGATTTCGCAAGCTTACGATCTTGAGCTAAGCACGCTAACCACAGTACAACCAAAAGGGATACAAAAACAATTTAATTATTCTTATATTATTACATGTTTATACAATTGCAGGCACGGCTGTACTCATTTAAGGCTGAGTCGATCTCAGGGGAGGCCCAGGGCAAGTTCTGATACCACTTGGCACTGATTTTATCCATGGCTGGAAATCGAACACCGGTTTCTGGATGTGTAGCACAGTTTTGGTATCCATTGCATCATTACTGCATATTCACACGCATACGGTTCCTCAATCAAAACCGTGACAGTGATGAATTGTTGGCACCTCTGATAATATAATCAATATTATGTTGTTACATTTGTCTACATCCACATGAATAGCTTAGATGTTGTGTTGTTGTTTAACCAGGTGAGAACTCATGAGACCGGCACCACTACATTGGCCATAGCAAAGGAAACTAAATCAGAGCAGAACAATCGCATTGGATGGCAAATAAAAAAATGATATATATCTCAATATTAAATTAGATCAAATGTGTTGTAACATACATTTTCTTGGTCAAATAATTTTTTAAAACATTCGTTGTAAAATTAACGAAAAAAATGGGCAGGTAATCCAAGAATATTTACGCATCCTGTATTTACGCATCCTGTATTTACGCATCCTGTATTTACGCATCCTGTATTTACGCATCCTGTATTTACGCATCCTGTATTTACGCATCCTGTATTTACGCATCCTGTATTTACGCATCCTGTATTTACGCATCCTCTATTTACGCATCCTGTATTTACGCATCCTCTATTTACGCATCCTCTATTTACGCATCCTCTATTTACGCATCCTCTATTTACGCATACTGTATTTACGCATCCTCTATTTACGCATCCTGTATTTACGCATCCTCTATTTACGCATCCTCTATTTACGCATCCTGTATTTACGCATCCTGTATTTACGCATCCTGTATTTACGCATCCTGTATTTACGCATCCTGTATTTACGCATCCTCTATTTACGCATCCTGTATTTACGCATCCTGTATTTACGCATCCTGTATTTACGCATCCTATCGGACGCGCACAGCCTTCTAGAAGTGCACATATACATAGATTTATATTCAGAGAAGCATTGGCTCAATGCAAGAAAACTTCACAATGGTGTTGACATTCAAAGTATCATCAGCAGAGTCAGGCTTGCTTACAGCAATGATGGCGTATTGACCAACATGTATGGGCTAGGACGTTGATCAAAGTAAAATCAAGTTAGACAAAATAAGACAGTGCGCAGGATTAACGAAGCCATTGCACTATACCCTACACATTACAGACACGTCTGCCAGAGAGAGAATAAGTGCGTAAACTTCACGCAGGTCATTACACTCGGAGCAGGGCGTCAGGTAAATCAGTGTAGACAGTTTTGAATTGTTTCATTGTAGTGCTAACACTGCCTAAAAAGCAGAAACGAGCGGCAAGTCATTGCAGGTTATTACGGTCTGATAGAGGCAATAAACGTGACCTGCAGGTGATTTATACGACGGCGACATATCAGGATTCCACACAGGCAGGCCTGCCCATCCGTCAATCACTCATTCACTCACTCACTCACATAATGCCTTTCTCAGAATCTGGTAACAACACATTTAACGACGCAATAAGGGTATGCTGGTAAAAAAATGTAGGTTTTGTAGTTTTGTTGTTGTAAAACAAAGGGCAAGCATTTCCACTTGTTCTAATAAAGGTGTTGCTGCTTTCAACTGAAATAACTGGGTTGTGGAAGGGTAGCTGGCTCACTCAGGAGGCATATTCATCATAGCCATGTAAGGGATCTGCATTGTAGTTGCACTATGATCAGTCTAAAATAATCTGTCCGAGCCAACTTACACTGCAGGCGATTTGTTATTGAATGCGAAGTTACGTTTTTTGCAATATTTTCGATTTCCTATGAGACAGTTGTTCTTGTCCTGATTACTATTTGCTTTAATTGCTGTACTTTATTTTATGAGACGTTAGCTCTTGTCCTGTTGGTGACTCAGGTCACTCTAGTGAATGAAACGAATTCTGGTCTCTAGAGTTCTCACCCTGGTTTAAAATAAAATAAAATTTACTTGCCTTAACGGTACTAAGCCCAGTGCTTACTTTCGGCTAGAACAGTCCGGAATGCTGTTCGGGGAATCATTTTGTTACGGCACATCCATTTCGCATTATTTGTCCCAATGATGCTTATATATATTTTAATATACGGTACAATAATATTGGTGAAATGGAGAAGCATAGTGGTAGTGCCTTCTGCTGACAATTATCCCTACTCCAAACCGGCCTATTGGCATTCTGAAAAATGTCGAGTGAGAAATGAATCCCTGGCTAAGCCTTTTACCAGAGATAACCTGGGTTTGATTTCTAGGCCCTGGATTTCTATGCAAGATAAAATTTGGATTTCATGTGTACAGAGTTGAATGGTCATAGCCGGGTCACCAATGACGACTGAGATCAGAGACAAAGTCAGGGTCCCCATGCCCTCACAAAATGTTGGACAATTCCGATCCCCGATGGATGGGTTCTAAGGTACCGGATGAAATCCCACGTTTTTGCACGACATTTTATTTCACTTTCTGCAGCTGAAGTTGTTACCGAGATTAAAACATTAACTTATTGCAGATGATAGACATGGAGCAAAATAAGCACTTATCTGAACAACAAATGAGACCGTGCATCTCACCCGGATTCTCACATGGTTAATAAAGGTGCGAGACACATTGCCATTCACAATGTCTCTATGCCCTGAGCCGCTGGTGTAAATTCCACAATTCCATGTTAAGAGCGAGTCTATCCTTATTGGTTGGCTTCCCACAAAGTGATGCTACCCATTTTGTTCGCCCCAGGGGGGCGATAGGCTGACTTGAGCTCTGACTAGGATTGTTAACTTGCAACCTTCTCTGATTGTGAGTCAAGTGCGTTGGCTGCATTGCTACCAAGCCAGAGGCCAATGCTGATGATGATACACTCGAGTGATTGCGTTAAACGTGAATACGTAACATTGTCCACAAAATTACGCGCAAACTTCCATGTGACACAGTAATTAAGTACCCTCGTGTGTGTTTTCATAGATAATGCCTTTGTTGTTAATTCTCAAAAGCCCAATGCATTAATGAAATCTCAAAATAAGTAAATGGATAAATTACGCAGCAATTTCATCTCTGAAGTCTCTTTGTCTCATCCATTGCAGTGCTTCGAATTAACGATTAGATTACAAGACATTGTCACAGATCAATTTTGATCAAAGTTATCAAAGTAAATGAGCAATTGCGAAAGCTACACAAATATTAGCATGCCTCTCTGTTCTATTAATGTTATTATTTTACGGTGAGGCATATAGGTGTGATTTTCAGAAATGCACTTGATAATCCAGCGATGACGATCCCCCATTTAGCCTAATAGACTGTCGTGGCAAGCACTGTTAGTGAGCACCTATTAAGGTATTACGAGCGGCTGGTAAGGCAAGTACATCCAGCCTATTGCTGATGCCGGCTAAACTGCCACACTGGGTAAGCATTAGAGGCTGAGGCAACCTCGTGGAGACCCAGGACCAGATCACATATTCGCCACTGATGTTGACCATGAGCAGGAATCGAACCAGGGTGGTCAAGATCACAACGCAGTGTGCGAACCACTGTGCCACCAACTCGCCATAAATAGCACAGCGATAACCAAACCCCCGAGTAGCCAACGTAATCTGTTGGGGTAAGTGCTGTTGGCGAGCACCTCATAAACACACACACACACAGATATAACACAAATATACACACACACACATATACCCAACACCCACACCATACTAATTTGAGGCTGAGTCGACCTAAGGGAGGCCCCATGACCGGTTCAGATATTCGCCACTGTTAATATGCGGGACTCGAACTCGGGGGGGGGGGGGGGGCGGGGGGTTCTTTTGTTCTCGCGGCACGCCAACCACCACACCACCGCTCCCCCACAATACACAAAGACAAAGATCCCCCGTATAGCCTTCACAACAAAGACATACACACAAACCTACCCAACAACCACCCACACACAAAGACAGCCCCCACCCCACCATCCCCACCACCACCCCCCCACCACCACCCCCCCACACACACCCATGCCATGCTTGTCGGAGACATTACGGGGTAATCCATAATGTTAATGATGTGACATCTGCGCGGGGTCTGTGTGCCAATCGCGCCGGCTCGAAGCGTGACGCTCCGGGGAGGAGGAGGAGGTGGAGGAGGAGGAGGATGAGGAGGAGGAGGTGTTGGAGGAGGAGGAGGTGGAGGAGGAGGAGGATGAGGAGGAGGAGGAGGATGAGGAGGAGGAGGATGAGGAGGAGGAGGAGGAGGTGGAGGAGGAGGAGGTGGAGGAGGTGGAGGAGGATGAGGAGGAGGAGGATGAGGAGGAGGATGAGGAGGAGGATGAGGAGGAGGAGGTGGAGGAGGAGGAGGTGGAGGAGGTGGAGGAGGAGGATGAGGAGGATGAGGAGGAGGATGAGGAGGTGGAGGAGGATGAGGAGGAGGATGAGGAGGAGGATGAGGAGGTGGAGGAGGATGAGGAGGAAGAGGAGGAGGATGAGGAGGAGGATGCCATCCCCGCGTCATTAACCTCCTATCGCGTCCGCGCTGTAAACCGCGGTGCCCAGGCAAAAAAAAAGGGTGCAGGCGGGCCGAGGTGTCGCGTGTACTTACTTACACGCGTGTACTTACTTACACGCGTGTACTTACTTACACGCGTGTACTTACTTACACGCGTGTACTTACTTACACGCGTGTACTTACTTACACGCGTGTACTTACTTACACGCGTGTACTTACTTACACGCGTGTACTTACTTACACGCGTGTACTTACTTACACGCGTGTACTTACTTACACGCGTGTACTTACTTACACGCGTGTACTTACTTACACGCGTGTACTTACTTACACGCGTGTACTTACTTACACGCGTGTACTTACTTACACGCGTGTACTTACTTACACGCGTGTACTTACTTACACGCGTGTACTTACTTACACGCGTGTACTTACTTACACGCGTGTACTTACTTACACGCGTGTACTTACTTACACGCGTGTACTTAACTTACACGCGTGTACTTACTTACACGCGTGTACTTACTTACACGCGTGTACTTACTTACACGCGTGTACTTACTTACACGCGTGTACTTACTTACACGCGTGTACTTACTTACACGCGGGTACTTACTTACACGCGGGTACTTACTTACACGCGGGTACTTACTTACACGCGCATACAAAGGCAATGACCTCCCCCGCCCCCCCCCCCCACTATGTCCCTCGACCCCCCCCCCATCTCGTCGCCTCCCACCGACCCCCACCATTACACAGGGCGCACACAGGCGCTGTTGTGGTGCCACGTGCGTGTTCAGCGAGCGCCTATTGAGGCCATCAGGGTGGTGGTGGTGGTCAGAGTGACGACTAAGCAGCCTTTGTCACCGCAGTCGGTGGCAGGTTCTCGTTTGAGGCCGAGTCGTTCTGGAGTCTGGAGGAGGACAACCCCCCCCCTCACCCCACCCCCCTTACTACCTTGTTCGGATATCGTTCACGACGTTACGTTAGCCATAGCCTGGAATCGAACTCAGGTTGGTCAGATTTCTAACGCATTGTGCTGCCACTAATTAAACTGCTGCTCACAATACAACGCAGATGCTCTGTATAGCCTTACCAGAATGTTGGGGCAAGTGCTGTTTGCTCGCACCTAGCTAGGTCGGAGTGACACACACGAGGGGCTTGGGAGACCAGCGCCACGTCCGACCGCCTTTGTCTCCCTCTCGAGGCGATGTTTCCACGTACACACAAACACACGCTGGGCGCATTAGCAAGTGCTGCAATAGAACGACATTTAATCCATTGACTAATGGGCCCCCTAAATCAACGAACGTATCCCAGTAGCATTGACTTATTAAGCGAGCCAAACCGAGCACCGGGCTGTGATCCACTGACCCTCATCAGCTGAGGTGTGGCCATTCAAACCCAACGGTTACTGAGATATCATTTTTGCACAACACGATATCACATTTCACGATATGACGAGTATCGTGAAGCCAGTTACTCATAACTTTGCGATTGTAGTTAACAATTCCGCACCCCGCGTTAGCACGGTTTTTTTTCCGTAAGGTGCGAAAGAAGTTCGAAGTGCATTTTTTTCTTAAAACATACACTGTGATTTGCTGTACTGCACTTCCAGTGTCAACGAAGATTGCTGCCAAGTTCTCAGACTGCAGTTCACTCAACGTAATCATGCCCACACGTGTTCTCATCATTGCGGATTTAACACCTATAAATGCTTAGAACGCACATCTTGTCAGTTACACAAGAAGTAATTAAATTCACGTTGAAACATTATCGCGTCATATAATTGCCATGCTGTCATTTACCGAAGGAGAAAAACATCACTTTTACAAAGCGCTCATTTAATTGATAAAGCAATATGTAATTATTAACAACTTTGATTAATTATCACGTTTGCTTTCTCAAAGACGTTATGTTGGGACATGGTATTTGAGAAAAAATAAGTTTCACCAAAACAGCGATATAACACTATAAACAGACTGTGCGATCGTCGTGGAACTCACGTCGTTCAATATAATTGGGTATCGCAATATTGCACTAACCCCGGTGCTACAGATTTAACAGCACACGACAGGTGTGCTCACGAACAGCAGGCAGGCATATGCCTTGCACACACGCCACTTGAGGGCCACGTGGCGTGCGCAATGCTCCCTGACTTGCGTCCGACCCAACGGGCAGCAGTGACGCAGCGAGGGCCACTTTGAATGAAACGCGCGGTGACCTGCTGGCCGAAACGACACGCAACGCGGCCACGCGGGCAGCTCTGCCGAGCGGGCGGCTTGCGCAAGGCTGGGCTCGCCGTGACGTTAAACCACCCCCAGTTTACATCAGTCGCAAGAGTGGGGCCCTTCTTAGCCGGCGTCATGGTCCAAAATTTGGAAACAAAAAGATAACGCACACCGTAAAAAATGACTCCGTGGGAATATCCAAAGCGATCGTCGCCCCTTCTTGCGACAACGTGGCAGGACCCTCCTGAAAATAAGTCGTGAGACTCGGCGGGGTCTTTTTTTCTTTTCCGGGGTAAACAAAACACGTGGAGAATATGGATTGGAAATCGTGTCTTCCTGCTCCGTGTGTGTTTTTGTTGCGTGAGTGGCGCACCTTTGGGTGTTGTCATTTCTACATTTGTGTCCCAGTCCGCACGCCTCTTTCCCTTGCGTTGGGGATCTCTCATCATTTAAGAGGCAGCGTTGATTTTTTTTTTAAATCTCTGCTTGCTGCTGTGCGGCTGCTTTGCGAAAAGGGAGGAGACGTGAGCGAACGTGCTGGCGGGAAGCGGATGGCCTGCAACGTGCCCTCTTCCCGCGGGCATGTCACCACCCAGTATTATTTTTTTTTCAATTTGTTTTGCTTATTTCACCCCAATTATATTCCAATTGTGCTGTCATCAGTATCATTTCCACTTGCCAGCGAGCAGTGTACCCCCTCGTGTCAGAGAACGCCCCCCTTTTGAAAAAGATGTCACGACAGCCAGAACAGTCTAGGACGTGATTTCTCCAATGATTTTGACATTGTTAAATATTTTCTTAAAGTAATTATGTTGGTTTTAAACCTTTTGATTTAAAGCTTTCGTGACTGCAGTAATTCATATTCTTAGCTCTTTCGGTCGTGAGAATTTTTATTGTTTTATATATATTTTATTATTTTATTGTTTCCCTTCAACGTGACTTTACCGAAAGAGCTAAGAATATGGTTTTAAACCTGTCCATAGGACTATAGGAATATAAGATACTTCAATATAGGAGTATTATGGATAGGTGTATTTTGTATGCTAGGGGTAGTGCCTAATGCCAATAATCGCTACAATCTGGTTGTCGCATAACGACAGACACATTGTATGTTCAATGCTCTCAGCCTTGTCTAGACCACCAACTCAACAGGTGAAAGTTTGGCTGTCCCTTCAGGCAGCAGTGAAACAACGAAAACTGCCGACTGCTCATTTGGCTTTGATACTGCACGAATTTCCCTTGGTTGACGTTGGGATCGTACTCTGTATTATTATTATTGTTGTTAATGATCGAGCTTTGTTACTGGGTGATAAGCCTCGCCGAGTCTCAAGGCTCTCTTTCGGGAGGATCCTGTCGCGTCTTCGCAGTAGAGGGCGATGTTGCTGTGCGTGTAATCGCAATTACGAAACTTGCTGCACCGCCGGAGAAGCAGAGAAGCCAGATGAAACCCATGCCAGAACAGGACATGGGGTGGACGAGGGTGAGTGGCGGTAGGAGAACGAACGAACTCATTGCGGGAAAGGCGCCCGTCCGGAGCACCCGGAGTCAAACCCAGGCACCTGCTGCTGCGAGGCACGTACGTGGCCACGCCACCAACTTGCCACCGATTTGAATCCGCGCGTGCACGGCTCAGAGGTAGACGCAGTCGGAAGCCCAAACGCATTGGCGCACGCGCGTTACTTATTCATTTCACTCGCCTTCTTACTTTGACTTCCGTTGTTGCATTATGAACGAGCGTTGTTTATTGTATATTTATGCATCGCACGCATGTTTGTATGTATGTTGTACGATGTATGCAAGATCGGGATTGGAACTTTAAGAGACTCCAATGGGAATTATCGTTGGGGCTGTCAACACTCTTTGAAATATATATTTACATATAAATAAATATACACACACACAAAGAACCCCCCCCCCCCCCCGCATAGCGTGCTTAGACTTTCGGTGCGAGTGCTGTTAGTGAGCATCTATTAAGGTCAGCATGGTGTGGCTGATACCGTGCCCAGTTCGTTGCCTCTGTATCCCCCGTGACACACCAAGTACTGATTTAAGGCTGAGTTAACCCAAGGGAGGAGGCGCAAGACGAGCCCATGTATCCAGGGCCGTTGATAGAGGGGTGCAGGAAGTAAAACGTCTGACACCGTGAGGTCGAAGCGTGCCCCCCTGACCCACCAAAGTGCGGGGCCTGGGGCGGTCGCGACGATTCACCACGTGCCCTAGGGACGGCACTGCATATATCACTCGACACTGGATTATAAGTCATGGCGGGAATTGAGCTCGAGTAGCCGGGTTCATGGTGCAATGCGTTAACCACTGTGTCACCACTCACTCCCCAGTGCGCGTGTGAGTGTGTGCTGTGTGTGTGTGCTGTGTGTGTGCTGTGTGTGTGTGTGCTGTGTGTGCTGTGTGCTGTGTGTGTGCTGTGTGTGTGTGCGTGCTGTGTGTGTGCAATCCTCGGAGCGGTAGTGTAGCGGTTAGCGCGCTGCGCTATGAACCCGTCGATACGGATTCCATTCCCGCTCAAGGCCAACACCAGTGAAGATTATGTGAACCGGTCCTGGGCCTCCCCTAGGTCCACTCAGCTTCAAATAAGTACCTGGTGCGGTGTGTTAACGTCGCCACTGGGGACACAAAGGCGGCCGGGCGTGGTGCTGGCCGCCCACCCCCTCGTATACCGTTCCGGCCTCCATAGGTGCTCGCTAACAGCACTTGCCCCTCCAGTCTGTTAAGGCTATACGGGGGAACTTTGTCTGTGTGTGCGATCTAAGAGTGTCTCACGTGGGGGCTGTACGACTTGCGACAAGTCACACAGACGCCGTGGCCTCTTGTCGTCGGCTCACAGCGCAGTGACCTGAATGTGATGACCGCCGCTCTGAAGTCCCAGACGGGTGGTGGGCACCAGGTAGCCCGTGTCAGTGTTAGAGTCGAGGCATCGCAGCTCACCACACTGGCATTGGAACGTTTCATCTCGCTGCTGCTGGACGACGGCCTCACCAAGCCGCCAACGTCTCTCGTGGCCCTGATATGTAACGATCCACAGCAGCACCGGCACGTGAAATGATTTAATCACTCCATCTCCTTTCGCGGCGGTCTAGATCATGCGCTTGTTCCCTCTCCTTTGGCTGCTGTTCAGTTGTTGGTCTCGACCACAGGCCATCATCATCATCACCACCCTTTCTTACGATGTGCCCAAGCCAATTTTGGCCAAAGTTGGTATGATGGATGGTAGTTTGAGACTGTGGTTCCTGCGCAAGACATAGATTGAAAGTTCAGATCCCGTTGACAGGTTTACTCCGCTCACCATCTCTCCGCTGTCTACATTACGAGTACCGCTTTGCGAGCAGTCATCATAGAGATAGACTTATCCTCGTCACAATAACGTGGAGTCTTTGCTGAATGTAGATTGAACCCACCACCTTCCGATTGTGAGTCGAGTGCTCTAACCACAGCACCACCCAGCCTTTCCCCTTTCCCCTGTGACAATTGAGTCTCCCACCTCCTATCTTACACCAATCACCAATCCACCGCTTCTGAGCACGTGGACAGAAGCCACTAACACCGGCCGCCTGGCAATTTCCAAGCCTTGCTCACTCACTAAATCTCTGAAGAGTCAGAGGAACCGAATCACCGGTCTCGAGCCATTTTGTCTGTGTGTGCATGTATGTATGTGTGTGGTTGTGTGTGTAAAGTGTGGTAGTGGGGAGCGGTGGTGTAGTGGTTAGTGGGCTGCGCTAAAGAGCCCCGCGACCCGAGTTTGAATCCCGCTCACGGCCAACACCAGTGACGAGTATCTGATGGACTCAGCCTTTAAATGAGAACCTGGTGCGATGCGTAGACATCTCCACAGGGGAAACAAAGGCGGTCGGGAGTGGTGTTGACCCACCCACGCCTTCATGTACCTTTCCGACCTTCATAGGTGCTCGCAAACAGCACTTGCCTCAACAGTCTGTTCAAGACGATAAGGGGAATCTTTGTCGTTGTGTTTTTGTGGAGTGTGGTGAGGATCAGTAGCGGTCAGCGCGCTACGCTACTGAACCCTGTTCGTGAGCACAGGCTAACGCTGAGTGAGTGGCGAGACTGACTGTATTCCGAGTAGTGATGTTTAGAGACTACACAAGGCATTTTCTTTTTAAATTTGGGTCAACCTAAGGGGAGGTTTGGGATAGGTTGCTGTACCACATGCCACTAGTGTTGTCAATGACTCCAGGTCACTGGGCTCGTAGTGCACTGCTGAAACCACCACATCACCTCTCACGTGCATACACACAAGCACAAAGCTTCTCCCAAATAGCCTTTCAACAGGCTGTTGGGCGAGTGCTGTCAGCAAGCACCTATTAAGGTCATCCTGGTACACAATGGGGTCAAGTTGCCAACACAATGTTTGACCGCCTTTCCTGCCAAGTGCTGATGTTTATTCACTGCGCTGGGTTCGCATTTAAGGCTGAGCCGATCTACAATTGGCTGTGTCCGGTGGTGGCGGGTTTAACGACGCATTTATATATACATAATCAAACCAAAAACCTTATATTATGAAGCACAAAAGTTGATTATAATTCGTGTTCACAATAATAATTCCCTTTATTTAATTCTCAGGGAAGCCTCAGAGAGTCTCAAGGCTGTGTTGTTGTGTTTCACCAATGTCTTGCAAGAGGCCCAGACTCAACTATCCACAGCAATGTATCAGCCACCTACTTGCTGTACTGCCATCTGCAGTCCCTCTTGAAGACTCACATATTCAAGAACCATTAATGATTCAGCCAATCTGTGCCACTGTGACTCGTGTCTTAAATTATGCACCCTTAAGGCATTTTCATACAAAAAAAATACTGACATTTCGAAAGGCTAGGAATCAAAATTTGCGTTGAGTTTCTAATGTCCTCACAACACATTGCAAATATCGTACATTACAAAATATCTGACATTTTAACGGTGTTTAAGTGTGTGTATGTGCATTTGTAAGCCGTAGTGAAGTGATTAGCACACATTGCGACGAACCCAGGGACCCGAGTTGGATTATGGCAGAGAGCAGTCCGTCTATATGACGACTGTTGACTCACCTCCCACAAACTTGTACTTATTTTATTGATACGAGAGATGCACGGCCGAGTTTACCTCAGATAAGGAATTGAACTCGTGACATTTGTACCTTGAGATGAGTGACTTAACACAGTGCCATGCGCCTGGGTAATTTATAAAGTATCTATACTCACGCAGAAAGACCTGCTATTTATTCGTCATTTATTACCAGTATCCCCATTGCAAAAGGGACCCTTGACTCTGTTATACCATTCTCCATGTCGCTGGACTCTCCGATTAATTTTTTTAAATAATCGCCAATTAAATACTCAACTTATCCGATGATGTGAAAAAAAGTCGGGGGGAAGCCTCACCTCTGTTCTCACGTGCGCCGTTGGAACGGGAAATGATGGGCGGGGCTTGGTGAGGTCATTAGTAATGGTAGTCGCATTTCATTGGGCGTGGCTTGTAGGGGGTTTCCAGCCTTGGATTGCAGGATGTAGAGGCGGCCATTATTTTTAAGGTGACCGTATAATGAAGCACACAAAGTTTAACACGTAGGCTTTCACAACCAATATTATCCATAAAAGAGTGTTTTTTGTAAATGTAAATTGAAAATGTTGTGTGTTTACTCTCCAACACACGAACGGTGTGCTGTACTAGTAACGAATTGGCATGTTCTATTTACGTGATAAACCTTACTAACTTCTTTGGTTCTTTCGGTAAAGTCACGTAGAATGAGAATAAAATAATAAATTGATAAAATAAAATAACACAATAATATTCTCCTTATTTATCAATTTATTATTTTATTCTCATTCTACGTGACTTTACCGAAAGAACCAAAGAAGATGAATCATTGCAGTCACGAAAGCTTTAAATCGAAATTTAACCTTACTAACTGGCTGTGTCCGGTGGTGGCGGGTTTAACGACGCATTTATATTTACATAATCAAACCAAAAAACTTATATTATGAAGCACAAAAGTTGAATATAATTCGTGTTCACAATAATAATTCCCTTTATTTAATTCTCAGGGAAGCCTCAGAGAGTCTCAAGACGGTGTTGTTGTGTTTCACCAATGTCTTGCAAGAGGCCCAGACTCAACTATCCACAGCAATGTATCAGCCACCTACTTGCTGTACTGCCATCTGCAGTCCCTCTTGAAGACTCATATTCAAGAACCATTAATGATTCAGCCAATCTGTGCCACTGTGACTCGTGTCTTAAATTATGCACCCTTAAGGCATTTTCATACAAAAAATACTGACATTTCGAAAGGCTAGGAATCAAAATTTGCGTTGAGTTTCTAATGTCCTCACAACACATTGCAAATATCGTACATTACAAAATATCTGACATTTCAACGGTGTTTAAGTGTGTGTATGTGCATTTGTAAGCCGTAGTGAAGTGATTAGCACACATTGCTACGAACCCAGGGACCCGAGTTGGATTCCTAGCAACGACTAACACAGGGTTGCCAATTTCTGACTCAGGGACACCAGAGATAATCACTGCTCAATGCTCTATTAAGCAAATAAGATACACGTAGATAAAAAAATCATTATTACATGCACAAAGCACACATTTCATCAAGATTAATTTCAACTACTTACGCGGGGCAGTCCATTTTTTTTGTATCTCTTATATAACTTTTGCCATTTTGCTTTTATCGGCAATTACTAACTTGTGTGCTGCTGATAAATGCATCGGGAATTTCCGTGCAAGAGCGGTGGCTTTCCTGGTCTCGCCGATTGGTCGCCTCCGCCCCACCCGCCCCCTTGCCCCTCTCCCACTTCACCTGTTCACGTGCGCCTCGAGATGAGTCCTGGCGAGAGTGCGGCGCGGGTGAATCGCCACAAAACCAGTCGAGAAGGTGACGGCGAAGTGAGATTCACGTCGACCTTCCGTTGAAATCTTCGCTTTGTGGAATGCCGCTTTTTTTCCTCTTCCTTTTATTCTAAAACAAAACAACAACAACAACCTAAGCAGCTACCGCGAGTCTTCATCCGCAAAGCTACGGAGTTATCGGCTGCCCTGGCACGCGTGCCGTCTCCGAATTATCCGTGAGTTATTTTATCAACAAATTATCTCCACCCACCCAACCCCCACAGCCACAAATTGCGCTATCGGAGTCGCGTCGGGGAGAGACAGGCGCCCCCTGAAGAAGACGAAAACAATCGCCAAATCGCGGCTGCGTTCACCGGGAGGGCTCTTCTCGAGAGGCAACTCTGGACCGACGTTGTGTCTGTGGGAACGCGACGTGTCGCTTTAGCGCAGCTCCGAAGGCACCAACAACACGAAAGCGGTCAGCAACAAGCAGCACGTTTAAAGTTGGACACGTTAGCTTTCGCGACCAATATCGTCCGTGATAAAGGGGGCGGGCACGGGGGGGGGGGGTTGGGGGGTTAGATAGCGTAGATATAAATGTGTCGTCATAAGCCCCGTCAACACGCGACACGGCCGATCGTGAGATCATTAAGGTTGTTCACCGTGAAGAACACGCACCAGTTAGTTACTACTTCGGCACATCAGTGTGTTGGAGAGTAAACCCACAGCATCTACAATTCGCGCAAGACGTTTCGCTGGCGATTACAAACAGCGTCATCAGGCGATTAGCCAGAATTTTGAAGGGTAAAAAATAAATCCAACCTTCGTTATGGAGCGCGTTTATAGTCGCAATGGATGCGAGCTAATGCGTTTTCGTCAACCGAGCAGGGCAATACGATATGGTAACGAGAGACGATTGTTGAGGGAATTCAAAAGGTGAGCAGCACGAGGGTAGAGGCAGAATGAGGATTGTCGTGACCTCCAGGAGCGGTGGTTGGACAGTTTGCGGACTGAGGAGCAATGGAGTAGTGCCGTGGTGATGGACGAGTGATAACTGCCGGTGAGCGAGTGACTGGAGTGAATCAGTAGTGTGCTGGATCATCAAGGTAAAATGGAAATACAAATTAAGTGATATTATTTAAATGTCAAGAGTGGCACGTGGCTAAGCTTAGTCCGTCAGCTTACTGCGCGTGGGAATATGGCCCGGTGATGAGCGGCTGAAACGTGGATTCAAAGTCAGAATTTTACCAGTGCTCACTTTGTGCTCTGATGTGGTCATTATAAGGCCTCAAAGTAACCAACGAACGGATTTCACAGATATTTCTGACAAAGCCAAGTGGCTCTAAAAAAAAAGATTCATTTCGATGAGGTCCTTTCTTTTCCATTTGCTATTTCTCAAAGTCTCCAGTGATCGGACACCACCCGCAAATGTTTCAAATGTTAATGGATGTCCTATTAATTATCCAAAGCCCTTAAACGACCACTCAATATCTAGATCCCTAACACGTGCACAGTGGAGCAAGGGGCTTTGCAGATAATATTTATGGCACCAACGGCTATCTTCAAGATTAACTACTCTCTTCCATAACAACGTGGAATTTCCACCACTTGTTTAGCAGTTTGACCGAGTCCAAAATTACCCCGACGTTCATAGAATGAGCACTGATACGCTGCATGGGGAAGTCACGTTTAACCATCATATGTATACCCTGGTCCCGGTATTAAAAGTTAAATCTCCACTGCTGGATGAGGGCTTCCAACAGAGGTGAGCACCACCCTGCCATTCCGTCGCTAGTCTCTTCCCTCGGGCATCATCCCGTCGAACGGTGTGTTCTCTGATCCACGTACTCCTCTTTTTATCTCTCAGCGTAATTCCAGGCATGGATCTCTGAGTAATTATTTGTGGACTTTTCAACGTTCCTTCCATTGAAATATGTAATACATCTGTAAATGCTCAAGATTATTATTGTTTATTGCAAAAGAACCCATTCAACGTTGGTGCCTCATTTACACCACCAGCGGGACCCAATCTGGCTGGGTTGCAGATCCCTCTTCTGAGACACAATCTCCGATTGGCTCATGGACCTGGCCACTCAGAAACCTTCGCCTGGCTCTCCATCCCTTTCCACTTCCAGACCCGAGCCAGCGCGGGGCTCTCGCAGCCCGGGTGATTTTCCACTGCTACCTTTTTTGCCGAGCAGGGGGGAATGCATATCTCGGATTCAGCAACAAATCAAGTGTATTATATTGTGTCCAGTAATCGATCTCTGATGCATTTTCTTTTTGGCCCCCGCGTGTTGGTTCGGTTTGAGCTCCAACATCTCCCTCCACGTGCTGCGAGCTGTTCTTCAAGAAGCTCCCCAACAGGTGGAGTGAAACGCCGGGCGTCGTGGTTCTAAGCTTATCGTGGAAAGAGACTTGCTGCACAACATCACCAGTTTTAGCAGCAGCAACGCTAGTAGCAGTAGTAGCACTAGCAATAGTAGTATCAGCAGTAGCATTAGCAGCAGCAGCAACAGCAGTAGTATCAGCAGTGGCATTAGAAGCAATAGTAGCAGTATCGACAGCAGGATTATCAGCAGCAGCCGTATCAACAGCTGTATCGGCAGCAGCAACAGTATCAGCAGGATAATTAGTAGCAGCAGTAGCAGCAGCAGCAGCACTAGTAGCAGGAGTAGTATCAGCAGCAGCAATAGAATCAGCAGTAGCAGCATCAGCAGCATTAGCAGCATTAGCAGCAGCAGTATCAGGAGCAACAGCAGTAGAATCAGCAGTAGCATTAGTAGCAGCAGTATCAGCAGCAGCGCTAGTAGCAACAGATGTATCAGCAGCAGCAGCAGTAGAATCAGCAGTAGTAATAGCAGCAGTATCAGCAGTAGCATTAGCAGCAGTAGCATCATCAGCAGCAGCGTCAGGAGCAGCAGTGAGGGCAGCGGCAGTGAGGGCAGCGGCAGTGTCAGGAGCAGCAGCGGCAGTGTCAGGAGCAGCAGCGGCAGTGTCAGGAGCAGCAGCAGCAGTGTCAGGAGCAGCAGCAGCAGTGTCAGGAGCAGCAGCAGCAGTGTCAGGAGCAGCAGCAGCAGTGTCAGGAGCAGCAGCAGCAGTGTCAGGAGCAGCGGCAGCAGTGTCAGGAGCAGCGGCAGCAGTGTCAGGAGCAGCAGCAGTGTCAGGAGCAGCAGCAGCAGCAGTGTCAGGAGCAGCAGCAGCAGTGTCAGGAGCAGCAGCAGCAGTGTCAGGAGCAGCAGCAGCAGCAGTGTCAGGAGCAGCAGCAGCAGTGTCAGGAGCAGCAGCAGCAGTGTCAGCAGCAGCAGCAGCAGTGTCAGGAGCAGCAGCAGCAGTGTCAGGAGCAGCAGCAGTGTCAGGAGCAGCGGCAGTGTCAGGAGCAGCAGCAGCAGTGTCAGGAGCAGCGGCAGCAGTGTCAGGAGCAGCGGCAGCAGTGTCAGGAGCAGCAGCAGCAGTGTCAGGAGCAGCGGCAGCAGTGTCAGGAGCAGCGGCAGCAGTGTCAGGAGCAGCGGCAGCAGTGTCAGGAGCAGCAGCAGCAGTGTCAGGAGCAGCGGCAGCAGTGTCAGGAGCAGCAGCAGCAGTGTCAGGAGCAGCAGCAGCAGTGTCAGGAGCAGCAGCAGCAGCAGTGTCAGGAGCAGCAGCAGCAGCAGTGTCAGGAGCAGCAGCAGTGTCAGGAGCAGCAGCAGTGAGGGCAGCAGCGGCAGTGTCAGGAGCAGCAGCAGCGGCAGTGAGGGCAGCGGCGGCGTGGCCGCATTGAGAGAGAAAGAAGACAGGAAGCGTCGCAAGCGCTTTGGTGCGCCATCATCCCTCCCGCCCTGGTTAATACCATCAAGGCGGTATTCAAGAGCCCTCCTGGCGCTCTCGGCATAAGCCGATTTGGCACCCGTGGTGTTCGTGCACACACACACACACGCGCGCACAGACGGACACGCACGCGGACACACACGCGCTCACAGGGGATGGGCAGTGAGCTAAAGGCAAAGGCAGCCGGCAGAAAATGAGCTGTTCCCTTTGATAATGCCGCAGGAATACATTTTACCCTCTTTAAACACCTGAACACTTAGCCTCTCGCCTCTCAGATTATCAACCTGAATACTGTATATGCAGAATATATATGTTAATGTCGGTATTGTCGTGTCGATATGTGGAGGTGAATTGTAAACACGCAGCTATGGGAGGATATGTTTTATTAAGGGTTGTATTAATGAGCGCATTTGATTATACCGTTTATATATGTAATACCTGAGTTGATATCGAATGTTTTACTCCATTGTCATTCTCCGTAGCAGAGGGTGTTTTTCAGTAGCCATGGTATATATTTGCATCAAGATATTATGCTGTGGATGGACCTGTTCTTGCCATGGGAATGTCAACGATTAGCTCTGTGTAGGCAACTTAAAGAACTACCATCCTATTGTTCGCATTAACATTGACGCCCCTTTGTGAGAGTCATCATAATATGCCATAAACAGAGAATAAACACGCACACATTTAATTGATTAAATATCCAAAGCAAAACTAATCTATAGTAGAGGTTTTTTTTGTTAGATGCTGTAAGTATAAATGTGTCGTTAAACCCGCCACCACCCGACACAACCGACTAGTAAGGTTTGTCACGTAAACTAAACATGCCAATTCGTTACTTGTACAGCACACGGGTGTGTTGGAGAGTGAATCCACAACATTTACAAAAATAATCTGCTGAATAATATTCCCGAGACTCGGTTCACGCTATTCCTAACTGATTATTATTATTATTATTTGTACGAACGTGTAGGGACGAGCAAGATTCACGGAGCCCTCATTTAGCCTCCTGGATAAATAAAAAAATATATCTTGTTATTCTTTTGGCAGTTGTAGGGAATTACAAACAATCTTGTGAACACATGGAAATTGCTGCTTTTTATGCAAAATGGGGTCAGGAGGATAATCTGTAAAAAATAATATATATAAACATCTTGAACAATGCATAAATCGGCTCGCTTTCATTATTTTTTTTTGCTTCATGCGCTCCGCTTCTGGTGACCGTGTTGCGTATTTTTTTCTCCATTTTAATTCAAACGCTGGCTGAGGAAACCCACCCATCCACCCGGTGAAGCGTGTGATTATTATTTAATAATGATAATGATCCAGCTGCATTTCGCCCACCTAATTACCACGTCTTTTCCCAGCAGCGGCAGATGGGGCTACATTAACCCGTTTAGTTACACGTGCAATTACGCGCGCCTTTTAACCATCGCCCCGCTTGTACGCAACACGCACGGAGGCATTTTTTAACAGCAAATTTACGGACCCCTTTCTTTCGTGACGTGTTTACTCTACATTTTGCCCTTCTAAACCATGATTTCAGCTAATTCCAACAATAGCCAGGTTGTGAATTAAAATCCCTATCAAGTCAGCCCATCGCTAGATAGAATACAGGGTCATGGTAAAACAACATACATGTCGTTCCTTATCCTGAAAAGCATATTCCATTTGACTGTCTGGCTCACATGTACGTCTCTCTGTCCATTCTTAAGTCTATAGTTATATCAGTCTGTTTGTGGATTCGTCCGTCTATATATTAGTCTATTTATGTATGTTGATATCATAATTCATGTATTTATATCACCCCCTTTAGCCAATTAAAACTTCTCTAAGTCTGAATACTTGCTTTCCGGAGCATGCTGCACTAGGATGTTTAAACGATGATCATTATTACAGGAAAAAAATCACTCCGTCATGGTAATGTGGAATTTCCACCACCGCACCACTCACTCGATAAAGATGAGTTCCACTTCCTGGTTATTTTGAAGACCTTTGAATTATTATTTTTCAGTGGCATGGATTGCTATAATTACGTGTTTTTTATTACTATCCCTTAATCAAAAGCTCAACATATTTGCCAATAACACTGTGGGCCCCCCAAAAGAAAACAAAAGGGAAAATATCTAAAAGGCAACGTTTCAGGCAATGGTTCTATTTATTGATTCGCGAGTAGTTTGCCAACGCAGTATTACGTGCATTTTTTTCTCTCACATATATTCCTCTATCGTGCTCGTTAGCTAATTTGTTATGATGTTTGAATGAAGAAAAATAAACACCCCATGAATTTATAGAGACAGAAGATGAGTTAGTGAGGGGTGAAACCCGCTAAACAACTCAAAGCTTTCCGTTTCGAGAATCTCAAACCAACGTCCAATCTCGGTGAAAATTGGGTAACGACGGATGGAATTGTGTGATTTTTAATAAGCGTGGTACGGACACCGTCATCAACATGCATTCTTTTTAGTTCATGCTTGGGGTGGTGTCTCCTTTAAATATTCTCGTTATAAGTGGTCATCCTTAAGCCGGTCGCAAACATAATATGGATTTTACGCACACACACGCGCAAAAAAACACAGAGGACAAAACAAATCTCTGAAGCTGCTTTAAGCCGGCAGATTTTCCTGTAGAATAAAAAATTTATAAATCAATCACGGCCACCATATGCCATTCGATAACAAAAAAGAACCCCCCACATACGCCCCCCCCCCCCCAAAAAAAAAGATTGCACGTGAAAATAAATAAATAATTGCTGGAATTTTTTTTTGTTTTTACATCGGTCACACATTTAGTGTCGTGATGTTTACCGCCGCCTGAGACGTTGCTTGAAAGAACAACTCGTGTGTCTTTCCGGTAATTCTGTGAAGTCGGTAACGCGACGAGTTTCGAGAATAGCTTCACCAATCTGTTATTTCGCTTATAAGGCGGCGTTTATATTTCGTTTGCAGCTCGCACGCAAGCTCTTCGCGCTTTGAGATTTACAAGTATGGATGGACATTTTGAATAGATAGCCACAAATAACTATTATTCTACTGCACAGATAAATAGCCACAATGGACACGTAGATCAAACGTGTCCTCCAGTACATGAAACGCAATAATATGTGTATATTCATAATACACCTTTTTACGAGACTTTGATTGCTACTCATATATATGGTTCTGTGTTTTTATACAAAATGAATAACTGTGTCACATTGTACACGGCAAACACTGGCTTAGACACATTACATACACCGTACACACATTGTTTAACAATCAATACCATGCAAAACTCTTTGGTTCTTTCGGCAAAGTCACGTAGAAAGAAATTGAATTAAAGAATAATTGAATACGACGTTTCGATTGCAACACAAGCAACCATCATCAGGTACAAATGAATGAGAAAACAAACATAGTACACTTGGAAATATAATGCAATACAACACAGAGAGTCGGCCAACAAAACAGTCAACACCCCACCTGGTTTATTACGTTCTTCCAAAGACTTCTGAATTTGAAAGAGAGACAAAACACAGACACGGAGACACATAGACAGACACACAAGCAGAGACAGACTCACACAGAGACAAACAGAGAGAGAGAGACACACACATAGGCACACAACAATCGGTAAATTGTCTAATATTGTCCGACTGACGAACGCATCCTCAGCTTCGTGTGACGTAACCAATCCACCCGTGCCAGGTTAGGTGCACTTTGAGACCATGTAGATTTGGGGGGATGAATGTTTTTTTCAAGTAAAATTACGGAGATGAGGGTGATTGGCAGATGCACACAAAGACAAAGATCCCCCGTATGGATTGGTGGGGCAAGTGCTGTTAGCGAGTGCATATGAGAGCCGAGGAGGTGGGTGGCCAACACCACGCCCGCTTGCCTTCATGTCCCGAGTGACGATGTTTAGACACGCCGCACCAGGTACTCATTTCAGGCTGAGTCGAACTAGGGGAGGCCAAAGGACCTGTTCAAATAATCCTCGCTGGTGAGGGGGAATCGAATCCGAGTGGCCGGATTTCTAGCCCAGAGAGCTAACCCCTGCACCACCGCTCCCCACTCCCGCTAGCATGCTCACACAGACACACGCAAGCAATGGCTCCCAAACAGACACACACAAGTTTGGAGCAACTGTTGTTAGCAAGAACCTCTTATGGTCATAATGGCATTCAAGAAGGTGGTGTGGTCAGCAACAGGCCCAACCGTCTTTGTTTCCCTACCGCTGATGTGCAGATGTTGCGCCGAGTACTCAATGCAGGCTGAGTCGACTTAGCAGTGACCTGGGGTAAGATAACACAAACAAATGCCCTGATTGTTGTGCATCTTGGTCATGGAATTGAACCTGGGTTTTCCAGATTTGCAGTGTGATGCGCTAAATAACCACTATGCTATCACACACACACACACGTACCTAAAACAAAAGATAGACAGATGCAGCGCATCCCCCAAAACAAAGACAGCCTACACATGCTGTTGGGGCAACTGCTATTACCGAGCACCTATACAAAGGCAGGAATAGCTCACGAGAGGTTGGTGTGGCCATATACATACCCGGCCGCCTTTGTCTCCCCGGGGCCCTGGTCTCTCCGTATGAAAACCGCTGTTGAATTCTGATGAAGTGGTGCTACTCATTGCATCGACCCCTGAGAGATGATGGATTAAATAGATCGATCACCAGCTGACATCTGAACTCACAACATATCCGCGCGTGAGCCAAGTTCTCTCGCCACAGCGCGGCATCTGTGCCGACTCAAGGAGGCCACAGTCCAGCAGTGGGTAGAGCGTGGCTGATGATGCTCCTGTGTGTGTGCGCGTGTCACTAACCAGGACCAAAGGCAGCAGATTATGGCTCTTGTGGTTATTTTAGGGGGACCCCCCCCCCCGCGTCAGACGCATGAACTCCGAGTGTGCATGCATGTTGAACTTCATTCGCACCGTACGTAGCCAACCATGCTAACCGGAGATGGGGGGGGGAACAACGAACTAAACACAACAATCAGTTCTCTAGAAACGAGTTTTCAAATCTGGATGATTTAAACATGCATAGCTCTTAGCGGCTTCCTAATATCGGAAGGGAAGAGCGTTCCAGACGGCCGCAGAAGCGCACCTTAAAGCGCGCGAGATGACAGCAGAGAAACTACACAAGAGACGGAGGCGTAGCGAAATGAGAGATGCAGACAAGTGACAGAGCTTCAGAGACAGCAGCGATGAGAGACGCAGACAAGTTTAAGGAGCGAGAGACTTAAATTCGACCGTGTTTCACGTTAATCAGGATTTGAATCCGTGCGTGATATTTGGTTGACCCATTGTGTGGTTCGTCATTCCCCGGGCTCCCCCTTGAGCTGCTTTGGTGGGTCCTTAGCATTCGCGTTATTTGGTTACGAGTAGCGCCGACGCTTCCTTGTTGCATACGGTGTGGCCGGGGCCCGGGGTCGGGGAGTTAGGGAAGATATGGGATACGAAATAAAGAAACAAACTGCCATGCTCCCGGGAGAGGGGTGGCGTGCGCGACGAACACTCGAGAAAGACAATAGGCTATAGCGTCCGTCTCGTCTCTACACACATCCCCCTTACCCTGACCTTTGCGGATAGTGGGGGGGGGGGGGGGGGCGGAGAAGGCAGTGGGTCATTGCCTGGAGAAAAATAAACACATCACTTCATAACCGCTGCCCTTCCAAATTGTTTGGTTTTAGGGTCGCGGGCTACGCGGGTTAAAGCACATATTTAAAAAAAAATGTTTTAGAAAGTGTCTGATTTTCCATTGGAATATAAACGCGCCGTACGTATTCGTTTAACGGCAAGTGAAAGATTGGAGTGTAAATTTGACACGGGAACCTGGCAGAACATTATAATAATGTGCCGCACTGATTTCTGGCCAAAATAAATTTAGGAAGCAGAATAATATAATATTTTATATATATGTACTACATATCATTACTGTTGAAATAGTAAGAGATTTGTAAAAAAAAATCACAATCATGACCCTCCTTAATAAAAACATTTTGAAATCATAAAGCTTTCCTAAACAATTAGTATACATCAATAATTCGTATTTATCAACACATGCACTAATCACGAGTGATTTAACAATGAACTGCATATTTGATTAAGACGATTATTAACGCTTACAAATCCCAAATCAGATTCACAGCTCTTGCTTTTTATATTCGTTTATATTTATACACTCGTGCGGGGATTGCTGATACATTGCTTGAACAGCCTCCGCTATGAATTGGGGGCTCTAAGTGAGATTCCTGGTTACAGCTAACATCAGTGGCGAGCGATATCTGAAGCAGTCCTGAGCCTCACACCCCCCCCCCCTCCTTCATCAACCCGTACTGAGTTGCGTGGTGAAGTATGGTTACAACATCCCCATGAACAACATGGCTTTGGGGCAGACTTAATTCAGCAGTGGATTCAAAAAGGGCTGATACATTAAACGAAATTATTCAGTTTTTTTTATTTAAAGCTTTCGTGACTGCAGTAATTCATATTCTTAGCTCTTTCGGTAAAGTCACGTTGAAGGGAAACAATAAAATAATAAAATATATATGAAACAATACAAATTCTCACGACGTTTCGACCATAATGCAAACGGTCATCATCAGGTTTTTCACACCTGATGATGACCGTTTGCGTTATGGTCGAAACGTCGTGAGAATTTTTATTGTTTTATATATTTTATTATTTTATTGTTTCCGTTCAACGTGACTTTACCGAAAGAGCTAAGAATATACATTTTCAGGTTGCTCTGTTGGTTAAAGCATTTGGCTTCGAATCACAGGGTCGTGAATTGGAAAGCCAGTTGTAGGTCGACTCTTCCTATCATTAGCCTGAGGTTCATAAAACAAGTATCGCTGTTTTAGGAAGCCAAGCCTTGTTGTTTTAGGGAGAGACTGGCCCCTAGTATAGGAATGTGGAATTTCCATCGATGTCTTCGGGCCATCCGCTTTGAATGTGGAAACACAGCTTTTGACTTGACGACGTAACGTTGAACGTCTCTAAAACGAACCGAGAAGCGCACACGTCTCCCATACCAGCCCTACTCCAGTAGTGGACATTCCACATTACTATGACTATTGCAAGTTTCTTCACATCACACCCGCGTGTGGCTTCCCACAAAGTGGCACGTATCCCATTGAGCCTGAGGGATGATGGTGGGAGAGGGTGGCCCTCACCTGGATTGGAACCTGAAGCCTTCCGATGGCCTCAAAAGCCAACAGGCTGATGGCCTAAAGCAACATTTGCATTTATATGTGGAGACAGAAAATCCTTCTGCCTGTATTTGATTTTACCCACGAAGCTTCGCGGCGGCGACTCTAACCTCTACGCCGCACGGCCAAGGCTCGACTACCCTGTAAGTAAAACGACATAAAGAATGAAGAGAGAAGCGAAAAGCCAAACAGCTGGATAGAGGGCGTGATCAATGAGTGGGCGAAGAGACAGACGGATGGATGTGTGCTAAGAGAGATAAAATAGTATAAATTAGTACCTCCACAGGCTTCCCGCGGCCCTGGTCCTGACTCCCATCCATTGCGAGCCTTGGGGTGACTCGCTGATTTATTGCCTGGCCTGCAGATCCATTGATATATCGTTGTAGAGACACACAGCAGAGGGACCCCTCTGTGCGGAGTGTGTTAAAATAAATATATGAACCGCCGCTTTATACAATCTGCAGTGTTGCCATGTGCGTGTTAGATTGCGGGTTTGGTGTCAAAGTGGTCGGCACTGTGATCCCGGCTATCCAGGTTCAATCCCTAGGCGCGCACATCGGTGGCAATTGGTTTCTCAACCTAGGCTCGGCATCCCCAACGTTGACGCTGCCTAGAATTAACTTCTGTCACGGTGTGTGAACACCAGCAATAGTGAGACGAGGGTGGATGGGGGCATGTGTGGTGATGTCCCCACAATCTCCACAAATGTTTGACTTGCTGGCCTCAATAGGTCCTCACGAGAGTCTATACGACCACAATGGGATCTTTAAATCGGTGTGCTTTCAGATGCCAATAGAAATGGGGTGCGATGCTACGAGAGTTTTTTGCCAATCTGCTACGGGCTTTCTCTCAGGTCAACTTGGCTGTAAATGAGTAGACGGCGAATCTTATTAACATCATCACTTGGAAGACAAAGGTGGCCAGGCATGGAATTCGCCATGTGTTGTTTGGGTTTTTTTTTTAATAGTTATTAAGAGGACCATAACGCACTTCTTCAGAAACTGTGAAGAGTTGTTTTAGTTTCAATTGTTCAATGCACAAAGGCTTCGTGATTATGTATTTTTTTTGTTAACACGTTCTCGTGCGCTGTTTGAAAATCAACGCGGTCACTAACTCTAATTCGCTTGTGCAGATTCTACTGGGGTAAGTGAGGTGCAGGCATACCCCGGTTTACATCGGGGATGCGTTCCTGAAGGCTGCGACTAATCTCGAAACGTAAATCAAAGCCATTTATTTCTCCACAGTTAGAATCACAGTGCGTTTAGAGTATATGGCTGCTATTAATTTCCACGCGATATGCCACTTTCTTTGAGCTCTCCTTTGTGGCCAGTTTGTTTCTGAAGAAAAAAAAAGCTATATAGCTCAGCGGGCCTTACTTGGTAAAATAAAATACGAAAAAAAATTGCTTGTAGTTTAGTTTAATCTACATGATAGTAGGTGGAGGCGAAGGCCGAGAGGCGCCGGTTACAACAGAGAGCGTACGATGCTGTTCGCGACGTGGGGGTAAGGCGAAGCAAACTCGGGTAGCGGTATTAATAATAAAGTGACGACGCATTTGGCGAAACGACGTCAAAAAAGGGGGGGGGGGAGCGGGGTGCGAAAGAGACGTAAATCGGGCTATTGCCGTTTGAGCCTACGTTCGTGCAATAGTGATAATAATATTAATAATAGTGATAATAATATTATTAATATATAATAATATTATTATAATAATATTATTATAATAATATTATTAATATATAATAATATTATTAATATTATTATCACTATTATTAATATTATTATCACTATTGCACGAACGTACGAACGTACGCGTCAAAATTCAAAGTGCGCCCAACCCGCCGAACACGCCGGATGGAGCGACGCTCGTCTCTGTCGGCGGTCCGGAGCCAAAGTGGCCAAAATTTCCCTCTCCGCCACCCCCTTCCCCTCCCCCCCCCCCCCACAAAGTCGGTACTCGTTTTATAAGCCACGGAGGAATGATGATGATGATAGGAATAGGTTTTACCCTTTTACCTGGCACAAAAAAACTGACACCTTTATTCAAGGCATCATGTTTGCAATCACCACAACACAAGCAGTCAAAATGCAAACAAAAGAGACAACTCTGATAATAATATGCACTGTCCTTGAAATTTGATTGGTCCACACCCGAGACGGCTTTTCTTAGAACCTAGTCTCCACTGGTGTTGGACCAGAAGACGCCAAAAGGCCAGTTAAAAGGGTAAAACCTACTCCTATATCTTGTTACTGGCAAAGGAGGTCTCATAATGATGATGATGATGATGGTGGCGGTAGGCTGAGTCGACACCCGGCTGGGATTTATTGTTGTTATTGTTGTTGTTATTGTTGTCGTTTAACTCGCGGCCTCTCGACCGCGAGCCAAATCGCTCTGGCCGACCGCGACGCCAGCTGGTGGCTGCTCTGAGTGTAAACGTCGCGTCGACATCTCCACGAAGACACCGCTGAAGGCGAAGGGCTGCGCGTAGGGAGTGCAGAGCAAGCTTCGCTGTTGTTGCTGTGTTGCTGTGTTGTTGTTGTTGTTGTGTTGCTTTTTGCTGTGTTGTTGTGTTGCTGTGTTGTTGTGTTGTTGTAGTGTTGTGTTGCTGTGTTGTTGTTGTGTTGCTTTTTGCTGTGTTGTTGTGTTGCTGTGTTGTTGTGCTGTTGTAGTGTTGTGTTGTTGTTGTGTTGTTGTGTTGTTGTAGTGTTGTGTTGCTGTTTTGTTGTTGTTGTTGTGTTGCTTTTTGCTGTGTTGTTGTGTTGCTGTGTTGTTGTGTTGTTGTGTTGTTGTAGTGTTGTGTTGCTGTTTTGTTGTTGTGTTGCTTTTTGCTGTGTTGTTGTGTTGTTGTGGTGTTGTGTTGCTGTGTTGTTGTTGTGTTGCTTTTAGCTGTGTTGTTGTGTTACTTTTTCCTGTGTTGTTGTGTTGCGTTTTCCTGTGTTGTTGCTGTGTTGTTGTGTTGCTGTGTTGTTGTGTTGCTGTGTTGTTGTGGTGCTGTGTTGCTGTGTTGTTGTGTTTTGTGTTGCTGTGTTGTTGTGGTGTTGTGTTGTTGTGTTGTTGTATTGTTGTTGTGTTGATGTATTGTTGTGTTTTTGTGTTGCTGTGTTGTTGTGTTGTTGTATTGTTGTGTTGATGTGTTGCTGTGTTGATGTATTGTTGTGTTTTTGGTGTTGCTGTGTTGTCGTGTTGTTGTGTTGATATATTGTTGTGTTGATGTATTGTTGTGTTGCTATGTTGTTGTGTTGTTGTGTTGATGTATTGTTGTGTTGTTGTGTTGATGTATTGTTGTGTTGCTATGTTGTTGTGTTGTTGTGTTGATGTGTTGTTGTGTTGCTATGTTGTTGTGTTGATGTGTTGATGTATTGTTGTGTTGCTGTGTTGTTGTGTTGTTGTGTTGTTGTGTTGATGTGTTGTTGTGTTGATGTGTTGCTGTGTTGCTATGTTGTTGTATTGTTGTGTTGATGTGTTGTTGTGTTGTTGTGTTGATGTATTGTTGTATTGTTGTGTTGTTGTGTTTTTGTGTTGTTGTGTTGATGTGTTGTTGTGTTGCTATGTTGTTGTGTTGATGTGTTGATGTATTGTTGTGTTGATGTGTTGTTGTGTTGTTGTGTTGATGTATTGTTGTGTTGCTATGTTGTTGTGTTGATGTGTTGTTGTGTTGCTGCGTGGAGGCGCGGGAGCAGGAAGGCGGCGGCGGCGTCATCGGATTTGCGCGGCTGCGCTACGCCGCGCAGCCGAGGAATCCCTCACAATGAATCACCGTGCTAATGAGATGTCACCCCGGCGCTAATGAGCTCGCCAACTAAGGCGTCGTCTCGAGACGTCGGCTGGCCACGCAAATGGGCGCGGCGTGGCCGCTTGCGCGCCGCGCCACCCTCCGAGCCCGAACTGGGTTCGAATCCCGAGCCGTGGTGCCACAACAGACCAGGATCACGTGAGCACAACTCGTCCTAAATGATCAACTTGGGGAGACATACGTGGCAGGACGTGTGCGGTTGCTCCTCTGGCCGTAATAGATGGTTGCTAATATCCACTGGCTCTAACAACCCACCAGAATGAAGAGGGGATCTGTGTGCATCTATGTACGTGTCCTTATGCACGACGGACGCGAGTGTATATATGCATTTCTACGTTTGTATAGGTCTGTGTGTGACTTTGTGTGCATATGTGTTTCCGTAAATATTTATGTGAACGTGTCTTTGTATACGCGTACAATATCAGCGCGCTAACCGCTACACCACCGATCCCCAGACTGCACACACACACACACACAAAGACAAGCCAAAGATCACTCGTCGAGCCTTAGCAGACGTTTGGGGCCAGTGCTGCTAGCGAGCACAGACGCACACACGTGGGCAGGCATGAGCATTCGAATAGCGGTGTCCTATTGTTTTTTTGTGTTTAGCCCGGGGCATATTGGAACACACAAACACACGCGGCGCGGCACGGCACGGGGCGCGTTGCACAGCAAAGGGGCGTCGGCGCACGTCGCTACCACCACGCCAGCTTTGTCTGGCTCGCGACAGCATCTGCTCCGACTTGGCCGCTTGTTTGCTGCTGGAGCTGCGGTTGACCCCTTAGCCTTCAATTAACGGACGTTATGTAAATAATGTGCATGAGCGTTGGGGCGGGGTGCTGCCTTCTTCTGCTGCTGCTGCTGCTGCTGCTTTTACGCAATCCGCCGCGACGGGACGCCGCATCGCCGTAGCGAGGGTGAACTCCATCGATGTACTCCAGGATTTGTCTTCCCCGTGCGACGGTACGGAGGTGTGGGGGGGGGGGGGGGTGGCTGGTGGATCGCACACAGATCAACTTGTAAGCCCCTGTCCGTGATTACGCTTGCGGAATGTTTTCTTCTCCAAAATTTGCTCATCGTTCCAACGTGCATGTTCATGGAACCGACGTTTGAGAGTTTGGGAATATCGCTGCAGGCCGAAGTTCACGTAACTAACACCACCGCTCACGGTCCTTGAGCAGATACACGGTTGAAAAGCAAGTGGTGCATTGTGACGAGTCTAAACACAGTGACTCGCTCGATATATTAACACAATCATCCTTTGATATTCCCCCCTTCTATCCCACTGGTGCACTCGTTGGCATGTAACTCAAAAGGAATCCATCTGGAAGTCGTACAGAGCACAGTGCACCACCCTGTGTGCCGGAGAATGGCTTCGGAAGAGATGTTTCTCAGAATTTCACGCAGAATTGGAATCGTTGAAATCCATTGCAAAACGTAATTCGGTGCGTGGTGACAAGACGAGCCCGTTCAACGATGATACCTTTGGCTTAGGAGAAGAGAAGACTGTGTGGCCATTGATGACTGGGCTAAGACCATCGACTCACTTGCACTTAAGAGCCCAGTTTCATCATGGGTGGCTCACCCGGATTCGAACTCAGGACATCGGCGACGCTGGCTCCGTGCTCTGAGCCTCTGAGCCACTCGGTTACCTGCAGTGTTTAAGGCAGCACTGGGCTGCCGTGGGCCCTTTGGTTTTGCAGCCCCAAGATAAAGCCGGGCTCTTTGCGCAGAGACACGTTGATGGCCTCGGTAACGAGGAGGACGGTGAGGGCTTCTAATGTGAACGGGCGTTTAGTGTGGGCGACCATGATAAGAGGCATTGATGGCTGCGCCCGTGGAAGGGTAAAGGTGCAGCCCTGAAATTGCCTGGTAACGCCACTGCTGACGGAAGAAGCTCCGAGATACGGACCTCCCGAGAGCCCGTCATCAACGTATGTGGACCTACTCTTCAATGGTGACCAGACGTCACCGTTGACGGTAACACGTTTCCTCAATGCCCCCATGAGCTGCCGCGCCGGGAGGTTTGAATGGAACCGTCGCCCTCCCGAGTGTGAGTCCATGGCGCTCGCTGACCGTTTACGCGATGGGAGCAATGTTGGGATTGTGGTTTGGGGGTACGGAGACCGAACGGAGTTGTTTATTCCAGTTTATTTTCTCTGTCATGATCATTTGCTCGTTACGTGCCTTTGTTTTCCCGTTATTGGCGTACTCGTCTGCTCGTTTTTTATTTGCCAAGTAGGTGGGGGTTTTGTTTTTTACGTCATCTGTGTAAGGGACTGGCTCATTGATGTGCAGCGTTGTGGGATGCATTTGCATGAATGGCGCTCTATAGAAATGCATTATTATTAGTATTATCCCATCGTTGAGTTCTTGGTTTCACATACAGGTGTCTGTCATCGGACCGTGCCACACTTCTTGCTGCCGCTGCTGCTCGCTCCACGAGGAAGGGCCCCACTCGCAGCGAGCTTCGAGCAGTGCTCACCTCTGGCAGGACGTCTTGACGTTCAGCTGTAGCGAGCTGAGGAGGGTTACCAGTGACAGCACTGAACATCGCAACAAACTTGGGTTCGGGCCACATTCGCTCATCTCTACGGGCTTAAGAAAACTCTCACTACCGGTTGTGTAAGACAAACCATTAAAGGACATAAAACGCCTCCTGTGTTAACGTGACATGTGGCTGTACTGTCTGCAAGGCGGGCGATGGATTCGTGCTGGGGGAGGGAGGAGAAATAAAGTTTTAGCTTTGTGCTCAGCTGCCGGCAGCAAAATCGCGATAACATCGGTGAAAAATGCAAAAAGCGAAATTTCAACATAACCACGAGCCGTGTTCGAATCGCCAGATTGACCTACCCCGTGGTGTGTTTGCCTGCCCGAGATGACGACGGGAACCCAAGTGGAAGCCACACGTCTATATTTTAATCACAGGGAATTAAACATGTGTCACTGAAATTGTAATGAAGCTCTCGCTAAGCATTGTGCTGCATGCATTTGAACACTACCCACAACATGCGCTCACACTATATATATAGGATGCACCTGACACCAGCAAGATCACACATCCCAGGGGTATTAAGATAAAACACACACATACACACACACTCTATGCCGACATGTACACGCACACGCACCTATGGACATATATATTCCTTTTATATTGCTTAGGCTGCTGATGTAAGGATCGTTAGTGAGTCCCTATTAATGCTCTGCACAACGCGTAACCATATCATTCTTTCATACACACCCACACACACACAAACCTGCATATTTCCACGAAGATCCTCTGTGCTGACTGCTAGAGCAAGCAAGTGCTGTTAGCGAGCACCCATTAAGGCGAGTAATGCATAGACGGGAGTGGTTTAGCCAGAACAGATGTACAACTTGCATGCAGAACGTAACAGGTGCTCTACTTACGTCTGAATTGACCTAGATTCAGAAATAAAACCTAGTTTTTTTAGGACTGTAGTGCAGTGTGCTAACCATTGCACCAACGATCCCCACTCACATACAAAGGCAAAGATCCACCGTATAGCCTTTAAACAGACTGCTCGGGGCAAGCGGTGCTCGCGAGCAGTGCCTATGAAGGCCGGCACGGCACACGAGGAGGTGAGTGGCCAGCACAAGGCCCGGTTGCCTTTGTGTCCCCAGTGGCGGTGTTCACACACGGCACCAGGCGCGCATTTGAGGCTGAGTCAACCTAGGGGAGGCCCAGGACCGGTTCAGATAATCGTCACCGGGCGTTGGTGGGCGCGAGCGGGAATCGAACTCGGGTCACCGCCAAGGGAGCAAGCAAACATCCCTCTGGCATAAATGAACACGACGACAAGTGCGAAGACGACGCAGAAACCACATCGTCTCGCTCACACCTTCCCTCCACAGTGACAGAGTCACAGTCAGCCCGACGGAGTGATTAGCACCCAGCAGTGAACACAGGCAGGCAGGCAGGTGGGGGCGATGGAGTGGGTGGGGAGCAGTGGGGAGGGAGGGGGGGGGGACGAAGTGGGAGCAGAGCGAAGTGGCCATACATCATTGAGATGCACGACCGGAGCAAGGCAGACGTATTACTTACAGCGCCCCGCGTGAAACTGATAAGCTTCTGTGCGGCTGATAAGAGCCGCAGCCACCGCCGCCACTACTCGGCTTGCCGATGGATTTAATAAAGAGAGAGTGAACTTGTAACGGGCAGAGCATTGGGAGTAATTGGCTGGGGTACTCTCCGATAAGCCTCGCAACAGCATACTGCCAAGTGATATTTAGTTTTTATTTTATTATTTCAATTCGACCAATTTGGTCGTGCGTTTTTAAGCCGGCTAGTTTTGCGGCTGTACGCACCAAGGCTTGTCATGCTGTCGGATTATTAAGCATCGTGTCTTCATGTATTTTCCCATTACTGTATCATTCATTGTGGGCAGCAGACCTTTTGTGTCACCCCCCCCTCCCATCTCATCCGCCTCTCACTTAATGTGGTGGTCGTAAAAATAAATGAAATAAAATAGCTGTTTAATACGTTAGCGTAATCCCACACTTTGATTTCGGCGTAATTAATTCTCCGTTTGATTTCTCGCGTAATTATGCCCCATGACATTTTTAATCCTTTTTATTCAGCAATATGATTAACAAATCATTTCTCCACCAATTATACATTTGTCCAGAGGCGTATGCATAAAGGCATGCGGGGCCAATTCTGGAAGGCGCAACTTTGATGATTAATAATGCTTTTCTTTGTTCTGCAAAATGCTACCAACCGAAAAAAAACGTACGTATTATTATTATTTTTTTTGCTCGCAAAGAATTTCAGGAAATTAAATTCGGGCTGCGCTATCTCCTTGTACGCAAAGTGCTTTATAAACGCCCGTAGATGCTCAACTGAGGGTGCAATATAGCACGAGGGTGAACAGATTTTTTTTTAAATCGCCCCACCCAATAACGACTCGTAAAGAGACACTGCGCATTAGCCATTAATTCTCCCTCCTCTCCCCCACTATAGTCCTTTGATTAGAAAAAAAAAATGCAATTACCCCACCTTCCACCCCACCCATTCCATTTTAGAGTATACTATTGCAAAAAAGAGGGCTTTTCAGGTGTAATCCTAAAAGCCATCAGATAGATTTTTTTTTTTTACAAAAAAACGCACACAAGCACAATGCAATTTTGAGCAACGGATCTCAGTGAAGCCCATTGTGAATCACGCCGTTGTTATGCACACAGAGCTCTCGGCTGCATAAAAGGGCACAACATCAAGTGCATGGCATGATTGAAGGAAGCGGAAATGTTGAAAAACCACATGCATCAACTTTGGAACAAGATAGCGCCGAGGGAACGCATCAAACGGCCTATGAATGAAAGCAGAAAAATGCTAAGTGTGTGTGCGCGTGTGTCTGCACAGTGGGACATTTTTAATGATGGGCAGCCAGCCTCCCCTCATATTCAAGAGCCGCTCCGGCTTTCAGAAAGTTATACCGAGGCGGTTAGACAACAGTGACATTGATGAATTGCGTTGCACGGCAGTGAAACGGGTGTCCGTCGTGCAACTTTCACCGCCCTTCTGTCAATCCACTGCTGGATGAGGGCCTCCCCACGCCATGCAGGTCGTGGGGATTATTTGACCATACTTCACCACGTCGTACAAAAAAAATGTGACTGCACCATCCTCCACTGTCAACCGCATGTTGGTATGGGGGGGGGGGGGTATAGGAATATGGGATTTCCAGGACTGGCTGAGAAAAGGAACTGGAACGGGTGCCACGATGGCGAGATGTTAACTCCTTCGCCTGGATTGCAGGAGGTCGTGGGTTCGATCACGACCCTGACGCCTTTATATTTTAAAGGTTAGCATGTCTCTCTTTCTCCCCGTGGTCGCATGGATGTTTCTCTGAGTCCTCTGGTTTTCCCCCTCCACGTTTGGAAACATGCGACTATTTAGCTGCTTTACCTTTTCACATGATGAGCTACTTCATTGAGCTATCATTTGTGGCCAGGTCGCTCCTGATATAGAGCTATATAGCTCAGTGGGCCTTGCCTGGTAAGTTTGTTTGTTTAGAATTGACCAATGCCTCATGAGGAATTGAGCATCGAGATACTTTGGGTCAGAATCCTACTCGCTGTGCTGCATCACACAGACACCTCAGTACCCCATAAACAAATCCATATCCCTTTTTGTATAATGACGTGAAAATAGTTCAACATTAGTGTGTCTGCCAAATACAAATGCGTGTGGTCATGGCCACTGTCATGGAAATGTAAAGTTTCCAGCTCTGACTCAGGCCTGCCAGTAGAGTTGAGTGCAGACGGATTGCTCATGAGAACGGAGGCACTGGATTGTGTTTGTACGCCTGTTGAACTTATTTCACACCGTACACAGCCAACCGTGCTAATTACCGTGGAGACTGGGACTGTAATGAAGATTCGGCGAATGTCAGTCAGGTGGGAGCGTTGGCACAGCGCACTTTGCTCATAAGTTTGATCCCTGACCACAGCTAACGTCGGTGGCAAGCAGTAACCGAACCCCACCACAATCCACCTTCATCAACTGGCTATAACCAGCGTGGTGAAGTATGGTCAAGCAAATCCACGACTCCATCCAGCAGTTACTTGATACAAATCTGAAAATATTTATAATTCCCATGAATATTTTTTTGTAAATACGTGTTGTTTCAGTGATTGATGTCTTTGATTTAACCGAACAAGATTTTGTTCCATATTTGTTTATGGGTGAGGCTACATAGCAATACCACTGCCATGGGCTCAATTCTATTCAAATGTTTAACGTAAGGATATTTATATGTGTATATTGGCCCAACGTTGGCCCAACATTGCATATTTACCTGGGAGATGCCTCATGCCAGTGGTATTGTACAGCGTGGTCAGGAGTCAAACCCAGATAGTTGGGATTGTAGTGCGGTATGCTAACCACTATGCCACTGTTCCACACATAAACATACACTACCTAGATAAACACAAACACATATGTCCGTAACTACGCACAAATACACGCGCATTACCAAAGTCAAAGTGAAAACGTATCTACGCTTAACACAAGGTGGAAAACATATACCTACCTGCACTGGTGGCAGAGCGTCAGGGGTGCACACTTGGGTACATACCAACATACCTGGATGCATACGTATGTAGTGAGTCCAACTGAGTCGCAGACGTTATTCTTTAAAAGCAACACATTTATTTAGCATCAACACGTTACCAGGGTGGTGACCACCCAGCTAACTACGCTATACGTAGGAGTTACAGCTACTAAGGGTCGGACCCTCACTCGGGTCTCCGACCACGTGTTGATGCCTCGTAGGACGTAGAGCTTCCAGCTTGTAGGACGTAAAGCTTCCAACTTGTCGAATGCAGCGACCCCGGTCCCTCTCAGGGACCCACTTTATATCCTCCCGGGTCGGGGCTGGCTCCGCCCAGACCCCGCCTGCCTTCTCAAGCGTTTTAGCTCCCTCTCGATCCCTCTCAAGAGCTCTCTCCGGACACATGATCACCCCCTAGCCACCCCCCCACCTGGGGCCCTGTCTGTGGACACTCCGAATCACGTGCCTACGGGGTCAACTAGTGTGCCATGGCCCGGGACAACCCTGTCCCTGGGCTGACACTCTCCCGCTCCCCCTTGTGGGAGCCCGCACTACACGCTATGTGCGTGGTGCCCCTGCTATTCCAGTGCTCACCAAGCCCCGCTAGGGCTGGTACTACACCCGCCTACGGGGTGTACGCGATGACGGTGCATCGTACGCCGTGCTATGCTAAAGCCGGCATCACACAGCAACCCACCTGGTGCTGTCCGCGATGTAGGGACATCACATGCCACGGCTCTCCCGGGCCGGCACCATACAGTGGCATCCCCAATGTCACTACATCACCCCCCCCCCCCCCCTCCTCGTAGCATTCAGCCGTCCCAGCTGTCAACTCCCCTTCCAGGTGAACAGGTAAGTGAAATGCAAGAAAAAAGAAGAAAATAGTGTGTATCAACAATAACAGAAATAAATACCTCAACCCACCTGTACAAAAATTACACTTTCGACAAATGTACAAACCAACCATGGAGAAAGGTATAAACTAACGAACCCATAACAATAACACATCAACAAGCAAAATAAACGCATGAAACCTCGGGATCCCCCTACCACCACACCTTCTACCTTCACTGTGTAACAACGCTCGTGAGCTCAATGGCGGCCAGGATCAGCCAATAACCGCCACGGTAATGATAAGCAACTGACAGCGTGGGAGCGTGTGTGTAAGGAGATCACGAAAAGCGAGTCTTTGAGCGAGTCCGTGATGCGGGGCCCCAGGGGAGGTGGGCTCGCTCACCCTGGAGCTCCCGGGGGGGATGTGCAAATGTTCCATCAAACCCGGCTCCTCACGGAGAGCAGTAGGTCGGGTCGACGGATCTTCCATGCTCGAAGCTTGCGGAGATGGCATGCGCGGCCGCTCGGGAGACGTCAGGTGCGCAGCACCTTAGGGTGTAGGGAAGCGTAGGATGGCGGTGATGCTGGGAGGCGCCATCGTGGTATGCGGCAGCCGGATGACACGTACCCCGGCAGGCCACAATTGTAGCAGTTAACACGGCCGCCTCCGGAACGAGACGACGGTCTTGGCCGCCGCTGCTCGTCCGTTCGCCACATGCCATCGCCACACCGGTCGCCCCCACCCCGAGTCGACGCACATGCCAAAAGGTGCTCCGCTCCATCAGGTGGCCCCGGCTCCGTGCGGGACATGGCACACGTCATCTCCTGTCCCGTTGTAGAAGTAGCTGGGCTTGGATGCACTTAGCGACCTTGTGAGATGAGACGTCATCATCTTCGGCTGGAAGAATGGTGTGGAGGGTTTTCGCCAAGGACAGCAGCCTCTCGAGGACCAAGGCGTCGATTCCATCGTGGTCCATTTTAGGGAAGGCGGCTTTCGCTAGCGCCAAAAGCGCGCTACGAAAGGCGAGGGCCGACTCGGTCTCCCCCTTCCGCCGCGTGGCGAACCTGTGGCTCGTGTGTGCTGGAGGCTCGTAGATAGCTGCCCTCTGGTCGCCACTGGTAGCCGCGAACTCTTTAACAAAGGGAAGCCGACATCGGAGAGCTGGGATATCCATCGGCGCCGACGGCGCGTCTTCAATTTTGGTGGGCTGCGCGCTCCGAGCCGGCGACAAAATGGCGGCCGAATGCGCGAGCTGCGCCGCCGAGATTCCCACCTGCTGCGAAATGGCGGCGGAGTCGTCGTCCACGAGCGGCATCGCCGCTCCCTCCTTCCCCGTGAGACTGTGGGACTGATCTCCGCGAGGAGCGAAGCCGCAGGGTGGAGGAGCTCCGCGAGGCGACCGTGCGCCTCCCGGAGGGTCGCCTCCGCCGAAGCGTCGAGCGCCCGGATGGCGCCCTGATCCACTGGCAGCGTCTCCCCCGCATCCTCTGGAGCTGTAGGCGGCGCGAGGTCCTCGTCCTCGCTGTCTGACGTCCTGGTACGTGGTCTGCGACGTGTAGACATGGTCTACTGCTAGCTGTTGGCCACTTCTGACACCAGTTATAGTGAGTCCAACTAAGTCACAGATGTTATTCTTTAGAGGCAACACATTTATTTAACATCAACACGTTAACACAAAGGGGTAACTGCCCCTTTACCAGATACAGCCTAGGATTGTGACCACCCAGCTAACTACGCTATACGTAGGAGTTACAGCTACAAAGAGTCGGACCCTCACTCAGGTCCCCGACCACGTGTTGATGCCTCGTAGGACGTAGAGCTTCCAGCTTGTAGGACGTAGAGCTTTCAACTTGTCGAATGCAGCGACCACGATCCCTCTCAGGGACCCACCTTATATCCTCCTGGGTCGGGGCTGGCTCCGCCCAGGCCCCGTCCGCCTTCTCGAGCGTTCTAGCTCCCTCTCGATCCCTCTCGAGAGCTCTCCCCGGACACGTGATCACCCCCTAGCCCACCCCCCCCCCCTGGGGCCCTCTCTGTGGACACTCCGGATCACGTGCCTACGGGGTCAACCAGAGTGCCATGGCCCGGGGCAACCCTTTACCTGGGCTGACACTCTCCCACTCCCCCCTGTCGGAGCACGCACTACACGCTATGCGCGTTGCCTGCGCTATTCCAGTGCTCACCAAGCCCCGCTAGGGCTGGTACTACACCCGCCCACGGGGTGTACGCGATGACGGTGCATCGCACGCCGTGCTGTGCTAGAGCCGGCATCACACAGCAACCAACCCGGTGCTGTCCGCAATGTAGGGACATCGCACGCCACGGCCATCCCGGGCCAGCACCATACACTGACATCCCCGATGTCACTACACGTACATAAAGAAAACCGCCGTTCACCACGACGTGGTGGTGACGTCACAACGGTGCTTGTGCCATGCTAAGTGCACATACGTGCAAAGACAAAGATCCCCCCTGTAGCCTTAATGGACTGTTGGGGCGAGTGCTGTGAGCGAGCACCTATGAAGATCAGCACGGCACACGAGGGGGTGGGTGGCCAACACCACGCCCGACTGCCTTTGTCTCCCTCGTTACGATGTTCACAAATCACACCAGTTACTCATTTTAGGCTGAGTCGACCTAGGGGAGGCCCAGGACCGAATCAGATACTCGTCACTGTTTGTTGACCGTGAGCGGGATTCGAACTCGTCGCGCAGCGCGCTGACTACCACATTACCGCTCCCACAAACACACAAACGTACACAAAGTACAGACAAACATAAAAAAACACTCCACAATTTAACTTCTAGCGGAGCACCAAACAAATGTTGGAGGCGTGCGATATAACTTAAAGACTCGGCTGACTTAAAAGTCTTCTTCGTGCCAAGGAAAAAAATATAGATGCTTTCAAAGTTGGGGACGGGGTGGGTGGGGGGACGACAGCGCAGAGTAATGTGCTCTGTTTAGATAACATTCGAAAAATATGTACGGCGATAAGTGTATGTAAGTGATTGCGGGCCCCACCTTGGCGTCAGATTTGTCGTCTGCCTTCATTACAAACACGTGGCGATAACGGGGCCCTTCTTAAGCGTACAGCGGTATATGCGGCTTATGATAACGCCGATCGTAAGAAGAAGGAGAACGCAAGTTTGTTTGCGGGCGTCAGGGCCAGTTCGCTTCGCGGTTCATTCATCACGGAAGGCACGAAGGGGGAAAATTGGGGTCAGTTACAAAAACAGAAAGCCGACAAGAAACAAGGCACGTGCACAGGTGGGTGCCTTGGGTGGGCTCCGAGCTTTCATGGAGGTCGTGTCAGAGGGGCAGAGCGGCTCTGAGTTCAAACGCAGGTATAGCCCACCCGTCATTAGACTGGCTTAGTCTGTCACCAAGGACTGCACACACACACACAGACACAAACGACCCGTCATGTAAAATATTGAGTCAAGATGATGTATCGCTCAATTGAGCATGTGATGGGAATTCCACGTTCCGATGATGAGGGCGATTATATGCCTGTACAATGGCTGTTGGCCTCCCCACTATCGTGGTACTCATTTTATCGACCCCCGGAGAGATGATGGGCTGAGTCTACCCCCAACCACGATTTGAACCTGGAACGTTCCAACTGCGACCCGTTCCCTCTAGAACTGAACCACCTGGCCTGAACCAAGCTGATGTGAATCTAAATGTTGTAATTACTTTTAATTAATAATTAATATAAACTATTCATTATATACTCATAATTGATCTCTCTTGGCCAAATATATTATTTGACAAAGGATAACAAATAAATTATATGGCGATTATTTATTTTAAATGTTGACATAGTGTGTTACTTTAATTATTGTTTCATTTTACATAATGCATTAAATCCATGAATGTATTTATTTCATTATAATGAGGAATGAAACATAATGCATATGATTTGCCAATTAGGGCATAATTGAAATTGTGAAATGCATACTGAGTGCTTAAATATTAATAATAATACCAACGCATAAATGTATCCTGGCCCTCTCCATAGCAACGTGGAATTGCTACCATTGCCGTTGCTTGACAATGCCGATAAATGTCACCAAAAATAGACGATTTGAGAAGGGAGACCCTATGGATTGACTTCCTTCGTCATACTGGCGCTTGCTCTTTGAGCTCAAATCATTGTGCGTACGAGTAGATACTGGTGTGCGGTCGTTTTTTTTTTGCTTCGGCGTAGCGCTTGCGACGTGGTCAGAACACCGCGCTATGAACCCGGCGACCAGACTTCGATTCCAGGCCGTGGCTTACATCATCAGTGGCGAGTGATATCTCAACTGCCCCCCCCCCCCTGCCACCACCCCCTCCCCACACCACCACCACCACCAGAGTGGTGAAGTATGGCCAATTAAACTGCCATGACTAACAAGCACAGAGAAGCTTTATCCATCAGTCAATTGACAAAGGTTAATAATAATTATGATCATGATTATGCATATTTCGTTATTTAACCAGGCAAAGTCTGTGGAAACTTAACAATCGTTATCAAGGGAGATTTGGCCTAAAGGTAAGCACATGGACTTAATCAGAAAAAAAACACTCACCGTTCAACACAACGGACGGAATAAAACTTACAAAGCTCCAAACATATATTTTTTTTACATGAACACAATTAGCACTAATTCGCGCTGCGCTCAATAACAAAGCGTGATGCAGCGGGTGGTGCACTACTTGCCGAAAAGTTTGAAACACGTAAGACAACATACGTGTGCACATACACTCCATACCGACGCTAACACAATGTATACGCATTGTACGTCGACATCCGCCAAAAGCATTCTGCACAAAAACAAAAAAAACCTATTTAAAATTGATGTTTACCGATGGCAACGCTGCAGCAGCAGCAGCGTGTGATGGACCGCGCGCCGGCGAGAGTTTGTCATGAATGGAGGCAGTAGCAGGAGTGTTTGCTGATAATAGATTAAGATAGAGGCAGTACGGCCGAACGATAATCGCACATCATTCCGCAAGAGAAAATTTCCTGAGGCAGAGCCCGGCCTGGGGAAGTGATGCTTATCAGCCAAATTCAATCACCCCATTACAGCCAGAGCTCTCAACCCTTCCTCCCCTGCGCTCTCTTAAAGACCCAATCTGCTGGGACCCCAATCTCTTCTGCTTATCTCTCCGCTGCTCTCTCTCTCTCATTAACAAGTTCCCAAACACACCTTCTCTCTCCGCTTCTCTCCTTGTATTCTTGATCTCTCTCTCTTTCTCTCTGTGTCTGTTTCTGAGTCTCTCTGTTGATTAGTCAAGATATTTCTTTACAACAACAACAAACATATTCTTGGTTCTTTCGGTAAAGTCACGTAGAAGGGAAACAATACAAAAAAACCCAATATATTTTTATTATTTCATTGTTTCCCTTCTACGTGACTTAACCGAAAGAACCAAGAATATGAATCCCTGTGGTCACGAAAGCTTTAAATAACAAAAAACAACAAACATCACAACTTCTCTTTGCAGAGTGAGCCTACTCTTCCTAATGTTGTGTTTTGTTTCCCATTGCTTCGCCCAAAGGCCCTAAATGCCAAGTGGTCAGCAACAAGCAGCACTGTTAAAAAATTACAATAGTCTGTTATTGCATGGCAATATGTTCTTGTATGGCCATATGTTCAGGCGCTAAATGCCAGTGTCGAGGTCTGGTAAGCCACCTGGTAGCCACGTTGGGCTTTCGGAGAGAGAGAGATAGTTCGTCGAGTGTTGCTATTCCGCCACTGAAGGAGTGCAGGCTGCAGCGGTTTACGATGTAGTCCATCGTGTGGGTTACATGGCCACAATCACACGACTGTGGTTTCTGTTTTTAATGTTACATTTATGAAGGAGATGTTGCGAATCGAGCTGGCGATGTGCTGATGCGGTTGATGGTTTACACCACCAGCGTCTTAGAAGAGGAGTAGGAGTGTCAAAGCCTACGAGGTGCGATGTGTGGAGCTCGAACGAGGTGTTTGTTCTGGACGTTGTTCCACTCTGTTCGCCAGCGATCTTGTGAACATGGGTGAGACTCCAGGATGATGGGAGCGATGCAATCTCCTCGGAGGGACCGGGATTTGAGTCGGCGGCGTGGTGCATTGTTGACGTCTTGCTCGACAGGTCGGTGGTTGTCGTTGGCAAGAAAATAAAACGGGATTTATAGAGAGAAAAAAGTGAATCTCTCTCTATTTCTCTCTTCCCATGGAGGTGGCTGGTTGCACAAACTTCTGGCAAGAGTCCTCCAATGTTGGTCATGATCATCATCATGGCTCAACTGGTGCTGATGTTTACATGACATCCCTCTCCATCCGAATGACTCCTCCAACTCACGTCAGTCTCTGTTTAGGGTTAGGCCTTGTTGACTCTCTCTCTCTCTCTTCAAGTTATTTCTTATATTCGCGACCACGTTGATATTCTTTGCTTCTCTTATATCAAAAAATAAATGGCTCTCATAACAATATCCCAAGCCCCTCTTATTCATTCTCTCTCGGTTCCTCTGTAAAAGAATGTGTGTTTCTTCCGCCATAGGAATGTGGAATTTCCACCACTGGCTGAGAGCTGTGGACCGGAGATGAGAACTGCCTCAACGCTGATTTGAGCAAGACATCATGTTTGATTTATTACAGCACAATTGTGATATAGTTCAACATAACATATACATTTTAAATGCGTTCTTGTGCCACGTGAAGTTGAGTTCCCCTCTACATTGTAAGGACGTTCACCCATTCTCTCTTCTGGCATTATTCCCATCTCCACTGCCACTACTATGTCATCATTGCTTCCTTATCTTACACCCTTCAAAACTGTTTACACTCTGCTGCAATAATGGCTCTATAAATCAATTCAAATGGATTTACGACGGGAAATAGACAAAACATACAATTTCAAGCATTCACAGTCAATACACTTTTTTCTATTAACTGAATCTATTATCACGAGTACACCAAATACCAGCTGTAGTGATATCACCTCATTGTTATTGCCGACAATGATGTGACTTGGAATTCTGTAAAAACATGAATTGCATTTTTCTGTTTAAATTCATGGTGTTTTCTTATCAGCCATGTGGTTCATTCCAAAGGTTGATACTCTTATCTTCTAAGACATCTGGCCAGCTTGGAAGAGTTGGCCAAGTAGCCCCAAAAGGCGGGTTATCTAAAGCCCCCACTGCCTTCCACCAGCAGTTGCATGAGCAGTAAATGCAGGACTGCACCTTTATCTATGCACCGTGAAAATTTGGTGGAAATTTCACATTGTTATGGCAGGGGAAGTTTATTCATAGGACAACAAACCAGTACCAATTTTATTGGCCCTAAAAAAACGATGGGCTGAGTCAGCCCCCATCTGGGATTCACTCACTTTCCTAATGTAATTAATTACAAACAACTAATTGAAAAAGGCTACAAAGTTGGGTCCAATATAATATTACAATGGATCTCTGGCTACACAGAAAAGCCTCAGTTTCAAGAACCATGACCAGAAGGTTTCTGCAGTGGGTTGTTTGGCCATTTTTTATTGCAATATATTTTTGCCACGTGACCGAAAACTGTGCCAAGCCAGGTGCACTTTTTTAGGCCACGTCAAGTGTCGATGGCGCACTGACATGACGCCACGGGACAGACCCAGCAGGTGCCATGTGTTGGCTGACTGAGATGACTGGTAGATACATCAGCTGTACCCCCCACTGTGCCAACTTGCTGCATTTTATCCGCCCGGCGCTCCGCTCGTTGTTGTTGTGTGCATCGCTCCTCTGCCACGAGTTGTTGTTTGAGGGACGACTGCCTCTCACTGCCCAGTAGCGTCCTTCAAATACACACACGCACCCACTTATTCTCTACAGATTGACTACCATAACCCCCGCGTGCTGTATTCCACCTGCAGGCATCACCTCATCGCTCCGCAGTCGTTTATCAAACGGTCGATGATTATCCTGGGAGTGTGTGGGGGGTTCGACGCAGCCTCCGGTACACCAACCCCACCCTACAGCACCACCACCACCACGCCCTACAGCACCACCACCACCACTACGCCCGTCCACCCGCGAAACAGCCCCCGACCTGGACCGCCCGGTGAGTGTTATTGTGCGCGTGCGTGCGTGCGTGCGCGCGCGTGCGTGCGCGTCGGTGACACGCGCCACTCTGGGACTGTCCCCGCTCGGGTTGACTCCCGGCTGCCTTCATCAACACTGCCCGCAGCCAAAAGCAACATCGAGGAGGAGGTGGAGGGAGGAGGTGGGGGCCTCCCTTTAATTTCCTGCAAGTTAACACCTCTCCATAAAATGAGCACAATCGTGCCGCTTCAGACTTGCTGCGTGGCCCCCTCAAGCCCTCGGCCGCCCCTCGATGTTTGGACAGGCCCGCCAGAGGTGGCCGTGTGACGTCTTTTTTTCGAGGCCTTTATTGTTGTCCGCAGGAACACCGGGGTTTTTTTGTGTGTGTGTTGCCGTTTAAGTGTCTCGGAGGTGGGCGAGAAGTGTGCCGCGTGATGAATGTGTTGTTGATGAGTCTGGCTCGCATTGCCAACAGTTACCAAACCCCCTAACCAATACTCGCTGTACGGTTGCTTATTTATTTATTTATTTGGCTAGTTACGCTTCGAGCCTGAGACGGTTGTGTCCAGGAGTGCCCGTATCTCGCTGCCGCCGCGGAACTTTGTTGTAATTGTCAACTAATAACTTATGATTTTCTTTTTTCTCTTATCATGGTTCCTAACCACAGGCGCAAAGGCCCAAACTGCCAAGCGGCCTGCAACAAATAGCACTATCTTTACAAACAGAGCGTTTCTGGATGATTGTGAATGTGGGGCCGTCCTCATTTGATATGCCAAGGCATCCGTTTGTCCGTAAGACGATCAGTGTTGACTTAACGGCACAAAAAAAAATCACTCGAGGAGGAATTTGCCCAACGACTCAATGCAGGGCCCTGCTGAGAAGCGACCCTTTAACTCAGCTACACTCACACGGTTGTATCATCGACATTCAGAGATTGCACTTGTGCATCCATTTCGTCAATCCACTGTTGGATAAGAGCCTCCCCATGGCGTGTGGGTCAGGAGGGTTATTTGACTATACTTCACTACGCTGGGCAGTGGGGGTTGTTGAACGCAGGGAGCATGGTGCAGTACAGCAATGCATGTTGCTGCACGGCCCTCTGTTGACACCATAGCCGCAAAGCAAACCTATAATGCCTGTTATATGCATGGGGGTTGTTCATCCAGGCACTACCAAGGCCAAAACCCTGTTTATCTTCTGATATCTGATGGACAACTTCAGATATTTGGATAATTTCGACTATGTATGAATGTTATGCATGCTAACACAAATATCGTTACCCGATGCCGCTTGGTGTCACTTTTGGTGATAAATCCGAGAGACAGAAAGAGGAAGACATAGATTATAGAAGAAACATACTAAGGTGATAGGTGTCATATTGACTGTCAAAAGTGGCCTTGCGTAGGACACCTCCTGGCTAGCAGGACACGTGGTGGCTAGCAGGACACGTTGTGTCCAGCAGGACACGTGGTGTCCAGCAGGACACGTGGTGGCTAGAAGGGCGGCCTGTGGCCGAGATTAACAGCGGAGTGGCAGCCAAATGAGGAAATGCGCGCGAGAGGTCGAAGGTAACACCTCCACACGAGGCGATGGAATCGCCTCGTGTGGAGGTGTCACATGGATTGTGGCCGCCTGTGAAATACAGCACTGGTGTTCAGGTTCTGTTACTAACTTACAAGGCCCTGAATGGTCCAGCTCCTTTGTACCGGAAAAAGAATCTACCCTTCTGGTGTGCACCCGAACGTGACCTTCGCTCGTCACACTGGGCTCTTTCTGGTCCCGACAACGAGGCTTCTCTCTGTGGGTCACAGGTTAGTATGTTCCTGCACTCTGATACTCTGGAATTCATTGCATGCCGTCGGTATTTTAAAATATGACCTCAAAACGAATTTTATTAACTTGGCCTTTTCAAAATAACGTAAAAATCCTGTCTCGTGACAGTGTTTGTGTTGTCTTTGTGAATGTATTCTGCTTGTGATCGTACAGCGCTTTGGAACATTTGGTTTTGCGAAAGGCGCCATACAAAAATAACTAGGTTTGTTGTAGACTGGGCAAGACAGTGGAAGCCGGTAACGCCACGGCGAGGCCTTCATCTAACAGTGGATAGATGATGACCGATGATGACGATGATGACGATGATGATGATGAAAAGAGCATCGGGCAAGAGAGAATACAACAGCATCTCTGTGTCGTCATCTTCTAGGTGTCGATCCTTGACTTGGTGCGAAGTTCCTCTGTTGACTCCGCAAGGATTTTCTTCATCTGTTGCTGGCGCAAAATTATCGAGCGCCCGTGACGCAACTGGCAGTCGTGTAAAAAAAAAAACGGCGGAAGAGAAGTCCTCGACAGCGAATATTTTAATATTTGTTCAAAGCGCGTGGGCACTTGTGTAGTAACGTCTCGGTTATTGTGTATTAATGCAATATTCATCGGAGACAACATGCCAGCATAAACACTTTGAAATTAAAATGAGCTATTGGATGGGTTTCTCAGCTGACAAACGCGCATCACTAATGCAATCATCATCCAACTTTACCGTTGCACGCCTTGGCAAATTCAGCGAAAGCACAAATGGTAGAAGATGGGCACGTGTGGCCGTGGTGCAATGGTTCGCACGTTGGGACTTGCAATCCAGAGGTCGCCGATTTGATTGGCGCCATTTTATTAGCCGCCCCTTCCCCTCTGTGCACCCAGCGTTATAGGGGCCATCCATTGAGTAGACACGCAAAAATCTGTCAAAACTTGACGCCTCCCCTCCTCCCTGTACGCACGCGTACTTTTTACACCCCCCCCCCCTCCAATCTGCGTACTTACGCTTGACGCACTCCCCCCCCCCCCCCCGAATCCTACAGAACGGCCGATATTTAATCCACGCAGAAACGATCAAGGATTAATAATATTAACGTGTTTAAGCAAACAGATAGTCCACCGCCGGACTATCTAACTCATTTGAAGGCCAATGTAGACACATTATTATCGAGGCTTCACCTCCCTCACCCCGTTTCCTGTGCGTACGTAGATTGTCAGTCGACCCCCCATACGCAAGCGTACGAATTTGGGTTAACCTCCCCCTGCCCCCTCCATGCGTAACGGACGACATGGATGGCCCCTAAATGGGTACCAGCAAAGTTCGTCGATCGGCAGGTCGCACGTGGTGGGCAAAAAGCGTGGCTACTCCCACATCTTCGAACACGTCTGGACGTCGTGGAAGAGGAGGCGAATAGAGCCTCGAGAGGGCCTCTCTAGAACGTATTCGAGTGCAGGAGCTTTAGGCAGCAATGGTATAGAGCGAGAAATTATCGGGCTGCATCTTTATACCAAATCGAGTAACAAGGTGATGGAATCGGCCAAATATCTCCTAAACAGGGGCGTTGGAAGTCAACAAAATATTTTTTCAATCGCCATCTCATCGCCCCACGGTTAGGTTTCTAACAGTTGATTCTCAGGAGTCGACTCAACCCATCTTTTTGCGTGCCCTCATCTCTTTATCAAAGCCAGCGTCCCAATGAAAAAGAATGTTCATATGCATTGGCGTACTTGAACCAGTGGTGGACATTTTACATTCCCACTGCAGGGCCAGTGTCTCCACAAGACGATTATTGTTCATCGTTTATTCATTTTCAGCCACTGCTCGATGAAGACCTTTTGACTCGCCATCGAACAAAGACGGTCGCTTGCATCGCAAGATTTCAGATGCGCTCCTGCGCGCGTCTGGAACCCTCTTTCCTTCGATATTAGAAATTCACCGGAGCTATGCACTTTCAAATAATCTAGATTGAAAACTTGTTTCTTCATAATTGCTTTTTGCGTTTTGTTTGTTGTCCTTCCCCCCGCACCTCCGATTAGCATGGTTGGCTACGTACGGTGCGAAAGAGTGTTCAACATGCATACATCTGCATGCCAGGTCAGTAATGGATGTTTGACCATACTTCACCATCAACACCGAAGAGACAGGTGGCAAGACATGTTTGCAGTCGTTGCCACACCATCTTGTGTTGCCCCGTTCTAATAGGCGCTCACTAACAGCACATGCACCAGCGGTCTATAAAGGAGAAATAGCAGGATATTTGTAGAAATTATGTATATACTCAACACACAATCCCTCTGGGGTAGATAAACAAATTAGTAGCGCCACTTTGTTGGAAACCAACAATGTTTGACCTATCGGAGAAATGTCCCCTGCCACATGAATGTGGAATCTTTCACCAGTGGCTTAGGTTTGCTTATGGAGATGAGCATCACACAATGCTTCTGCATTCCGTGAATAAACTTCATCTCTTGACTTGAGTGAGAATATTCATGAAAACCCATTATCACAAACAAGTCATTCTGCTATATTCTTTGGGTCTTTTGGTAAAGTTACGTAGATAGGTTCAAAGAAAAATAACAAAAAAACTACGACGTTTCGATCGCAACACAAGCGGTCATCTTCAGGCAAAGGAGTCAGCCTCCGAAGGACGCTTGTGTTGCCATCAAAACGTCGTAGTTTTTATTTTATTTTTCTTTGAACCTATCTACATGACTTTACCGAAAGACCCAAAGAATGTGAATTCCTGCAGTCATGAAAGCTTTATATCAAGATTTAAATCATTCTGCTATATAAATGAGAAATATGTCCGTACGCGTGTGGTGCATACAAACAGCACCGCGTGTAACACTTTGTGCCGAGTCCTTTGGACACTAATTGCTACATGAAATAGAGAAAAAGGGCAAATCAACTCACTGTGATCTCAATCAAACTGTGGTGTGAGGGACGCAGACTGTGGCATGGCGACCGCGCAGGAGAAATGTTGAATGTTGCGGTTACAAAACACACCAATAATCAAAGCGAAACGAATGCCTGACTAAGACAAAACACACCGATAAACAAACATGAAACACATGCCTTACTAACAGAAAACTCACAATACACAACATGAAACACGTGCCTTACTAACACAAAACACAGAATACACAACATGAAACGCATGCCTTACTAACACAAAACACGCCGATACACAAGCACGAAACGCATGCCTTACTAACGAAAAAAAATTGATACACAACGTGAGAGACGTGCCTTACTAATACAAAACACACCAATACACAACATGGAGACATGCCTTACTAACACAAAACACACCGATACACAATGTGAGAGACATGCCTTACCAACACAAAACACACCGATACACAACGTGAGAGACGTGCCTTACTAACACAAAACACACCGATACACAATGTGAGAGACATGCCTTACTAATACAAAACACACCGATACACAACATGAGGGACATGCCTTACTAACACAAAACACACCAATACACAACGTGAGAGACATGCCTTACCAACACAAAACACACCGACACACAACGTGAGAGACATGGCTTACCAACACAAAACACACCGATACACAATGTGAGAGACATGCCTTACTAACACAAAACACACCGATACACAACGTGAGAGACATGCCTTACTAACACAAAACACACTGATACACAACATGAGAGACATGCTTTACTAACACAAAACACACCGATACACAATGTGAGAGACATGCCTTACTAAAACAAAACACACCGATACACAATGTGAGAGACATGCCTTACTAACACAAAACACACTGATACACAATGTGAGAGACATGCCTTACTAACACAAAACACACCGATACACAACGTGAGAGACATGCCTTACTAACACAAAAAACACCGATACACAACGTGAGAGACATGCCTTACTAACACAAAACACACCGATACACAACGTGAGAGACATGCCTTACCAACACAAAACACACCGATACACAATGTGAGAGATATGCCTTACTAACACAAAACACACCGATACACAACGTGAGAGACATGCCTTACCAACACAAAACACACCGATACACAATGTGATAGACATGCCTTACCAACACAAAACACACCGATACACCATGTGAGAGACATGCCTTACTAACACAAAACACACCGATAAACAACGTGAGAGACATGCCTTTCCAACACAAAACACACCGATACACAACGTGAGAGACATGCCTTACTAACACAAAACACACTGATACACAATGTGAGAGACATGCCTTACTAACACAAAACACACCGATGCACAATGTGAGAGACATGCCTTACTAACACAAAACACACCGATACACAATGTGAGAGACATGCCTTACTAACACAAAATACACAAATACACAACCTGAGAGACATGCCTTACCAACACAAAACACACCGATACACAACGTGAGAGACATGCCTTACTAACAAAAAACACACCGATACACAATGTGAGAGACATGCCTTACTAACACAAAACACACTTATACACAACATGAGAGACATGCCTTACCAACACAAAACACACCGATACACAACGTGAGAGACATGCCTTACCAACACAGAACACACCAATACACAATGTGAGAGACATGCCTTACCAACACAAAACACACCGATACACGTGAGAGACATGCCTTACTAACACAAAACACACTGATACACAATGTGAGAGACATGCCTTACTAACACAAAACACACCGATACACAATGTGAGAGACATGCCTTACCAACACAAAACACACCGATACACAACGTGAAAGACATGCCTTACCAACACAAAACACACCGATACACAACGTGAGAGACATGCCTTACCAACACAGAACACACCGATACACAATGTGAGAGACATGCCTTACCAACACAAAACACACCGATACACAACGTGAGAGACATGCCTTACTAACACAAAACACACCGATACACAATGTGAGAGACATGCCTTACTAAAACAATACACACCGATACACAATGTGAGAGACACGCCTTACTAACACAATACACACCGATACACAACGTGAGAGACATGCCTTACTAACACAGAACATACCGATACACAATGTGATAGACATGCCTTACCAAAACACAAAACACACTGATACACAATGTGAGAGACATGCCTTACTAACACAAAAACACACCGATACACAATGTGAGAGACATGCCTTACCAACACAAAACACACCGATACACAATGTGAGAGACATGCCTTACCTACACAAAACACACCGATACACAACGTGAGAGACATGCCTTACTAATACAAAACACACCGATACACAACGTGAGAGACATGCCTTACTAACACAAAACACACCGATACACAACGTGAGAGACATGCCTTACCAACACAAAACACACCGATACACAATGTGAAAGACATGCCTTACCAACACAAAACACACCGATACACAACGTGAGAGACATGCCTTACCAACACACAACACACCGATACACAACGTGAGAGACATGCCTTACCAACACAAAACACACCGATACACAACGTGAGAGACATGCCTTACCAACACAAAACACACCGATACACAACGTGATAGACATGCCTTACCAACACAAAACACACCGATACACAACGTGAGAGACATGCCTTACCAACACAAAAACACACCGATACACAACGTGAGAGACATGCCTTACCAACACAAAACACACCGATACACAATGTGAGAGACATGCCTTTCCAACACAAAACACACCGATACACAACGTGAGAGACATGCCTTACCAACACACAACACACCGATACACAACGTGAGAGACATGCCTTACCAACACAAAACACACCGATACACAACGTGAGAGACATGCCTTACCAACACAAAACACACCGATACACAACGTGAGAGACATGCCTTTCCAACACAAAACACACCGATACACAACGTGAGAGACATGCCTTACCAACACACAACACACCGATACACAACGTGAGAGACATGCCTTACCAACACAAAAACATATACCGATACACAATGTGAGAGACATGCCTTACCAACACAAAAACATATACCGATACACAGCATGACACTGCATGAGACGCATGCTGTGTCATGCTGTGTATGTTGTGGCTAGCAGGGCACTTCGCGGCCGACCGCATCGGCTATAGGTGAGGCCGTCTGCCCTGAAGGTCTCCCACCACCTCATCTTAGGTCTTCTCTTCCCCCTGGCCGCCGGCTTCTTGGAGACCGCTCCGTTGCCGGTCGTCGGCGACCCGTCCTCGTCCGTCCTCAACATGAAACAAAGATCAATGTGCCTCGCATTTTGTTTTGCATTAGCGCAGATCCAAGTGGCGTCAGCGAGCGCCTATTGAGGCCCCGCAGGATGCACGGCGATTCGGTTGATGTGCGTGTGCCGGGTGGCTCGTGACATCGCAGCATTGTGAGAAGCGGTGCCGGCTTGCGGAGGCCTTCATCCAGCAGCGGATTGCAGCCAGCCACCTTTAGGTATTTAAGACAGGACAAAAAAATAAGACGTGTTTTACATCCAAAACTCATCCATAATAGGTATATAAACGCGCACACATTCACAAGGGATGCATTTTATATTCGAACATTTTTAGATTTTTAAGGATAATTTTGTATATTTTTCGGATTTTCGGATCATTTCAATTACGTGCACACGCATACTGTTTCTTATCATCATCATCATCACTACGTGGTCAGGAAACGAAACAAGTTAGCTATAATACAGGTACGAGATCTAACCCCAAACAAAAAAACCTGTGATTTAAAACTTTCGTGACTGCAGGGATTGATATTCTTGGTTCTTTCGGTAAAGCCACGTAGAAGGGAAACAATAAAATAATATCGTTTTATATTTTTATTATTTTATTGTTTCCCTTCTACGTGACTTTACCGAGAGAACCAAGAATATAAAAAAAACCTGTTACGAATGATATTGGTCGCGAAAGCCTCCTACGTGTGCAAACAAGTTAGCTCTTATTGTAGAGTAGTATACAAACAACTCTTTAAACACACACACACACACATCTCGACTTAAAGCTTTCGTGACTGCGGCAATTCACATTCTTTGCTCTTTAGGTTGAATTCACGTAGATAGGTTCAAAGAAAAGCAGAGGAATAACACACACAAAGACAAACTATTCGGGCAAGTGCTGTTAGTGAGCACATGCGGAGGTCGGCCTGGCACACCAGGGGGTGGTGTGACCATAACCACGCGCGGCCGCCTTTGTCTCCCGAGTGGAAATGGGGAGGTTCAGGACTCGGTTCAGATAATCGTCATTGACTGTGACCGTGAGCGGGAAACGAACTCTGGTCACCGATTACGTAGCGCAGGGCGCTAACCACTGCACCACCACTCCTCACTTCACACACACACACTCACAGACGGGCGCACACACGAACCCACACACGCGCGCGCGCGTGTGTGTGTGTGCATGCATAACCCCGGCAAAGTTATATTGCTGAGCAGATGAAATAAATATATATTCATGCCCGGAGCGATGTGTTTTCCAGCTCTCTAACAGTGTGTGCGTGATTGACACTTTAACAAGGCCACCCTCTAAAGAACCCTTCACATCAGTGAGTCTTTCTCTCTTCGAGTCGCTCGCCCAAGCGCGCGCGCGTCTCCGCCAGCCCAACCACTCCTACAGCCCCACCCCCCCTCCTCCCCCAAACGCCCTTCCCCAACCGCTCTCGCATTTTTCATATATTTAAAAAGCCAGGAAACATTTGACTTGCAATGTGGTCCCCTTTGGGAAGAGGGATGACAATTTTTGAGCGAATAAATATTAATGCGTAGGGGAAGGAGGAGGAGGAGGCGGGGAGGGGGGGGTAAGGAAAAAAACTCCCCCACGCGGAATGGCAAAGCCGAGCAGACTGCGACCCCCACCTCCCTGTGAAGGCAAATCCGAACAGGTGGCGTGCATGCTAACGAGCCGTTCATAATAATTACAGTCACACTTGGCGCTAAATGATTTGCAATCGTTCGCTTCGAGGTTTCACCCCCCCCCCCAAACCCGGTTGAAGTCGCCGTGTGATGATGCGAAGTTCACCCGCTAATTCGAGCGCCCGCAACGCACCGCGCGCGAATCCGTTTCGTTCTGTTCTGTTTCGTTCCGTTTCGTTCCGTTTCGTTCGTCGCGTGCGGGCTCCGGCGTCCCGTCGTCGTCGGGCGAACCAGCCCATCAGCCCTCACGTGGGATTCTAGAGCGCTTCAGCTTTGCAGAGGCTGTGAAACCACCACCGTTTTTTTGGAAATTGGAAGAAAAAAACATGTTACACCAACTGCCACGTGGGCGATAGCGGTTATGAACGTGCTTCATGTAACACGCCGTCTGGAAGTACAAAGTTGAAGCCCCCTTGCAATTGTTTGCTGACGCCACTGCTGGCAAGAAGGGCCTCTGCTCAAGGGAGCCCTAGATAGGCCCTCCACAGTTGGTTTTCGGCCTACTCTTCCACCCTAGCCAGATGTCTCGGAAGAGATGGGTGTACCCACGCTTTGCCCACCATATGCGACTTGCCGATCGACTCACTGCGGCGCGCCCACTCGTACTGCTGGGTGCAATGCGCCGACGGGGGATGGTGGTGGGGGGGGCGACTGAAGCAACTTGTCCATGACCTCAACCGCCGTGCCGGGAAACGGAATCGAGCCGGCGACTTCTGGAATGCGAGTCCAGCGCGCTCACCATTTACACCGCGGCAGGCAAGCATCCTCTGAGAACGTGAACACTTTTAAATTTGACTCTGACATTTTGACTTTTGTCGCTACAAGACCAAAACGCGGCTACTGCTTTATCGTCTGCGGCCATTCAGGCTGAGGTTCTCAAAATGAGCCAATTCCATTATTTCCACCGGCGTTTTTTTTTTGCGTGTGATCACAGCCTTACCTCTCTCCATTGTGTGCAAATCCAGCCAGTAAGTAATGTGTTTCCCGCAGAATGAAAGGGATTCTCTTCAAATTAGTGGGAACCGTTACTCACTGCTGTGAGAAACGCTGCAAGAAGGGGACGCATTGAAATCACGGTCAGAACATGTGGATGCGTTTGCTGACTGAAGCGTGTCTCCCTGCCGCGTGCTGCAGCATTTGGTTGCTTTTGTTTGATTCCCGGCTGCAAGATCCCTCCTGTACGAAATCGCACTGCGCATTGTTGTAGAGCATTATGGGTCAAATCATATATATATACGGATATTAAGCAAATCTAATTCTGCTGGTGAGACACTGAATGTCTAACCGGTCAACAGTTTGCTTGTAAACCAATGCCTCTGAAAAAATGCCCTCCCAGAAGGCCATGCAAAATGACGCCCAAAGGTTATTATGTGCTGTACAACATATATAGTCCATCGGCCTGTTGCACCTCCGATGAGCACGGTTGGCTATGCACTGTGCGAAATAAGTTCAACATAGACACATAAAGACTTCTGATAAATGTCAAAATTTGTTTCCCAATGTTGAATTTAAAGCAGATTGCAGCAATGTTACGCTATTTGATGTGGATGGTCACGTGGTTGAATTCCAAACCCTCTATGGGTCGATAAAATTGGTACCATTTTATGTGGAGGTGACGTGTCCTTTGATTGTTTTGGTCGCTACCACCTGGCCATGTCATCGCCCTAGAATCACGGCCCCTGACTGGGCCTCTCGACAACTGAGGTCGATTCCCTTGGGCACAGTTACTATCAGTGGACACGTGATAACTCAACCAAGGCTGGCAACCATCTTTAATTCACCAATCCGCACTGACTAGCGTACGGTAAAACGATTTCCATGGCAGCCACGGTGACCTTAACGTCTCCGGTGCAGCTTGTTGAAAGTAACATTCAAAACGCACGACTGCATCGGCCAATGGGAAGGCACCGTGGAATGTACTTACGTTCGGATCTCTGTTGGAGAACATCCGATTGGCTCGGAGGAGACACACCATTGGCGTGCGCTCGCATGAGATTCAGTTACGAACAATGCAGCTTGAGAAAATAAATAAATAAATTCGACTTCCTCTGTTGGACACTGTAAACAAATGAGATGAGATTTGGCTCATGGTCATTTCGGGGTGTTGAAAGGAAGTGAGCCCCATTAACCCGCTCGTGGCACCAAACCAGAGACCAACACCCCAATCTGGCACGGAGCGATGTTTTCGTTGGATGGGGCAGCGTTTCTTTTATTGTGTCAAATGAAAACACAAGCCACGCGCTGCCACGGAAACACGAGTAACCTTTGCCCAAGACAAGCAGATCCACCTGCTTGAGAAAACAAAGGCCCCGTGCGCAGACGTCACCGCGGACCGAGCGCACGCGGTGCCGCCCGCATACTTCCACACCGATGAGTTGGACTTCTGATTGCGGCGGTCGCCATCCGTGTACATGCGGGCACTAGGCACAAGGGAATCGTCAGCGTCGTCGTGGAGAATGCAAGTAACAACACGCACACAATATACATTTGACACATCTCATCAGCCTTCTCTGAGTGCATAATTTCAGAAGTATTTGTTCAAAGGGACAGAAGGCCATGTGGCTGATGGGTTGTGTAAAACGTTCCTTTATTTTTATGCGGAAGGACAGATATCTGAAGGAGGTATAATGTATGCTTATTGTGAGTGTCAGATTTCCCTATTTTTTGGACTTTGGTATTTTAGGCACAATTCAAAATGTATAACTATTTTCGCATCTTCAGGAATATCATAATCACTGCAGGTCAAAACAACTTTCTCCTTAGCCAAACATTGGGCAGTTGCTCATTTTTGTTGGCCACCCATATTCAGCAGTGAAACATCTCCGGGGTAGGGACCAAGTTTCTCCATAGGACAGTAGGCTTCCCACAAAGTGGTAGCTGTATTATCGACCCTGGAGAGATGATGGGCTGAGTCGACTCCCGACCGTAATTTAAATTTTACGATTGGTTGTCGAGCGATCTATCCTCAGTTTCATTGAAGCTGAGGATATATTTTCGGAAAGGAACATTAACCGGGCAAGAGAGAGAGTAAGAGAGAAGGGTGAAGCAGTGCACGCGTTTCATATTTTACAAGCAGCCTAGGAGAATGATGGGTCTCTGCAGAGACAATGTAAAAAGTCTGGCCCTTCACTCGTCCATCCGCTGATTGGCGTCACCCCACACACACACACAAAAAGTAGGCAGGCGGTGTCAAATCTGCCCATTTGAGCAACGGTGGCATGGTGAAGGGTGCTTGCATTGGGGAGGTGATGGAGAGATGGCGTGGCACGTTGTTATACGTAGGTAAATGGCTGCTGTGGCACGGCATTATAAATGTCAGCATCTCTGTTCCCGAAAGTCAATGGTGATATCGTGTCCCGTGCTCGCGCAAGCCATGGGCGGCGCTCATCATCGGTAGGCTACCCTGAATCAGTGGTGGCAATTGCACGTTCCAATGGCAAGCGCCGGTATCTCCGTCATGTGGGGATACTGGCAGTTAAGAGCAACCACTGCTGACTTCTCGCACTCGTTTGATCAACCCTGGAGTGGTGATGACCCGAGTCGACCCCGACCCGGATGTTAACTGATGATCTTCCGGTCTCAGTTGAGCTTTCATACCCGTTATGAGTCCATTGCTTGATAAGGGCATCCCCACACCAGGTTGGTAAAAGGTTTTTTTTTACCATACTTAACCACGCTAGTGCATTGCGACTCGGTGAAGGGTCAGTTGGGCATTTGTGGTTGCTGGGTGTGGGTGAACCCAGGACTGGTTCGGATAGCTGTCGCCACCGATGTTAGCCATGGCCAAGAATTGAACTCAGATTTCCAGGTTTATTGTGCAGTTCGCTTATCACTTCACCACCGCCACTCCACTTCGGAATGGGTTTAAAGTCTTTATTTAATAAGGCAAAGGTAATGGAAATAGTTTTTTGATCTACACCATTTTTTCAGCCTTTGCATTCCTGTATTGCAAAAAATACTCTAGGTGCGTGCCTTTGTTGTTTGCAGTTTTAGGGCTTTGCCGATACAACATCCAACAGTCTAAAATAATAATGATGCCATTACATACGACCACGCACAACGAGCATTTCAATCACGTAACACTCGCGGGAAAGGCTGAAGAAGGCTGTGTTATCACGCCTGCCAACTTCCCCTCTGAATGTGAGAAGGTGCGCATAAGATATATGTGTATTCAATGTTCCCCTGTCATCTCAATTTCAGATTCTGAATTTACATTCTCTCCGGCTCTTCGCCCGTCCACACTCCCACACGCTTCTCCTTTCATCTCCAAACCTTTGCCTCCTTGAGCTAAGATTAGAAATAATTTGATTCAATTCGTTGTCCTTTATTTAATCAGGTGAGAACCCAATGAAATTCATAAAAAAATTTGCAAGTCAACATGTGGATAACCTTCGTTATGATTAAAGAGACAGCCAACATTTTTAAAGATGTTTTTTTAAAACTTCTATTTCATATACATATTATACAATTCATAGACGGGTGATTTTAAATGTGCAATTCATGAGCGGCATATTTCCTGGAGGGAGACTGACCGTTGCCATAGGAATGTGGAATTTACATCACCGGCTCAGTAGCACTGAGCCGGGAGACACGATAGCTTTGACGTCACCATTTGACTCTGGCTTGCTCTTGTGAAATACTATCATCATCATCATCATCACTTCTTTCTCACATAAAGAAGGGCCAATTGCCCAATGTGTCACCTATTATATATCTCCCCTTCATGGCGATGTTATGTACGAATGTGTTAAGTTTTTTTGTTATTCGTGTAAGAGCGCTGTTTGTTGATGACTGCTTGGCGCTTTGGACCTTTGGGCATGTGTTCAGAGACCATGGAAAAGAACAATAACACAGAATCTCAAAAAAATGCATGCAAATACAGTGCTGTCATCACAGTGTCTTTAACATCCACTTAACAGCAGGTGGTACGCCTTGGCAATTTCCATGCAAAATTACTCGAGCACTGGAGCAATGTCGAACCATTGACACCAGGCAGACTGACATTGTAGAAATCGGGCTGTAAAGCAGTGCACAGTCAGGAATACAATGACAACTTTAACGGCTTCACGTCTCGTCGGTTCATAATGGCCATGAAAGCAGCTGATGATGATGTTGTTGTCCTGGATGACAATCCGTGTTTCGCCCACCGATGATTGAATCATAAAAATCCAAAAGACCAAATTCAACGTAAAATTTTGACTTAAAAACCAGGCTACAGTCTACATTATAGACTGCCAGTACACTCACTCCGATTAAGAACCAGGCTACAGTCTACATTAATGTTTTTTTTGTTTTTTATTTTATTTTTATTTTATTTTTATTCACTTGATTTTTATTATTATTTTTCTTCTTCTATCTACGTTACTTTACCGAATGAACCAAAGAATACAAAGTCAACGTTATTCTCCAGATGCCCCCAAACCTGCCACGCTACCTATGCACATCGTGTCTCTGGACTCATGCACTATTGAGCAGGTTGACAACTTTAAATATCCTGCCATCATCCTGGACCCGAAACCCGATTCCAAGACCCACATCGACCATATGGTCAACGGGATGAAAACAGAAAAACAATACTCGATTCTTACACAGAAACAAATGCTGTGTTCCACCTCGACACCATCTGAAGATATTGAAATCCACCATCCTGCCCATATTTGATTATTGTGACACCATCTACCGCATAGCTTCTGAATCTGCCTTCAAACGTCTGGTTCCGCGCTACGACCCCGCTCTCCATTCTGCTCTTGACGCTACCTTTAGAACTCATCATGCGACCTGTGCATTAACTCAGATCTGCCCCCCCCTCCCCCTGGATAACCGGGGACCATAACTGTGCTGTCTTCATCCTAAAGGTTCTCTTAAACAATATGATTATTCGGCTGCTATAAATTCCCACATGTGATGATATAAGGCATTTCGATGAACTATCTGGTGTGGCCAGGTCGCCTCTGAAAATGAGCTCAGAGCTCAGTGAGCTTTACCTGGTAAATAAAATGGCTTAGTTTATATCCGAAGGGTGACAGAGAGTGATGGAGCCCCATCTAGTGGCGGGAGAAAGAGGTCTGTTGAAGTAACTCCAGGAGTCGTTCCATAGTGGACTCATCCAGAACCAACCTCTGATGTGATGTGACGCTCTCCTGACAAAGATAATCTTGACGACGACGATGATGATGATGATTGGATCAAAAGAGATGCTCGTGAATGCTTCATGGAGGTAATGATTGGAGCGGTGACATGGCCCATCGGCAGCGCGTTCGCCGCTTGTTGCAGAGGTCCGCAGTTCGAATCTGGCGGGCTGCCCTGGTTATTACTGCGGGTGTATTAACCATCAAATATTCGCCATCTTATTCACATTGGATTTAAAAAATATATATATTCTGAAATGAGTAGGCCATTGTGTGCTGGCACCATGATCACCAGTTGCCAAATTTGTCAAAATGACTCACAAATCCCCCAATTTGTATTACACACAACACTCATTGACGCCTACTTGCGGCAGACTAACGCACGCTCGAAGGCTGCTGGGTGACCTTGTGCCGCACAGAGGACAGCTGTCACTGGGGGTACCCTTCGAATGTTTGACATGAGATGTAAGGCACTTCGAGTTGCTGAGGCATTTCAGCGAATGCCATTTAAATCAATGAATAAAAAAAACCATCCTTATTAGTTGAAGATGGTCATAATAATGTGATGATGATGATGATGACGACTATGAAGTTTCATAGCACGACGGCCTGCAATCAAGCGACAATTACAAGGGTGTTTTCATCCTCACGACAATCCCCGAGGCGAGGGGACCATCCCGTCACGGAGGTCACGGAGGTCACTGCGAGCGATGATTGAGTGCTCAGACTCCACCCCAACCTCTAACCCAACAGCGTAAAGGGCCGGGAGGAAATAAAAACAAAAGTGAGTTTCCTTCAAGACATGTGCAGTAAGATCAGATAATAGTGGCCCTCTTATTCCCATGTTAGGACCTCCCATGCGTCGCCTGTTGTTTTCATTCGAATCAGAATCTCTCTCCTCTCCTCCAAAACAAACTAATTTTCAGCAGCTGCCACCGCCTCCCTTGTCTCTCCCCCCACTCGGCACTCCCCTCCCCCCGTGACCCTCCCCCCCCCCGCAAGTCCCCCGCTACTCCCGCCCCACCCCCGTTATGGAATAATTCAGAGAGTAATTGCCTGGCCGTTTCAAAGATTACGCCACTGACTTGATGAAGAACGATAGTGTGCATCGAACAGTCCCGCTTGTTGCTCGAGCAGATAATGCGTCGCAATAAACTGACGGCTTCATTCGCCTGATCGGGTACGGCTGGGGGCTTCCACAGGGCCGGTGGAAGGGCAGTGCAGCCCCCCACCCCCCCCCCCACCACCACCACCACCTCGCCCCCTCCCCCTCGCTAATTGATCGTGAACCATAATCGATGCTTGCGTGGATTTTGTGAAGACAAGGAGATCACGCGTGTGAAATTCACGACAACACCCGACCTTCATTGTTGACAAAATAAAAGAAGCAGATAATTTATCTGCTTCGTATACATGTGTGTGTGTATATGCGTATCTCCTTCCATGTAGAAAAAAATATAATTCAAAGTACAAATTATTCTTGACGATTCCAGTCAGTCACGAGGTGAAGAATAACAGCGGAGTGGCGGCCAAGGAATGGAACTCGTCCGAGAGGAACGTGCACCGGGGAGATGGAGCGATGAGATAAGCTCGCGTTCAGATGCTGGATCAATTGTTGCATTTGCAGGGTCGCGAGCGGCGGGTAACAGGTTGGAGGGAGGGTCTTCATCCAGCAGTGGATTGAATCGTGGCTAACGTTGATGATGAATCACGCGTTGTCTCTGTGCACGTGTGTGTCAGGCTCCACTGTGTCACGATCCCAGTGATTATATTATCATTGCTGACCGTAGCGACATCAGTTGCAAGTGGTATATGCGCCCAGTGTGCCCCTCCCTTAGGTTTACTCAGCCTAAAATGAGAACCTAATCCACCACGTGATCACCGGCACTTGGCGAGTGGTGCTTACCATACCACTTCAACCTTAATAGGTGCTCACGAACACCACTTGCCCCCAACTGGCTACAAGGGTTTTGTGTTAATCTTGCGTGGCAGAGTGCAGGGGCGGGGGGGGAGAGAGTGCGGTTGGTTGTTGCTTGTGTGTGGGTGTGCGCACACACGTGTGATTGAGTGGTGAATGACGGCTCGCAGGCGGATTTGCAGGTAAGGGCAGGCGCCGGTTTATTGACAAAGAAGACGGTAACTCAACACCAGGGGTCGGTGTCCTACACTCGGTCCTCTCCGTGGACCCTCGGCTCTCTCTCTCTCTCTCTGCCCCTAGCCTCGGCTAGCTCTTCGGCTCTCCTACTCGCAGCACTCGGACTGGGGGACCAGCCAACACCGTCCGGCCACGAGCAGGAGAAGCTTTCTCGAGACGCTCACCATCCCGGGCTCCCCCAACGACCCCGCTTTCGTCATAGGGGGGGTGGGGTCCCCCTTTAAGTACCTCAGGTGACATGACGTCATCGCGCCTCACCTCGATGCATACAGGAGACAACGGTCCTCATTAAGCCATTGAGTCTCTCGTAGCAAGCGCTGTAAGCGATCACCGTGCAAGGCCACCAGGCCACCAATCGGCCTGGGGGTGGCCCCGTGACCGATTCAGATGCCACTGTCAATGAATGGGAATCAAACCCAACTCGCCACGTCTACAGTGAACAAGATCCCCCCGTGAGCCTTAACAGACTGTTGGGCAAGTGCTGTTTGCGAGCAACTATGAAGGTCGGCACGGCACACGAGGGGGTGGGTGGCCAGCGCCACGCCCGATTGCCTTTGTCTCCTCAGTGGCGATGTTTATGCTCTGCAACAGGCACTCATTTGAGGCTGATTCGACCTAGGGGAGGCCCAGCACCGGTTCAGATGATCGTCACCGACGCTGGCCGTAAGCGGGAATCGAACTCGGGTCGCCGGCTTCGTAGTGCAGCGCAGTAACCACCCGTACACACACGCGCGCACACACACAAGGAGTATATGTACCAGATGCGGCACTTGGTGAATCCCTCAGAATGTCTTAAAAATAGTTTCGGAATCCTGAACGCTCTTGCCGCAAATAGAGTCGACTGGACAGCTCAGGGAGGTAATGCCCATTCCCAGGGGGATTGAGCCAGTCTGGCTTTAGGTGATTTGCCCTCACTTGAGTCTCAGCCCATCTATCGATGAAGTGTTCTCCCGATATATATGGCTCGCTGTTAACCTGTGGCTGCGTCCCTCTTCAAACTGGCTCGCTGAGCCTCCGAGCCTCTGGCATTAAAGCTGAAGAGTCATGAAGGTGCCTTGGCCCAACTTTGTCATCTCCATGTGTTAACGATTTAACACAAAACCCTTCGAAACTTAAAGGTGACGTAGTCTGGCCCCGTGAGCTTTGGATATCAATAGTGAACTGTAATAATCTGGGACATGTTAGACTTACTCTGTTAAACTCAGAGACGTTAATACCTAACCATCAGAATAATATTGGCACCTTAGACTTGGGGAATTACATTGAACCCTCGTCATTATCGTCATTATCAGCCATGATCAATCCACTGCTGGATGAAGGCCTCCCAAAGCCACTGCCACCTCCCATCAAGATCTTACGATGTGCTAATGCACACGAGCTGATTCGATCGCTCCATCTCCTTTGAGATGACCTTTACGGGGATGCATTCCATTCTTTGGCTGCCACTCCAACATTTTTCTCGACCATTGGCCATCGTCCCTTCGAGCGATGAGTTTTTTTTGCCCGAGCCCACTGATCTTTTTTTTACACAGAATGAATGATGTCAATAACCCCCCTTTCGTTCAATCTTGATTTTGATTTGAATCTTGATTTGAAGCTTTCCTGACTGCAGGAATCCATACTCTTTCGTTAAATAATTACCAACGTGTTCCTCTTTCTGTCGAGCAATGTGAATGAGCATGTCCCCACGCTTCTTTGCACACTTTTTTTCGGTTGTTGTTATTCATGACAATGTTTGCGAGCCATGTGTTACATAGCAGATTGTACGAAATTATAAAAAAATAAATGAAGAATCCTGAAGGTGCCTTAGTTTGTTTCTCTGAGCCTCATGCATTGACGTTAATCTCTTGGAATATAACATGTCCTTATACTCAAAAACGTCAGTTTAAGGATCTCGCTGTTCAAATGCATCTGCAGCAACATTAATCTCATTGGTGGGCCTGAGCCGGTGGTGGAAATTCCTATGGCAGTTAATTATTCGATCCACAGCACAAGCACTGTTGCTTTCACGCAAAGCGGTACACGTTTTTTTTACATCACCCGAAGGGACAACGGCCTTGAAGCCAACCCCTGTCCACGATTGAACTCGGAACGTTCCAATTGCGATATGTTTCCTGCACGGCAGATACAAGGTGCTCATTGTTGTGAGCCGTGGGGGTGAGGGCTTCACAGTGCCTTATTCCAGGCCGGTTCCCCGTCAGGATGTGTCACTCTGCTCTCGCTAGGAAGTGATAATAATAGGCCAGGCCCTGACGTCAAAATCAGAAAGACAATACGTAAACATGTGATGTTACCAATGCCGTTCATGGCAATAAGAGACTGGAAAACACGGTTCTGGCGAGTGAATAACAGTGCGTACAGAGGATGCTGGGAATTTAGTGGCAGGACAGGGTTAAGCGACTTGAAAGTTCTTAAGTAAAACGTTTCAATAAACAAATGCCAGATGCAATCAAGGAGGGGCGCTTGTGATGGGTGGGACTTGTCTATTTGGGGTGGAGGAGCGCAGGTGAACGAGGCAGGCATTGGGGTCAACGAGCAGGTGGAAGACCTGACGCCAGATGTTGGTGCTGATGAGCTGTAAGAACGGACCTTGGAGGTTGGGTGTCAACGTGGTAGCAACTGTAGGATCTAGCAGAAGGAAGGAAGTGATGGCAAGGTGCGGTGAGATCAACGACATTGGCCACTATGAACTCTTGATCTTGACAATGGCCTTACAACTCTGGTGTTCGTGACTCCAGTTGGGAAAACATTTGACTCTATGAATAGTGGCATTGCAAAAAGGGGAGAAACCCTTTTGTAAATCCACTGCTGGATGAAGTCCTCTGCAAGTAGCGACAAATCACGGGGGGTTGTTAACTATACTTCAATTCTAGATTTGAAGCTTTCGTGACTGCAAGGATCCATACTCTTTGGTTCTATTCGGTAAAGTCACGTTTATTTTTTACCTACCTGGCTTTACCGAATAGAACCATACTTCACCGCACTGGTCAGGGCGTATTGATGAAGTGGGGGAGTCAGGCCTGGTTTAGACGTCCCTCACCAAACATGTTGGCTCGGCTTAGCCGCACAAAGGCATTTCCATAGTCGGGGTTTTTCGATTGAGATCGCGTAAATATAAATGTGTCGTTAAGCCCGCCACCACCCGACACAGCCAATTAGTAAGGTTGGTCGCGTAAACAAACCATGCCAGCTCGTTATCTTCGCACGGCAAACCTTATTAATCGGCTGTGTCGGGTGGTGGCGGTTTTAACGACGCATTTATATTGACGCGATCTAACCCAAAAACCGATTATGGGTAATATTGGTCGCACAAGCCTCCGTGTTAAACGGACATAGAAGGCTTTTGTTGGGTGCTATGTTGAAACAAAGAAGTGAGCTAAGATGCAATGACAAAAAAAACGAGGCTCGCTGCTAAGTGGTCGAAACTGATGTAACGTAATTACAGGCTGCTAATACCGAATTAATTGCCGGGGTTGCGACACTACAATTCGGTGGTGGGTGGGTGGGTGGGTGGCGGGGGTCCGTTAAACTGAGACAATTTACCGTGATTAAGAACCGTAAGTGAAGACATTCATGACGGAGCTCTTCATTGCCTACGCGAGGCCATCCCAAGCCGAGGCCGGGGATGGCCTCTGCGAGGCGCCTGCTTGGGGCGATTCGTCACGGGAGGGAGGCTGTCCGCCTCGCCCGGAGCGCAGGGAACCAGGCAGCGCGAGCAGAAAGGCGGGGATACAGGCGCAGGCCTGCAATAGCTTGCCCACGTCACTTGCCGGCAGAAGGGCACCTCCGCTTTAAGGAGCTGTAGTGGAGTATTTCGGACTACCCTTGCACGCTGGCCAGATGTGTTCGAAGAGGTGGGAGTACTGGTATTTTACCCCAGCATACGCGACCCGGCCGATCGACTAACTGTGATGAACCCGTTTATACGGAAACTAAACTCAACTTTTTATTTGACCAGGTAAGGCCCACCGCGCTATGCAGGCATTTTCCCGAAGCGACCTGACCAACACATGATAGCTCACCGAAGTGGCTTATCATGTGGACATTATGACAATCAACTACTCTAAAAGCATGATTCTAAATGTGGAGCGAAAACCCGGAGGACCCGGAGAAAAATCAACGCGACCACGGTGAGAACAAGGGTACTCCAAATATACAGGCGTCGAGATCGCCTGTCACTGCACAACAAGCACAATTACTTGTTGTGGAGTGCTCGTCTCTGTTAATGGCAATTAGCCAGTGGTGGGACATTCCACATTCATATGGCGGGGGCCCGTCTAGTCACAGGACAAGTAGTGTCATGTAGAGAGATTATTGATTCCTGAATGCCACGCGTACAATGTGATGCAAGTACCTTGAGCATAAGAATGTATTTTGATCAATCAATCGGTGAGTGTTTACATTTCTAGCAGTATGCATCATACGAGTACCTTAGCCTGGCTTGCTGAGCCTCGGGAATTAACAATGAACCCCCGGGGTATCGTATGCAGGAAGTTCACAAACGATAGAAGCCAGTTTGAAGCCACACGAAGTATGAACTTGTTGAACTATCCTTCAACAAAGACACCGAGCATTATGGGATCACAGCTGCCTTACAATTAACTTCTTTCGTGCATTACAGCTCACCGCACAATATTAGGCTTAGCCAGCTTTTTTTCCAAACATCTCTCGTTTTCCTCTCCCTCCCCCCCACCCCCTTCTCTTTAAGGCCGCATCTACATCAAAATAATGTACGTGCCATGTGTGACTCATAGGGCTCACGGTGGCCGTGTCACAGCTATTGAGTCAGCAGCAATGTTGACTGGGTCGTGTTCTACTCCTCATCCCAGCAACTTGCGACCATCAACTTGCAAGTCTAGCAAATTGATTGTCTCAGCCCAGCCACCAATGGCATATACCTACCGAACAATCTGTGAAAAGGAGCTTCATGGCTCATTGAGTTCTTCCAGTCTAAATAAACATTATTATATACAGGTGCAGCCCTGCAATATCATGCATACGCCGCTTTTAGAGGAAGGGTATCTCTAGAGCTCCTTCGAGTGGGCAACTGGACTACTCTTCCATGCTGGTGACATGTATTGAATGTCAGGAGAGCACCCACACTTTTCCCCATCACATGGACAGGGGATAGAAGTGTAAGGAACTTGCGCAGTTGTTTCAACCGTCATATCGGCAGTTCGCCCAGTGTGCCCACTGTTTCACCACGGCAGCGTCAGCCACCACTCACTGACTGTATACACAAAGATCAAAGATAAAGATCCCCCGTATAGCCTTAGCAGACTGTAGAGGCAAGTGCTGTTAGCGAGCACCTATTAAGGCCAGAATGGTACTCGAAGGAGTGGGTGGCCAGCACCACGCCCGACCGCCTTTGTCTCCAAAGTGGCGATGTTTACACACCGCACCAGGTGCTCATTTGAGGCTGAGTCGACCTAGGGGAGGCCCGGGACCGGTTCAGATAATCGTCACCGGTGTTGGCCGTAAGCGGGTATCGAACCCGGGTCGCCGGGTTCATAGCACAGTGCGCTAACTGCTACACTACCGCTCCCCACTGCACACACAGACACACACACAGAAAAGTGTTCATTTATTTTTGGCCCAAAGGCTGCGGCGGGTTGTAGTGTCTCCCTCCTCAAGCAAACGTGTAGCCGGTGCCTCTAAAAACGGAAATAAAGGTAGACGTTCCACAATTCTATGGTGAAGGCCAGTTACTCTAAAGGCCAGCCGCGGTTAGAATTCACGCCTAGCGAATCTCATTTTATTGGCAACACGAAGGGATGATTAGCTTGGAGACGATCCCCAGCTGGGTGATGAACTCGCGACCTTTTGACTGCGAGTTGCCGAGGGGAACCGCTGCGCACAGCCTTTGGGACGACAGAGGCCCCGCGGGAGAGGGCCTCTATAAATAGTCACGTGGCGTCATCCTGCAGGGCTGCCCTCTCGCGTGGATGTGAGGGCTCTCTCCTGACTGAAGGAGCTCCAGCAGCAGGACGCTTCACTTCATCGTGATACGACTCCCGATAGCGCTAATGGAACTTCGTTGGTGATAGGATTTTAAACATATATATGTAAACGGACTAGACTCTATATATGAGCAGCATTTCATATTGTGTCATCATGTATATGAAAAATGAAGGTAAATTTTACGAGTCCATCCTCCTTTTCAGAGCAATATTATCCAGAAGCTTTTAATTAAGCGAGCAAACTCCGGACTGGTTTAGACCTTCCGGGTCTCATCAGTCTGGAAATCCAAAAGGCTTATGGACTAACAAAATATTCGCATGTATTTTTTGGAGACACTGAATGGAGTTCTGCGTATATAGGCGCATACCCACAATGATCCGTGGCAACGCATGATGAGTTTGTAAACGCATTTTGCACTGTTGCGTTGAAATGTGGGTACAATAAAAAACAATAAACACGGCTCACCACGTACAACCTAAATTAAATGTCATGTGCCTTCAGGGATGTGCTCGTAAACTGTGATTTAAAATAATATTTCCATTTCCTATCTCTTTGTATTCCTCCCTTTATCCGTCTCCCTTTTCAAACTTGTGTATTATTTCTCAGACGCTAGCTGGGGGGTGACTGTTGTAATCCTTGCTTGCGGACCCTGCGCGGTTATTTTCCTTGCCGTTCTCAACGTTCCCGTTGAAAGTGCAAACGATGAAGGAACAACCACATGGCCACCCATGGTGAGCGAGTCAAGAACGTCAACGGCATACCTACATAGAACGAGTCAGAGCGGATGCGTTCAACCTAAAATACTATTTGCCTACGCGACTAAGTTAGCATGACCGAGGAGATGGGTCGCCCCCCCGGCTCAATGGCGTTCGAACAAAACGCGGCACGTGCGTTTATTTCCTTCACACGGGCTGGGGCAAAGGAAAGAGTCGCCCAGTCGATTGAGAGGGCGGCGAAGTCGCTACGCTATCCCTTCATCGCACAACCGAGCGCTGCACCACGAGGCTACGTTCACACGCGAGGGACCGACGCAACTTCTGACAGCGTCGAACGAACGGTTGTACAATGATGTTGTCGGGTCATTTTCGAACGCCTTCCGAGAGAAGCAATGTTATTTACACACACACACATATATATTAAAACCTAGTTTAGTGGTGGGTTAGGGGCAGAGTCATCCCTCGAGTAAACGGTGAATCGGAGCGACCGTCCCGGGCCCCGCGCTTTGGGGATGAGGTGGGGGACGCGATTCGACGCCACGGTGTCAGATGTGATACTTCCACTTTAGATTGAAGGCGTCGTGGGGGGTCGGGGGGGGGGTGGTCCCCTTACCTCCCTATGGGCGGCCCCGGTAATGGGTATATTTTGAGATTCGTTTCTTCCATTTGTTTCACGTAAAACAACCGCTATTCGGCATCACCGCGACGAGCACGCTCGCCGGTGAAGGCGGCGAAAGGAACGGCGCGACTCTGAACTTAAAAAAAAAAACTGAGCGAAGCGCCGGGCCCCAAACCTTCGTAGCGGGCCTCGGTTCTGTGACGAACATTTCCAGATGTTGAAACGAGCGTTGGAGATGAATAAGTAAATAAATAAATAAATGCATCAGAAATGAAAATACCGCAACTTGTAAAAAAAAAAAACTTGAGCCGCTGTGAAACTCGATCCGGTCTCGTGCACAAATTCTCAAACGTGTGCCACTTGGCAGGGAAAGAATGGGACTGCATTTTTGTCCTTCCCGCAGTAAATAAATCCATGTCATCTTTAATCACCCACAAAAGCCCCACTGAGCCTCAGTATTTCTGTTCCAATAGAATCCTGCAATGGGATGTTTTCCCATTATTTGGGCATATTTTGTAAAGGTGCGCTTGTGTTGCGACCGAAACGTCGTGTTCTATTTTCTTTATTCTACCTACGTGACTTTTACCGAAAGAACCAGAGAGTATGGATTCCTGCAGTCGCGAAAGCTTCAAATCAAGATTGTAAAGATGCAGCCCTGCAATGTCTTTCGCATGCCACTGCATGGCAGAAGGGCATCCATTGGAGGGAACTCTGGGCAGTACCGCTCCGGAGTTATACGGCCTACTCTTCCACGCTGACCAGATGTCTTGGAAAAGTTGGAAATGCCCACACTTTTACCCCACCAAATGCGATCTGCAGAGTGGCCAACTGTGGTTTCACCCATTCGTACAGCTGGGTGGACAGAGGCGTGGCAATTTAAGAATCCAGTCCACCTGTAAATTGATGCTGAATCCCATAATAATATCGGTGTTGGCCGGAAATGATAACGGGAAAATCGGTGTAGGCCGGAAACACTGAGCATTTAAAAGGACACACAAGCGCGTGCAGAACAAGCACTCGGCCTCATGTATTTTGCAAAAAAAGCCATCATCAGGTCCTGGAGTACTGAATTGTTTTCCCCATGTCGGAGTTCACCATCAAATACATATCAGCAAATGTGACCGATTGACAGCAGCAGCAGCAGCAGTGAGACAGAGACAGACAACGGTAGGCTGGTTTCATCCTTTTGAGGACCCATCAAACTTGTTCGTCGTTTCAATTTGCCGTGCTGGGGCATGGAATCGAACCGGCGACCACTGGATTGCAAGTTCGATGTACTAACCATTGCACCCACTGTGGCAGAAAATACACGCGCACCAAGGGGATAGCATTCCAGAGTCTGGAATTGTCAGGTCACACGCCTACTTGCTGTGCCGCCGTCTCGTAACTGTTGACACTGCTTATTCGTAACCACAAGGGCGTAAAGAGCGCAACGAGGGAGTGACAGTAATTACGTCCGATACGAATACTGAACCTCGAACAGCAATAGCAACTGTATGGTGATTTAAACATCTTCAACAGTACCCGAGTGTAGTGAGTCGCCAACAGAGAGAAGCAAGTGGGCGGTTAAGAACACGTGACCACAAGCACACGTGCGTGTTTACACACTTGAACGCAATGCATGAATAATAATATGAATAATGTTTAATGTGGCCGGATGGCTTAGGGGGACCATGTTGTGTTAGTGCACTGAGCCGGCACTGTTGAGATCATGGGTTCAAATCCCGGCAGCCATCCGTAATTAAACCGTGTTCTCAAGTGTAGCACGTTGAATGTCTCAGCCCAGAAGCAATTACCGGACAATGCTGCTGTGTATGCTTTTGCTGCGGTTGCGCTACTGTGCAACACTCCGGTGTGGTTCTCGAGCCGTGCTGCGTTGCGGCGCTCGGCACCGATGTCCAACGTTCCGCTCCAGGTGCTCGAGGGATTTTTTTTTTCTCGAAATCAGTCGCTGAAGAAAGAAGCTTCCCAGCACATGAAAACGAAACGTCGGACATCGTGCCATAGGAGAATTGGTATTAACCGAAAACACATCAGAGGGCAATCACTCGACGACAAATATATGAAATTCGATATCACTTATTTCGCTATACTCCATCTCGGAGGACTACAAACATTTGTCCTTGATGAACCGTGAGGTGAAGGCATCTACAGCTAAACGTCCACTGAGGTCTATCACCTCGTGCAGTTGAGGGCCAATTGAAGGCACGTCGACAGTAGGTCTATGATATCAACTTCTGGGGCCATTTTTTCTTAAACAGGATGATACTCTGCGTTTGCCACTTGTAAATGTACAACAAAAACCAGGACAAATTATTGGAACAAAGGATATTTTCACAATTGCGGAACAAGGGGGTATAACTGAATGTAAATGAATCGTTTTGAGTGGTGTATACTTGCTATTGATATTATTACGCAATTGATAAAAAAACGGGGACTTTTAATGTCCCCGGAAGACTGAGAGATTTCAGAGGAAAGCAGCTGTCTCAGCAAGAGGACGCTTCTTGGAAAACCAGGACAGGTGGTAACCCTGTGGCCCTCTGTTCGGTGTGAAAGTTCCAAATGGATATCTGTTGCTCTTACAGCATAAACTCATGAAATCATGTCGTCAGTACATTTGGTATTCGCGCCATCACGAACACCCTATATTTCGCAGACAAATTCACTCTACAGTATATTCACAATTGGGGCCGATGATTGCTACGTGTTTTTACCATGTTAAGTAACTTCTGGGTAGTTATTCCAAAATTGGACCGTGACACCGGCACACACGGTCTGTTGTTGTTCGAGTAACATCACGGGAATCTCTAAGATCTACTCAGAAGCGGACGGCGCGGAGTGTTATTATGGTTAACATACCCCCAGTATTAACCAGGGCGACCGCACGGGGGTTTGAACCGCAAACTTTTGCAAGAAGCGGCAAACGCGCTGCCGCCCGGCCACGAAATGACACCGTGAACACAGCTGGAATACAAGTGAGATGATGAAACCAGATTCTCAGGAATCAGGTGGTGTCACCTGAGACACACACACACACACAAGTCAAAACTAAAGACATTGAAAGTTTCTTTGGCTTCAGTGCAATCAGACAAGACTCAACAAAGACCCGAAGCTAATCTTTCGGATAATTCTCAGTCGAGGGGGGAGAAACATCCCGCAGCTACCCTAACACAACTGTCATATTGTTATTTTTTTTAAACAATGCTTTATTTTAATCTGTGTTTGGCAGGTCAGCGACTGAATGCGACGCTTTGTGCTTGAGAGCAGCATTCTGTCAACACCTGCGCTGCTCATGGAGACAGAGAGCTCCTCTGTTTGAATCGTCGCAGAAAATAGGTGAGAAGTCCAAAACAGCGGGGCCCTGTCATCGGAGCACTCGACTCACAATCAGAAGGTCGCAAGTTCAAATCCCAGTCGTCGTTTCAGCCCCTCATTATCCCTCCCGGGGTTGATAGCAGTTATCAGGTAGGCCGACTGGACCCCTGCCACACGAATGTGGACTGTCCTCCTCCGGCTCAGTGCCACCAACAGAGATGAGCTGCCGACGCGCGCACACACACACGTGGGTTTACAACGGTTATCGAATAGTCCGACCCGGTCCCTGCCATGCTAACGTGGGATATCCTCTGCTGGCTCAGTAAGATGAGCGCTGACCCACATTTGTGTGTGTGTGTGAGACATTTTGAGACATTTCCAATAACAGCGTTTTGACAGTGGCCCACGGAGCAGTAATGGGTGACACCTTGCACAACAAGCATCGCTTAGCGACAATTCACTGCGGTTGTGTCACGTACGACTTGAGCAATCTATAATAGCGCGCCTAAATTGACAAGTGAGCAAGACATCTAAGCGTGGCTTAACGGCCTCGGAGTTGTGATGAGAAAGTGGGACAGGTGCGATCTCAAGTTGTCCAGCGTACGTGTACAGAACTGTTCCATTCATGTTTTGTAAGCCCCCCCTCCCCGCCACCGATTCCGCCAATTATATTCCAATTGTACGAACGTATCCTACGGAATACTCGACGCACCATCGCCCCTGTATGTTATAGCAAATGTTGGAGTAGGTGAACGTGAGAGACCAGATTTGTAAAGCTTCGTTGATGATGGGGGACATGTATTTCTTTGCGTCTTACTTTCTGGAGCGTCCTATACTTGGGAGGATACCGGCATCTGCGTCTTGTCATGGGATGATAAATCCATTCGGAACTCTTGCAGAATAGTGGATCACTCCGTGTTCGAGAAGGGCCCGTGGAATGGGATATCACAGAACTGTTGCTGAAATCTGATATATCTTCCAGTGACCACTTATTCACACGGGGGGGGGGGGTGGGGGGCAGTACTCTCTCACCTACCCTGTCACATAGTAATGTTTATCGCATGTGATTCGGCCAAATTAAGTAAAAAATAAACATTACGATGGAGGTGGTTGTGTGCAGCTTTTGATAATTACCAGGCTAAGACCATCAACTCACGACACTCGAGACCCCGGTTTGATCACAGGTTCCAAGTCGGATTCGAGAGCGAGGCCAGCGCAGCACTCGGATCTCTCAGCCGCCTGGCCACCTCCTCATGTACGGCGCATTACAAGTTTCGTATTCATTCTCAATGTGTCCCCTTCGCAAGGGAGATCTGGGAATATGGGGTGAATAAAGACGCAGTCCCAAAAAAAAACGCACTCCGATCACAGCCATGCAGCGGTTGAAATTTGCTTCTGTGGTAAAACACAGAGCGACAAATTGGCTCTCAAGTCCCGGCTTCCTTCTACAGGACTACTTACGGCTACAACACAGACTTCAAATCCCCCTATTCGCGCTCAGCTCCATAGATTAACATATGAGTACAGTGTTTGCCGATGTAACTAGGATCGTGAAGTTCCCACCTCATAAGTGGAGGTAAGGGGTTTATGGCGCGGCTGTGACGTCCCCAGGAGGTGCTATTGCAGCGTTCACCTTCAGTTCTTAGTCCTGATTAGAGATGTCTTTAACTCGTGGATAAGAGGTCACGCGATCAAGACATCACTCTATCTCTTATTGAAGAGATTTCAAAATTCGATTTCAGGAGTAATTCTGTGATATCTCCTTCCACGGGCCATTCTCTAACACGGGGTGAAACAGAGCCCAGGCAAATATCACATCCCTTGCGTTGCCTCAACAAAACACACGGCTTAGTTATGACGTTTTTGATGATTCTGATGAAACATTAATTCGGATTGTTCCACAAATGTGATATGACAGGAAGTGAGGTCACTTCCATGACATCACATCGGTGCTTTTCCCACGTGAAGCGGCGTAGCGTGGTGTTAGGTGACGTCACTGCTGTTGGTACGAAGGCACGTATAGTTATTACGTGATGTAAATGTGTATGGAAATCCCAATGATTCGATAACACTTGTTAATCCGAAATAATACATATTTTTATTTGAAACTAGCCGCTACTACAAAGTACTGCAACTATTGTTTAACGATGAGTACAACACTTGAAAATTGTATAGGTGTTTACACACGCATGCAATTTCTAATAATTTAGTTCACGGATAATTTTTACATTTGGGATGTGATTCTGTGAAAGCAATATGTAAGTGGAGAGTACAGACTGATGTGTGCGATAATTCATGAATACTGGTTTCGTGATGTGTGAACGGTGGAGCTACAGTGAGGGATTAAAGTATTTGATCCCCTGCTGATTTTGTACGTTTGCCCACTGACAAAGAAATGATCAGTCTATAATTTTAATGGTAGGTTTATTTGAACAGTGAGAGACAGAATAACAACAACAAAAAACAGAAAAACGCATGTCAAAAATGTTATAAATTGATTTGCATTTTAATGAGGGAAATAAGTATTTGACCCTTCTGCAAAACATGACTTAGTACTTGGTGGCAAAACCCTTTTTGGCAATCACAGAGGTCAGACGTTTCTTGTAGTTGGCCACCAGGTTTGCACACATCTCAGGAGGGATTTTGTCCCACTCCTCTTTGCAGATCTTCTCCAAGTCATTAAGGTTTCGAGGCTGACATTTAGCAACTCGAGCCTTCAGCTCCCTCCACATATTTTCTATGGGATTAAGGTCTGGAGACTGGCTAGGCCACTCCAGGACCTTAATGTGCTACTTCTTGAGCCACTCCTTTGTTGCCTTGGCCGTGTGTCTTGGGTCATTGTCATGCTGTAATACCCATCCACGACAAATTTTCAATGCCCTGGCTGAGGGAAGGAGGTTCTCATCCAAGATTTGAAGGTACATGGCCCCGCCCATCGTTCCTTTGATGCGGTGACGTTGTCCTGTCCCCTTAGCAGAAAAACACCCCCAAAGCATAATGTTTCCACCTCCATGTTTGACGGTGAGGATGATGTTCTTGGGGTCATAGGCAGCATTCCTCTTCCTCCAAACATGGCGAGTTGAGTTGATGCCACAGAGCTCCATTTTGGTCTCATCTGACCACAACACTTTCACACAGTTGTCCTCTGAATAATTCAGATGTTCATTGGCCAACTTCAGACGGGCATGTATATGTGCTTTCTTGAGCAGGGGGACCTTGCAGGCGCTGCAGGATTTCAGGCCTTCACGGTGTAGTGTGTTACCAATTGTTTTCTTGGTGACTATGGCCCCAGCTGCCTTGAGATCATTGACAAGATCCTCCCGTGTAGTTCTGGGCTGATTCCTCACCGTTCTCATGATCATTGCAACTCCACGAGGTGAGATCTTGCATGGAGCCCCAGGCCGAGGGAGATTGACAGTTCTTTTGTGTTTCTTCCATTTGCGAATAATCACATCAACTGTTGTCACCTTCTCACCAAGCTGCTTGGCAATGGTCTTATAGCCCATTCTAGCCTTTTGTAGGTCTACAATCTTGTCCCTGACATCCTTGGAGAGCTCTTTGGTCTTGGCCATGGTGGAGAGTTTGGAATCTAATTGATTGATTGCTTCTGTGGACAGGTGTCTTTTATACAGGTAACAAGCTGAGATTAGGAGCACTCCCTTTAAGAGTGTGCTCCTAATCTCAGCTCGTTACCTGTATAAAAGACACCTGGGAGCCAGAAATCTTTCTGATTGAGAGGGGTTCAAATACTTAGTTCCCTCATTAAAATGCAAATCAATTTATAAAATTTTTGACATGCGTTTCTCTGGATTTTCTTGTTGTTATTCTGTCTCTCACTGTTCAAATAAACCTACCATTAAAATTATAGCCTGATCATTTCTTTGTCAGTGGGCAAACGTACAAAATCAGCAGGGGATCAAATACTTTTTCCCTCACTGTATTTAACACGAGTTAGAGTCAGCGGGAGGGAGAGTGCAGTATTTTTAGACATCTGCCTGGCAACAGAACACAGCGGAGGCAAGTAGAAGCTTGCCGATAAAGTCACTCTGGCAAACGGAATTACGCAACGGCATTATCCGACACATCCTCTCAATGAATGGTCAGTGCGAACGACGGTGTGGCCCTGTAATCCAGCGACTTAGAGGTGGGGTTAACGGATCGCATAGAGATGGAGTCATATTGTGCATGAGACATCCAACTTGAGGTTTAAGTGTTCTCTGGGTAGTGTGAGTTTTTTCAATGCACCCTGGTCTTCGTCCCACGAACACAGGTAAATTGACTTGGTCAAACATCTCAAGCAGGTCCATGCCGATGATGCCACAACCTCCCCGTTGCTTCCTTTCTTATGCCAGAGCCAATTGCTGTTGTAGGTTTTGACATCCAAACTCAACTATCTGCTCTTATAGTAACGCCTCATCATCTGATTGTAGATATTCCCTCTCATTGTCAAACTATGATTGTAACGGCACTGCCGGTGTCGGTAACCTTCCCTCCTCCACCCTACACAAGTGTCCCACTCTCTTTGGTCCTTTCGGTAAAGTCATGTAGGTGAAAATAAAATAAAAAATAACTAAATTAAATCACGACGTTTCGGAAGCAACACAAGCTTCCGTCATCAGGTGGGACAACCACAATTTTTTTTTTGCTGTGGTTGTCCCGCCTGATGACGGAAGCTTGTGTTGCTTCCGAAACGTCGTGATTTAATTTATTTATTTTTAATTTTATTTTCGCATACGTGACTTTACCGAAAGAACCAAAGAGTGTGGATCCTTGCAGTCACGAAAACTTCAAATCTAGTGTCCCACTCATCACAACCTTCTCTCTCCCATTTACTCCGACAATACTTTGCTGCAATGTTCCAGTTTGTGCACTTCCGATTTGCTTACACTCTCCTGCCATGAAATTAATATCATCAATCTCATGCACGTCTGTGCAAAAGTAACACATCTTCATTTTTTTTTTAAAGTTGACTTAATTAGCGTCCAGCTTTGTGACCCAAACAATGGCTCTCCAAAGCGTGTTCGGGTCGTACCGCGTGTTGTTCGGCACGATGTTCGACGTTTCGCTCCAGACGCTGGGAGCTTTGCTCTTTTTGTTCCTTGTTCAGAGACTGTTGTTTATTATTATTATTATTTTTTTTACAATTGTGCAAATTTTAAACGTTCCTCTTTGGCATAACTGGGCCGGGCCTGCTGTGTTGAAATATCTAATTACGTGACGACACCGTATATTTTACCGGGAGTTGTGTGACCATTGAGGGTGGATCGTTATGACTTAATGTACACGAGGATCAGCACCATCCAAGCCGCAGGGCGGAATCCATTAAGTATCAGAGCTCCTGGATGTGTTGTGAGCGCGTAGTGTCATCCAAAAAAATATCTGTGATGTTGTATTGGCAGTCGTGCATGGACACACAAAACGAAACCGCTTCAACATATCCGTCAACAGCACTACCCCCCCCCACCCCCTAAAGAGGAAATATTATACAATCGGGGATGTTTAAGGCAATTTCCCCTTCTTCATAGCGCCTGTAAAAGGTTAGTAAAATCTTGACTTAAAGCTTTCGTAACTGCAGAAATTCAAATTCTTTGGGTCTTTCGGTAAAGTCACGTAGATAGATTCAAAGAAAACAACAACAAAAAAACCCTACGACGTTTCGATCGCAACACAAAGCTGGTCGTCATCAGGAAAATGAAAAACGACCGCTTTGTGTTGCGATCGAAACGTCGTAGTTTTTTTGTTAATTTCTTTGAACCTATCTACGTGACTTTACCGAAAGAGCCAAAGACTATGTAAGTAAAATGTTTTTTTTTTTATAATTTCAATATTTTTTAATGTATGTTCAACTTCGTTCGCACCGTACATCGCCAACCGTGCTAATCAGAGGTGCGGGGGAAGGACAACAAACTCAGCACACGAAGCAGTTTCAAAGAAATTAGTTTTCAATCTTGATTCTAAAATGCATAGCTCTAAGTGGCTTCCTAATGTCGGAACGAAGAGCGTTCCAGACGGCCGCAGAAGCGCATCCGAAAGCGCGCGATGCGGTGACCGCCCTATCTTCGATGGCTCGTCGAATGCCGCTGCGAGGATGATCGGAATTCGCGTGCAGGTTTGTGTTCCTTGACACCGGAAAGATACTGAAAAGAACAGATGTGCATTCGCTAAATGGAAATATTACGTCTCACCTGTTTAAATGAACACAATAAATAGGCAATTCAGCTTTTCTAAAAAAAACTAAAAACAATGCAGTCAAACGTATTTTGTACCATCCAAGTTGGGTGCTGTCATTAGAGACACACGTCACAAGGGGAAAGTTTGTAAGTTCAAGTCCAGGTCCAGGGGGTCATCCTTCTGTGGTCAATACATTGAGTACCACCGTCTGGGACATCAACAGCAGTCTCTGCAATGGAGAGACCTGCCTTCGCCATGGGAATATGGAATTGACACCACTGGCTCACGGCCACCAAAATACATGAGTTCCAGGCAACACTCTGTTGAGCGTGGTGACACTGGCGAACTTTTAATAGCTTGTTCAATAAATCAGACACGTTTGGCTTATAAAACGATAAGTTTCTGCCAAAAAATATTCCCGAACAGCGATCCTCGTGCAAGAGTACTGCGCGATACACCCTGCACGCATGCATGATTGTGCATATCTGACTAATGGACTGTTTAAACTTGTACGACCATTAAAATGCACAGCCACATTAAATAGAGATGATAAACATCTGCAAATTGCAGAATTAATTGGCTCCGCAAACTCCTGCATATATGTTTCTTAAGCAAAGATATTAATCCGTTTTTAGCAGGCTACATTAGGCAAACATTAGCATTAGCCCACAAGGGATAATTACAGTCGAGACCACACAAATATAGTTGTGGGTAGCATTTACTTTGTGAGATATATTACCCAACATTAATAACCTTAAATGGCAATAATTTAGGAGCTGGTAGACTCTACAAAGCACTTACACTTATTAAAATGTAACACACAGCACCGGACACAATGAGGCTTTATAGAAATCAGATTTCTCTTAATAAACTACAATGCAAGAGAGAGAGATTGTATACGGCCAGGTGGCACTGCGATTAAAATGTTTGGTGCGCAAACGGAATTTGCAAGGTCATATTTTGGTCATGGGTCGCCTGAGCCTATCTCTATAATCATTCCTACCGCTGTGGAAAGGCGACAGTGATCGTTCTGTGGAGAGACCAGCCCCAGGCATGATGACGTGGAATTTCTAACAGTGACACAGGGCCGCCACTGGAGTTGACCGCCACTGCGTGGCTCATTTGGGCTTGGTCATCCTTGACTTTGGCACAGACGTACAAAGACAGGCCTCAACCGACTTTTTTTGTCAAACGCTGTTAGCGAGCACCCATTAAGGCTCACACAGAACACGAAGAGGTGGGGTGGTCAGCATCAACGCCTGGCCGTATTTGTCTCACCGGTGCTGATGTTAAACACTGCATCAGGTCATTATTGATGGCTGAGTTGACCTCGGGGAAGGCCAAGACATTTTCAGACGTGATTTCCCCCCTAAAATTGAGCATTATGGATGGGGTTTGAACCTAGATCTCTCAGATCGTAGCACAGCATACAAACCACTGCTCCATTACTCCAAAGACATATCCCGCTATATAAGCTACATAGGCTGTTGGGGCAAGTGCTATCAGCAAGCCCCTACAAAGGCCCACACAGGGCTCAAAGGGGTATTGTGGCCAGAAATTATGCCCAGCGCCAGCCTGAACAGACTGTTGGGGCAAGTGCTGTTAGCGAGCACCTATGAAGGCCGGAACGATACACGAGGGGGTGGGTGGCCAGCACCACGCCTGACCGCCTTTGTCTCCCTAGTGGCGATGTTTACACACCGCACCAGGTACTCATTTGACGCTGAGACGACCTAGAGGAGGCCAAAGACCGGTTCAGATACTCGTCAGCGATGTTGATCGAGAGCGGGAATCGAACTCGGGTCGCCAGGTTCGTAGTGCAGCGCGCTAACCGCAACACCACCGCTCACCACTGCTCACACGCACACACAAACACGTGCACAAGGCAAGAGAGAGTGGCGAGTCACAATATGCCAGCGAAACAAAGACACTCGTTAATAAAATCCTGAAATTGTGCATTTGCTCAAATTATTGGGCTCTGTTGATATCAGAAACAATGAACCCTCTGTGATGACCGATGACCGGGCGCTTTAATTCAAAGCACGGGGAGTTGGCAACTTCGCTCACGTTTCCACAGTATCACAGAGCTCGATCGTTTGAGGTCACAATGTGGGGAGCAAAACAAAAAGGCTGCAAAGAAAAATAAATCCGGGTCAGGTAACAAGTGGGGATTGGAAGGGCTTATGAGGCTGGGGTCTTCAATAATACTATTATTATCATGTATAGCACAATTTACTTTTGTAAAATCATGAAAGGAAGGATGGTGATGCTTGATGCTTGATGATGATGATGCCATTTTAGGCCTTTGGGATTGTTCTCAGCAACTCTGTTCATTAAAAAAATAATCATCAGCAGCAGCCACGGACAATCCACTGCTAGATGAAAGCCTCCCCAAGCCATCTGCATCTTTCACGATCCATCATCAGCCAACCCATGGCACCTGGGTCTGTCCCGAGACCTCCTATCAGCGAGCCTTCGCTTGTATATGCAATAAAACATACGTATACAATAATACATATGTATGTATTATTGTACATACAAGCATATTCAGTCCACGCACAAACATATACGTGTACAAGACCATGCACTAGCACTAGGAGCATTAATAATGCAATTGACTTTTACAGTATATAACGTTGCGTTGAATGTGCTTCAAAAATACACGAATTAACCTATACGCTTATGCACGTCAAATTGCGTGTATTCGTGCACTCCACGTGGCCTGAAAGTGCACCTTGCCTGGCACAGGCGCCGTGGTGACGTCAGCGTCACTGAGTGGCGAATGGCGGCAGTGTCGGTGTTGGTTGGTGGTGGTGGTGCTGGTGCCCAGCACTCCGGCGCGACCGCCAGGGCCGTCCGCCCGACCATCGTTGGGTCCTCAGACGTGACGAGGTCTCCTCTCGCCACGCTGCAATGCAATGTCCACACGGTGCACGCGCCCTACACGAACTCGTTTCGTGGCGCCATCTCCACATCTCCACGTCGCCGTCGAATGATATACCAGGCGGATCAAAGAGGGGATTTGGAGAACACTCCCAATGATGTTGCAGGTACCTGAAGAAAACCTGGCGTCTTTTGTGCAATGTCTGTGTCGTGTACATCCGTTTCTCCAGTTCGAATGGGCACGTAGCTTGGAAAATTCGTGAGTCAATGGCTCTAATCGTTTCTGCTAATCGAATCCGTTTGATCGTCGCCTCCTACCCTGTTAGTAAAAGGCAAAGGTGCAGCCCTGCAAATGCCCGCTCACGGCACTTCTGGCTGAGGGCCCTCCGCTAGAAGGAGCTCTAGAGAGCAACTAGAACGGGTATTTGGCCTCGTTTTCCAGATGTGTTTGGAAGAGGTAGGAGTAGCCCACACTTTACCCCACCACACCCCGCGACCTGGGCATTTAAGAAACGTGTGCCGCTGTTTCAAGTGCCGCGCCAGGAGATCGAACCGGCGACCTCTGGGCTGCAAGTCCGGGGCACAGTAGGTGCAGTGTGTTGTTTGGACGTGCGATAACCCTTGTTTACAGTTGTCGTCGAACAGTCGCCTCTGCTCTCCCCTGAACCAGCAGTGGAAATTCCACATTTCCATGGCAGGGTAACGCGATATCAAAAACGAACCACTATTGACTTCCGAAAAAAGTGGTACCTATTTTATACGCCTGAGAATTATAATAGGCTGGGTCGACCAAAAATCCGGAATGGTAAATTTTAATATTCAGAGTGTGGTAATATATCGCTCTAACCGTACATGATGATGATTATGATGATGCAATTAGGGGATAATAAAAGTGACAAATCATACAAATTGTAACAGAAATAAGAATTGAGAGCCCTTTGTCAATCCACTGCTGGATGAAAAACCTCCCTCCCCACGGCGTGTCGTTCGTGGAGGTTGTTTGATAATACTTCACTACGCCGGTCATGCGCGCATTGGTGAAGTAGGGGTGGAAGGAGTCGCTCCGGACCGATATCACTCGCCACTGATGTGAGCCGTGGCTCACAGCGCGTTCACAGCGCACTGAGCTAACAACAGCGTCACGGCTCCCTGATGTGGTCAACCGCTAATTTGAAAGACGTGACATGTGCATTTACGTGGCCTAACTATCAGTTATCGTCTGTTGACAATGTTTACACGAATTGTATCATCTGTCCGCGTCGAATTGTGTTGTTTTGATGCGAGCGTGATAATGAGAAGATTGTACCGTGCCGGCCTTCTGCGGTCCTCGTTTGCAGCACTTGCCCCCAACAGTCTGCTAAGGCTATACGGGCGATATTTGCCTTTGTGCATATGTGCGCGCGTGTGCAATGATGTTACGCACGAATAAGTAGGTGCGTAAATATCCACCTATTTACTTGCATGCATATACGTGTGTGTAGACGTATACACGTGTGTGTACTCGCGTCGTGTGCATTTGTCTAATATCGATCATGATTGTACAACAACAACAAAACCAGAGGTTTATTTGCAAGTCTGGTGATCGTTAATTAAACACGGTAAAAAAAAAATCGGTTAGCCGTTTGGCGCACGCATATGTCTGAAGAAATACATTTTTATTCGTCAATAATGTAACCTTTTAAACTCAGAAGCGAATGGAGTTGCCGTGGTGTCGCGGCTCGCACACTGTGACTCGCAATTGTCGCCTGTTCCAACAACGGGGTCACTTTTCGGTAAAGTGTGGCAAATTCGAAATCGCGATCGATTTAAAGGTTCTGAAGAAAAAAAAATCACCAACCGGTCATCGTTTCCAGCGGAAATGTCGAAATGAACGTACCGAACGTACAAACGTCACGGCGGCCCGAGCCACCGCGTGGTTTCATCTTGCCCTCGTTTCTCGGTTTAAAAGGGTGGAGATGTGCAAGCCCTGCTAGTGCTCACGCCGCTACTGGCGGAAGGGTCCCTCCGCTAGGGCGAGGGTACTTGGTCTACTCTTTCACGCTGACCAGGCGTTTTCGATAGGGAGGGCCGTTCTCACACTTTACCCCCGCCACACGCTATAGAATTACTGTGGCATATCCAATTATCCCGCTGAATGGAACACAGGCGGGTGGGATTTAATACACTGGCTATACTGTTTCAACCGCTGCGCCGGGCGATAGAACCGAACTGGGGACCTTTCACAGGTGTTCGCTAACAGCACTTGCCCCAACAGTCTGCTCCAGGCTATACCGGGTGTGAGATATTTGTCTTTGTACTATAGTGTAGTGGTGACCGCACTGCGCCACGAACCCCGGGCGAGTAGAGTTCGCCTCACGCTCTCAACCTACATGGGTGACGAATATCTGAGCCTGTCGTGGGCTTCCACTATGTCGACTTGGCCCTAAATAGAACCTGCACCTGGCGCCGTGTGTAGACATCGGCACTGGGCAGGCGCAGGCCATCCACACCAGCGCGTGCCGTGCGCACGCGCGCCGACCTTAAGAGGTGCTCGCAAACTCACAGCACTTGCCTCCCCCGCCCACCAAGCAACAGTCTGTAACCAAACAAGGCTATACGGGGTATCTTTGTCTTTATAATACAAAGCGAGGTGGCTATAGGTGGTGGTGGTGGTAGTGTTGGTGGGGGGGAGGTCACACGATAATAAATATCACGAGGACGCTTTGGCTGGAGTGCAGCGTCACCTTTGGGTCACGCATCGAACACTGCCGCGAGCGCGGCACTGGGCTGGAGAGACGGACCCCCCCCTACCTCCTCCTCCTCCCATCGCAGTGCCTCTCCCCCACAAAGACACAAAGATCCCCCGTATAACCCATGCCAGGCTGCTGGGTCAAGTGCTGTTAGCGCGCGCACCTATGAAGGTCGGAACGGCGCACGAACGGGGTTGTGATCTCAACCACGCCCGACCGCCTTTGTCTCCCCAGTGCTGGTATTTTCACCGGGTGCCCCACGCGTTTGGCTACGGACATCAGCGCACCCAGCCAGCTCGCACGCGTGTGTGCTATGTTTGTGTGTATGCGTGTGCGTATCACGTGCGTACGTGTGCATTGTGGGGAGCGGCGGTGTAGTGGTTAGCACAACTGCGCCACGAACCCGGCGAACTCTTAGTTCAATGAATACGAGTTAGATACTTAGGTGTGTTCTTTATGGACGTGTCTGTGTGTGCAGTATTGTGTACGTGTACATGTGTACGTATGACTGGGGAGCGGTGGTGTAGTGGTTCGCGCGTTGCGCTACGAACCTGGCGAGCCGGGTTCGATTCCCGCTCACGGCCAACACCGGTGACGATTATCTGAACCGGTCCTGGGCCTCCCCTAGGTCGACTCAGCCTCAAATTAGTACCTGGTGCGACGTGTAAATATCGCAACTGAGGAGACAAAGGCGGCCGGGCGTGGTGTTGGCCACCCACCCAGCACTTTCACCGGGTGCCCCACAGTCTGTGAATGCTAGAGGGGGATCTTTATCTTTGTATGTATATGAGACCCAAGTTCCATTCCCGCTCACGGCGAACATCAATATCGAATGTCTGAACTTGTCCTGGGACTCCTCTCGGTTAACTCAGCCTCAAAAAGAGTACCGGGTGCGGTGTGTAAACATCAGCTTACAGCACTTGCCCCAACAGTCCGTGAAGGCTACATAGGGGGGTAATTGTTTTTGTGTATTTGTCTTTTATACATTGCATGCGCATGGCCGTACATGTCTGTGCTTGTACACAGTTCTTTTTATATAGAACGACAATATTGCTGTGTTTACGTTCCATGTACATGCCCGCTTTTATTTTGCATGCCAATAGGTTATCGCTAACAACGCTTGCCCCAACAGCCTGTTAAACGCTCCACGGGGGATCTTTGGCTGGCTGCCTTGCATAAATATGTTTTTTTTTTTGCGGTGGTGCAGCTATTGGTACCAAACGAGTTGTGGGTTTCTCGGGACGAGGTAGACTCAGCATTAAATCAACATCTGGTTCGCTGTGCGAATATCGGCACCGGGGAGACATTCAGCCTGCGGTTGTGTGCCGACCACACCACATCGTCGCGTCCTGACAGCCTTAATAGGTGCTCGCGAACAAAAAGCAATTGCACCGACAGCGTATCAGGATAATTTGATACGAAGGTTAACGTGCACGTGGGACTTGGAGTGGTGGCGCTGTGGTTTGCGCACTGCTCTATGAATTAATGTAGCTGCCCGAGTTAGATTCCCGGATGTATCTTGAACCAGTCATTAACGAAGCCCCACTGACCAGCGTGGTGAAGTATGTTCAATCACCCCCCACCCCCCCCCCCCCATTACCAATTTGGCACGGGGACGCCTTCATCCAGCAGTAGTGACACATACGTGTGTATGTATACGAAGTGAATATGCACGTGTGGATGTGTGCATGTATGTTACACATGTGGATACACAAAGATCCCCCGTGTAGCCTTAGCAGACTGTTGGGGCAAGTGCTGTTATCCAGCACATATGAAGCCGACAAACCGAACGGGGGGTGTTGTGGCTAGCACCACTTCCGGCCGCCTTTGTCTCCCCAGTGGCGATGTTTACACACCGCACCAGGTACTCATTCGATGCCCAGTAACCGGTTCAGATGACCGTGAGCGGGAATCGAACTCGGGTCGCCGGGTTCGAGGCGCATTGCACCACGGCGCTCCCAAAACGTGAACGTACACGCACGTGGAACATTTACTCAAAAAGAGATTATCCATTAAGCCCTGTAAACCAGATGAGAAAACATGTGTTAGCGAGCACCTATTTAGGCGGCCGTGACGCACACCACACGCGGTGATTAGTTCAGGCCGAGTAAATCTAGAGGCGACCCAAGTCGCCTGGAATCGCAGCGCAGTGCGCGAACCTTTTTCTGTGTCCCGCTGGACACACAACACGCGCACACGCGCACATATCAGCCACACGGATTGCAGACTGCATGTGTGATGCTGCTGTCTATTAGATGCCTTAACAGACTGTTGGGGCAAGTGCTGTTAGCGAGCAACCTATGATGGCCCGAACGGCACACCTGGGGGTGGGTGGCCAGCACCACACACGGCCGCCTTTGTCTCCCCAGTGGCGACGTTTACACACCGCACCAGGTACTCATTTGAGGCTGAGTCGACCTAGTGGAGGCCCAGAACCGGTTCAGATAATCGTCACTGGTGTTGGCCGTGAGCGGGAATCGAACCCGGGCCGTCAGGTTCATAGCGCAGCGCGCTAACCGCTACACTACCGCTACGTACACACGCGCATATAAATATATGCACACGTGCCCTTGCACGTGTGATGCAGGTGTTAGGTGGATTATTGCATCGCGGGATCGTAAGCAGTGGCGTTGTCTTGGCAAGTCTTCATCCAGCAGTGGATTGATCATGGCTGATGGTGATGATGACGGTGCGCGCTTACGACGTGTACACGTATAGCTGTCAAAAAAAGAGCTTCCCAGCTTATCGGATTCCTCCATCCTAAATGAAGATTCCGTATCTGTACGCGAGTCAAATCCACAGCTGAACGCGTCTCTCGCTGCTCGTTCACGCCGGGGTGCGTGTGCGGAAGCAACTCTCATCCCCGGTTGGCGGTGGTAAACCAGCGATGGCAACTCCACATAGGCGCTTGAATCGTAGTACTGTGCCGTTTGCCCAATATCGCTAGGGTCCTCATTACGGCGGTCTTTGACATCCAAAAAAGAGATGACGCGCTCGGCATAGAAATGTGGAATTTCCAACCGCTGGCTCAGCGCTTTGACCTTTGACGCCGCATACACGCCTACACGGCAGATGCCACAATCCCGCTTAGCCCGAGGCTTCACGACTGTTCGGGGAAAAGCGTTGTTTGCGAGCACCTATTGCAACCTTACGATGGCGTGATTACCACCATCGTCATCACGACTACCACGAACCACCACTTCCAGCAAGCCACTTGACATCTGAACCTGCGCCCACCACCCTCTAGCTCGACTCGGACTAAAGTGAGTACAGGTACCTCGTTGTGGTGTGCCAACATCGGCACTGGGGATACAAAGGCGGCGGTGGCGTGGTGCTGCGCGCCTGCCCGCTTTCATCGTTTGCTTGCGAACAGCGACTTGGCCCAAAACACCCTGCAATGTCTATACGGGGTGTCTGTGTCTATGCGCCGACACACGTAGGCTGTAGGTGCTTGCTCAAAGCACATCTGCGATGCAGCGGGCAGTATATTAGGCGGCTCGCTCTGTATGCTCGCTATTCAAGGCGCCCCATTATTGTGACTTATGAGCCTAAATGCCAGGCGAGGCTATACTTAACAAGGGCGAGTTTGTGTCCCGAAATTATAGCTCTCTCTCTTTCCCCACTGCCTCCCCGTGCTATCGATTAAGGACGAGGGATTAGTAAGGGGCGGAGCGGAGCGTGTTACTGCACAAGGGGTGAGACACGAATTTGCCCTGAAGACATTTGAACACAGACACACGTACTACACACATTACATTCTGACACACACACACCTGCGGCCACGCACATATATATACAAGACAAATGTCCCCCGTATAGCCTGGACAGACTATTGGGGCAAGTGCTGTTAGCGAGCTCCTCTTCAGGCCGGCACGGCACACGAGGGGGTGGGTGACCAGTACTATGCCCGGCTCCGTTTGTCTCCCGTGTGGCGATGTTTACACACCGCACTAGGGACTCGTTTGATGCTGAGTCGACCTAGGGGAGGTCCAGGATCGGTTAAGATAATCGTCAGTGGGTGTCGGTCGTGAGCGAACCGGGTTCGTAGTGCAGTGCGCTAACCACTGCACCACCGCTCCCCAAAGACAAAGATCACCCGTATAGCCTTCAGCAGACTCTCGGGGCAAGTGCTGTTAGCGAGAAGTATCGCTCCTCACACACACGTGCATTCAAACACGTACACACATACAGCCACGCACACATATACACAAATACAACGATTTTTCCACAGCCTTTGACAGACTATAACTATTGGGGCGAGTGCTTTTAGTGAGCACCTATTAAGGGGGGGGGGGGGTGTTAGCTGGCTACACACCCGACCGCCTTTGTCTCTTCAGCTCTTCACACACCACGTACCAATTAAAGTCTGAGTTGACCTACGGAAATGCGTAGACTCAGATATCAATTTCATCTGATAAAACACGCACACACATAAAGCAGTAAATAGATCTGTACTAGTAAAAGTGAATAAATATCGTTAATATCGAGTCAACGTGTCCCGGTGCCTCAACGACCATCGCACTTGGCTCATATCTGTTAGGCATTCAAAGCTTACCATAAATTCCACGTTTCCTATATGATGACTCGTACATCCATAAAAGTATTGACTGCCCTCCTGCATTAGGTGATACAGTCTCACAGGTTAGTTGCTATTTATCTTACCGACCCCTGATGGATGACAACAATTGTTATTTTAAAGATGATTTGACCATGGCTGTGGGTTTGAACTCATGTTTTCAGTAGTGGACGGTCCGTTTGCTCGGGAAGAGCTGACATAGCGCGCCGCGGTGACGAGATGTTAACTACCTCGCCTGGTATACAGGAGGACGTGGGTTCGATCCCGACCCTGGCGCCTGTATATTTGGAGTTTGCATGTTCTCCCCGTGGTCGCGTGGATTTTTCTCCGGGTCCTCCGGTTTTTCCCTCCACATTTATAAAAACGCCTTTAGAGTATTTGGCTACTATAACTTTCCACATGATAAAGCACATCGGTGTGGCTATCATTTGTGGCCAGGTCGCTTCTGAAAAAAAAAAGATCGATATAGCTCAGGGAGCCTTACCTAGTAAAATAGCTTATCATAATACACACACGCAGACATACCCACCTCCTGGTTCCAGTCCTAAGCCAGGAGTGGAAATTCATCATTCCTATGGTGGGGGCGAGTCTATCTATGAAGCAACCACTGCCGACTTCCTTCGCAAAGTGGTAGGTATTTTAGCGACCCCTGGAAGGATAAATGGGCTGAGTGAACCCTCAGCATTTGAACTGCTCACTCTATTGAGCAACCTCGAACGGCTATTGGCCCAGTAGACGTTGTTTAGTAGCGATGCTTGTGTGACTTGTAAACCATGTTTACACTGGTAAGTATTTTACACGATATACACTATATAGACTGTATATCACGAAGTAAATATCGTACACAGTCTATACGGTATATAGATTAATGTATACTGTACTGCATACACAAACGTTAATGTATACTGCATATGCAATGCCGTACATATACAGTACTGTGTACTGTATTGCATATGCAATCATCTTAACACATGTACACACAGACCGACAGCTCCGTTTACGGCACTGATCCCAGTGATGGCAATTCCACGTTCTTATGCTGGGAAGCAGTACTATCCATTGGACAACCACTGTCGCCTAATTTTACGTAGATAAATCACACATTTAAGCGCTGATAAAAAAAAAATATAAATGTAAAAATGAATACGTACGTAGAGCGGTGTCGCAGTGGTTAGCGTCACTGCACCACGAACACAGAGACCGTCAGTTTTCTGCTCGCCGATCGGCAGCGAACATCAACAACGGCGAGAAGTCTGACGCCAGGTCAACAAGCAGCGCGGGCCGGCGTGGTGAAGTATGGTCAGACAACGCGCGTGATCGACACTGGTCGTGGGGCACGTCGCTATGCGGAGCAAAGCTCGATAAATAACGCGAATTTATTTGCACACCCATCAAGAATACAACCATTCTGAACTAACGCCGTCTGTGTGTTATTGCATGCCAATTACGCGCAGCCGACACAACTCACACCCGGTTCAGGCGGCTTATTACGCAATCTTCATATTAACATCCTGTATTCCGCCGCCATAGGAATGTGGAATGTTTCTCATTGGATGATGGCATGCCACGCAGCCCCGGTCTGTACGCTAAACATTTAGCGATTAGCGGCGCAGTTTCCTTTGCACACCCCGACCCCCCCCAAAGCCCGCCGCTGCTGATTTACCGCAATGAGATAGTGCGTGAAAGGTTCCACTAAGCGGCGCAGTGCGTGAGTTGGTGGACTACACAGCAGCAGCAGCAACGGAGGGTGGCAGAAGATACCCATTGGCATTTAGCGGCGGTTTAACGTGCACAGCGGGCAACGTAGGTGCGGGGCGCTGGTGGGATGCTGCCTTGATGCGCGATTGCTAGCGACGCTGTCATACGCAGTCTCGAGTTCGCAGGCTCGATCTCCTGGCGCGGCAGTTCAAGCGATAAGTAAGATAATAAATAAAGTTCTGCCCGTAAGGGGCCGTCCATAAATGACGGCACGCGATTTTGGATCATTTTTGACCACCCCCCCCCCTCGTCACACGGCGTCACAAAAAGTCAGACCCCCCCCCCCTGAAATATGACGTCACAAAGCTATGCCCCCCCCCCCAAAATAAATCAAATCGCTTTAAACTATTGTCATTGTAGTGCGTATTTAAAGTGGCGCTGCACTCTGATGTTGTAGGAGAAAACATTTATTAAAAAGTAAGTCTATTTAATTAAGTAGAACGTGTTGTCTATAATTATTTAAATTTGCGCATTTTCATGTGACGCCACATTTCTCAAACCCACCCCCCCCTCGTCACACATCGTCACAAATGTCTGACACCCCCACCCCACCCCCAGGTGCGTGACGTCATTTATGGACGGCCCCTAAGTCGATCGGTATGCAGATAGGGTAGGTCGTGTGTGGTGGGGTACAGTTTGTGTGTGTGTGTACTTTCACTTGTTCCGAGACGTATTGGCTGGAGTTGAAGAGTAGGCCAAATACCAATTCCGGTGGGTGGCAGCCAAGGAATGGCACGTGGACGGGAACACGTGCACCCGAGGAGATGGAACGGTGAGATCAGCTTGACATTTGGCAAAACAGCACAACAAAACGACGTGATAACTACTATGACGGTACTACGTACTCACGTACAACAGCATATAACATGCCGCAAAAAAAACAAAGCGTTAATTTATTCGAAGGTCAAACAAAACAGAATCGGCCATTGGTAAAAAGAAATAAACTTTACAAATACAAAACAACCACTCCAGGAACAGGCTACAATTATGCAGGACCGCCCAGAAAAAAAAAAACCCATTGTCTTAAGACTTAGTGGAACTGTTCTAGATGAGCGAATATTAGCGCGTTACGATATACCGTATAGATTACATTTCCCTGTCGTCTGTTGACCTAACCTAACGTCGTCATTCCAGGGTCGATGCAATTAGTACCAATTTGCGGAGAAATCAAGAGTTCCCGGTGACTGCCTTGCTGTTTCCGCCTTGAGAATGTGAAATATCATCCGACTATATTGGCTCATGCAAAGTTCCCAACAAGCATGAGCGCTGAGTAAGCTCTATAGCTAGACCGCATGGCATAGCTTTTCGATAAAAGCCTTAACATAATCTTGTTTTGAATCTTAACATAATCTCAAGCGGTCGTGCTGTATTGCGGGGAGCGTTGGCGTAGTGGTTAGCGCACTCCTGAATCCTGAGTTAAATTGCCTTCTTCAGCGATGATTACCTGTTCATTCGGCTCTTGAATCGGGTGCAACCGCAACAAACAAAAAACAAAAACATGAACAAGAAAACATCTTAAAGTGACTATGCGCAAACAGAAACATCCAGGAAAAAAACAGCAAAAAAATTAACCGATTTAACAACACACGAGGATTCAGCACGTACCAAGAGCTCTGGGCCTTATCCAGACCGTCATCTCAATAGAACTGGTTGTGTGGTCGCGTTATTGTTTAGAACCTCAACTCAAAGGCCTGACACAACTTGGCCATCCAGTGAGTTGCTGTTCTGTTACATATTTGTATGGTAATCTTAACCGCACACTCGGTCGACTCAGCCTCAAGTGAGAACCCTTAATGCGGTTTGCAAACATCAGCACTGGGGAGAGCGTAGGTTCTGACCACCCCACCCACTCGAGCGCCTTAATAGGCGCTCGCTTACAGCACTCGCCCCAACAGCCTGTGTAGGGGGAGGGGATCTTCATCATCATTGTGCGCGATGTACCGAAGCCGGCACACTCTCCTATATAAGCTTGAAACACTTTAGAGCTTGTGTGTCTTAATCTTGATTTGGCTTGTCGCACACGTATGAAGAGCGCGCGCGCGAGCAGGAAATAAAATCACATCTGGTTGTCTCTCCTCGAGCATTCATTTCTCACCGAACATGATCGGGGAACGTTGGTAGACTGGAGTAGCCACGTGACTGTTGCTGGTAGCCACAGCCATAGCGAGAGGCGTACTCGACGTGGTGGGCCGGGTGCGGAATCTCCCACTCCCCCCCAGGCTCGCCCACCCGTACTGACTCTGAAGTCCCTGCCTTCAGTTTAGGTGGTTTATATAAGTTGGTATAACAGCTTCCACAAAACAGCAAGGCATACGTCTTGCTGTTCATACATTGCATAACGCTTAGAATAGCGTTGCACACTTATACCCGTGGAGTAGATAGATGCTATGGAATAACATACTCAAGCCTGGGGCATTGCTTTGTTGATGTGTATATATATTTTTTATACACGTAATGTACACGTAATGTAAATATTGAGTCCCAGGACTAACGTTTCAGGAGGGTCCTACATTGGCAACATCATTTTTGCAAAGATTTTGGGTATATTATTCATTCGTAACTGTACATGGGTACAAGTATTCATTTATCAGTGCTTTGTACGCGAGTGTGCATTCGCCACTAATAACAACCCCGCCATTCGCCACTAAGTGGCGGTGACGTCACCACGGCGCTTGTGCCAGGCTATGTGCACGTTAAGGCCACGTGGAGTGCACTAAAACAAGCACTTTCACGTACATAAGCATATAGGTTAATTCGTGTATAATTGAAATATATCAAAACAACGTAAAAACTGTTAAACTCAATTGCATAATTAATGCTCCTGTGGCATGGTATTGTACACGTAAATGTTTGTGCATGGACTGAATATGCATATATGTATAATATTACACATTTTATCTGTATACATAAGGTATATATGAATGTGTGATATACTCAATTGGCATTGAGTATATCATCGCCCCTACTGGAAGATTTGCTGCCCACCTGGAGACCGGTGCTGAGTCACTTCGTGCTACTGCACGGGCGTCCTGACCATGGGGGTGCTCTTTGAATATTTGACATGAGATGCGATCTCAGGCAATGAGCTGCTGTGGCATGCTATTCGCATCGTACGTGTACATATTCACGAAGTGCATATGCTGCGCGCAGCTGTGACGCATTGGCCGTTAATCAAGTATACATCCGTGTGTATGTGCCGTAAGTATCGATTGAAGGTATGATTGCCAACGGCCACCAACAATCACAGGGGGAGCAAGCCAAGGAACGGAACGCGCCCGAGAGGGGACATCAAGGCGGGAGATGGAGCGATGAATTATGCAGGTGCTGGTATCGCAGGACCCGTGAGAGATGGCGACGGCACGAGGAGGCCCTAAACCAGCAGTGGATTGACAATGGCTCGTGATTATGTCATTCCCATGCACACGTGTGCATATTCATACGTACGCAATGTCCCATATCTCACGCACACGTCATCTCGTTATCACGAACTGTGCCTAACACAGCCGTCGGTTTCGATGCATACCAAACCAGCAACGTGTACACGTTCGCATATAACAACAGCAGACGCTACGCGCAGAGGTGTATAATGATATATAAGGTGGGGGTAATTATCAATTCATCATTTTAATCGTCTGGCACACAGAGTCAATGATCCATATACAATGCGTCCAGACGATGCCTGTAGGTAATACACGTTGCGTTCACACCAACAACATACTTTAACACGCTTTAAAATAAAATCCATGATACGTATTATATCAACAACACACGCGCGCGCGCGCACGCACAAAAAGGGCAAAGAGCCCCATATAGCCTTACAGATTGTTGGGGCAAGTGCTGGGAGCGAGCACTTCTGAGGATCGGCACGGCGCGCCGGTAACACTCCCACTGTTATTTGTCTCGCCAGAGCTGATGGTTTAACACAACGCAGCAGATACTCATTTTCAGTCTGAGCGAACCTAGTGGAGGCCTCCATTGACGTTATGCATCGCCGGGAATGGAACGCGGCGACAAGGAACACACACACACACAGATCACAAGTGGAGCTTAAAGACCGTTGGGGTAGAGTGCTGCTAGCGAGCGAAGCTCTCATGAAGACAGGATGACACGTGCACAAATGTCCCTCAATTAACCCAACAGACAGTCGTGGAGGGGGTAGTTAGCGAGCACCCATTAATTTAGGTCGCTAGATTTATATGTGTGTGTGTGTGCGTATTTATTGGGGTGGAGCTGCTGGGGCAGTGGTTAGCCCGAGTTAGATTCTGGGCCACATGTGAAACACTGGTCCAGGCTAGCCACTGCACGAGCGTGGTGAAGTATGGTTACATAACACCCACGTGCGAACGTCCTCGTCCAGCAGTGGATTGGTCTATGTATGTTGAACTTCTTTCTCACCGTGGGTTTTCAAGCGCGCTTATCGGAGGGGCGGGGGAAGGAAAATAATTACAAACTAGCACACCCAAACGCCTTTGTCTCCCCGGTAGTGTTGTTGAAATGCACACCACGTCACCTACTCGATATTCAGCCTACATTGAGCCCGGGGACTTTCAATTCGGATTGGCCCACTGGTGATCTTGATGGTGTACCATGCAATGCACGTCACTGTCAGGGGGTCGAACGCAGTTTTCTGAGATTTGTAGTTGAATGCAAATGTGCTCGCAGCTGCACGCATTCTTACACGAATCGTCGTGCACTAACATTCGCTTAACCTTGCAGACGATAGGAGGCATTGCTGTTAGCGAGCTCCTATTATAACAGACATTTCACACGTCGCGGTGGTGTGGCTATCACCACGCCCGGCCGCATTTATCTCCCCGGTGCTGATGTTCGCTTAACGTGTTACGTACTCATTTAAGGCTGGACTCACCTAAAGGTTGCCCAAGACGGCTTCGCTTGACACTGATATGTGCATGGTCAGGAATTGAACTCAGTTTGCCGGACACACACACACACATAACGTACACGCGAAAGCAAAGGATTCAGCATTTATCGTTGGACCTCAGGGCAAATGCTGATCACACACGCACACATGCTCACGCCCATGTGCATTCATGCTTATACACACTTACACACTGGTACATGCACACGCATCACACGTGTATTTACACATGCAAATACAAAAACACATACTTACACATATACACCATATGCAGGCACTATACTAATACGCATGCGCACGCACACATACATGAATACCCATGCACACACACGCATCCCTACACATGCTTGTGTGCGTACATACACACGCATACTTACACGTACACTATGTACGTATGTGTATACACGGTGCATATATACACAATGACAAACTTACGCGCATACAGTACACACAAATGCATTCTGACACACACGCGTACACACTTGTATACACACTTGTGTACACGGACACATATACATAGGTACCTATACATACAAAGACAAAGATCCCCCGTATAGCCTTAACAGACTGTAGGGGCAAGTGCTGTTAGCGAGCACTTATGAAGGCCGGAACGGTACACGAGGGGGTGGGTGGCCAGCACCACGCCCGACCGCCTTTGTCTCCATAGTGACGATGGTCACACACCGCACCGGGTACTCATTTGAGGCTGAGTCGACCTAGGGGAGGCCCAGAACCGGTTCAGATAATCGTCACCGGTGTTGGCCGTGAGTGGGTGCATAGCGCAGAGCGCTCATCGCTACACTACCGCTCCCCAAAAGGCAGCGATACATACACGCCAACGCGTTCACACATATACACTAACACGCACTTACACGTCTACACACGTGTGTGCATGTGTATATGTATGGGACAATATACCGTACATACATACACACATTCGCATTTATACACCAACGCATTCTCCAATAAACAATAGTACTCACGTGCACACAAAGATCCCCTGTATAGCCTTAACAGACCTTTGGGTACACGTGTTGTTAGCGAGCACCTATGAAGGCCGACACGGGAGGGCGCGCGCAGGGGGAGGGGGGTTGTCATGCACCACGCCCGACCGCCTTTGTCTCTCCAGTGGCGACGTTTTACACACCGCGACAGGTACTCATTTGAGGCTGAGTCGATCTAGGGGAGCCCCAGAACCGGTTCAGAACCTCGTCACTGGTGCTGGTGGTGGCCGATCTAACCGCTCCACGACGTGACACACGCATACTTTCACACACACCCACACGCAAGCCAGAAATACAAGCTAAACCGTCTCCACCCATCCCAGCACTAGAGGCGGAGCTGGTTTGTAGTAAAAAAAACCCGACGAGACCCCCATGGGCAATGAGACGCACACACACACAGAGAGAGAGACCACAGCAGTTTTCGCTGCATGCACAGTGCAGAGAGTAAGGGACGCGCGCCTCGAGCACACAGGCAGTGTAGCCCCACGCCGAACGCATCGTGTACACACGCGGAGAATAGCGCACAGGGACACAGGCGAGCTAGAGGAGGTTGGCGGTGTCGGTGGTGAACGGGAGAGAAGGGAGGAGGGGAGAGAGAGGAGGGGGGGGAGGAAGGAGAGAGGCTGGATGAAGTCATACCGAGCAAGCAAGGCTGCGTTCGTGTTGTGTCAGACTGTACAATAGCCTGCCCAGCAGCGAGGGAAGAGAGGACACTGTTAAGGAGGGGCAGGAGGACAGGCGAGTAGGTGAGTGAGTGAGTGGCCAGGGAGGGTTATGTGTGCGTTCAGCCCTTTCTTTTGCTCATAACAACAACACCGGGTCAAGTTGTCAGCGCGCAACGCTGGCACGTTGCGAATAATCGCTACAGCAGTAAATATACTAAATTGCAATTACAATAGCTATTAAGGACTCAATAGCCGGGCGCGTGAGCACATCGGGGCGGCATAGCAGGGCCCCCCGGACGCGGTGACAGCGCTCGCCACGCCGGACAGGCGTGCTGCAGCACAGCAAGTATCGCGGCTCGTTTTAAAGGTACTCTGTGTGCTGCTCACCGCCAGCCGCTCTGAGTGTATACACACAGAGCGAGCGGGGGCCACACATGCGCACGCTGTAGCCGAGGGTTGTTACGCTGCCGTGCCCCTCTACCCAACCCGTCGGCCGCACGCCACTGTGCATGCTGTGCGTGTGTGGGTCGAGCTGTCTATGTAGTCCGAGCCACCCCTCTCGTTGCCCGCGAGCGCACCAGATCGTCCGCCAGACATGTCTTACCAGCACGCCTTCTTGTACCAGTCTCCCGCTGCATCGCTCGCTGCGCTTTACCCACCTGGATCGTCGTCGTCGTCGTCTTCTTCGGCGGCCGCCGCGGCCGCTGTGGCAGCGGCGGCTGCCGCGGCCGCTGCGGCCGCGGCTGGAGGCGCGGGGCCAGGGGGGGGAGGAGGAGGAGGAGCGGCGGCGGCGGCGGGGCTCCTGATCGGCTCCGCAGCCGGCGGCGTGGGATCCGTGAGCGCCGGAGTTGTTGGTGGTGGTGGTGGAGGGCCAAGCGGAATGCTTCACGCGGGACGAGGAGCCGAACTTGGACGTTCAGGGTCTGCGTTCAGTCCCTACCCCGGGCTAAGAGCCTCCCTCTACGCGGGCCCCTTCCAGTACGCGGCCGCCGATGGCCCCCCCTATGCGGCGTACATGGTGAGTGAGCAGCCTTTACGCTCCTTTACACACGAGGGCCATTGCCCGAAACGTCGACTGTTATATTTTGTGTTATTGTGTTTGTTTTTTTGTGCATGTACATAATTTACAACGCAGTATCATGCTACAATATACAATCCCGTTGTATTATACAGGGCGATCCATTCGTAGATACCCCATCAAAATAAATGGGGGAACTAAAGAGAGAACAAGATATTATATTTCAAAGCCTCCGCATGACACCCCACCAATCGCAATGCGTGTGTTCAATATTCCAACACCCTTCCGAAACACTTTGACCAACATCACACGGCTGCGTTGGACCCAACGTGTTTAGAAGTAACAGGGGTCGTGCGGGGGGGGGGGGGGATCAGTGGGGTGTCCACAAATGGATCGCCCTGTACGCGGACATGCGAGTCGCGCGCGCAACGTGGAATGGAAGCGAGTTGTACTGGCACGATAGACGGGTTTACGTTATATCGATGGCCTCTAAAAGGCCCATCAATATAATTTAAACCCGTCTATCGTAAAGATCTTCAATGTTGCACGAACGCAGTCGCCGATGCTCGTAATTTGGAGCAATCTGAAAAGCCAACGTTTAATTAAGGAACCTACACAATTTTTTGCGAGCTCCAACATATTGATGAAGAGGGGGGTCTCGGGAGGTTGATCGGTGTCACTGACCCCCCCCCTCCACCGCCGCAGCGTCAGAGTCTAGAGCAACGAACATTTGCGTTGCGTCTCGCGATACATTGACGTACCGTACGATTCAACTCGCGATACATCGACGCACCGTACGATTCAACTGGCCACATCGACGCACCGTACGATTCAACTGGCCACATCGACGCACCGTACGATTCAACTGGCCACATCGACGCACCATCGTCGGCGAACCGAGTTCTCTTCATTCGCCTCTTCGCGAAGCGTGCACAGGGGATGGGGTGCTTGCGATCGGAGAGCGGTGCGGTGAGCGATTCGCGCACGTGCCGCTACGAGACCGGCAACACGAACAAAACAAACAAACCTGGGTTCGAATCCTGGCAAAATTGTGCGCATGTTGCTTTAATGATTGTCAGCGGTGCATTCCGAGCGCCACCTCTAGATCGACTCGGCCCTAATACGCATTTGGTGAACAGTAAACACCGCCGGGCGTGCGTTGTTCCTCGCTTCGCCACCAACCACCTCCTCGTGCCCTTAATAGGAGCTCGCTAATCGCCCTATGTCCCCACGGTATGTGACGCTAATAGGCGGATATGTTGTCGTTGCTGTGCGCTGTGCGTGATGAGCCGCTCCCTGGCGTGCACGTGTCGACGTTGATAGGTGCTCGCAGACATGGGCACTTACTCCGACAGGTTGACGCGGCTACGCGAAGGCTTTCCTGGTTGTGAATACGGATGTAGCGTGCGGTGGGTTACTTCGCCCGGGTTTATGCTTCGAATTACGACCCCCCCACCTACCATTTGTGTGTGTTTTGAAGGAAGGCAATGGATAAGTTACATTCAGCTTGTGTTACCGAATTTGTTCTCGTATATTTTGACAACACTTAAACAGACGTGACTGGTCCTACATTCGTTGTTGATATTGACAACAGTCTACGCTGGCGTACACACACTGTTCTAAACATACCCCTCCCCATACATACACATACCTGTGCACGGTTAACGTCAGTGACTAGTGGTATCTGAAGCGGTCCCCGTTCCTCTATCGCAGCGTGTTGACCAGCCTGGTGAAGTATAGTCTACCAATAGGGGAACGATGGGTCCCGTCATCCAGCAGCGGATGTACAAAGGGCTGAACAGAAGTGCCATTATATAAACATAGCACAATTCTATCCGTGTAAACTACGCGTTACAGCGTTTCAACAGATGTCACTGTGTTGGAGAGTAGTGCGCTGTTGTGTGTGCGCGTGTGTTAATCGTAAGCAACAGTTGTGTACGTGGTTTCGTATAACTAAGACACCGTATGTGCATTACACTATATAAGCGTAAACGTAGGTACGTATATACATACACAAAGATTCCCCATATAGACCCGGCCGGCTGCTGGGGCAAGTGCGGTTAGCGAGGACCGATGAAAGCCGGCAAGGCGCACGAGGGAGTGGGTGACCAGCAACCACGCGAGGGAGTGGGTGACCAGCAACCACGCGAGGGAGTGGGTGACCAGCAACCACGCCAGACCGACTTTGTCGCACCGATTTTGATGTTTACGCACCGCAGGAGGTACTCGTTTATGGCTGAGTCGACCTAGGGGAGGCGCAGGATTCGTTCGAATAATCACCGCCGATTGTTAGCCGTGTCCGGGAATCGAATTCTAGGAGCGGGACTCGTAGTGCGGTGCGCTAACCACTTACGCCACCGCTCACACGCCATACACAAACAAAGACAAAGCTCCCCCTTGTTTTAGAAACCCAGGCTATTGAGGCGAGTGCTGTTAGCGAGCACCTATTAAACCCGGAACGGCGCACGATGGGGGTGATATGCCCTGCACATACAAAGCACACACACAGATAAACTATGTACGGATATCTAATTGTCACGTGCACTCGTTAATTAGAATCATCTTACCGCCCAATAGTTTGACTTTGACCTCGTGGTCATTTCAAGTGAATTTTAAGATTTATTTTCAGGAAAATATATCCGCCCCCATCCCCCCCCCCCCACGACAATCGGAGGAGATGCGACAATTAACACTGCGCACGGACACTTGATCGCTTCAGCAGTGGCATCGAATGTGAACAAGCGTTGTATGTCTGTGTGCGTGGTTACGTACATGGGATAGCGAATTGTGTAGCAGATAGCGCACTGCGCTACGCACCCTGCGCCCAAAGTTTGATTCCCGCTCATGACCAATAATATTGGTGACGATTTGATATGGTCCCGGGTCTCCCCTAGGTCGACTCAGTATTAATTGTGTGTCTGGTGCCGGCCTTAATAGGTGCGCGCTAACAGCACTTGCCCTATTAATTCGTTAAGGCTATACGGGGGGATCTTCGTCTTTTTCTATACATGGTAGAATTAACGAGCGCGCGCGTGTGTGAATGCGTTTCACGAATGAGCATTTAAATATTGTTAACATGTATATCCATTCCGCGTTTTGGTGAGTGTTAAATAGTGTATGCAAGGTGAGGCGTGTGTCTGTGTGTGCTTCAAGTGCCGTAATAAATGTGTGGAAACCATCAGCCTTTTCAGCAGCATCAACCATTGTCTATACATTGCTGTATGAAGGCCTGACCACTCATGGTTTGTTATACTTATGCAACAGTTGAGTTACTAATTACCGTGTGCATACGTATTAAGTTACAATCGATGTATGTGTTTGTGAAATTATAGATATGCGTGTGGGGTTAAGCTAATCAAGTGTGTGTGTGTATACGAGTGTGGAATAATTCATACGCCTGTGTTTGCGTGAGAGGTATAAGTTACTAGGCGAGTGCATTCATTTATATTTCAAACATTATTTGATGGGTGTAGTTGATACATTCAGTTGCTGTGAAGAAAGACCATTTCCTGAAACGTCGGCTATTATATATTTGTTTCCTCTAAAGGCGTCATATATGTCAAGTTATTTCTGTAATATATATGGCCGTGCGAAGCAATTAGTATGTGGGTGTGCACGTGTATGAATGTGAACTAACTATATATTCGTGGGTGTGTGTTTGTGTGAAGGAATGTCCGTATTGTGTGTGTATGTGCGCGTGTGATTATAGGTGCTCGCGAACAGCACTTGCCTCAACGGTCTGTTAAGGCTATACAGGGGATCTTTGTCTTTGTTGTGTGATTGCTCTCCGGATTATAAGACGCTCCGAAAAAGTAAGATGCACCCAAAATGTGTGCTCGGTGTAACTATAGTTATTATACAAAGTTTTGCACTAAAATATGAGGAAACAACTGCGTCTTCACGTCCGCGTTGCGTGGACATATACTATATAATACATGTTGAGCGTTAATTAAATTATTCATTATAATCATCATTATGATCGATGGGCAAAAAGCCCGAGGTGCACACTGCACATTTCGGCATTTGTTTCCTACACTTAGCATTCAATAATAGTTAATTTCCGAAGCGCCTATTAAGTGATGCATGTGTACCATTGTCACCGCAGGTATTGTCTTGTGTGAAGTTGCGTGCGCGTGTGCGGGGACCAGTGGCGCAGTCGTTAGCGCACTGCACCACGAACCCGGCGACCCGAGTTGGATATCCGCTCACGATCAATAGCAGTGGTAGGAAAAAAAAAATCTGACTGAAGTTGCCCTACCCCTATTCCCAGCGCCCTCTAGGTTGACTCAGCCTTAAAAGAATACCCGGTGCGATGTGTAAACATCAGCGCAAGGGAGACAAAGGCAGTCGGGCGGTGCCGTCCGTGGTTAATTGCATTGGTGAGCGATATCAAAACCGATCTTGAGCCTTCATTCTCACCTATCCGTACTGACCAGCGTGGTGAAGTATGGTCAGAAGTCAAGGTAACCCCCATTGCCGAGATGGCGTGCGTAATTTAGCAGTTGATTGATAAAGTGCTGAAACTTATTTTTTAAAGTGAAGTTGTGTTGTGCAGTTTGGGATTGAAGTTATACTGTGCTCAGTATTAGTAAAATAAAGCCGTCCTTCGGAACTTGACACCATAAGTACGTGTATGGCTTTATTGAACCCGATAATTCCTAAATGAAATACACTCTCGTTCAGCCTATCCGTGTCATCCAACGGTAATTCATGTCGGCCTTAATAGGTGCTTGCGAACTACCAACTACTAACTCCGACTTTCTAAGTCTAAGCGAGGGATCGTTGTAAACGTGTATGTGTGTATGTCTATATGTGTGCGTGAAATATGTGAGCGGTAGTGTAGCTGTTAGCGCTCTGCACTACGAACCTGGTGACTCGAGTTAAATTCCCCCTCACGGCACAACACCAGTGACGATTATCTGACTCGATCGTGGGCCTCCCCTAGGTCGACTCAGCCTTAAATTAGTACCTGGCGCGGTGTGTAAACATCGCCACTGGGAAGACAAAGGCGGCCGGGCGTGGTGTTGGCCACCCACCTCCTCAAGTGCCGTGTCGGCTTTCATAGGTGCTCGCTCACAGCACTTGCCCTAATAGTTTGTGAAGGCTATACGGCGGATTTTTGTCTTTGTTAAATACACTCATCCCACCTCGTGCGGAATGTATAGGCGCTCGCTAACAACGCTTGCCCCAACAGCCCGAAAAGTAATTAGCGGGGATCTTTGTCTTTTACGTGTTGATTATGTTCGCGCATTTGTGCGCGCGCGCGTTTGTGTCTGCGTGTGTACAGACACCTACGGAAAGTTGTAATACGCAATGTGTTGGAGACTATACACGTATGTGTGTGCGCGTTTGTCTTTTGTGTATCGCTATGTGGGGAGCGTCAGTGCAGTGGTTAACGCGCTGCGCTACGAACCCGTCCATCCAGGTTCGGTAACTGCTCACGACCATCAAACAGTGACGATTATCTGAACAGGGTCCTGAGCCTTTCCGGAGGTCGACTCGGCCTCAGATGAGTTCCTGCTTTAGTGTAAGCGTCGCCACAGGGGGAGACAAAATCACCCGGGCGTGGTGCTCGCCACCCACAAGCTTCGTGTTTAGTGCCGGCCTTCATAGGCGCTCGTTAACACCACTTGCCCCAAAAAGTCTGCTAAGGCTACACGGGTGATCTTTGTCTCGTGCGTGGTATGCGCAAATGTGCACGCGGACATAAGTGACGTGTGACCTGGCCATGCGCGTGTTTGTGCAGACAATCGTTGTGTCCTGAAAGTGCGCATTAAGTTATTTGCAGTGCGGTGTATTTGTGTGTATGTATACGCATGCAAATATCATTATGTATACAGGCCTGTGTCAAAGTATGTGTAGGCGTATGTGTGATGCCATTTAGTTTATAGATTTGTGTACAGGTGTGTGTGTGTGAATGTATACGTACGTGTGTACGTAAAATATAACTTACAAAAACTTATAGGATGAGTGTAAATAAGTTGGTATGTACACTATCAACCACTATCCCATTGTTTTGGAATGCGTCATGTGCGTTTGATACACCGTGTACAGTTTGCATTCAATTACATTAATTCATCTCTGTTATATATATGGATGTAGCATATAACACTCATTACGTGCTATTCGCGGCATTAATTAATCTGAATGTTTGTTATATATTCATACGCTGTGCACAAAATCCAGCTCTTTATCAATTCACTGCTGGATGAATGCTTTCCTAGGTCGTGTCGGCTCATTTGACCATACTTCACCACGATGGTCAGTGCTGGTTGGTGAAGTTCTGGGAATCTAAAAATACGCTTCCGATATCACTCGCCACTGATGTTCGCCGTGGCCTAGAATCTAACTATATTATAAACTGTCGTGCAGTGCGCTAACTACTGCGCCACCGTTCATGGCTCACTCGTGTGTGTGTGTATATATAGACCGTGATGATACGCACTAAGCGGTTTCATACTGATTTTCCAATAATAATTTGTTTAAATTCCACCACGGATAGGGAATAAAAACGGGAATATCCTCTTCTTAATCTCTACTTGCTAGGTTAAATAATTGTCAAAACACATTTGTAAATATGTTTAAAATATGCATACGCTTTTGGTTTTGAGTTGAATATTTAAAAAAAAGTTATTTGTCCGGCCCCACCTCTTTTCAAGATTAATGTTGCTCAAATTAGTCTGCTGATTGTTACGATTATAATACTCTCGCGTGTTTTAAAGCAGAGGTTGTGGCCGCGTCTTATAGTCAGGTGTGTGACCATATCTATACAACTTTATTGACATTGGGTACGAGTTTGAGGTGCGTCTTACTGTCTGGAGTGTCTTATAATTCGAAGAATAATGAAGTAACATCGATTATTCGGGCCGAACAAATACTGAATTGTGTTAACACATTTTAAACCTTAGTTGCGTAACCCGTGTATACAGTCTACGTAACATTAACCATCGTGCATACTTTAACACCGTTATGCATAGAACTGAGCAAGTTGATCTGACAACAATCATATTTATATTAATACGGGTAGTATATACCATTACAAATATTAACTGTAATCACAAGCGGACGGATGTATTAAACCTACCTACCTTCGTGTGTGTGTGTGCACACACTGCTGTGCGCACGACAACACGCGGCATTCAGATATTGTGAACCACCCGCCGACCGAAGTTTGATTCCCGGCCACGGCTAACATCAGTGGCATTTTAAACCGGGCCATAGTCTTCCCCTAGACCACCCCGCACTGACCAGCGAGGTGAAGTATGGAGTTAAGCGATCCCCGACGACCGATACGCGCGTAAGGGAAGGCCTTCATCCAAATCCTGAATTGATAATAGGGTCCCGATTAGTGTGGAACGTATTGTCATTGAAGCATTCCATCTCATGCCCATGTGTTTTAAGTTACAGTATACACGACTGTTTAGCATATAGACTGTCGGGGCAACTAACATTTAGCGAGCGCCTGTAAATACAAAGACTAATACCCTACGTTTAGGGCAAATAAGGTAACGCATCCAATAGGCACCTGAAAGGAGGAGATGGAGCGCACAAATCAGTTATTGGGCAGGTGACAGGTGGATTGCTACAGAGCAGGGCCGTAAGAGGTAGCAGCGGTGGCTTGAAAAGTCCTCCATCAAGCAGTGGATTGACCATGGCCGATGGTAATGATGATGAGCCCAATAGACCCTAGACGATGATGATTTGTTTGCGAGCACCAATTAAGGTAAAACCACACCTCATAGATGTGCTCCGAATTCGGAATGCGATTTGCAGGTGCAAAGGTACCATACAGTTTATTAAAGCATTTTTAGTGCCAGCCTTATGCGCCATCATCACGAAATACCGTGTTTCGGAGGAATTAAGCGTGTATTAAAGGTTACGCTGGCTGTTTGTGATGAATGAGTATTAAAGCTCCGTATGTGTGCAATTATGTGAATAGTTAGAATTCCTTCCGTGTAATTTTGCGCTGCGCATTTTTTGTTGTTGTTAAAACAGGTGAACAGTACGTCTGTAAGTTTGTAGTGCACGAAGCGAAATTGAAAGTTAAACGATATTTTAAATAATTGTCAACTTTTGGGCCGACTTTTCTTTTTCTTACGCCAATCAAATGCAAAAATCCGTTTAAAATCACTGAAAATGTAAACGTATTTGTTTTGTAATTATAAACGGGGGAAAAATGTATATGGCTCATATATGGCATACACACGTGTGCACGCAAATCAATAATTACAAATATACTTTAAGCAATTTAAATCATATGATTATAGCAATGAACAGTATAATAGTAATTTGTAATGTTTGAGGCCTCTGTTGTAATCCACTACTTCACCACGCTGGGCAATGGGGGCGGGTCAGGTATTACTCAGATGTCAGTCGCCGTCGATGTCGGTCGTGGCCGGGAATCGCACCTCAGGATGGAAAGTTCTAAAGGGAACCGCGCTAAGCCCTGCACCAACGCCCTAACTAACAACGCCCATACATTCGTGAGCTTTCGCGGAATGGACGTGGATCGATTAATTGTTATCATGCAGCAAAAGCAATATAACGTATAGAGACTCCCCGGATTATAAGACGCACCGGAAAGTAAGACGCACCCCTAAACACCTGTGCCAAGCGAAGCTATACAAACCTGTTCGCACGCTCGCACCGTAATATAAGACGCACCCCCAACTTCACAGGGGCTCGGTGCGTCGTATAATCCGGTGAATACGGTTTTCCCACTCTTCACGAGTGCATCCGAAACTTAGTTTTCTTTAATGAATTGTGGCGATAACGCATGTGCGTTGCGCAAGTTAGTTGACTTGACAGTGGTACAACACCTGAGTTGGTATGCGTGTACTATACACGCGTGCATGTATATTCATACATTCATACATGTGGAGCCTACGTAGAGTTGGGTTACAAGTGATGTTAGCGAGCGCTTGCCAAGCCGATCCTGGCGGCGGACGAACCGTGTCGCGGCCACCTTTGTCTTTCCCCAGTGCAGATGTTTTGCACTCATTTCAGGCTGAGCCGACTTACGGGAGGCGCATTGCTGGTTGAGATACGTCATGCCACCGCTGTTTTTATGTGTTCTCATGAACGGGAATCGAACTCGGGTCACGAACCACTTTGCTCAGCCGTTCGCACATACAAAGGCAAAGATCCCCCGTCTACCCCATACAATCTGTCCGGGGAAGTGCTGTTAGCGAGCGTACATACACACTTCTGGGCCTACACACGTTATCACAATCGGCCATGCTCAATCCACTGCTGGATGAAGGTCTCTCCCCAAGCGGTCCGAATCTCTCACGGTCCTGCGATATAACGATCCACCCAGCCACCTGCGCAAGGACTGGGGTTCATCGCTCCGTCTCCACGATGGTTGGGCCCTCGGATGTTCATTCGCGTGGCTTCTTACTCGGGCAATATTTTCCACGCCCCAGGATGATCCCTGCAAGCGATCGGTAATCTTCATTAGCGGCCCTGAGCGAGCGGTGGTAATTCCACATTCCCATGGCGATAGACCTAGTTATATTCACGAGTCGAACAAATTGAATTCGCCGCAACGTGGTAGCTATTTTTACGACCCTCCCTGCTGTCGCGATGATAGGCCGAGTTTATCTACCCAGGACCGGGGTTCGAACTCGCGAGCTGAACGTTCTAACCGGACGAACCAATTGCACAACATCTGCCGTCATTCGCCACCAAGTGACGGTGACGTCACTACGGCGCCTGTGCCAGGCCAGGTGCACCTTTGAGGCCACGTGAAGTGTCGAAGGCTCGCTGACAGGTCACGGGACAGGACCAGGTGCCATGGGTTGACTGAGATGACTGGCAGATGCACACTAGCTGTGACCCCGACTGTGCAAACTCGCTGTAATTAGCAGCCCCGCGCTCCACTCGTTGTTGTGAGCGTCGCTCCTCCGCCCTCCGTTGTTGCTTGGAGGGCGACTGCCTCCAACTGCCCAGTGCGAGCCTCCTCCACAGAGGCCGATCTTGACACCGCTGGTAGCGGTCTTCGGCAAGTCCACTCAGCTCCACATTCTCCCGAACCGCACCAGCTCCATCTCCAGCCTGTGTCGTGCCCGTACGTACACTCGCATCAACGGACGTCTAGACGATCGCGACCGACTGATGTCAATTCTAATGCTGCTCTGGAAGGGGCTATAATGCCTGGCACGCGCCTCGTGACGTATGTTCCTCGAACAACAAACTATCTGAAAACCGACATTTTTCCAATTTGCATCTCCATCTAGTAACGATCCGAGGCTTGATTGGTTCCGCTTGTTCTGGGGCTAATGTACAAGCGCAATCGTTGAAGCTAAGTTCGAGTACGGGAGTAGTTCGCGTCCCGTAAAGCTGGCAGTGCGACGCTAAAGCTGATAGAAAGCGGTTACGAGTACGCATGTATTATTATTATTATTGTTGCACGCGCACGTGCGTTCTCTGCTCGTGAATAATTCTTGCGCCCCTTGGATCGAGGTAGACTCATTGTTTCAAGTGGATTTTGTTGAAGAAGCTGAGAACTCCAGAGAGACCCAATTTGCTCAGCGTGACCTGGGGCAGTTGCCAGTAGGAGGCGATCGTTGCTACGCATGGTCCCATTTAAGAACCGGCGCGGGTCTCTTTTCGGGTCCATTTGAACTTTTTGCGAATTTTGGACCCTGACGGCCCACACCGCGGACGAGACGACGCGGAGTATTAATCGGGGCGGCCGCTCAAAAAAGTTCCGAACCGCGAACGTCTGCAACAACAAAGCGACGATCGTGGGGGCGGGGCATAGTCCGCCACCTGACAATGTGCACAGCACGCGCCCTGGATGCGGTGAGGATTGAGCGGTGGGGGAGACAAAGGCTGCCGGGGGTGTTTCTGGCCACCAATCCACCTCGTGTGGCCGTGTACGGCCTCAATAGGTGCTCGCTCATAGGAAGGCTGTTTGTAAAGCGATACGGGGGGGGGGGTCTTTGTCTAATTGTGTATAATCTTGCGTTCCTTAGCACTGTTCAACCTGACTAATTGGTAATTAGGCTTATGAAGTCTGATTAATAGTGACGGAGATACGGGGCTTTTTGCGACACTGATAATACATTAATTAAACATTTGTTCATGAATATATTCATATATTCATGAACAAATGTATTTGCATGCATATATATTCATGCGAATTTCCTGGAAACTGCATAATCAATTTATTTAGGCATCTTCAGTAATTTGACAAATTTTGTTACATTTAATGTGTCATCCACAACTTGCAGATATGCGCTGTACGTACGAGTAGTACTTTTTTGCGAGCACTTCTTAACGTCTGTAACTGCACACGCCGAGGAATGTGGCAAGGTTCGTGTTTGCGTGGCTGACGTCTTTGTTTCTCCAGTGTTGCTCGCCACGTGCACACAACGACACATCTCACATTTATTCTCGTCGACTGTTAGGGCAAGTGCTGTTAGCGAGCACCTATTAAGACAGGTGGTTTTGCCATAGCCTCGGTCGCTTTTGTCTTGTCAGTGTTGACGTTCACACGTCGCAGAAGGTACCCATTTCAGGCCGAGTCTACCTAGGGGAAACCCATTACCAGTTCACATACTAATTGACTCTCGTGATGTACTTGGTCTTGAATTAAACTGAGGTGGCCCGGCCTGCAAGGGCTGTCGACAGTCGTGTTAACACGTTTTGAGATGTATTCCATACTTAAAAAAAATCAATGCACGTGATAACCTTAATTACATTTCCATAATTAAATACATTCACCAAATCCATTTACGGTATGGTAGCACATGTGAAATAAGAATAATAATCTTCACCGCGCTGGACAAGTGCGGGTTGGACGGTTTCAGATATCATTCGCCACTGATGTGAGCCGTGGCTGGGAATCGAAGTCAATTCGCCACCCCCAGAATATATTTACCAACCTAAATAGGTGCTCACTCACAACACTTTCCACGAATGCCTGGTGGGTGATGTGTTTATACCGTCCGTGATTTAAATTCCTTTCCAATGGAAACGCTCGCTTACAACACGTATTACAAACACACACTGTCGTAAATAGGCTTATACTATCACAGTAAAATGTTCAAGTATGAATATGATCACTGAGATTCGTATATTGTACCTGGGTTCCATGCTATGCTATATTTTACCAAATGTATACAACATGTAGCATATACATTCTCAACCCAAGCACATACTGTAGATGATGATTATTATATGTGTATACTGTGCTAATATAAATCCATAATCTACAGCCCTTTGTCAATCCACCGCTGGATGAAGGCCCGCCCCACTTGATCACTTTGTGCGGGCTATTTGACCATACTTCACGCTGGTCAGTGCGGGAGCATAGACGTTTCAGTTTCATTTATGAGGTATAACCCTGTGAGCCATGCGGCTCTTGACTCGGGTGCAACCGCAACAAACAAAAACATGAAACAAGAAAGCATCTTAAAGTGACTACACGCAACAGAAAAATCCAGGGAAAAAACAGCAAAGTCTTCCAGAAAAAAAACACACCGCATTTCAACGCTGTGTGAAAAAAATCCCAGTGGGATGCAAGTCAAACAATAACAACCATAAGACGATTTAGATTACAGTTATCAGGCTAACTCTGTACTACAACAAACAAACATGGCTAAACCAAAACGTTAAAAAAAAATCACCAAAACAAAGCTATAAAAACAACGTTGCAGCACATGAGTAGAGAAGGGTTTTGCAGCACGGCCCATGGCGATCACACATCCCAGGCCTTATCCAGGTCTAAATCTGCTTAGCTTGCGATATTTTGCGAGGTCGGGCGCACCCCCGGGTGATTTGGTGGAATGCGCGGGTACGTATGTACGGAGCGTTTGACACGTGTTTGACTAGCAAAGATAAAACATTAGAGTTCACATCCCGGTCTGTGGCCGTCCCATCAGTTGTCATCATGCCCGGGTTGCTAACAGCGCCACTTTTTGTCAGAAGCTAACGGCAGTTGTCATGCGAAGACACGTGCCTTTCCACGAAGTTGTACGAATTTTAGCGACCCCCAAAGGGATGATAGGAGCCGGGTTAATACGACGTAATACACTTGTATGAAACTTACATTATAGGTCCGCAACTTGTTAGACATTGGTGGGCCTACCGCCGTTGTGGTGGTTTATACTCGCATCATTACGATTGCGAGTGCATTAGTACATTCACTATTACAGCAGTGTCTTCATTTGTAGTACAGCATAAGTTAATTGGAGCGTTGGCGCAGTGGTTAGGGCACTGAACCGGGTCACGTGGGTTCAATACCCAGGCGAGTGGTTTGTGAATCGCTGTCACCACGCCACACTGCGTGGTGGTATATGGTCAAGCAGCCGCCCTGACCGCATGGAGGAAATTCTGTAAACATATTCATACCATGGGAGTCGAAATGATGCCCATTTGTACGTATGTATGTACTGCATTATTAATTGATGTTTGCATCGTAGTTGCAGGAGTGCATACATAAGTAGTGTGTGAATTCGTAATACTTTATTATCATTAGTGAGAGATTATTTCAGTTACAAACCTCCTTCATAGGATTATACTATACATTGGGATTATTATTAATAGGCGTAACCTGTACTAGGGTGGCAGTGCCTTACACCAACAATTCCCGACTCCAAACCAGCCTAGCAGCAATGCGGAAAAAAAATATCAAGAGAGAAATTAAGCTCTGGCCATTGGATTGATCTCTGCGAGCCTTGTGACCAAGGGGATATGAAGACCCAAGAGCAGATGGAGGTGGTGGGAGGCCGTCAGGGCGGGTCTAGGAGATCGCTGTGTGTCCACGGTGGTGAGATGCTAACTGCCTCGCCTGGTATACAGGAGTTCGTGGGTCTGATCCCGACCCTGATGCCTGCTGTATATTTTGAGTTTGCATGTTCTCCCCGTGGTGATTGGGCTATCATTTGTGGCCAGGTCTCTTCTGAAAAAAATATATATCTAGATCTAACTCAGTGGGCCTTACCAGATAAAATAAACAAAATGGTTGTTTAGTTGAGTATTTCAGACTATATCATTATCAGTTTGTTTTAAACAACTATATCAGACTAGATCAGTTTATTTTACAAGAAAATACCAGTTCCCCCTCTGGAACCCTGTCTAATGGATAGCCTGTAACAGTTTGCCCCTAACCCAGGGGATTTGATGATTTGTCACAATTCAGAGTTGCAATTACATCACAAAAAATCTGTAGTTCTTTTGTTGGTATACTTTTTACCATCTCGTTTGTATCGTTTTCCATTTCTCTGCTGCCATTGTAGCCATCAATTTACTCGCTCGACGAGCCCCAATGTAACTCTGGCCGACAATTTTGTCGAATGAAACCTATAGAATATGTAGGAACAAGCGCTGTTAAGTGAGCAACATGCTAAATCTGAATGCCTAGCACAATGCCCTGCTGCCTTTGTCTCCCCACTCCTGACATTTGCACACAGCACGAGGCACTTACTCACAGCTGAGTCCATCGGGAAGCTCTTGAAAGTGTCTACATATGCCTCTCTCGCCACGAATGTTGACAGTGGCAGGGAGTCAAACCCAGGTTATTGCAATTGCAGCACGTTCCGCGAACCACTGCCACCGCTACCGACACAATACAGTGAGAGTGACATCACTATAGCGCTCGTGCCAGGCTGGGTGCACTTTGAGGCCACGTGAGGTGTGGAAGGCTCGCTGCTGGTTGGAGATCATGGAGGAGACCCAGGTGTTATGGGTTTGACTGCACGTGGTGACTGGTAGATGCACCACCTGTAGTCCCTACCGTGCCCAAATTGTGTTTTATCCACCTGGCGAAGGAGCATCACTCCTTCGTCCACAAACATCGAATTAAAAACAAACACACACACACGTCCTTGCGCACAAGCACAGACACCCACACACATGGCTATGTATGCACACACACACATTATACACACATTATAATCGCTCATCTGCCTCAGCCTAATTGCCACAATGACAGTTAGTATTGTCTGGGCAATCACCTGCTCACGTCCCTAAGCGATTGCCCATAATTACGCTTCACAGCATAAGTTAGATTATTGCAAGAACAAACACAAGGGTTGTCGTTACATAATTGTGACCCGAACCAACAAAATTACGCGGAATGCATAATGTCGCCTATGAATAGAAGCCTGCACACCAATTGTCTGATAATCACCTTGTTGGTAGAGCACCAGTAAAATAAATTAGACCACTTAAAAAAAAAATATCCGAATAAGTTGTTGAAAAATTTGTTCGGATGGATGATTCCGCGTTTTAGGGCCACGTGATTGGAACAAAGCAAGTCTTTCGCAAAGTTACCTTCCTGGAAATGTGGCGACTTCATCATGTTTATTAATAATGCGGCCATGTCTATCCAGTGTTTCAATTATTTCCTGTTCTCGGCATACTTTTCTGCAGTCCGGTGGATGGGAACTTTAGGGCATCTGAACAGCATCACTTATTATTGTTTCGTTTCGACTGACATGTTTATCACTTGATATTAAGCCAGCTGAAGTCATCACATGGACGGACAGACTGGCACCTTCCGAGGGAATGTGTAATTTCCACTGCCGGCTCAGGGGAGATAGGCGTTTGCCTCACAATTGTTTTTTGCGTGGAAGGGTAAAGGCGCGGCGCTGCAATTGCCTGCTCACGTCACTGCTGGCATGAGGACCTCCGCTCAAGGGGGCTCTAGAGAGCCCCTCCCTTGAGGGTATTGAGCATAGCCTGTCACACTGGAAAGACGTCTTTGAAGAGGTGGGAGTATCTACACTTCACCGCACCACACACGACCTGCCCATTGACTAACTGTGGTGTACACATTGACATGGCTGGCACGTTTGTGTAATTTGACTTCATAGACTGAAACCCAGTCTCAATTAAATATCTTTTTTTTTTACAACTAGACAATAGATGATTCACTGGAGTGACATTTTTTTCATCGTTTGCATGCTTGTCTTATAAGTTATAATATGTAATAATACTGTTAAAATAAAGACAGCTCAGAGAAAATATAATCTCATTACAGCAGAAACGAAAACAATGCACACATATTAACAATGTTAAATTTCAAGAAATCCCCGTCACAAAAGTTGGCTTGGACAAATTTCTTTTCGAAACCATTGAGAGTCAAATTAAGGAACAGAAACTTCAAAACAGGTGAGGGTGACTACTGCACCCCTCCGCGTTTCACGCGAACAAGTCACGCGCACACAACATGTGCCGGACTCTCCTCTCCACGGCCTGTGCCACTGACACGGACTTGCCCTGAGAGTGCAGACGAATAGAGCGCTGCGCTGGATGATATGAACCACGCAGAATTTGATTTCGTTTTGGGGGAGGGGCGCGCGCAGCAAAAGAATGGATGTGGGGATGTGACAGGGTACAAGTATTTTGGGGGTGGGGGAGCGGTGGTGTTGGCAGGGGGGCGTTAAGGGGGGGGGAGGGGTATTGAGGGGGGGGGGGAGCTACAGGGGAAATGGAGAGAGAGACTACATCAATTATACACGGTATCCGGGAAGTCCTTGAGTGTGTTTGATGTCAAATAACACGATGTGTAACACCCTGGGAAGATCACAGCCATCGCGAGCAGCAGGTGTGGCCTTTCTAAAAAAGAATCCAGGCCGAGCTGCTCAAATTATCCACCGGTGCCCCCTGTTGCTATTGCACTTTCAATAATGAAATTTGCCTGGCGTGGCGGCGTGCTATTTAAGTATAATGCACTAGCGGTATCGGCATTTAGAGTCCATTTCGGACAATCAAGTTGGCCCTTCTCAAGCTCTCTCTGATGCGGATTGGGGTTAAATATTAATCGAGTAAAGGTGAAAGTCAAAGTGTGTCTCTCGCAGCTCTGAACGACCCAGGGCACCCGTCTCTGTTGGTGGCCCTGAGCCATCGGCGCAGATTAGCACAACTTCCTCGTCGCTGTCGTCTGTGTAACGGTGAACGCACTGGACTTGAGATCAATCGGTCCGCCGGTTCGCTTCCAACTTGGTGCGCCGGATTTGCGGCAACGGTGTTCGTTGCCACTGTTCACCCCAGCAGAATAAACGGGAACACCACAGTTGGCTGAGACTGCTGGTCGTGTGCTTGTGGCGGGGTAAAGTGTGGCTTCCCCCAGCTCTCTTCCAAGACGCCTGGACAGTATGGAAGAGTAGGCGCTCTCTGGAGCACCCTCTGTTGGAGGTTCTTCCGCCAGTCGTGGTTTGCCCGGATCATTTTATGCCTGCACCTTTGTTTTTTATACTCCTTCTATGGTGGGGCCAGTCTCTCCCGGCATGATCACTGTTGACTTTCGGCGACCCAGTACCCGATTTTATCGGCCTCAAAGTGGTGATGGGCTGAGCCTAACCCTGCCTGCGATTCGAACTACTTTATTCACGTCTATAGATTGTGAGTTAAATGCTTTGGCACAGCGTCACCCACCTTGATAACCCGAACGATAATCATTATGAAAATGCCACGTTCCTCTGGTGGGAGCTTTACCGCTCGGGGTAAATCAACCACAAAAATTGGTGGTCATTTTACCAACCCTAGATGGATGATGATTATGGTGATGGAAACAATAGTAATAATGGACAGTCCTTTTTAAATCTACTGCTGGATAGAGGCCTCCCCATGCCTTGTTTGGCCTATACTTCACTTGTTAAAAGGTTCATTATCATCAGGACTAGTTCAGAAATCACTGACCACTGCATAGCGGGGAATCTAACTCAGTTCGCCGGGTTCACAGGACAGTGCGCTAACCACTGTGCGTGCTACCGCTCCACCCTGTATTTCAAACTATTAAACTATTTAAACTATATTATATTTAACTATCTCATGTTACAATTGTACACATACGACTCGCACACTTACGATTCGACTGAAGGCTGCCGGGCTTGGTAGCCAATGCGATAACCACGATACAATAAACGTGCAGCACGTTCTGCCGCACGTTGCAAATGGATGTGAAACAAGACTCAAAGCCGTTATGACATTCTTTTTCCCAAACGTCTGTCCAGCGTGGAAGAGTAGGCCAATTACCTTCTAGAGGTGCTGTCTAGACGTGGGTGTCCCTTCCGCCAGCAGTGGCGTGAGCAGGCACTTGCAGCGCTGTGCCCTTCCCTTGCTCAACATCACACACTGTGCAATTAACTGGAATTGCGGAATTTACTCGTAACTCATTAAAAGTGAACGGAGATCGTTGCTTAACATTAACACGCAGCCCTTGTTGAATGCAAAGGTGTTGCTCTGAAGTGTTTCTTTGCTGTCAACGGTGTCTCGTTGCTGTCAACAGCTGCACTCCACTTATAAACTACTATATAAACAACATTTTTTTTTATTATACCTTGTGAGGCTCACTGAGCTTTCGAGTTGCGGTGATTTTGACTCATGGGGCTAATTGGATTGAATACGTTGGAGTGCTCAGGACTTTCCTTGGAGAATGGTCCACTTCAAAGCAGTTCATTAATTTAACATTCCCGGGGAACGTTGTCCACTGAGGAGATGGAGCGACGAAATCCAGTTAACGTGCAGGTCAAAGTCGAAGTGACTTCCTGCTCAAATGAGCATTGAGGTACTGCTCGTCTCCGGTTTGCAGCCCTAAAGCCATTGGTGGAAGTTCCACATTCCTGTGCTGAAGGCAAGTCCATCCATAGGACAACCACTTGCTCATGCCATTGAAGAGCCTCCACTTGAGGGATCTCTAGAGAGACCCTATAGAGGGTACTGGCCTATTCTTCCAACCTGGCCAGATGTCTTGGAGGAGGAGGGAGTACCCACACTTTTTACCCCACCGTACACGACTTGCCGATTGACTTAACTGTGCTTGTAGTCATTCATACTGCTGGGTGTACAGAGGTGGCGGTGTGGGGATTAAAGACACTTGACAATTGGTTCACCTTGTGAATCGGGAGATTGAATCCGATTGGCAAACCTCGAGCTCGCAAGTCCAGTGCGCTGACCATTACATTGTGCGCAGCTTCCCCAGGTTTTTCCGGTTGCCGGACGAATGCGTGATGAGGTCGCACTCATTAAACACAAAGTGCTTGCCACAATCGAACCACAATACCTCGCTGATCTTGTCAAGGAGCATGAACCCTCATGCAAACTCCGATCATCCTCGCAGCAGCAGCTTTTGGCTAGCGCACTGTGCGCATTCGGATGCGCTTCTGCGGACGTCTGGAACTCTCTTCCTTCTGATATTAGGAATCCACTGGAGCTTTGCACTTTTAAAGCATATAGATTGAAAACTCATTTCTTTAGAACTGCTATATGTGTTTCGTTTGTGATCCTTCCTCCGCACCTCCGATATGCATTGTTGGCTACGTACGGTGCGAAATAAATTCGACATACACACACACACATACGTTGCAACTTTATTTTCAACGTGCCATCTCTCCCCCGCGTTTCCCGCAGAGTTCCCCCTACGATGCGCACCCCCTCACCTACCACCCCTACGGCGGCGCGAGCCACCCGACCCTGGGTCCAGTCGGATACCCATACGGGGCCGGAGGATGCGGCGTGGCGGACCCGGCGTTCCGCAAGAACGCCACTCGCGACGCCACGGCCACGCTCAAGGCCTGGCTCAACGAACACCGCAAGAACCCCTACCCCACCAAGGGGGAGAAGATCATGCTGGCCATCATCACGCGCATGACGCTCACCCAGGTTGGTGGGTGGTGGTGGTGGTGCTGAGAGAGCCGTGTGTGTGTGCGTGTGCATAGAAGGAAGCTACTTGGGAGTTGTTGGGAGCCGTTGTTGGAGGGTTGTTGTTAAAGGCAGTTGTTGGAGGTAGTTGTTGGAAGGAGTTGTTGGAGGCAGTTGTTGGAGGCAGTTGTTGGAGGCAGTTGTTGCAGGCAGTTGTTGTAGGCAGTTGTTGGAGGCAGTTGTTGGAGGGAGTTGTTGGAAGGAGTTGTTGGAGGAATTTGGAGGAGGCAGTTGTTGGAGGCAGTTGTTGGAGGCAGTTGTTGCAGGCAGTTGTTGGAGGCAGTTGTTGGAGGCAGTTGTTGGAAGGAGTTGTTGGAGGAATTTGGAGGAGGCAGTTGTTGGAGGCAGTTGTTGCAGGCAGTTGTTGGAGGCAGTTGTTGGAGGCAGTTATTGGAGGCAGTTGTTGGAAGGAGTTGTTGGAGGAATTTGGAGGAGGCAGTTGTTGAAGTCAGTTGTTGAAGTCAGTTGTTGGAGGCAGTTGTTGGAGGCAGTTGTTGGAGGCAGTTGTTGGAGGAATTTGGAGGAGGCAGTTGTTGGAGGCAGTTGTTGGAAGGAGTTGTTGGAGGCAGTTGTTGGAGGCCGTTGTTGGAGGGTAAAGCCGCCGATGCTCACAACGATGGGCGAAGTGACGAGTTTGCACAGTCGCAACGCAGTCAACCCATAACGCCCGGTTCCGTCTCGTGACCTCCTGCCAGCAGGGGTCCACCTGGTTAGCACTAGGAATGCACGGGTATACCAGGTGTTGTAGGATAGTCGATTGACTGGTCACGCATGGTGAGGTAAAGTGTGGGTTACTCTGACTTCTATCACGATGTATATCGAGCGTGGAAGAGGAGGCCAAACTACCGTCGGCAGCGGCTCTCAAGAGCTCCCACGAGGCCCTTTCCCTAGCAGTGGTGTGAACAAGTCACTGCAGGGCTGCACCTTCACCGTTTATATTCATTCTTAGCCTCATTAAAGCCACAGCTCAATTTGTTTACACATGTATTTGATTCTTAATCCCTTTTCAAATACTTAGGTGTATGCATAGTGGTATAAAGGCACAACCCTAGCCCCGTGGGGTTCATTGTTCTTTGTAACCTCAACTCTGGACCCACAGCATTTGGCATAGTCAGTTCTTTCGCAGCATGGATCTGTTATTGTTGTCCTCGTCAAACTTTCAAGTGTCTGGCAAACCCATGTTTACAGTCCCTAATGGTTACGCATTCACACAAAAAGTCAAAGTGATTTTCTGCTCAAGTAAAAATAGCAGCGGTTCTCATCTCCTGTTTACATCCCTCAGCCAGTGATGGAAATTACACATTCCTATGTTGGGACACGTCTATCCATGGGACAACTGCTGTTGATTCCTGTTCGATGCCAACATCAGTGGCCGGTGATATATGAACGGGTTCGAAACTTGTCACGCGAAGTGCTATGAATGTTTACGTAAACAAACCACGTGGCCTGTCCATTATCTGATACCCCTGGTCACGTGACGGTATCACTGGCACCACCACTCGCCCCAAGTGTGCCCTGACCACGCCGTCACACCCCCCCCCACCCCCATCCCCGCGCCCAACCCAGGTCTCAACGTGGTTCGCGAACGCCCGCCGGCGGCTCAAGAAGGAGAACAAGATGACGTGGGTGACCAAGGCGCGGAGCGACGATGAGCTGGAGGACGACGACAATGACGGCAGCGGTGGCAAGGAGCTGGGCGACTCCTCGGAGAGGAGCGATCGCGACGGAGACCTCATCCTCAACGTGTCGGAGCCAGCATCGGAGTCTCAAGGTTTGTCCACCGAGCGCGCGCGATCTCACGCTGGGCAGTCGGAGCACGGGTGCCGGGTCCTCCACCGTTCTGGGGGATTGGGCGGGAGCAGTTGGCACGGAGTTCACCAGTGACGCCCGCATCTCAAAAACCAAACTGACCCTCCACCCGTGCGCGACGTTCGGTCCGTGTGTGCTGCTCACGCGCAGATGACAGGGTCCACGTCATCGCCGTCCCGGGAGACGGCGGCGGCGGCGGCGGCGCCTCAAAGTGCGACGCGGCGTCGGCGCACCGCGCCGGCCCGGGCTGCGACATGTCGGACGGGGATGACGAGCGGCTCTTCCCGACCTCCGCGACCGGCGGCATCGGTGGCGCCTCCGTCGTCCTCGTGACTCCCCCGCCCGGCTCGCAGCAGCAGCCCGCCAGCGCGCCTGACCGGCCCTCGCTGGTGCAGCACACGTCGGCCGCCATGAACGCGTCGCCGTCGATACTCACCACGTCGCCCGTCGCCGGCACGGAGGCGCCGCGGCTGGGCCGGGGATCGCCGGTGCTGGAGAACTCGAGCACGGGGCAGGCGCCGGCAAACGGGACCTTCATCGCGTCGCAGTCGCCCGGCGCCTCCAGGATCAACGCGGGCGGTGCCGGCGGCGGTGCCGGCGGCGGCGGCGGCGGCGACCGCGTGGGCGCGGTCGCCGCCGCCGCCGCCGCCGCCGGCGGCGGCAACGCCAGCAACGGAAACACCGGCGGAGGCAACGGCGCGACGCCCACCAAACCCAAGCTGTGGTCGTTGGCTGAGATTGCGGGCGCATCGGACGAGAGGAACTGTTCGGACGCTCAGAGCCACGGCCACCACGGCCACCACCAGCACCAGCACCACAACCACCACCACCACCACCACCATCACCAACAGCAGCAGGCGGCGATGCAGGCCGCGGGCATTCCCTGCATGCTGAGCGCGGCGGCTGCGGCGGCCGCGGCGGCGGCCGCGGCGGCATCGCCCTCCTCCACCTCCTCCACGCAGGCGCACACGTACTACACGTGCGCGTCGCCCGCGTACTTCTCGCGCTACGGCGTGGCGGGCTACGCCGCCAACTTTGGCGCGTTGCCGGGGGCAGGCGGCGGTGGCGTCGTCGGTGGCGGAGGAGGCGGCGCCGGTAGCGGTGGTGGCGGTGGTCTGCGAGGTTTGCCCGCGCCGCCGGGGAACGGACTGGTCTACCAGACGGTGTTCAAGTCCGGCCATCGCGTGCCACCGCCTGCGTACCTCTTCGCGGGGTACGGCGGCGGCGGAGTTGGCACTGGCGGCGTCGGCGCTGGCGGCGGTGCAGCGGAGGTGAGGATTTTGGAGACGCAGGAGACGCACGATGGCAAGGAGATGATCGCGCTCGACTGCAAGCGAGGTGAGAGGGGTCACAGCGATGTCTCGTATGTGTGTGTGTGTGTGTGTCGGGGGGTGGGGGGGCTAAGGTGCACCTTGACTGGCACTGCGGTGATGTCACCGCTATATAGCAGCTACTGGAGGTTGCTGTTGTGCTGCAGAGATCATGTGCAGGGTCTGTGTAAGTGAGTGAGTGTGCGTGTTGTGCTGGAGAGTGTGTGTGTGTGTGAGTGAATGAGTGTTATTGTGCTCGTGTGTTGGAACGAGCGTGTGTGAGTGACAGTAAGAAAGTGACAGAGTGATGTGTGTGTTAGGTATCTAACAATTCATCCCCCACCCCACTAATGCAATGAGTTTTTCAAAATGTTACTACTCAAGAATTGTTTCGGTTGTTCTGCCATTGGTATAATTATGTCTGCTCCATAAGTCCAAAATGCCACAGCATATCATTCGGAATGAATTTCGTTTGAATCTGAAATTGCCGCCAGCCACGATTCCTCTCTGGCCACAATGCACATGAGCAGTCGGAGCCATCTGAGGTCCGCTCGGGCTTCAAATGAGTACCTCCTGGTTTGTGTAACTTATCAACACACTGAGGCTTTCAAAGGCATTGCGGTGTGCCTTGCAATCCGCGATGACCTTTATAGGCACTCGCTAACAGCACTTGTCATTTTATGAGTAAAACAAAAAAAGTCAAAGTGATTTCTTGCTCAAATGAGCATTGAGGCGGTGCTCATCTCCTGTTTAAAGCCCTGGGGCAGTGGTGGAAATTCCACATTCTATGGCAGGGGCAAGTCTCAACATAGGACAACTGCCGTTGATTTTTACAACAAGGTGGGGTACCTATTATATATACCCTGGAGGGTTGATGGACTGAGTGAACCCTCAATGGGGATTTGAACTCGCAATCTCTTGATTGTGAGCCGCTCGCTATACCGTTGAACCACCGGGCCGGTTACGTTTACAATAGTTGTCTTGTTATAATTGAAAGTAAGTTAGTCATTGTGGGGAGCAGCAGCGGCTAACACCAGTGGCAAGTGATGTCCAATCCGGGCCCTAGCCACTTCTTTCGCCAACCCACATTTGGTGAATTATGGTCAAATATTTGCCCCTAATGAACTCAGCATTGGGGAGACCTTCAATCCAGCAGTGGATTGATAAACAGCTGCTCATTCATAAAGTGTGCATAACACACGCTGGTCATAGAGCTGACCCTGGTTTGGGTTTTGAACCAAAGTATTTATGACTCGGACTCCTAATTCTGTACAGTATGTTCTGCGATATATCCTGTCCTAGGTACACATGGGGCAGGCGCTGTTAGCGAGCACCTTCGAAGGTGCACGAGGGAGTTGGTGTGGTCAGCACCACGCCCGGCCGCCTTTTTCTTACACACCGCACCAGGTACTCGTTTAAGCTTGAGTCAAACTAAGCGTGGCGAGGGGGACAAGTAGCGCACGCCCCTTGTGATTGAGCACGTGCAACGAGCTAACCAGTGCACCAGCGGCTCGCAGCACAAATAGATCCCCCCGTAGCCTTAACAGACTGTTGGGGCAAGTGCTGCTAGCGAGCGTCTATGAAAGCTAACACGTTCCACGAGAGGGTGATGTGTCCAGCCACTACGCCTGGCTGCTTTATTCTACCCAGTGGCGATGTTTACACACCGCACTCAGGTACTCCCTTAAGGCTGCATCGACCTAGCCGAGGCCCAGGACTGATTTGGATATTCGTCACCGTTGTTGGCTGTGAGCAGGAATCGAACTCTGGTCGCCAAGGTTCAACAGCGCAGTGCGCACACACCTCCACACAGATCAGATTGCGTTATACACGTGCAAAGTACTACATGCTGAGTGCATGAGTATTTACAATACACTTACTACTAATGCCCTCTTGATTAATGACAGGTCAGATAATTTCTGAGAGCACTTAAAATTCTATTATGAATCTATGTCAAACACCTGTATAATTAGCTACACATCAGATTCATTTAACGATGTCGTGTTTTGAACAATTAACTATTGATACACAATCCCATCAAAATAATTCGCTCCCGCAATGTGGAATTACCACCAGCGGCTCAGAGTCACCAACGGCGGTGAGCACCGTCCCCCTTGTTTGTGTTTGGGCAGGGTCATCGCGTACCGTACTTTCACGTCATAGTTAAAACGTGAAAGAGTGTGTGAGAGAGAGAGAGAGAACAGGGGACACTGCCGGTCGTGTGACGGTTCACAGAGCGGACCGGGTCGACCTCCCCAATGCGGCATTTCGAAACGTTAGGGGGAAGTTTCTGGAATCCCTCGCCGGTCCCCTTGTCCACCCAGCAGTGGCGTGAATGGGAGATGCCACAGCGAGTCCGTCCGCGGGTCGCGTGCGACGGTGTCGCTACTGGTCGGGGTAGAAGAGGAGGCCAAACACCCTCTGGAGAAATGTCCTAGCGCCTCCTCTCGTGGACGGCCCTTCTGCCATAAGCGGCTTGAGCAAGCAATTGCGAGGCTGCACATTTAACATGTTTTTTTTTTACCTATTACATACATTGTATGTTAGATTTACATACCGTATCTGCAATACATGCGCATTGTCATCGCCAACAATAGCCGGATACCATTGTTCTTATGATGTCGGATATGATACTCATGAAACATCACTCTTATTTATGTAAGAATAATTACATGCTAACAATCTCAAGCTTTCTCTGGGGGCTTTTAGGTCGCATATAATCACTTGCAAGCAGATTTGAAGTCCCTACTGCATGACTGGGTACCTCTGAACACTTTCAGAACAGGCAGTGTCTCTATGAATATCGCTGTGCCGCATACACACGCTGCCAGGCACGCAGTGCATTATAACATGCAGTATATCCCTGTACCCCGTGAGTGTAACACAGTCATCAATTACAGTCGGGGCGTCCTGTGGTGAAAATGCTATAGAGTACTCTAACCAGCCCTGGGCTCCACTCCCTCTGAGGTGTAGAACATTGGGTATCCGCTTCATGGGAAAGTCCAGGAATTTGATACTGGTTGGTCCCTGGCCATGGGAATGTTGAATTTAAATAAAAGTTGGCTCAGGACCACCGATGTGTTTATTTTGCGAGAATATTAATTGTTTTCTTTGGTCGTTATTTGTGTTATTAGAGTTGAGTATGTTTGAGTCTTCATGAAGGTGCCTGATTACGATGTTTTAACCCTGATAAAATGAAGCATTCACCGTTAGACAATATAATTTGCCACACGTTAACAACCATTATAACATGATATAATACACGCTTTAAAATAATTGCACTAATAACTGTGCATTTGTTTGTTTTTTTCGCTTTTTAATATGTAATATTGTATTGACACAATAGGGATGCATTCCTGTTAGAGTGTACAAGTTCAAATCCTGGTCTGGATTCGACTCATCCCATGATCTCGACAGGGTCGAGTAGTACCACTGTACGCGAATCAACCAGTGGTAGTTCTTTCGAGACACATCCCGCCACAGGAATATGGAATGTCCACAGCTGACTTTGAGAAGTAAATAGATAAACAGCCATTACTTGTATGAACATATTGGCAATAACCACGCAAATGTTAGTGTTATTCCCGTTTTCTCTAATGAAAAGGTGTCTTGTGCATGCTTGTGTGTGTTAGAGGCTATATGCATTCTATATTTCACTGTGTGTGTGAGTGTGTGTTGGGGGTGCGGTCGCGTAATGGTTAGCACACTTCGCAACGAACCTGGCCTCCCGAGTTCAATTCCCGCTCGTGACTAACAAGAGTGGCGAATATTATAACCGGTCCTGTATTTATGTATGTATGTATGTTGAACTTTATTTGTACGTAGCCAACCATGCTCATCAGAGGTCCTGGGCCTCCCCTAGGTCGACCCCGCCTCAAATGAGTTCCTGGTGCGGTGTGTAAACAAAGACACTAAGGGAGACAAAGGTGGTCGGGCAAGGTGCTGGGCACTTACCCCCTCGTGTGCCGTGCCGGCCTTAATAGGTGCTTGCTAACAGCCCTTGCCCCAACAACCTTTTAAGGCTATGATATGGGGGATCTTCGATCTTTGTTTATTAGCGTTGTAAATGTTACGGGGAGCGATAGCGTGTTGGTTAGTGCACTTTACTACAAACCCAGTGACAAGAGTTCAATTCCCTACCACGACTGAGCCACACTGAATGTCGACTCACCCATTAAGTGAGCGCCTAATGCGTCGTGTGGGTATAATTCAGCACCGGGGAGACAAAGGCGGCCGGGCGAGATTTTGGCCACGCCACACCTATAAACATCACGTTGGCTTTTATAAGTGCTCGCTAAAAGCACTTGCCCCTATTTGTTCTGCAAGGCACAACGGGGATCCTTGTCCTAGTTTTGACTTGTGACCCCACACGCATATGCAGGCTCACGTGCGTGGCTGTATTCATCATAACATATGTTAAATGTGCATACTGTACACAGATATATACGGGTTCGGACATTGTTTTGCCGATGTCCGATTGTTTTTGCTGCGGTGTGCTGTATTGTGGGGAGCGGCGCTGGACATCAACAGATTTCATCGTTCCATCTCCGTTGCGGCTCCGCGCACCTCGAGTCAGCTTCTCTCCTTCGGCTGCCATTCCGTCACCAGTCTCGTGAATCTGCCATCACGCCCGTTCGCTAAGTGTCCTGCCCCAGCCCAGTTACTGGGGTCATCGCCGTGGCGAGATGTTAACTACCTCGCCCGGTATACAGGAGGTCGTGGGCTCGATCTCGACCCTGCAGAGATGTTAACTACCTCGCCTGGTATACAGGAGGCCGTGGGTTTGATCCAGACCCTGCAGAGATGTTAACTACCTCGCCTGGTATACAGGAGGCCGTTGGTTTGATCCAGACCCTGCAGAGATGTTAACTACCTCGCCTAGTATACAGGAGGCCGTGGATTTGATCCCGACCCTGATGCCTGCTGTATATTTGGAGTTTGCGTCTCTCTCTCTCCCCGTGGTCATGTGGATTTTTCTCCGGATCCTCCGTGGTTTTTTTTTGCTCTGTATTTAGAATCGACGTGCATTCACAGAGTTTGGCTGCCGCTATAAATTTCCACGGGATAAGCCACTTCCTTGAGCTATCATTTGTGGCCAGGTCGCCACTGAAAAAGAGCCACGTAGCTCAATGGGCCTTACCCGGTAGAAAAAACAAACAAACAAACGTTTTGTTGTTGTATAATATAGTTTTTTTTAGTTTAGTTCAGTTCAGTTTTAGTTTCGTTTTTAAATAGTCACTCCGTGTTCCCTCAAGCCACGTGCTCCCCTCTCTGCCTCTCGGTAAAATTCTAAGCGTGCGCGGCTCCGAGACTTCCTATCTTCGCCTCGTTCGCTGTCCCCGTCGTGATTCTTCGCTTAGGCGAGACGCGCCGATTGCAAACTTTATTGCTCGGTGTGTGCGCTGATTTTCGCGAGTAAGTCCGGCTCGCCAACGTCACTCCCATCCTCCTGCGCTCGCTCATCCCCGTTACGTCGTCTATTATTCACCTCATCCCATTCCGATTTCGGCAACCGTCACACAACTGCACCGCGTGTGCGTCTCTTCGTGTGTGCGTGCAAACGCCGCTAAGTCACAATGCAGCATTAGTACTATATGTGTTGGATGCGCGTAGTCTGTGTGTTGGATGCGTGTAGTCTGTGTGTTGGATGCGCGCAGTCTGTGTGTTGGATGCGTGCAGTCTGTGTGTTGGATGCGTGCAGTCTGTGTGTTGGATGCGTGCAGTCTGTGTGTTGGATGCGTGTAGTCTGTGTGTTGGATGCGTGCAGTCTGTGTGTTGGATGCGTGCAGTCTGTGTGTTGGATGCGTGCAGTCTGTGTGTTGGATGCGCGTAGTCTGTGTGTTGGATGCGTGCAGTCTGTGTGTTGGATGCGTGTAGTCTGTGTGTTGGATGCGCGTAGTCTGTGTGTTGGATGCGTGCAGTGTGTGCGCGCGCGTGTGTGCGATGGTTAGCGAGCTGCGTCTCGAGCCCGGCGACCTGAGTTCGATTCCCCCGCTCATGGACCGGAATCGGTGACGATTATCTGAACCGGTCCTGGGCTGCCCCCCACCCCCCACCCCCCCCCCCCCCATAGGTCGACTCAGCCGTAAAATGGTGCGATGCGTAAACATCACCACTGGGGGAGACAAAGGCGGCCAGGCGTGGTGCTGGCCACGCGACCCCTTGGCCTTCATAGGTGCTCGCTAACAGCACTTGCACCCTACAGTCTGTCAAAGGCTATAGGGGGGACTTTTGTCTTTTGTCTCTGTATATACACTCACACGTGGGAAGCGGTGGCGCAGTGGCGAACCCACTCGCGGCACCTGGGTTCGATTCCCGGTGACGAACAGCTTCAGCACACGTGGCTGGTGGTATCTGCCACGTGTGCTGTGCCTCAAGTCGGTCGACTCAACCTTGAATGGGTGGCCCCGCCGCGCAGTGTTACCATCAGCAACGGGGCACGCAGGGGCAGTTGGGCATGGCGATGGCATCATTCCGGAATTACTCGGAGTTCACCAACAGCACTCGCCTCATTGTGCCTTGTATGGTTACACGTGTTTAAGTTATTTTCCACCGTGTATGACTGTGGAGCTCTACAGCGTACGTTAGAGCGTGCCATTGTTTACGACCGCCTTTGCGTATCCACTAGCTGGATGAAAGCCTTGCCACGCCGAAACGAAGGTTTGTTTTAACCTTCGCTCGCCACCACTGTGTGGGTTGATGAAGGCGGAGGGATGCATGCCCAGGTCCTATTCAGATATCACTCGCCACTGGGTTAAAAGCACGGAGGCATCGCGTCGTGCGTGTTCTCTCCTGCGCACCTACAATGGCGTATTTGTGTCTCCTACATTAACTGCCGGAGTAATCCATTAATTTAGAATAAAATGGAGGCGCAAACATTTTTGTTAAAGGTATTCCTGGAGGCCAAGTACAAGTTAATGCATAATTTACCCGTCCAGGGTGGCGTGATAAATATTTCAAAACGCAGGTTTACCCAAGCGAAGAGTAAGTCACTTTGCCAAGAGCTGCGTGCGTGCGTGCGTCTGTCTGCGTGTACCCTCTGCGTTGATGGGGAGCGGTGGGACGGCGGTTAGCGCAACGCTGCGGCCGAACAACGCGACACCCCCCCCCCCCCCCCCCCCCCGAGATGGAATCTCGCTCGACGATTGTCTTGGGCCGACGCTGAGTCGACTCATGAGTACCCGGTTGGCCGCCTTTTGTCTCGGGGAGACAAAGGCGGCCGCGCGTGCTGCTGGCCATGCCTGCGTGCTCCCTCGCGTGTTCTGACGGCCTCAGTAAGGTGCTCGCTTCAAGCGCATGCCCCATAAGCCTGAAAAGCTTTTACGGGGAATCTTTTATCTCCGTGATTTTGTATGCGTCCACGTGTGCATTTGCAAATAGCAATTCATGGGTATGATGCAGTGTGTGTCAAGTATATGAAACCACATGTACCCATGCTCGCGAGCAGCACTTGTCCCGAACATCCTGAAATGTCTATACGGGGGGATCTTTGTCTTTGTTATGTTTACGTGTCTGTTAGCCCATACACATGGCACTACATTACAACTCCATGTTATCAGCACCCACCCTGACTTACATTAAGAAACCCTCCCTCTTCCCTTCCCCCGGTCCACTCATTCATGAAAGCAATCAATTACTGGTGAAACGCCATCATTAAATAATGCGAAGCAAACGTGAAAATATAACGTCAGTTTTCGTAGGGTGCTGTACAAAGCAGAATAAATCATCAAATGTTCCAACAGCACCCATTAATAACAACAAACCGTGTGCTGTATATATATGTACGCTCGATTATAGACGATGTTATTGCACGAGGGTGGGTGGTGGTGTTGTAGCGCAGCGCTGAGCGTGCCGCGCTACGAACCCGACGGGCCGAGTTCGATTCCCGCTCGTGGCCAACGCAAGTGACGGGCGGTCGTTGGGCTGTCCCCTCTTCGCTAATCCGTGCTGACCAGGGTGGAGAAGTATGGTCACTCCCCCACGACCGATGAACAGTCACCCCTGAGGCTGCCTTCATCCAGCAGTGCATTGACTTCCTGGTCAGCTTGCGTTAGCAGACGTGCGTCTGAGGCGGTGCAAAGTGTCATCGTGAACGCCCTGGATGGCTTTGTCTCCCTAGTGCTGATATCGACCACACCTTTACACTGGGTGCCTTGCTACATTGAAGTTGAGTCCACCAAGGTGGAGTCCAATTGCGGGTTTAGATAATCCCTTGGTCAGGAACTGACCCCGGTAGCGTGAAGCAAATAAACCACTACACCACCGCTACACACGGACACGTACAAAGTGTACAACGTTGCATGCTCACGAATGTACACGTACTGGCACATTATACGTGTGTTCAGCAAAGCCTTGAATTAGATTTGCGAGGGGATTCAAGCAAGTAGGATGCAGTGGTCGGCCTACGTACAATGACCCCGACATGATGATGTGGAATGTCCGCTGCTGGGTGAGAGCACTTAATTGCATGCCGTACTCACACAAATGGAACGTTCTCTTTTCAGCCTTCGACGATGACGACGATGCATGCAGTGTATGAAGCCCACGCCTGGGTCAAGTCAGCAGGTGGGCACTGCACTGCACTGTCACACCGTTTTTATATCATGTGTGTGCAGTATTATATATCATGTGTGTGCGGTATTATATATCACCGTGTGTGCCATGACCAGGAATCGAACCTGGGCTGTCGGTGAGCTAACCGTTGCACCAGCTCGCGTCCTTAATATTCCTTCGTAAGGTTGCGTATTTGTAGAGCGGCACTAGGCACACGTATATTCTCACTCGTAGGGTGTAGGGTGCAAGCACCGTTGGGGAACAACTATTAAGGCTGGGGATGTTGTGGCGTTATTCCGCACCACATACGCGCACCCACCCACCTTCGAAAGGTGTTAATTTCAGGCCGAGATGACCTAGAGTTGTCACTGGAGAAATTCGAATACCGGTCGCCGCGCTTTCGGTGCCCGTGCGTCCATGACCAGGAATTAAACGAATGATCATTTAGTGGCAAACAGCGGAACATTCCATATTCCTGTGGCCGCAGCCGTTTGACCTCCGTGCAACGGTGGTGTCTTTTGACCGCGCACAAAGTGCCGCGTGCTTTTATCAACCCCCGAGGGATGATGCCGAACCGAGCGGCATTTTGAACTCGCGATGGCTTCACCTGTGAGTACGGCGCTTTACCCTCGACGACACTCGGCCCCCGCGGTAACGCCTTACAAATGACACCACGGCGTTCCCCGGGCGTTCGAACTCAACGCAAGTTTTGATTGCGCTCGCGTGCACCGTAATCGAGTTGGGCGTCGTGTTGAGCGAATCAGCGCCGCGCGCGTCCATTCGTAGCGCCCACCGGCTCGCCGTTCATGATGTGCACGGTCGAATCGCTGCAACGACCGCGGCTCAGACTCGTCTCGTCAAATGAACGCCTCCTGGTGCCTCGTGCAGTCGGGGTATGTACGATGCCGTTGACGTGTGTCGTGTTATGTCTACACCGTCTGGGTGAGTTTTAATGCACGGCTCACGCAAATTAATAGATGATAATTGTCCGAAAATGTATTTGCAAGCCGATGTTGGAAAAGGTTTTTTTTTTTTCTAAATCGAAAGATAACAGTTACATTTTTTCTCTACAATGCGGATGTAGTGTACGCGTATGTTAAAGTACATTCTCATTGCATGTCCATATGTACTCAATGTATGTATGTGCGCATATACGTATATGTGGAGAGCGGTGGCACAGTGGTTAGCGCACTGCGCTACGAACCCGGCCGCCCGAGTTCGATTCTCGCTCACGGCTGAAATTAGTGACGATATATGCACCTGGGTGTTTAGACATCGTCACCGGGGGAGACGAAGTCGACCGGGCGGGGTGTTCGCCACCCGCCCCCTTCGTGTGACGTGCCGAGCTTCATAGGTGCTCGCTAACAGCACTTGCCCCAAAAAGCCCGTTAAGGCTACACGGGGCATATTTGTATAATTCCCTACGTGTGGAACGGCGGCACGGTGGTTAGCGAGCTGCGCTATGAACCCTGCGACTCAGGTCGCAGAGTTGTTCTCTGTTAATTGTTCTTGTAATTCCATGACAGTGGCATCTCCCTTGTCATGTGTACATGGAACAATGCGTTTGAGTGTGTGTGTAATGTGTGTGTGTGTGTTTGTAATGTGCACGTGCTGTGCTTGTGTCCAGTTAATGCTTGGCTCTGTGTCCACTTTAATAGGTGATTGGTTTATCCTGTGACGGTGAACCTGGTTACTTTGTAACTGGGGGGCCAATGCTTTGGGGTCTGCTTCTCAGTGGGCAAACGGGACGGGTCACTGTTCGTGTTTAATGCGCAGAATGCATCAAATCTCGGACTCCTTTACTAGAAAAGTTAAAGGGGTGCCCCCCCCCCCCCTGCTCACACGACCATTGGGCGTGGTGGTACCGAGCGAGTGGTGGAAATCTCCAAGTTGCATTGGTCTCCTTCTCCCTTCGTGTGGCTGATGTTGATGTAGAGGAACACGTTGTATCGTCATTATTATGACATTATGTATTTGTCCGGCGCAGATTGAGTCTCAGAATTATTAGCCACGAGAGCGCTGCATTTGGAGATTTGGCAAAACTCGTTTTTTGAGTAGTTGGGCCGGCAGGAGTACTAAATGCATCACAATCAGGGGGGATGCAACTCTTTGTGTACCGTTCATGCCCATTGCCTACACTGAAGCAATGGGGGAGACATTGCACGTTCTCGTAACCAAAGGTAATCTCTCCAAAGGATAATGTTACTTTTCATGCTTTTTTTTAATAGTTGCTGATCACAGGGCCAAAAGCACAAAACGTCATCTGGCAAGCAACGCACTGCCCGAGCAAAGTTGTCATAGATAATGCGTTTTCTTGAATTGAGCAACGTTTGACTCCAGAGTTTTGGACAAGAAACAATGGCAAGGAATACAAACGAGAGCAGTGGCGGGGAATGAGCAGAAGGAGAAATGTGATGCGTGAGTGAGTGGTCTAGTGAGTGAGTGAGCTGGTGTTTGGGTGAGTGAGTGGATGTGCGCTGTTGTGATCTCTAGTGTGGTGAGTGAGTGAGTGAATGGACTAGTGAGTGAGTGAGTTGGTGTGTGGGGGAGTAGTTAGGTGAGTGGGTGTGTGTTGTTGTGACCTGTCGTGTGGTGAGTGCGTGAGTGAGTGCGTGAGTGAGTGGACTCGTGAATTAGTGAGTTGGTGTGTGTGTGTGAGTGATTGGGTGGGTGGGTCTTGTCACCTGCAGTGTGGCGAGTTAGTGAGTGAAATGGTGTATGGGTGAGTGGTTGGGTGAGTGGATGTGCGTTATTGTGACCTGCAGTGTCGTGAGTGAGTGAGTGGGCTAGTGAGTGAGTGAGTGAGCTGGTGTGTGGATGAGTGGGTGAGCGTTGTTGTGACCTCCAGTGTTTTGGCTAAATACAGTGTGGTGTGCGAGACGAAAGAGTCAGTGTCTGGTGGAGCGAGTCTCAACACGGGTAGAGAAATCAACGGGGGAAATTCAGAAGAACAGTAACCGCGGTAGTGGTGATAGAAAAATAGTTACTTGCGTTGAATGGTTTTGTTGCTGCTTTCGTCTGTAAATTATTTAAGGAAAAAACAAAACATTGAGTTGATGGGATTTAGGAGTCAAAGAAACCACCCCATAACGTGTTGATTTTTTTCCCCTATAAAATTTCACAGCGGCCATATAACTCACAGCGGTCCTATAACTCACAGCGGTCCACCAAAGGGGGCACGCGTAGTGCTTGGTGGTCGTGCGGAGTAATCGGTGGCCGGGTCGCGGGCCTGGTGTGATCAGCAGCCCGCCGCGTAACCCACACGCAGACAATCAAGAACTAACTCCGAGCGTCTTTTACAGAGAGATCTGTAAATCAGTGGCAGATTCCAGGAAGGGGCTGGGGGGGGGCTGGTTAATGCTCATCTCCTGAGCCAGTAGTGGAAATTCCACATTCATATGGAAGGCGTTTAGGAAGAAAGAAAAAACAGATAGTGATTCAAGATTTTTTAAACTTTGGTGGTAAGAGTGCCCGACTTACAATTGGAATGTTGCGAGTTCAAATCCCAGTAGGGGAACATCATCTCTTAGGGATCGGTAAAATTAGTACCACTTTGTGGGGAGTCAAGAGTGGTTCTCCTGTGGATAGGCTCGCTCCTGCCATAGCAACGTGGTATTTCCACCACTGGCACAGCGCTGTAAACAGGAGATGAGCACCACCTTGATGCGTAAACAAAGACTTGGTATTCTTTGGGGGATTCAGTTCAGCCCATCATCTCTTTGTGGTAGGTACCGCATTGTAAATCGGGTACCGCGTTGTGAAAATTCAACAGAATGTATGCCTTGGGGAGACTATCCCCAGTCATGGGAACGTGGAATATCCAATAGTTATTTTCAGTGCTTGGCATGGAGTTAAACGTTGTGCCGTTGCTTGATAGATGAGGGAGGGGGGAGACCCAGTTCTTAATGTGGGCTTTCTAATAGCAGCAACAACAGGCTGGTGATAAATTATGTTAATGCCGCTTCAGCCAGTGGTTATAAACCGAATGTAAGATACGGTCTCAGAACACTTGCAGCACACGGGCAAGAGCGCGCGGTCACATGGAATGGATGAAGTCAATAAAAACATGAAACACTAAATATTGTGTAAAAAAAAAAATGAAGCCAAGTTGAGATCACAACATACCACCACCACCAAAAAAATCACCACCACCACCATCGCCAGCACCGCACAAAGCACACGTGCGATGTAAATTATCCACGTACAATTTGAAGCCGGTCGTATAGCACTTCATACCGACGCTCCTTAAGCTGGGATTTAAGCTCTTTGAAGGGCCATCGATCACGCGGAGAGAGGTCTGCTGCGTAACACGTTCCACATTTGTTTGGGGCGGGGCCCTCGGACGCAACGGCGTGGCCGCCGGCCGGAGACGCCGCGTTTGTGTGGCGTGACGACGGGCCCCCCTTCGTAGCGCTCTGATCATACAACAACCTCCGTTTGCTACTAAGCGGCGGTGACCTCACCACGGCGTTTGTGCCAGGCTATGTGCATGTTAAGGCCACGTGAAGTGTCGAACGCCTGCTGGCAGGAGGTCACAGGACAGACCCACGTGCCACGGGTCGACTGACTTGAGATGACTGGCCGATGCACCACCTGTGCCCCCTACTGTGCCAACTTGCTGTGTTTTAGCCACCCGGCGCTCCGCTCGTTGTTGTGAGCGTAGCTCCTCTGCCTCTGCCCTCCATTGTTGCTGGAGGGCGACTGCCTCCAACTGCCCAGTAGCAGCAGCGTCCTTCACGCTCACATACACATACACACGCACACACTCATTCGTGGAGTCGGTCAAAGCTTCCCAATGTAGGGCTGCAGAGCTTGAGTGATTGTTGGCGCCGGTTTCTGGCTGCCTCACCTGCTCGCCTGTCACTTGCTGACCCCACCCATACTTGGTCATCTGTGAAAAAGAGCTTCATAGCTCATCGGATTCCTCATGTCTAAATAACGATTCTGATTATGTGGTTTCCCACGCCTCTGAATCATTCTCTCTCTCTCTCTCTCGAGTGAATGGAATCTATGCGAGTTACAAATTATTCATTATTTATACCATGTAGCTGCTTCATTGCAAACCATATGATGTTAATATAGTAAGAGTGGCAATGTTTACACACCGCACCAGGTACTCATTTGAGGCTGAGTCGACCTTGGGGAGGCCCAGGACCAGTTCAGATAATCGTCACCGATGTTGGCCGTGAGCGGGAATTGAACTCGGGTCTCCGGGTTCGTAGCACAGTGTGCCAACTGCTGCACCATAAGCCACCGGTACAATTACATCTAGTTGATAGGACCTGAAACCGGTATGACACAACGGGGAGTAGTATAGCCAGCATCACACACGGCCGCCTTTGTCTCCCCAGTGCAGATGTTCTCGCGCTCAGTTTTTTTTTTCAGGCGGAGTCGATCTTGTGGAAGCGCGTGGTGGCGTCAAACGTGAATTACAACCTCTGTCGTGGCGTGCCGTGGGTGGGGACGTAACCCAGCTCGCCGGCTTCCTTTGCGCAGCGTTCCGCGAACCTTCTTCCCACACACGGCACGTTTTGTTTTAATTGTGAACGTACGCACAAGAGTGGTGCGCTGTGATCTAAATGAAATATCTGTTCTTTTTGGTCTCTCGCAGCTGGGTGTCTCACACGCTCTCAAGATGGCTTTGGACGTCGTCGGGCGGAGGATGGCGGAAGATGAGTAGATCGCGAGACTCCGCAACGTGTGTGAATATAAAACTCCCAGCCAGTGCAAGGCGGGGGGGGGCGGGGGGGGGGCGGGGGGGCTCGCATTCCCTCCCTCCCTTTCCTGTCCTCCCCCCCCCCCGTCTCCCATCGTCAATACACTCCGACCGCTTCGCGACAGCTTCATTCTCGACGACGACAGCAGCAGCAGTCCACGAGCCGCTTCTTGACGTCAGCCACCGCCCAGTCTCTGAAACCGCCGTCCACCTTCTCCGCTCGCTGCCCGGTGGCACGGTGCACGACGGAGAACGCGCACGAGGCACGCGCCCCTGCTTCACATCGGTCATTCTCAAGGTGCCGGCCGCGAAAAACTCCGTGAGCCACTCCGGCATTGAGCTTCCTTAAAGGGTGATGACGATATCGAAAATGAACATGAAGAGGCAGGCATGCCCCCTTCCCTCCCTCCCCACCCCCACCCACCCCCATTGCACACATGCCTCACCACATTTTAATACGATTATCATTCATTACAGCAGTCAATCCTCTTCTGCATATGCGCATCCGGCATTTCGCTTTTCGCGACATATTTAACGAAGGCAACTTAAAGTTCTATTTAATTCGGCAGAGCAGCCGCGGGCGACCCGGGCGAGGTGAGCGCCGCCAGCCCGTCGCGGGACTCTGGAGACGTCGCGAGAGCGGCAGGCACGGGGTTTTTGGCGTCGCGGAGAGAGCCTCGCCGCTCGCACAACGGCTCCTTCGGGCACGCGTGCCAGAAGGAGCCGTTGGGTGAGCGGCGTGCCCGACGCGACGACGGTGCCGATGCCGATGGCGCCGGTGCCGGCGACGATGGCGGTGGCGACTTCGATGTCAGAGGCGTTTGAGCGCGTTTGAGCGCGCGCGGAGTTTCGCAGGAGCTCCTTCGCTCGACTTAACGCAAACATGTTTACCCTGTTACTTTATACATATATATGAATATATAAATGTATATACAGTAATCGTTTTCGACGATTTTCTTGCAACTGCACGAGTCATTTTGTTTTTCCCTTCACGGCGTTTGCTATTAAAGGCCCCCCCCGTTTTTCAAGTTGTGTTTGGTGTGCGTTAGATGCTGCGGGAAGTATAGCACTTTAATGACTTAGTGTGGACCGGGTGGCGCTGCGGTGAAGAGCACTTTGCTTGGCTCGCAATGGGGAGGCCGCAAGTTCGGTTCCCAGTTGCGTGCCGGCTCGGCCCATCATCCCTCCGCGGTAGATTAAAGCTGGTATCAATTTGTGGGGAGTCAACAGCGGTCATCCGTAATGGGTGTGAGACTGGCCCCTAGCCATGGAAATGTAGGATTTCCACCACTGGCTTGGGGCTACCAATGGAAGGTATCCACCGTCTAATCGCTTACACGAACAGGGGGACTGACTTTGACTTTGGAAGAAGTGTTTGCCTGTTTTTCACGCTGCAGATTGTGTGTTGACTAACGGATAGAGTGGATGAATGGTGAACGCAGAGGGAAACGCATCGTGTGAAATACAGTCAGTCAGAAGTTTCTCATATCGGTGTTTGTTTTGAGGCCGATGGCCACAGTTCAGCTCTGAAGGTGAGAACTTGCGGGCAAGAGGTAGTGGTGGAAAACACAACGACAAGTCCAGCTGTAGTGCAGTTTATTTCCTCGTTATCAAAACTAATAATGCCTCCCTCCAGCATTTATTTATTTACGTCTTATCATTACCAGACGAAGTCGCGTTTTCTACAAATGCAACCCTGAAATATAAAAAAACGACAAAAAATACTGAACGCTTATATTTTCTCAGAACCTGTGCGAATATGAAAATGCATGCAATGACGTGGGATTGTCTCGAGTCAATTGTAAATACACAGTATGTGTGTGTGTGTGTGTTTTTTTGTTTGTGCGCTTTGAACATATATGCCGACTTGTTGATTTTGACATTTTGCTTTTGATGCAAAGTGGGAACCCCCTTTTGCAAATTGTATATTTCTGCCGACGTGTACATACATACGTGATAAATAAAAAAAACACACTTATCAAACCTCAGGTTCAGCGCTATGTATTTCGGATTAAGAATGTGTTTAAATGCTTGCAAACGTGACGGCAGATCGACTGCATACACTATATCTCCGTACAGCTGCAGCAACAAAAACGTGGAAACACACGCGAGTGAGGAAACGGTACATGTACTACACAACAAAGTTAACTGAAATCTGTTTTCTTTTTCATTCGTGGGAAAAGTATTTTAGAATTTAAACGCGCGTCTGTTGGACTTTGTGAAAAGGCGTGGACAACATAAAGCTTGATGCTGATTTGCAGAATTTCCAAATATCTCAAGCGAATGTACATAATTGTAACATATTTGGAATACAGAGTTTTAGCTCCGAACTACTGTCATGTGTATAAACGTGTGCTGAAGAAAACAATTGTAAAGTTTCAATAAGATTGTGTGCGTGTGTGTTCTATTCACTAAAAGTCGTTTGCTGTGTAAATATAATTATATAAGCATTGGTAAACTTAAGATTTTAAACTCCTAAGCGCATTGTTTAACTCTTTGTATGACACGTTGTATCGAGGTTTTTGTAACGGCATGAACATTATTACTCTTGACAAATATATGATGCTTTTTTTTTAAACAAAAATGCTCTTTTTCAAATACACATATATTACGATTAAATACATTCGGTAGTTGACACGGACATGCCTCTTCATGACTTTCCAGAGCTAGGCTTAAGAAAGGACACTGACTTAACTGAGCTGTATAGCAGCAAACACACGTGACTAAGCAGGCAAGGTTTTTTTTCTTGTTTAACTGTCGAACTAATGCAACATCCACCGGCCCATCGCACCCGATGAGGCTCATAAAACGAGTGCCCCTTTCGTGCGACGTCAACGATTGTTCGCCTTGCGGAGAGATTGCCTCCCGTTGACTGACGAAGATCCGACGGTGAATAAGAGTGCTCCTCGGTTTGAGCAGAGACTCGTAGTTAGTCAAGGCAGCCTTGATACATTCGGGACGGATTTAATGCACAGCGTAGCCATGAATCTGCTTAGAATAGCATATTCTGGCACATTTGTATCACACGTTTATTATTCTGCTTGGTTACCCAGGAAAGCCTCGCCGAGCCTCAAGACTCTTGTAAGGAGGGTCCTGCCAAGTTCTGCAGGCACATTTTCAACACTTGTTTGGCCAATACCTGTTGCATTGCGTGTCTTGGAATCGCGACTTTTGGTTTTACATTGAGAGGCAAAAACAAAGAGGAACACGTGGACGAGGGAACGTACACGTGTTAATGGTACCATTAAAACTGTTCAGCAAGTGGGCTTGGGCTGAACACGTCACTTCAAGAGATGTTGAGCGAAGAATAGTCGGTGGTGGCCCTATGCGTAAGCAAAATCAGCAAGCGTTTAGGACCCCAAGCGGTGAGTGGATGGGTGAGTGAGCAGGTGAGGCGTTGACTGGTGGGTGAGTGTAATGTGATCAACAGTCTGGCAATTGAATACAGCATGGATGAGAATAAATTGTCTGGTCTTCAACATAGGTGGCGGAACCAGATGTCTAATTTAGTTCAAATTCACAAGGTAGAGAGTTTCAATTCTGATTTGGGCTAGGCTCAGCCTATCATCCACCTGTGATTGATAATTATAACAGGACTACCACGCTATGGGGGGTTAAGTCATTTGTGGACTTGTCCACACCATAGGAAAGGGATTTTATCACAACTGGTCCTGTGCTAGCAATGAGGAAGAAGCACTTTTTCAATTGTAGCGGGATACATTTGAACCTTAAAAAAAAATTGCACTGAGGCATTTTAAATTGTCATACATTTCAATAATGAATTACACAGTGCTTCTATTGTAGAGCAAATAATTAAACCACTTATACGCGTAACCTCCATTTTGTGGCTCCACATGTAAGTAAAAATAATGCTCAAGTCTGTCAGCCTATTGGCACTCCAGACAAAATATTAAGCAGTAGTATTTTTTAGCAAGCACATTCTTGACCGGTTTCCGTCTTCTGGGTCTCATCAGCAAGGTCAGGCTTGTTAAAAAAAAAAACAGCTGCTGTTACCACATGTTATTGGCAAGAGCAACTCATCTTAAGCTATGGGGCCATATTCAATGCATAACGCGATGCTATATTGTATAACAACTTATCCGTTTATGTAGAGCGTTTATGCGTGAAGGAAAATTAGTGAAATGATATTCTGCCTCCAGATATGAATACAAATACTTTGTTTGGTATATTGGTAAACTTGGGTTCTTCACACCGATGTACCGTAGCGTTTCTACTCTTCGGTTCTTTCGGTAAAGTCACGTAGGTATAAAAATGAAATAAATCACGACGTTTCGATCGCAACACAAGCAATCATCATCAGGTGGGAAAACCACAGCAATAACAAAAATATATATCGTTGCGTGGACGCTAGTAGAGGGAGACGTGAAGCTATGACGGGTGGAAGTGGGCGGGGCTGGGAGTGGGACGCTGAGAGTGATGAATCGTTTCTGTAAGCAAGATACATCTGCACCAGAGTTGGCTTTTATCCATAATGCAAGTCAGGAGCAGCAACGGCATATCAATTACAATAAAAATAATAATAATAAAGTCTGGGCCCCACCATAGCAATGTGGAATTTACCACCGGTAAACGCCAACCAGTGGAGATGAGCACTGCACATGATACTCAAGGTAGAAGCTTTGGCTCGCACGTCCAAAAAATATATTGCTTTCTCGTTTTTACCTGGAATATACATGGGGTTCTACACGGTCATACGGAGTTTCAATTACATTTAAAATAAGGTTGGTCAGTTAAAACAAAAAAACACAAATCTTCAGCTCGCACAATTGTTTTTTTTATAATGCATTAGTGGCCCGCTTTCACCCTGTATTTACATGGGGGGGTCCTACCTGGCCATAAGGCTTTTAAATTATATTTTAAAAATCGAAATAATCTGAGGATGGTCACTTAAACAAAAAAAAAACTTCAGACAGGTCTACAGTGTTATTCCTTATGGGATCACACCAGGTTTGCCACGGCGAAACTTGCGCAACACATGTTGGAGTGCTTAACACCCCACTTTCCGTTAGCTTTTGTGCGTCTAGGGGGGAGTGTCAAGTTTAAAACCTGACTCAACTCAGACCTTGCAGCCTGCAAACATCATACGCCCTCAAATTTTTAATTTCCTTTCTTCACGAATTGCTAAAATAACACATGCCTCCGACCGCGCTTCCAACATTTCAACCAAAAAAAATATTTGAAAATTATTTTTTTTGGTCACCCAGGAAAACCTCACCAAGACCCGGGACTCTTGAGTCTCGGGACTTGGTGATACCAGATTTCTGAATGTAAAATAGTACACTAAGAATTGATAGCCTTTCTACGGATGTGTTTTCACACTTAGACTGCTTTAAAATTAATAACAGGCAAAGGTGCAGCCCTGCAATTGCTTGCTCACGCCGTTGCTTGCAGGAGGGCGTTCACTGCAGTAAGCTCTAGAGCGCTTGTTGAGGGAATTAGGCCTACTCTTCTACAATGGCCAGATGACTTGGATGAGGTGGGAGTACTGACACTGTAGCCCACCACACGCGGCCCTGCCAACTGAACTTTGTGAACCCACTCAAACTTGTCTCGGTGTTTCAACTGCATGATGACTCAAGGGGCTATAATACCATCTCTGAGCTGGCAACACTGAGTTTCTGAGTTCGAATGTGGTTTTAAGTCACCCATGCTTAAACTGGGATCTCAAAGTTAAGTGAGTTGATGATCTCAGCTCTGTCACAAATGACTGAACAAACGAAAACAAAACCTCATTACATTAATTTTGGTTTTCACTTAAATAAGTACATGTCAACTTTTAAAATAAAAAAAACATGTCAATTTGATTTATTGCGGTGAACAACTAATTTTCAAAGCGACCGAGAAGGCGCATAACCACCCAGTGTGGATACGTGGTCTCTCGCTATATATATAGTTTTAATGCATCTTAAAAGTAGTTATATGATGACGACGTTTTCCAGATCAGTTCTCCAACTAGGCGAGATTATGCTCGGCAAAGATATCTGACCAGAAACGTGCTTCTTTCACGACTCAACTTCGGGGGGGGGGGGGGGGGGGGCAGCGCTGCTGGAATATAATTTGCAGGAGGACGGGGGAAAAAAAAAGACTACGAAAAAAAACATTTCCTTCAAAAAAATGTAGAATAACATTTATACGGAGGGCAGGTTGGCGGTTCCGGATTTTCAGCGACTGTTTTGTGAGCGCGTCTCGCCATCAGGCCTGGCACTCGCACCTTCGCGACGAGGAATCGGGCTCGCGCGTAACGACTGAAACAACAACAACAATAGCAGCAGCGGCGGCAGCGGCAACAACGCAAACAAAAAAACACAACGCAATGCCATCTTTGTTTGCCGTATGTTGTTGGGTGGTGCCGCCGCTGGGGAAACGTTTTAGCGGCGTGCCGGGAGATGAGACGCGCGTTGGCTGCCGTTATGTTTTAACGTGGGTTAGTGGTGTTGGTCGTGGGGGGAGGCAGCAGAGATGTGATGTGTGGGTTAGGGCTGTCTGAAACACATGGGGGGGGGAGGGAGCGGTGGCGCCGTGGTTGGCGCAGTGCGCTGCAAACTCAGCGACCCGTGTTCCATTGGGTCACCGGGCGTGGACAAATTGAGCGGCGACCGAGCCCGTCTTGGGCCTCCCCCCTCTCTCCTAGGTCGAGCCGGCCTTCAACGATTACCTGCTGTGGGTGTGCAAACGTCAGCAGCGAGTGGAGAATGACGGCGCCGTGGCGGCTTAGACAGCCGCTCGCTAGCGGCACTTTCCCCAACAGTCGAGAAGGCCGTAACCAGGGGTAGCTTTGATAGAGGGAGGCAGGGCTGGGTTGCGATGTGGGGGTCTGTGCCAGTGTGCTTTAGGGGGCCTGTCCGAAACAGGTGGTTTCATGCTGTGGAGGAGAGCAAAAGGAGGAGGAAGCAGATGAGAGAGTGGGGGAGTGGGGGGCGAGTGGGGGAGTGGGGACGGAGAGACAGACAGAGATGAGGAAAAAATACGAGAAGTGGAGGTGGGAGGGAGGAACGGTACAGTGCTAGGAATTGAGGACAGGGTTGGTGGGGAGGAGAGACGGATGTCCAAAGCCAGAGTCAAGTTTGTGTGAAGTGGCGAGTGTCAAAGTGTCCCCCGGTGCTCGCGTGGGCGCTGGGGGGTGGGGGACAGCGATTGGCTTCTGTCGGGCGGGGGTCCTTGAGCCCTGGGATGGTGGACAAACTCCGCATTCCGAGAGTCTCTCTGTCTATTCAGTCGACTCGCGGGAGGCGCACACAGACGCACGGATAGGCGGGAGAGGCCACACAGACAGGCGGACAGACAAAGGGGACGGACAACGGGGAATGGCAGACAGACGAGCTGAAAGACGGTGAAGTTGACAGACAGACGAGTTGACAGACACGCAGACGAAGAGACACGTTGACAGACAGACACGCAGACAGACAGGCGGGCAGACAAGTAGATACACGAAAGGACAGACAGACAGGTGGACAGACAGACAGATAAGCAATCGGACAGGCAATAAATATGCAAGAGGAGTGAGATACAAGAACGAACTATACCATGAAGGCGAGCGTTGGAAGAGTGACTTTGGAAAAGTAATCCGTATCTAATTAGCGACTACTCTAGGTGTTTTTGGAAGTACAGCACCTAATATTGTAATCCAATACCCATTTGTCGTCTGTTACTTATTTGAGTACTTTTACGAGCATTTTCTTGAATTTAACAAACACGAGGATTCTAGATTTGAAGTTTTCGTGACTGCAAGGATCCATACTCTTTGGTTCTTTCGGTAAAGTCACGTAGGTAAAAAATAAAATAAAAATAAGAGATTAAAATATAAACAAATAAAAGTAAATTAAATCACGACGTTTCGATTGCAACACAAGCAATCATCATCAGGTGTGAACATCACAGCTAGAATTTTTTTTTTTACCAAAGAGTACAAACACGAGGATGCTTCAACTTCCAAGAGGACAGCGCCACAAATTATCCTGGGGAGGCTCTATCCGTGTTGATGCATTCGCTGTTGACCCAAACACGCTGACGATAACGACCGCTGCCCTGCGCTGGTTGGAGAGCTGCTAATGAATAATAAAAAAAGTCGTCACCCAATACGTGGTCAGTCAAAGTAATCAGACTGCTTGAAATTAGAGTAAAATGGGATTACCGCTGCCGGTCATCGGTGCTCTCTCTGATTACAGTGACGGATTACTTCCCAAGACTGAGTAGTGAGGAATGGAAACACAAATTGATGACAGGTGAGGCAAAGATTCACACCTGCAGAATCGGTTCGTAGCCTGCGCTACGAATCGGCGGTTCCCGAGTTCGATTCCCGCTCACGGCCAACACCAATTTACGATTATTTGAACCGGTCCTGGGTCTCAACTTCGAATGAGCGCCTGATGCGATGTGTAAACATCGACACGAGGGAGACAAAGGCGGCCAGGTGTGATGTTGGACACCTAGCCCCTCGTGTGCCGCACCTCCGATTGGCGCGGTTGGCTACTTACGGTGCGAAAGAACTTCTACAAACATACTTACATGCTGTGCCGTGCAGGCCTTCATCGGTGCTCGCTAACTTCATTTGGCCCCAAGACAACAACCCACACACAGACCACATTGCTCTGCTCTTCTGCTCAGTCGTTAACAATGGCTGTCGACAAAGAGGGGACGTTCGTCTGACTGGGCGTCTGTCCATTCGTCTCTCTGCGACGTTGGGGTCACAGCAACTCCGCCCCCCCCCTCCCCCCCGGAGGAAGATCCAAAGCAAATGTAATCTCAGTCTAAAGTTTGTGTCGCTATTTGCGGACTCGCTCTATAAAAATGTGGCCACATTGTTCTCAGAGTTTCCCGCAACATGGCCATAGATAAACGGCCATCGTCAACGAAACCCCGTGGCTCATGCGACCACGTGACACGCTGTTCCATGAGGCCACTTCGCGTGACATCGCCGACCAAATGCCTCCGAGGAACGAACGCGCATAGCAGAATCCACGCGTGATCATCCATCCTATAGCAGGAGGGCCATTGCCTATGTACAAAATATGTGGGGTGATGGAGACTTACTCCAAATCAAGGCCCATGAGTGAGTGAATCTGTTTACCCTGTGTTTATTGTCTCGGACAGCATTTCATTATTTATGGAACGTTGACATTAAATGAAATGCAGGACATGTATGAAATTTATAATAATCATCATCATCATAATAACAGATGCATCCATCCAGATTGAAACATAGGCTCCTCCGTCTATACAGACCAGCGCTGCATTTCACTTCTGAGTCGCCTTAACCATAGCTGTCAATGCATCAATAATACATGGAGAGAATGGACATTTACGAAGACACACACTGCCCGACACGGCAAGAGACACACGCACACACACACACACGGACAGCAGCAGTTGATAAGCTCCCGGGGTAGAGAGATAGACGGGGGAGAGCATCAGCCCAGCCCAGTTGGAAGCCAAGTACATCGAGTCGTGCAAGCCGGCGAAGTACAGGGTGCTTCAAAAACAAATGTTAACACTTCGAAGAATTTGCAACAATTCTAGATATAGAACCAAAGAGTAATTTGCAACAACACCACGAGAAGTGTGACTCCCGGGCTCTGGAGAGCACCTGCAGAAGATTCCAGGCAATGCGTTGATAATGATGGCGAACAAGTGGGAGACGCTTTGACTTTTTTTTTGAAGCTATTAACGCGTATTTGTTATCACGCTACGGTGTATTATTATCCGTTCTTATCCCGTGAAAAAACGATAGTCCCGTATAAGTGTTAACATTTTTTTCTTGAAGCACCCTGTACAAGCCCACAGCCCACATGCTGCCGACAGCGATTGACGGTGTGACCAGTCAAGTCAGTTGAAATGGTGGGTTAAAGAACGTGTCCTGCAGGGCAGCGGTACCCAACCTTTATGGCACCAGGGACCGGTTTCGTGGAAGACAATTTTTTTTCACGGACCGGGGGGAGGGGTGTTGTCATCATTGGGTCTTTGCCCCTTTTCAAAGAAGCTCTGCAGCGACGTTTGTTTTTTAACTCATTGTGGCTACTAGGGGTTACAGCTTGTGGGCTTTATACCAACACTGTGACTGAGACAAGTGCGCAGTGCGGGAAAGAGGCGCGCACGGAAGTGGTGAATAATAAAATAATGAGGGCGGGCCACGCGCGGACTCACCGCTCTCACCTCCTGCTGTGCGGCCCGGTTCCTAAACGGGCATTTAATTCGTCTTGTCAATAGCTTCGCTCGCGAGGCTGTGGCGATACGCTGCCGCAGCGCGGAAGGTGCCGCGTGCCATTCCCCGACTCGCAATTGGTCACGGGTCAACCCTACGACGGAGTACTATGCGAAAATTTTAAAAAATATATATACGAACATGCCGTCACATGTTTAGATCGTTTCCTCTTGCTTGGGCACCGGCGGCGGTGTGGTGCGTCAGAAGGCTGTGACCTGCAATGCAGATGTCGCGCGGGTTCGATTCGATGTCTTGAAACGACGCTGCGAGTTTTATTAACCTCCCCCCCCGCCCACCGACCGCTGTCCACCCAACAGCATAAATGTGTACACCCACCGCCCGTTAGTCGACCGGCGTGTCGCATGTGGTGGGTAAAAGTGTGGGTGCTGTAGACGCCCACCTCTGCCAACACGTTTTGGCGAGCGTGAAAGAGTAGGCCAAATACCGTTTCGTGGATATCTCTAAAGCTCCCTCTGGTGGAGACCCTTCCACCATCACCTTGCAGGTTGTATGAAAATGTAAATGTATTTTCAACATACTGGCGAGCTTGCTCTAAGTATATATGGTCAAACACGCCCACGACTGATACGGCATGGGGAGGCCATGATCCAGCAATGTCTTCACAATGACATTGCTATTTATTTTATCTTTTTTTTAAAGGGCATTAAGGATGCAGTGAGTAAGCTTTAGTCTAAATAAGCTACGCGTGATGGATTTCATCCAATTACAGACGTCTCTAATCAGGACGCTACTGCAAAAGCAATGCATTAATCACAACACACCACTCGATCGGTGGCCATTAAAGAGAATCAATTCCACTGCGTAGGTTTTCATGCTGGTGCTGTACGGCTCTCTCTGATGTGTTGTTCGGCACGATGTCCGACGTTTCGCCCCATGTGCTGTGCACTCCTTCGGGAAGTTCCCGACGATATGAACATGCTTATTTGTGCATCATCAGCATCATCATCGTCGTCAGCCATGGTCAATCCACTGCTGGATGAAGGCTCCGCTAAGCCACGATCCTGCGATGTAATAATCCACGCAGCACCTGGGGACGAGCTGAATTCATCGCTCCGTCTCCCCGGGGAACGCTCTGCCGGAAACGTTCAATTCCTTGCCTGGCGCTCCACCTTTATTTACGAATCTCATGTTAATGATCGGCCACGGGGCTGTGGTTCGTCAACTTGTCTTTTCATTTAGAAGATCGGAAGGCCAAATTATTAATTTGGGTCAAATCACAGTCGCAGCGCATTGGGCTGGAGGGTACCAGCACAGTGGTGACGCTTGCGCGTCACAGCAAGAAGAGCCTGGGTTCTACTCCCAACTCGGACACCTTTCTGTGTGCAGGTTGTATGTTCTCTGCCTTGGTTTTCATGGGTTTCCTGCAGACTCTCGGGTTTTCCTCCGATAGCAAACCAAAAAAAAATCCATGCAATGTAAATGGTAATGAGCAGTTACATTGTATAGTAAAAAAAAAACATTAGCTGCACATTACTCAATGAGAATTACACATAGCAGAATCAGAATCCCGTTCTTTATTTACACTGGAGGAATCCCATGAGCTCAGAAGGTGTCCCGTAGAGGCGGCTCGGCGAGTTACGTCAACACGCATTAAATGTAACGATATTCGAGCGAAAATAGAGCAAACGTTAACAAAGTTGCTAAAACAAATACATCTAAATTCAGTGTGCAAGCACAAATCGCACAACTACATGAATTCCTGTCGATTTGTCAATACCAAATGCAAGCTTGGGCAAGGCAGCAAAACGACAGCAACAACAGTCCCAGACCACAGCAAGACGACAACAACAACAACAGTTCCACACAATGACATTGCCCATTAAAATGCCACCTGGCAATACCATCCTGATGAGAAAAGAGCGTTAAGACTCAGCGAGACCTTCCCGAGTAAAACAAGCATTATCATGTATTTTGCATGAATGATAATAATAATGATAGCTCATCATCCCTGCAGCGATTGAAACATAAGTAGCACTTCATTGTACGTCAACAATGTTTTATTTTGTAGTAGATAATTACTCAAATGTCGACTGGAGCCGGTTCAGTCGCAAACATAGAACAGGCTCGACTGAGCAGGAGCGACAACGTCAATCTGACAAAGATCGTAAGGATTACGTTGTTTTGAGCGTTGGTACATAAATAATGAACGTCCAGTCTCTTGCTGCCTTGCATATTAATCCGATAAATGGCTGTACCTCTCTGCCACCCACTCGTTCACGACTCACACGGCTCACACACCCGCCCGATTCTGTTTGCACGTTTTATCTGCGCTCCCTCCTGCAAAGGCATCCACATTGGAGGGTTCGTTTGTTCACCTACCACACCATGCAGGGAACAGCCACAACTTGGACCCACGTGGAAACAGAGGTCGTCGATTATAATTGTAACAGTCGATGAATCAACCTCATCCACTCGCCGTACCAGTAGCAGATAAACATTACGTTTCTAATCACGCGGTGGCAAAGTCCAATCCCTCTAAGGGTGAGATACCAGACTAAATTGAATGTGCTCTCCAAGCATCTTTAAGAAACACTGCAACGTCGCACATTCGACGGTCACCTATCTGCCCTGACCAAATTAACTGCCCACGACCCAGTGCGCTATGTTTGTTGTCCTTCCCCCGCACCCCCCCCCGATGAGCACGGCTGGCCACGTACGGCGCAAAAGAAGTTCAACGTACAACCGTGTGCGTGGTGTAACAGTCATTTCCGACACAGTAGATGTTCACGTATCTGAACTTTTTTCTCACACCCGCCTATACCTCGGTCGCCAGCGAGTCGGATATGCGACGTTGCGCCGCATGCACACCAATTCATTCATAATAAAGGTTTTTGGGTTAGATCGCGTTTATTTATAAATGTGTCGTAACCCTCCACCACCCGACACGGCCAATCAGCAAAAAAAGTAGTGAATTATTTGTCTTTTGTCAACGTGACACTTTTTTTGCTGATTGGCCGTGTCGGGTGGTGGAGGGTTACGACACATTTATAAATAAACGCGATCTAACCCAAAAACCTTTATTATGAATAATATTGGTCGTGAAAGCCTACGTGTTAAACACCAATTCATGTCGTGCGTTTGGCCTCCATAATTCGTCTTTGCACTCTTCCCTGCGTAACTCGCATCGCACCGGCCTGACATTCATGCACCGTGCCGAGTTTGACGAGGGGCAGCCCGTGCTCGAGACTAACCATGGAGTGGCAGCCAAAGGGAGGGCATCACCCCGCGGAGACGTAGCGACCGAATCCGGTTCCTTCGGGTTTCATCACCTCGCGAGACTGCAATGGTTGGCGACAACGTTTGCCGGATGACAGCCTTCATCCAGCAGTGGATGGATCATGGCTGATCATGACAATTAATAATTACGTGTGTTGAGTGATGCTGTAACGTGTAAATGCGTGTACCGGATGTGCGGTCATAGGCACAGCAGCACGAGGCCACGTTTTCTTCACCACTAAGCTTATAACCACTTTCTTTTTTTAATGCAAACGACATTTTAAATAAATACTTTTTGAATGGCTTCGTCTTGACAAAATAAAAACTTGGTGAAATTGATTTGGTTTTCTGGGAGGCAAGTTAACAATATTAGATACTGTTTGACGTCACACTTTACAGGAGTTAGGGATTTACTGGAAACAATAAACGATATACTGAAAAACTCTTGTCTAAAACTGAAAAGTAAAGTATTTTTTTTTATATTTTATCAGGTAAGGCCCACTGAGCTAAAAAGCTATTTTCAGAAGCGGCCTGGCCACAAATTATAGCTCAACGAATTGGCTTATCACGTGAAATTCTAGATTTAAAGCTTTCGTGACTGCAAGGATCCATACTCTTTGGTTCTATTCGGTAAAGTCACGTAAAAAACAACAAAAAAGAAAAACATATCCAGCGCTGTCCTCTAGACAGTCTGGTCCCTTCACCTGATGAAGGCCACTTGTGTTGTGGCCGAAACGTCGTGAATTTTTTTTATTTTTTGTTGTTTTTTATCACGTGAAAGTTTATTGCAGCCTAATAAATGTGGAGGGAAAAACCAGAGGGACCGGAGAGAAATGAACGCGACTATGGGGAGAACATGCAAACCCAAAACATACTTCAGGATCGAACCCACGCCCTCCTGCATACCGGATGAGGTAGTTAACATCTCGCCACCGTGGCGACCCGATTACCAACAACTCAATATCCATGGGACGCATATAGGTTCCCTGATAATTATTATCCTCAACCATAGACTTCCTGTATCCGTGATCATCTCATGCTTTCCCAATCCTGCTTTGTGGAACAGCTTCCTGTTATCCAGATGGTTTTCGTAAATAAGAGGAGCTAATCGAAATCGTTATTCCATTATCCACGGATGAGTGGAGTAAATTCACGAGAAGATCCGCGATGTGTGTCTCGCACACCACCGCGGATGAGGGGAGTTCTACTCTAGAGCTGTTGGCAGTCTCGGCTGGCACAAATACAAATAATGCATTCTTGTGCCCTAGTTAGTGCAGGTAAGCCAGAGGAAATCGTTCGGCTTTAGCCTAGAGGGTTGACTGATTATATCTGTACCCGTGGCTTGTTTGACAAAAAAACAACAACCCAGAGCTGCCCAACAGTGCAATTACAGCCATTACCGTGCCATTAAAAAACATGGTACCTGTTTCTGTGTCTGGGTGTATGTGGCAGAATTTTTTTTTTCACATTGCTCTATAAACCCAGTGCCCTTCGATCGCAGCCCATGATATACGCCAATGGTCACTCGTATCTAAATCTGTACCTAGACTTCCATCAGGTCAGGTAAAGGCGCAGCCCCGCAATTGCTTGCTCACGCCACTGCTGATGGAAGGGCTTCCACGAGAGAGAGCTCAAGATAGCGCCTCTCTGGAGGGTATTTGGCCTAAATTCTGACTTAAAAACTTTCGTGACTGCAGGAATTCATAGTCCTGGTTTCTGTCGGTAAAGTCACGTAGATAGAAAATAAAATAAAATTCAAGTAATAAATGTTCTCTTCCGCGCTGGGCAGACGTCTTGGAAGGGGCGCGAGTCTCCACACTTGACCCCACCGCATGTGTCGACCTGTCGATTGACCGTGGCGCACCCATTTGTACTACTGGGTGAAGAGGTGTTGTGGGGTGGGTCGATGAAACATAAAGTGCCGCGTCTGGAGATCAAAGCGGCAACTTCTGAAGTGCAAGTCGAGCAGTGTAAAGGGGGTGCCCAGGACGAGTTGGGATTTAAATCACCACTGATGTTGGCCGTGGCCGGGAAGAAAACTCAGATCGGCGGGTTCACGGCGCTCCGTGCTAACCATTGCCCCACCACTCCACTCACCCCTCCCCCCACCCCGCTAGATCAGCTTATTGTCTTAATATCTGTACAATTTGCCACGCCACTTACAGATGTGCATGTACAGTGAGGGAAAAAAGTATTTTATCCCCTGCTGATTTTGTACTTTTGCCCACTGACAAAGAAATGATCAGTCTATAATTTTAATGGTAGGTTTATTTGAACAGTGAGAGACAGAATAACAACAAAAATAATCCAGAAAAATGCATGTCAAAAAATGTATGAATTGATTTGCATTTTAATGAGGAAAAAGAGTATTTGACCCCCTCTCAATCAGAAAGATGTCTGGGTCCCAGGTGTCTTTTATACAGGTAACGAGCTGAAATTAGGAGCACACTCTTAAAGGGAGTGCTCCTAATCTCAGCTTGTTACCTGTATAAAAAGCACCTGTCCACAGAAGCAATCAATCAATCAGATTCCAAACTTTCCACCATGGCCAAGACCAAAGAGCTCCCCAAGGATGTCAGGGACAAGATTGTAGACCTACACAAGGCTGGAATGGGCTACAAGACCATTGCCAAGCAGCTTGGTGAGAAGGTGACAACAGTTGGTGCGATTATTCGCAAATGTAAGAAACACAAAATAACTGTCAATCTCCCTCGGCCTGGGGCTCCATGCAAGATTTCACCTCGTGGAGTTGCAATGATCATGAGAACGGTGAGAAATCAGCCCAGAACTACACGGGAGGATCTTGTCAATGATCTCAAGGCAGCTGGGAACATCGTCACCAATAAAACAATTGGTAACACACTACGCCGTGAAGGACTGAAATCCTGCAGCCCCCGCAAGGCCCTCCTGCTCAAGAAAGCGCATATACATGCCGGTCTGAAGTTTGTCATTGACCATCTGAATGATTCAGAGGACAACTGTGTGAAAGTGTTGTGGTCAGATGAGACCAAAATGGAGCTCTTTGGCATAAACTCAACTCGCCGTGTTTGGAGGAGAAGGAATGCTGCCTATGACCCCAAGAACACCATCCCCACAATGACCCAAAACACACGGCCAAGGCAACAAAGGAGTAGCTCAAGAAGAAGCACATTAAGGTCCTGGAGTGGCCTAGCCAGTCTCCAGAACTTAATCCCATAGAAAATCTGTGGAGGGAGCTGAAGGTTCGAGTTGCCAAACGTCAGCCTCGAAACCTTAATGACTTGGAGAAGATCTGCAAAGAGGAGTGGGACAAAATCCCTCCTGAGATGTGTGCAAACCTGGTGGCCAACTACAAGAAACGTCTGACCTCTGTAATTGCCAACAAGGGTTTTGTCACCAAGTACTAAATCATGTTTTGCAGAGGGGTCAAATACTTATTTCCCTCATTAAATGCAAATAATTTTTTTAAATTTTTTTACATGCGTTTTCGGGATTTTGTTGTTGTTATTCTGTCTCTCGCTGTTCAAATATACCTACCATTAAATTATAGACTGTTAATTTCTTTGTCAGTGGGCAAACGTACAAAATCAGCAGGGGATCAAATACTTTTTTTCCCTCACTGTATTTCATGGGCTGGAAATAGATGATCATCATTAACACATCCTGCCTCGTCGCTGCAAGGCAGTGTGAGGCAGTGTAATGTGTAAAGGGAAAACAAAACCTGCTTCGGGATTTTTGTTGGGTTAGATTGTGCAAATATTAGATCGCGTAAATATAACGACACATTTATATTTAGGCGATCTAACCCCCCCCCTCCCCCCCAATAAATAAATCCACGTCTATTATGAGTCACTGTTGCGTCACCTGTGTTGTGTCGTGCATTCCCCCTGCCTCAAAGAACCCTGCCTTAGCACTGACAATGACTCCTCTGGTATTCCACAAAACACACGTTTTGAAAACACAACTCCTGCAATTATTCTCAGGAATAATCAAAATTGAATGTATCCGTAAAAGAAAGCCCATCATCATCATCAACAACAACAAAAAGACAACAACCCCAGGCACAACATGTCCTGGATTATGAGCATAGAGTGGCAAGCAAAGGAGGTAACACACCCCCGGAGCACGTCCACGTGTGAGATGGAGTGATATAATCGTCTCGAGTGTCGGAACTATATGGATCGTTGCATCGCGCGAGACCATGCGAGAGTTGGCGAGACGGATTGGAGGGGTGGGGTGGGGACTTCATCCACCAGTAGATAGATCACGACTAATTGTGACAATGATTTTAAAAAAATTGTCGCCCAAAACTTGTGCCCGGGGTCGATTAAGTAATACAAATCTGGTCTAACACGCACCACACACACACACAGGTCTAACACACACACACACTGGTCTGATACACACACACACACACTGGTCTAACACACACACACTGATCTAACAGACACACACACACACACTGGTCTAGCACACACACACACACTGGTTTAACACACACACACACTGGTCTAACACACACACACACACTGGTCTAATACACACACAGACACTGGTTTAACACACACACACAGGTCTAACACACACACACACACTGGTCTAACACACACACACACTGGTCTAACACACACACGCACACACTGGTCTATTACACACACACACACTGTTCTAACACACACACTAGTCTAACACACACAGGTCTAACACACACACACACACTGGTCTAACACACACACAGACACTGGTCTAACACACACACAGACACTGCTCTAACACACACACACTGGTCTAACACACACACACACTGGTCTAACACACACACACTGGTCTAACACACACACACACTGGTCTAACCCACACACACACACTGGTCTAACACACACACACACACTGGTCTAATACACACACATGCTGGTCTAATACACACACACTGGTTTAATACACACACACACACACTGGTCTAACACACACACACTGGTCTAACACACACACACTGGTTTAACACACACACGCACTAGTCCAACACACACACTGGTCTAAATCACACACTGGTCTAACACACACTAGTCTAATACACACACACACTGGTCTAACACACACACACACACTGGTTTAACACACACACACTGGTCTAACACACACACTGGTTTAACACACACACACTGGTTTTATACACACTAGTCTAATACACACACACACACTGGTCTAACACACACACTGGTTTAACACACACACACTGGTCTTATACACACTAGTCTAATACACACACACACACTGGTCTAACACACACACACTGGTCTAACACACACGCACACACTGGACTGTGAGACGTATCACAAACTCTTGTTTTCGAATATATCGGGGGGGGGGGGGGGGGGAGTGCATCCTATGATGCGGAGAATGCGGTAACATCACCACCACCACACCAACAATTGTAGGACCACCACAACGGCACCACCACCACCACAAGAAAAGCAATACAATTCCGTCGATACGTGTCCGAACAATTCCGCTAATCTGAACGGGCCGATTCAACCTCCAGCATCTTTTTTCTTGCATTCGTTTTTTTTACTTTGTCCTGGCTGAACGAGCTCGGATTTGGCTACCTGCAGGTGCGGTGCGCACCGCAGCTCCGTGAATCACGAAGGGGGGAGCGCAAATGAGCAAGGATGTGCGATGGAAGCTCTGGCGGTGGTGGTGGTGTCGGTGGTTGTGGTGGTGGTGGTGGTTGTCGTGGTGGTGGATGTTGGTGGTGGAGAGTGGGGAGGGGGCGTGGGGGAGGTAATGGAGGACTAGGGTAGGGTTTAATTAATTAAGGTCGCTAAAAAATTCAGCCCAGCTGTTAGGGGGAGCTGGCGAAAAGCCCAAGTGAATTTGCAAAAAAGAAGGTTACCGTGTGCCTGTGTATAAACAATTGACAAATGGAAACTCTTAACTCTTTCCTCTCCCGCAGTTTAGATTTTAAGTTTGACACGGTCTTCCTTCGCCGTTTTGTCATCTCGCGCGGTCTGAAACTTCAGCACGGACAATAACGGGACGTCGACTTTGCTCTCCCTGGCTGCTGTGGTGAAATGGGCGGTTTGCAGTCCAGAGGTCGATCTTCCGGCGCGGCAATTAAAACAATGGGCAGATTTAAAAAAGACAAATTCCCGCCAGCTCTGGCCACCCAGCTTGCATGAATGGGTCCGTCACAGCTCGTCGATTGGCAATATCGCGCGTGGTGGGGTAAAGTGTGGGTACTTGCCACCACTTCAAAAGCATGCTGCTAGCGTGGAAGAGTAGGCCAAATACCCTTCCGTGGGGGCGGCGGGGAGGGTGGGTGGGGGGCTCACAGGAGCTATCTCGTGCGGAGGCCCTTCTGCCAGCATTGGCGTGAGCTGACAATTGCGAGGGCTGCACTTTTAACTTTGGGATACATTTGCATTCAAAGTGTCTCTCTTGCTCAAGTGAGCAATGCGCGGCTCTTTGCTCCGTTGGTGGCCCTGGGCCAGTGCTGTAAGTTACACATTCCTCTGCTACGAACCGGTTTCTCCACTAGACAATTTACTTCCCACAAAAAAATTGGAACTCACGAAACTCCGGAGGGATGACTTGGCTGATTTATATTGAAGATCCATTCAGCATTTATTGAAGGAAATAACCTGAATGAAAAAAAAATGTTATTCTCATTTTTTTATATACGGTATTTGGGAAGCCTTAATGAGTCTTAAAGTGCACAGAGACAAGTAAGTAACCCGTCTTCAGGACTGTCTCTGCAGTATCTCAATGCATCTTTGATGTATCTTTAGACATTGGGATCTGTGGGTGTGTGGTGATTGCTCACTGCGCTGTGAATGCCAATAACCTGAGTTTGACTCCCGGTCATGGAAAACATCTGCTGTAAGTGGTGTCTGGACCTATGCTGTGCTCAGGTCGATTCAGCCTTTAATTAATAACTTCAATGTGTACGTAGTGCAGTGCGTAAACATCAGTAATATAACGAGAAATGGTGGCTGTTTATTTTTTTATGTTGAACTTGACTTAAAACTTTCGTGACTGCAGGAATTCACATTCTTTGGGTCTTTCGGTAAAGTCACGTAGATAGGTTGAAAGAAAATAACAATTTTTCTCACAAAAAACGACGACGTTTCGATCACAACACAAGCGATCGTCATGATGACGTGACTTTACCGAAAGACCCAGATAACATATATATGTTGAACTTCTTTCGCAATGTACTTCGTGAACCGTGCTAATCGGAGGTGCGGGGAAGGACAACACAAAGCAGTTCTAAAGAAATGTGTTTGTGTGGTTCTGGCCACACCTCCCCTCTCATGTGCAGTGCTGGCCTTAATAGGTGCTCGCTAACAGCATTGGCCAAATAGTCCACAAGAGTCCTGTATACATGGGGGGCGGGGTAGATCTTTGTCTTTGTATGCACGCGGACATTATTTATATACGTGAAGCTTTGAGAGTTGATTAAAGTGATTAATTGCTTTCTTCATCTGTTAAAAGCGTCTACGAGCATTTGATTAAAGCCTTTAAAAATTGTGGCAGCTCTCCAGAATTGCTGACTTTCTGTGGCACTTGATACTCTGTTTTTTAATCATAATCACCCCTCTGAAAATGCTTGCAGATTTCTCCAGCGCACGGGCCGCGGAGCCGGCAAAAGTGTACGCCTGTGTGGGCGAGTGGATTACAATGTGTGCTTCATTTAACCAGGGGGCTTCATGGCCAAGACGGGATGCTCCTGCCCTAGTCCCAAATGATTCGTGCGTGGCTTTGAAATCCAGGGGGGAGTTTCCGGTTAGAGTTGACCTCCCGGCGTGGCAGTTTAAACAACGGGGCAACTTTCATGCAATCTCTGTCTCTCTCTCTCTCTCGATTGTGACGGTGGTGTTAACGTGTGAGTGCACGCCCACCTTTTACTACAAGGTATCTCGTCAATGTGGAAGAGTAGGCCAATACCCACTCGAGGAGGGTGGGGCTCTCCAGAACTCCCCTCGGGCGTATGCCCTTCTGCCAGCAGTAGCATGAGTAAGCAATTGCAGGGCTGCACCTTTACGGGGTTTTTTTTTACCCCTTAACGAGGGCTTTCTTTTCACCTGTGTCTGGGACCTTTCGCCAATTATAGCTTAACGAGCAAGAGCGTGTTAACATGCAGTGTACTGTTTGAATGCACCCTTATAGCTGGGGTCATGAAGTCTCGAGAACAGAGCTTTAAATGAGTGTGCACACTCGTCCAAGATTCTTGACTTGTCCATGTTGTTTCCCTAACGTCGCGGTGTTTGTTAGAAGGTGATTAGCACACAGGTAATGGCACTTCAACTCATCCCGACACGGCCCCGAATTCTACATTTACAAGGGCCCCAGCACTGCACGAACACAATGGAAAGAAACGCACATCTAATTGATGAAACATTTATACTGCATCAAATATATCAAATGGATTCAAAATAAGAAATGAGCACAGTGGATGTGATGAGAGAAAAGGCACAGAAGTACACAGAGAGTAATGAAACAGATAATAGGCTGCATTATATATGCTCTGTCTTAATGTCTTCATCATCATCAATCATGGTAAATCCACTGCTGGATGGAGGCCTTCGCAAGTTGCCGCCTCTGACGATCCTGTGATGTAATAATAAATCAAGGACCAGCACGTGAACTGATTTCATTGCTCCATCTCCTCTGTTTATGTGCTCTCTCTCGACAGTGTTCCATTCCTTGGTTGATCCTTGATTTCTTTTAGATTCCTGAACATTCTTGGATCATCGGCCATCGTCATTACTAGCAATCTGTCATACCTACGCGTGCTGGATTAAGGGTAATAAATTTAAACTAATAAAAAAATATATAAACAGTTAAGGGTTTGTTTCTTTGCCAAAATAAAATACATCTTTAAGACATTCACCCAGTTGCACAGATGATGATTCAAAGGCAATTTGCTTGATGGACTGATCAAACTCGGAGAAATCAAAACTTGTTCCTGGTTTTCCTTCTTCATAAATTATCCTGGAACAGATTCTGCAAAAAATCCAGTCGGATGTTGAATGACATGGTTATTTTATTTTGGTCGTGAGATAATAATCATTAATTTTTATATTGATCAGATTATCCCCTAATACTACACACGTGCACGTAAGTGTGTGTTTGTGTGCCACATGCATGAGCCGTGCGTATTAGGGATTAAATAATCACAGTCTCACCCAGATGGCATGCACACCAACGCAGCTAGGATTCGCACAAACAGCGGTCGGCGAATCGCAGCAGTGAAACACCATCCAATTTGTTTGGTTGAATTATTGCCGGAGGCTTCTCGACACGTAACTGGACTTCCCGTCTTTATTTAATGCACGAGTATTTTCAACTCAAAAAATATATTTTGCAACTTATTTTCATTATACAAGGCGCCATGCCAGTTCAGATCTTCGTTTACCAGAAGCCATGGAGTGTTTGAAACAATGCATATTGTGCCATGACTACGCCTGTGTTAATTATGTTTGCGTTTATTTTTGAGTAGGACGCTTTGCCCTCACGTTAGGGAATGAGTTTGAGATTTAAAATGTTCATATTTTGGATTTTGAGGGCAATTTTACATATGTTTGTGTTTTCGGATCATTTGCACGTGTGCTAATTAAAAACAATGTTGCACTAATACTAGTGACGTCATCCGATGCCACGTGGCATCACTTTTTGACAGGAGAATCGCAGAAGTGGCACCATGAAAGCGCTGTAGTGTTTTCGGATGGATCTGAAAAAAGAGTTCAAAACGTCATATCAGGCCCTATTTTTATTTTATTTCATCCATACATCTGGAACGCGTTCCTACTTCATATGTTTGAGCATTCTCCGAGGCTTATTGCCACTTGAAAATTTTACTCAAAATTGAAATGGCCAAACATCCCAAATAGGACCATCCTATGAGAATAGTTTGAAACTCAAGGATGTATTTTGGGCAACCACGTGACCAGGTCCACAGTGCAGTGCTCACACAACTCCACATCTCTGTTTACACACGGTGACGTGACCCAGCGGTAGTTTTGCCGCAGAGGTACGAGATTCGAATCCAGTGGCCACCCTGACTAATTCTCTACAGGTCTGTTAACCATAAAACTACTACTCGCTGTCCGCTTCATATTGAACATTCAAGATCCCGTGATGTCATTTGCAAAAGAAGGACATTGTGTGCCAGCGTCATGGTCCAAATTTAAAAAAGAAAATACCCGCAAGTTACTTATTGTAGATTATACATGGTAATCATTGTCCCCTCCCGCAAAAAAACTTAGCAGGACCATCCTGAAAAAAAGCATTGAGACCCGGCCTGGCTTTCCAGGTTAACAATCGTAATAATATACACGTTAATTTATATATATATACACTAAGCCCTCTTGTTCTCTGAACCATGTGTTCCTCTTTCTGTCTCTCAGTGTTGGTTACAGCATGCATCTCTCCATGCTTTGTGTAATTTAGAGCTATTGTTCTATTTTCTATGTTGGTGCTCCTGTTTCTGACCCATGTGGCATCGCGTGTGGATCGGGGTTCCACGCATTCCACCTGGCGAATTCAAACAAATGGTCCTACGTACATTTGGAGAATGCGGTTTGTGTAATGTATCCCTTTTTACTACATTCATCAAAACCGTGACTCCAAATTGGACCTGGTTTGCAGCCCTATAAGTGGTGTTGCTATTATCTGGTAATCTTGATTCATTGCCAGGAAACCAGTCTCTCTACATGTAGAAAAATCACTCCACTAAGTGTTGCGACCTTGCAAGATGAACCTCAGTTTCTTGTCACGAGGACGATGATGACAATAATGATGATACATTTATGATGATGGCAGTGATATCAATAAATTAATGATGACATTAATTAATATGTTAAAATGATGATGAAGACGACGATAATTATCAACACAAGAGGAATTCTTCATGCAGATCACGATAGCAAGCATTTGCCACTCCAATGCCCACGGGAGGTGAAAAGTTACATTTTTCAAAGCAGCGCATCCTCAATTAGCTAACACGGCGCAATGTACCTCGATTTTCTGCGCCTCCACCTGCATCCCGCGCGCCCCGAGTCTTCTCCGTGTGCGACGCATGCGGTGTCTTGTCACGCGAACCTCTATGGGGAAGTGACATGCGCGCACCGCTGTGGGTTGGTGTCATTGCCAAATTAACCAAGCTGCGTTGTAAATACTATAAATACCACGCTGCACATTTGATCAGGAGGGGCGCGACTTAGCGGGCGCAGCGGCTAGTGCTGTCGACCTGGCGACCCGAGTTCGGTTACTAGGCCATGGCTAACATTGATCGTGAGCGATAACTTGATTCAGTGCTGGGCCTCCCTTAGGTGGAGAGTGATACTTGAATCAGTGCTGGGCCTCCCTTAGGTGGAGAGTGATACTTGAACCAATCATGGGCCAATCCTAGGTGGGGATGTGATACTTGAACCAATCATGGGCCTCTCCTAGGTGGGGATGTGATACTTGAACCAATCATGGGCCTCTCCTAGGTGGAGAGTGATACTTGAACCAGTCCTGGGCCTCCCCTAGGTGGGGAGTGATACTTGAATCAGTGCTGGGCCTCCCTTAGGTGGAGAGTGATACTTGAACCAATCATGGGCCAATCCTAGGTGGGGATGTGATACTTGAACCAGTCCTGGGCCCCCCCTAGGTGGGGAGTGATACTTGAATCAGTCCTTGGCCTCTCCTAGGTCGTTTCAGCCTGAATTGAGTTCCTCGTAGGGCTGAACGATTAATCTATTTCAAATCGATTTTGCAATTTGAAACGATGCGATTAGCAAATCGCAAAGGCTGCGATTTTTTGATATTTGAAAAGTCCTATTATTTTCTTATTGGAATTGTTTCATTTTGTATTATAACTTTTTTTATTTAACTTAATTTTTATATGTTTGATTGTTGTATTTAAATTAAAACATTTTAATGAATACATGTTGGAATCAATTGATCCTTAGAATATATAGAGCCATTCATATTGTGATGGTATCACGTGGTAATGCTCCATCACATACAGTGAGGGAAAAAAGTATTTGATCCCCTGCTGATTTTGTACGTTTGCCCACTGACAAAGAAATGATCAGTCTATAATTTTCATGGTAGGTTTATTTGAACAGTGAGAGACAGGATAACAACAACCAAATCCAGAAAAACGCATGTCAAAAATGTTATAAATTGATTTGCATTTTAATGAGCGAAATAAGTATTTGACAACTCTGCAAAACATGACTTAGTACTTGGTGGCACAACCCTTGTTGGCAATCACAGAGGTCAGACGTTTCTTGTAGTTGGCCACCAGGTTTGCACACATCTCAGGAGGGATTTTGTCCCACTCCTCTTTGCAGATCTTCTCCAAGTCATTAAGGTTTCGAGGCTGATGTTTGGCAACTTGAACCTTTAGCTCCCTCCACAGATTTTCCATGGGAATAAGGTCTGGAGACTGGCTAGGCCACTCCAGGACCTTAATGTGCTTCTTCTTGTGCCACTCCTTTGTTGCCTTGGCCGTGTGTTTTGGGTCATGTCATGCTGGAATACCCATCCACGACCCATTTTCAATGCCCTGGGTTAGGGAAGGAGGTTCTCACCCAAGATTTGACGGTACATGGCCCCGTCCATCGTCCCTTTGATGCGGTGAAGTTGTCCTGTCCCCTTAGCAGAAAAACATCCCAAAGCATAATGTTTTCACCTCAATGTTTGACGGTGGGGATGGTGTTTTTGGGGTCATAGGCAGCATTCCTCCTCCTCCAAACACGGCGAGTTGAGTTGATGCCAAAGAGCTCCATTTTGGTCTCATCTGACCACAACACTTTCACCCAGTTGTCTTCTAAATCATTCAGATGTTTATTGGCAAACTTCAGACGGGCATGTATATGGGCTTTCTTGAGCAGGGGGACCTTCCGGGCACTGCAGGATTTCAGTCCTTCACAGCGTAGTGTGTTACCAATTGTTTTCTTGGTGACTATGGTCCCAGCTGCCTTGAGATCATTGACGAGATCCTCCCGTGTAGTTTTGGTTTAATTCCTCACCGTTCTCATGATCATTGCAACTCCACGAGGTGAGATCTTGCATGGAGCCCCAGGCCAAGGGAGATTGACAGTTCCTTTGTGTTTCTTCCATTTGCGAATAATCGCACCAACTGTTGTCACCATCTCACCAAGCTGCTTGGCAATGGTCTTGTAGCCCATTCCAGCCTTGTGTAGGTCTACAATATTGTCCCTGACATCCTTGGAGAGTTCTTTGGTCTTGGCCATGGTGGAGAGTTTGGAATCTGATTGATTGCTTCTGTGGACAGGTGCCTTTTAAACAGGTAACAAGCTGAGATTAGGAGCACTCCCTTTAAGTGTGCTCCTAATCTCAGCTCGTTACCTATATAAAAGACACCTGGGAGCCAGAAATATTTCTGATTGAGAGGGGGTCAAATACTTATTTCCCTCATTAAAATGCAAATCAATTTATACATTTTTGACATGCGTTTTTCTGGATTTTGTTTTTGTTATTCTGTCTCTCACTGTTCAAATAAACCGACCATTAAAATTATAGACTGATCATTTCTTTGTCAGTGGGCAAACATACAAAATCAGCAGGGGATCAAATACTTTTTTCCCTCACTGTATTTTAGATCTATTACACAATGAATATTGAACTGAAGCTTGATTTAGAAAAATGTAATCGTAAATCAAATCGCAATATCTCTCAGAAAAATCGCAATTAGATATTTTCCCCAATTCGCTTAGCCCTAGTTCCTCATGCGGTGTGTGAACCTAAGCACCGGGGAGGAAAAAGGTAAAATCTCAATGGTCCCATCCTGTTAATTGTGGTCGAACAATTCCCATGGCCAACAAAACATAGTGAGGGCTTCATGCAGGAGTGGATTGGCGAGGGCTGTAAATCACTGTTATTGTTATCATGCTGGGTGGTGCTATTATTTAGCACTGCACTCACAGTGTGCTGATCTACTTATTTATTAAGCCAAGCCATCATCCCTCAGCGGTCAATAGCATTCACACCACATTGTAGGAATTGATACTTGCTGTCCTGTGTTGGTAATGGCAGCAGCAATGGGAATGTGAAGTTTCAACCACAAGTTCAGAGCTGATGTAGGATTCAAAACAACTAGAACACTTTGTTCACGTGACTTAGGAGACCCCTTAAATTTAATTTACCATCCCCCTAAGGGGTGAATACATTAATAATTGCTATAATAACAATGGCATTGTTTACACCATGGTTGCCGAGCACGGGCCAAAAAGGTACAGCAACCAGCAACAAACAGCGATCTTGAAGGTGTTACGGACGAGAGTCAATGTTTGTGGAATTGAGCAAGGTCATACATTATCTTGTGAAACGTGACAATGGGAGGGAATTGTCAAGTGGAACAGTGCGACAGAAGTAGCAGAAGGAGATTGCGTTGTGACCTGCAGCGTGGTGGTTGACCACGGTGTGCGTGAGACGAAACGGTCCGTGTCTGGTAGACCGAGTTCCCAACGTGGATGGAGGAATCAATGAGCGGCATTCATGGGGACGGTAACCATAGCAGTAGTGGCGATGGAGCGATTGAGGAGGCCACCTGACGGTCAAACAGGTGAATCGGTGAGCGACGTATAATTATCAATCAACCTGCCATTTATTTCATAATGAATAATAATTTCATTTCATACAGCGTCATTCATGCAATTGCATTCCACAACGCTGCACATCAATGAGCCAGTCCCTTACACAGATGATGCAAAAACAAATCCCCACTACTTAGCAAGTCGTGAGCCTCAAGACATGTTTTTATTTAAACAGGAGGGTCCTGTATTCTTGGTTCTTTCGGTAAAGTCACGTAGAAGGGAAACAATAAAATAATAAAAAAATAAAACAATAAAATTCTCACGACGTTTCAACTGCAACACAAGCAATCATCATCAGGTGTGAAAACCACAACAATAACATTTGAAAAAAAGTGGCGTTTTTATTTTAACGTTAGCACCACGGAGAGCGATTTGACAGTTTGTTCAGATGGACGAGTCCATCTATGTTCGGAAAAGAGGAGGGGGGAGACAAAAAATATGCTACTGTTTGTTGGGCCTTGCGGTGTATTTTGCATGCCCAAGTAAAGTAGAGGACAGTCCGGCACTCAGAGAAGACCCCCCCCACCCATACGAGAAGACACCACTCCAAAGTTCCACGCAGATAGATTAAACAAACAATTTCAGGGGATGCGTTCCCCTCGGTTACTTTGAGAATCCAAAATAATATTGTGTGTATCTCTCTCACACCTCCGTAAACAAACGTACAGTAATTACAATCTCTACCGTAAGCGTGAAAAATGAAGTCGTTTATGGTGTGCAACTGTTTGTGTGTAAACAATTTGCAGTCATATGTGTGAATAAACAGGTGTGACACAGGATTTAATTAATGGTGCCTTGGAAAATATTTTCTTTGAGTGGAATGTACAATATGGTAATTGGCTCCGGAATGCAGAAGTGCAACTTCACATTGATGTACATTTGGCAGTTAATTGCAACAAAGAGTATCTGGCCAATTTAATGTGGTGTATAAATGTGGTGTATAAATGTGGTGGTGTATAAATGTGGTGGTGTATAGTCTCTGCACGCGTTTCTGCCTGCTGACTCGGCCTCAAATTAGTGCCTGGGGCTGTGTTTACACTACCCTGGTGTTGTATTTACACACTACCTGTTGTTGTGTTTACACTACCTGGTGTTGTGTTTACACACTACCTGGTGCTGTGTTTACACACTACCTGGTGTTGTGTTTACACACTACCTGGTGTTGTGTTTACAAACTACCTGGTGTTGTGTTTACAAACTACCTGGTGTTGTGTTTACACACTACCTGGTGTTGTGTTTACACACTACCTGGTGCTGTGTTTACACACGACCTGGTGTTGTGTTTACACACTACCTGGTGCTATGTTTACACACTACCTGGAGCTGTGTTTACACTACCCTGGTGTTGTGTTTACACACTACCTGGTGTTGTGTTTACACACTACCTGGTGTTGTGTTTACACACTACCTGGAGCTGTGTTTACACACTACCTGGTGTTGTGTTTACACTACCTGGTGTTGTGTTTACACACTACCTGGTGTTGTGTTTACACACTACCTGGTGTTGTGTTTACACACTACCTAGTGTAGTGTTTACACACTACCTGGTGTTGTGTTTACACACTACCTGGTGTTGTGTTTACGCACTACCTGGTGTTGTGTTTACACACTACCTGGTGTTGTGTTTACACACTACCTGGTGTTGTGTTTACACACTACCCTGGAGCTGTGTTTACACACTACCTGGTGTTGTGTTTACACACTACCTGGTGTTGTGTTTACACTACCTGGTGTTGTGTTTACACACTACCTGGTGCTGTGTTTACACTCTACCTGGTGTTGTGTTTGCACACTACCTGGTGTTGTGTTTACACTACCTGGTGTTGTGTTTACACACTACCTGGTGCTGTGTTTACACTACTCTGGAGCTGTGTTTACACACTACCTGGTGTTGTGTTTACACACTACCTGGTGTTGTGTTTACACACTACCTGGAGCTGTGTTTACACACTACCTGGTGTTGTGTTTACACACTACCTGGTGTTGTGTTTACACTCTACCTGGTGTTGTGTTTACACACTACCTGGTGTTGTGTTTACACACTACCTGGTGTTGTGTTTACACTCTACCTGGTGTTGTGTTTACACACTACCTGGTGTTGTGTTTACACACTACCTGGAGCTGTGTTTACACTACTCTGGAGCTGTGTTTACACACTACCTGGTGTTGTGTTTACACTCTACCTGGTGTTGTGTTTGCACACTACCTGGTGTTGTGTTTACACTACCTGGTGTTGTGTTTACACACTACCTGGTGCTGTGTTTACACTACTCTGGAGCTGTGTTTACACACTACCTGGTGTTGTGTTTACACACTACCTGGTGTTGTGTTTACACACTACCTGGAGCTGTGTTTACACACTACCTGGTGTTGTGTTTACACACTACCTGGTGTTGTGTTTACACTCTACCTGGTGTTGTGTTTACACACTACCTGGTGTTGTGTTTACACACTACCTGGTGTTGTGTTTACACTCTACCTGGTGTTGTGTTTACACACTACCTGGTGTTGTGTTTACACACTACCTGGAGCTGTGTTTACACTACTCTGGAGCTGTGTTTACACACTACCTGGTGTTGTGTTTACACTCTACCTGGTGTTGTGTTTACACACTACCTGGTGTTGTGTTTACACACTACCTGGAGCTGTGTTTACACACTACCTGGTGTTGTGTTTACACACTACCCTGGTGTTGTGTTTACACACTACCTGGTGTTGTGTTTACACACTACCTGGAGCTGTGTTTACACACTACCTGGTGTTGTGTTTACACACTACCTGGTGCTGTGTTTACACACTACCTGGTGTTGTGTTTACACACTACCTGGTGTTGTGTTTACACACTACCTGGTGCTGTGTTTACACTCTACCTGGTGTTGTGTTTACACACTACCTGGTGTTGTGTTTACACACTACCTGGTGTTGTGTTTACACACTACCTGGTGTTGTGTTTACACACTACCTGGTGCTGTGTTTACACTCTACCTGGTGTTGTGTTTACACACTACCTGGTGTTGTGTTTACACTACCTGGTGTTGTGTTTACACTCTACCTGGTGTTGTGTTTACACACTACCTGGTGTTGTGTTTACACACTACCTGGAGCTGTGTTTACACACTACCCTGGTGTTGTGTTTACACACTACCTGGTGCTGTCTTTACACTCTACCTGGAGCTGTGTTTACACACTGCACCAGGTTATCATTGCTGGCGACACACCCCTCCGTGTGCCGCTGCCAGCCTTCATAGGTGATCGCTAACAGCACTTGCCCCGAAAGTCTGTTCAGGCTATACGGGGTATCTTTGTTTTCACCCGCCCCTGTTGCGTCTCACGTGTGCGTGCGTTTCAACTTCACGTTCACACGGAAACGCAGCGGTGGCAGCTCTGCAACTGTCCACGCAAACCACCTCTAGCAGAAGGACTTCCACCAGAGGGGGCTTTAGAGAGACCCCTCTAGTGGATACTTTGGCTTACTTCTCCACGCTGGACAGAAGAAGCCTTCGCAAGAGGTGGGGGGGGGGAGTACGAACACTTTAGCCCACCACACGTGACCTGCCGAGCGGCCGTGGTGTGAGGTCAGAGGTGGCAGGTGGAATTTAAGAAGCGTTGTATCATTGTTCTAACAGCTAGGAGATCCAAATGAGGCGTGCATATATTGGGCGTTTCGAGCAGTGCCACACATCGTGCACCGCTCTATACGTATGCACAGATACACGTGTGTGTGTGTGCCCATGTGCGTGTGTGTCCACGCGCATTGGTATACGTGCCTCGATCGGGGCATATCATTGCGCGTGCTCGCGCGAGCTTGTTCGCGTGTGCGCGACCCTGGTACGTGCAACACGTACACGTGGCAGCGTGCGTGTGCTCGCATGCATGTGTGGTGTGTCACGGGTACCCCCCTGAGCAACGTTAATGAGAGTGGCCCCCAGTGCTGGCCCCCCTTTCCCTCTGGTAGCGACAGCAGGTCCCTCACCAACCCAGCTGCCAGATGGACCACGCACACCACCCATATGGTGGCAGCCACTCACAACTGCACGGCACTTCGTTTTGCCCCCCCCCCCCCCCAACTGATGCCTCTTCTAGCATGGATTTTCAGTCAATTAAAAAGTTCATTTGTGTGTGTGTGTGGAAATAAATATAAATGAAGTGCCATCGAACAGATTACACAAGCGAAACAGCTTTTATTCGTGGGACCGATATGATACAATTATGTTCATATTTATTGCACAGTGTGGTGTGTTTGTTGTAAGTTAGTTTTGGGCAAAAAATTGCAGTTCATTTGCAGATTAAAGAACGCCAAAGTCACTGTGTTTCCGTGCTCAAATGTGGTTCCCATCATCACCGATGACCCTGGGACAATGGTGGAAGTTCCACATTCATATGGCAGGACCAGTTTTTTTCCCTATGGGTTATTGGAGTATTATTGGTGAAGGTAAAGGTGCAGTCCTGTAATTGCTGGCTCATGCTACTGCTGTAGGGCAGGATCTCGAGTAGTGGGAACTGTAGAGAACCCTTTAAGATTGTATGTTGGTTTACTCTCCCACACTGGCCAGATATTTTAGAAGAGGAAGGAGTACCCACACTTTACCCCACCACAAGTGACCCTGCCAATCCACTCTCATGTGCTCCCGTTTTGCACTGGCTGGGTGGACAGAGATGGGCGGAATTGATAAAACTCGCCCCATTGTTTTGACTGCCGTGCCAGGAAGTGGAATCGAACCGGTGACCTCTGCATTGCAAGTCCGGTGCGCTTACTGTCACAACGTGGCAGCATCCATGATGACGTCTTGGCTTCCCACAAAGTGGTATCAATTTTCTCCAACGCCAGAGCGATAATGGGCTGATTTAAACACCCAACCAGCAACTGAACTCACGAGTTTCTGAATTTGAGTCTCCCAATCTAAACCACAGTGGCCACCGCAGGCGGAAACGCAGAGACGCGATTGGTGGGCCGTGCCAACATGTGCGATTCACAAGCTGGTGGGCGCGTCACCTAAGGCTCGTCGAGTAATACGTCTTGGCAAATCTGATGGGAAGATGTGTAAACACGGGGCTCAAATGCTTCAGCAGCCACCGTCCTCCGCCACGCGCTTCACAGCCCTGGAGCTTGCATCACGACGGCAGATCGCGCGACGCCCTACGGGGAGGCCGCAAATCAATCGGAGGGTTATGTGCCAGCGCATCATCTCTGTTGGGGTCGGTACAATTATTGCTAAGTTTTAGGAAGTCAAGAACGGTTGTTCACCATGGATAGTTAGCCATCGATGCTTCATTTCATAAGTCCGGAACACTACGCCAGATATTATTTGGCATGTCGCATCTATCTCCACTCATGTTGTCCTCGTGATTATATGAATGTATGGTGCAATAATGTAGGATTATTATGGATAGGCATTCCTTCTCCTTTCGTGGTCGTTGCCTTACGCCAGTAATCCCTACTTCAAGCAAATCATTGCAGCGTTCCAGGACATATTCAGGGGGTCCTCGTGGCTAGACAAGGCATTGAGGTGGCTGTGATTGGATGTGTGATGCAAGATGATTTAGGTTGCTGATGCATCTAAGCAAGTTCCCTTTACATGCAAATATTTGCGTGACCGATATGAACCATTTTTGTTGTTGTCGTTATTGCGCAGTGTAGTGTGTATGTGTTTGTTGTAAGCCGGGCGTATTGCTGGCCACCCACCCCCTCGTGTGCTGTGCCGGCCTTCATAGATGCTCGCTAACAGAACTTGCCCCAACAGTCCGTTAATTCTATACGGGGGATCTTTGTCTTTGTTATAAGTTCGTTTTGAGCAAGAGGTTGCAGTTCATTGGCCAATTTAAAAAAAAGCCAAAGTCAACGTGTTCCCCTGCTCAAAATAAGCAACTATTTTTCCGCATCGCTCATAATGCTTTGGTACATGCATCAATATTGATTGTTTCACTCGTGGTAACGGCGCATCAAATTTGCGCGTGCGATGTGCATGGGAACCACCAACGTGGTTCGTGGCGACGGCAGTGTGCTGAGGAGGCGACCATACCGCCGGTGAGAGCAAGCGACAGGAGACGTCGCAGAGCGCTGGACCAAGGATCGAGTCGACTGCTTTCCCTTGAATTCTGCCGGGCGCGGGGAGGTAGCCATTGGGCGTTCCACCCCAGACGTCGTAAACGGTCTCCCAAACGATGGTGTTCCAAATCACGGCGATGGTGACCCCAGGTGACGACGATATACACGTGCGCGTGGAACTTGCGATCGCAGTGCTTGGCAGCGCCGACGAATTGAAAAGCTTTTTTTACAGTCTTAAAATATCCTTTTTCAAGGAAAAAAAACTACCGTAGCATGCGATTTAATTTTTTAAAACTTACTTCTTATGAGGTCAGGGAGTCGCTGATGATATATGCAACGGAGTGTTTAATGCCTCGTGGATTAAGGCGATTCTCACCCCGCTAACGCATTAAACCGATGCATAGATCCTCAAAAAAACACGGAAGTGCCCGAACGATTTTAAGCTTCTTGCTCAACGTTCCACTTTACGTTCCAAGCCTCCCTGTTTAATTAATTGCCGTGATAAATAATGCGTGCGGCAAAAAAAGTTACCATGAGTTTAAAATGATAGAAATGCTTGTACAACATAACATTAATACCACTTGAGCTCGCACACCGATGTTTTCATTAGCATTTGAGGCTACATCGTTTTTAGAGCAGCTGTGCTTCGATTTGGTTCTGTGCGCGCGCGTGCGTGTTACCGGCACTGTGGCTTGAGATGGAAATTTCCGTCTGTGGAAGGGTCACAGGGATAGTGCGACATCACCCCGTGTTTCTTGTCAGACTTTCAAGTGGATTTTGTCTATCAAGGTGATAACCCAACAGAGCACGATCGGGTCTCAGTTTGCAAGATTGATCCGGGTCACCAAAATTACTGTACAAAAGCTAAATAAATAAAAATCATCACAAAGGTAACACAAAGAAAACCTCTGACATTTGAGAAATTGAAAATATTGCTGAAAAATAATTCCCTGCAGATTACAAAACTAAGGCACAGAGACATTAAACATTGATATAGTGACGGTTAGACTGCAACACAAGCAATCATCATCAGGTGTGAAAACCACAGCAAGAAAATTTGAAAAAAGTGGCGGTTATTTTTAACGTTAGCACCACGAAGTGCTAACGTTAAGTGCTAACGTTAAAAATAACCGCCACTTTTTAGCACCACGAAGTGGTAACGTTAAAAATAACCGCCACCTTTTTCAAATTTTCTTGCTGTAGTTTTCACACCTGATGATGATTGCTTGTGTTGCAGTCGAAACGTCGTGAGAATTGTATTGTTTTATATTTTTATTATTTTATTGTTTCCCTTCTACGTGACTTTACCGAAAGAACCCAGAATATGAATCCCTGCAGTCACGAAAGCTTTAAATCAAAATTGATATAGTGATTATAGTACTAACATGTTAACAAACGTGGACATATGTAACATGAAGAGAATGGCCTGCAGCAGATATCAAGTTAACTAATATTACTCAAAAAACTAAATCATCATGATCACCTCTGCAGCGATGTTAATTAATAATTTGCATTGTTCTGGTTCATATAATTTAATATTGACATAGGACCCATATCTTAAAGAGAGGGAACTTGCCTACGAAAATTTGGCCATTCAACAGCATTGGCTCACACAGGCATGGCTGTTGTCGAAATCAGTCCAGAGTTGCTCGATGCTGCTGTGATTGTTCACTCCCCGAAGGCATTGTGGTTGACGGGAAGTGTAAAAACAAGTATCTTATTTATGATGATATATAAAGGAGATATCTCGTTTTGCTTATTAATTTATAGCTATATTCCAGGTTGCTTCACTCTATCTCTCTTACTAATATTTGATGGTTTATGTGTCTGTGTAACTTGTGTAGTGTGGTGACATGGCCAAGTAGTCGAATATTTTCAGCTTGTTTCAGAGTTTTAGCGTTCGAGCACAGTGGCTGCCCTGGTTAATACTGAGCGTATGGCAATCACAAAAATATACTAATCTGCGCCTTCCGCTCCACACTGGGCGATTAAGATCCGGTGACGAAATTCAACAAAAGAGTAGGCCATGTGTCGTGGTCCAAATGTGGAAAAAAAAATATCAAATGTGCTCATGATTTGAAAGAGTCTTCATCATTTGGCAAAGAAAGCATGGCTTGTAGACCTTAGTGCTAGATTAAACCCAATTAAGTGAGGGTATCAGACGGAATGTGATTATTTTTGTTCGTTTGTTCCGTCATTGGTGACCGGTCCGAGACCCTCAACTCGCTACAATCGAGAACCGAGTTTGATCACTGGTGGCTAAAACCCAGACTCGAACCCAGCAACTACGTGGTGGCGGATGTCGGTGCTCTCGCACGGCCGTTATGAACCTCATGATGCCATCTGGCCACATAATTTGTCGTTTATATTAATGGCAGTAATGTGATTCGAAGAGCTGCGTTAGAACACATTTCAACTCAAACAGATGTTATTTTTCTGGGGGGGGGTATTTTTGTTTCAAATACAGTACAAACAGGTGATCGTATGAGCCTCATACCCAGTGTCTGCCGCTGTATAAAAGAGAGAGCGTTTTTTGAGATTAATACTTTGATTCCATGTATATTTTGTCATGTATGACAAAAAAAACTCAGTTGTAAAATTGTCTCGTATTGATTCACAACCACGTATTGCACACAGAGACCAACGATTTGTGATTATCATCATCGTCAGCCATGGTCAATCCACTGCTAGATGAAGGTCTCCACCCCATATAACCGCCATCTCTCACGATCCTGCGATGCATTAATCTGTGTGGGCCCTGCACAAGAGCCTATTTTCATCATCACTCTATCACATCGGTTTACTGGCCAGATATAAATCGTGCGGCCATGTCATCTTATGCTTTCTTCTTTGCACTGGCTCCTTGTAAAGTACAGAATTGACTTTAAGATTCAACTGCTCACGTTTTAAGGCCTTTGATGAGTTGGCTCCTAAACATCTCACCCATCTGCTTAAATTTTATATTTCACTGCGAAAACTTAGATCTGCTAAGTCTGGCCTAAACTCATGATTCCGAAGATCAGACTTTGTTCTGTGGGAGACAGAGATTTTTTTCAGCCAGCCTCCGCGGTTGTAGAATTCCCTTGCTCCTCTGCCCATTCGTGAATCTGAGTCTGTTACACTTTATAAATCGCGTCCCAAAACTCGCCTGTGTTTCCAACATGCTTTCCCCGTAACTTGAGCTTCATGTAAAGCGCTGTGGGGCCTTGTGCGGATTGCACTATTAAGATGGAATCCGTACGGTTGGATACACCTCTTCTTGCTGAGCTCTCTCTTTACCAATAATTGTTTATGGCATTAACTAATTTCATCAACCACATTGTGGTCCAGTCAACCAGGCTTTGGAATGGCTGCACGTAAGTTTTCCACCGAATGTCATGCCCTTCAAATGTGCCATTGTATTGAGGGACCGTGTGGTGTTGTTTACTTCGTGTGGTCTGGGATTGGTTTGTTGATGTTCTTTTGCTGCCTAGCCCAAGCTTGCATTCAGTGTTGAAAACTCTAACTTATACACTTTATTAATAATTAATTATTCATATGTCGTGACTTGCTTAACTTTATATCAGTTTTGCACTCCCATCGTTTTCTTTCATTGTCGGAACTTGGTGACCACCTCCAGCTGGAATTATGTTCAAAAGAGCTTCATGGCTCATCGGATTTCTCCAGATTTAGATTCTGAATCGCTGCTCCACTTTTTTTTTTCCCACTAAGAGCACGGCTCGGGTGAAATAAGTAATGAGACCAAAGGTTGCAAATATCCTTGGCATTCACTCTAATCTCATTGTTCATCTACACACAACCGGTCGTGCCATGCGGCTGGCCGGCGTGTTTCCACTGCGCAGGGATAAGAGCAGAGCGAGCATTAAGATTGCGATCGTATTTTGGTCACATTGCTGCCGGGGACACGGAGCTGGCGGCACAGGATTAACGAGACGAGTAAATTCGTGAGGGGTTGAAATAATGACGAAAAAAAAAACGCGGTCTCGGTTTTAGCTAGGCGATCTGTCGTAAAGCGAACGATGGGCCGCTCGGCAATTGGGGTACATCTGTCGGAGGGACGCAAATGGAAAACGTAGAGGACCACGTGTGTCCAGGGCACCGGTTGAAGGTGGACTGGAATCAATATGATGAAATGAAGGAGGCGAACGAGATGGGGGTTTCGGGTGCTGTTGGCAAGATGAACTTGGCAACGTGGCCTCAAGAAGAAAGTTTTAGGATCGGTACGTGCTGCTGTCCAAAAGCTGAAAATTACTCAAAGGTGAAAAGAATGCAAAGAAGCGCGGAGAGATGCGTAACGTGAATTTACACCGAGAGACTGAAAGAGGAGCATGTGGATTAAGAGAACATACGCGGGGTTAATCAGATCGTGCAAGCTGCGAAGAAAAGTAAGCGGGGCTTGGGATTGGCCATGTCATGGCTAGACGGGACGAGGGGCGATGGTCAAGAACAAATCGCAGTGGCAGCCAAGGAATGGAACGCGTCTGAGAGGGCGTCGGCGAGCAGATGGAGCTTCATGGCACATGCTGTTGGATTGTGGAAGCTTTAATCCGGCAGTGGAATGATCATGGCAGATGATGATGATAATGGTTAAGGCCAGTGTGATGAAGAAGGGAAGAGTGGGGCCGGCACAATTGGTTCCCCATTACTGGTGTTCTCACACACTCGTCTTTCACAGCTGAGTTTACCTAAAGAAAGTCAACCCCAAGTTAAGATGCCAATTTAATTAGGCAGCAGTATAGAAAGTAGATTGCCAACCTATAGTATTAGCGTGGCTTTTGGAGTGTTATCCCCTATATAGTGTGTGGCCTTTCTCTGGGCACCCTGGTCTACTCTGACATGAATCAATGAACGTCTCACGCCAAGGAATTGGGCATGCACCCCAAGTTACGTGGTGCCCGGTCTATAAAGGAAGTGTCATCAGCCAATGTGTCTCTACTGCTATCTCCAAGTTTCCACGGCCTTGTGTCTCACGAGGACAACATAAGGATGCATGCGACACGCCAAAACAATTCCCGGAACGGCATTCCGAACTGTTCCGGGCTTCAGTTAAGCGGCGAGCTCCACTCATCGCAGACGCTGGAGAAGCGATCCAAACACCGTGCTGGGGTGGAGGAGCTACGCGTTGAGTATTAGGAGTCAGAGGGATCGGGGTTGACGCTACTACATATAGAGTTCGCGCATGCGCGCGCACGCGCGCGCGCGCTCTCTCCCTCCGTGGGAAATCCACAATGTAGCAGCGGGACGGGCGGCGATTGCCGGGCTCCAGATGGTCTGCTCCCCCCGCCCCCGGCCCGTCTCGTCTCGTTGGCTGTCTCGCCAAGTGAGGGGAGCGAGGGGACGTCCGGTCGCGATGAAACCGTGGGTAAAAGATGCCCCTGGCGCCGCGCGAGCCCGCCACGGCACGGTTCAGAGCTCATGATCCTCGGCTCGTGCAGGGTGACAAAGGCGGAGCGAAGCGCAGGAACGCTCGCCGCCGACATCGCCTTTACGTAACGCGAGGAGGTGCGGCAGTTCTAGCAGCTGGAGATTGCGTGCGCCGAATGGTGTCACCTCGGGCTAAGAGCAGCGGCAGATCCAGAGCGAATGCGTTGAAAGCATTTTAATGTTTACTTAGGGTGCCGTTAACCGTGGTCACCCAGAGCAGACCGTACAACGCATAAAGGACGAAACGCCCGATCCAAAAATAACCAGGAGAAATTGCAGCGATGCACTCCGCTGCTACTGACACGGTTATCTGGCTCGACCAACTGAATGTGACATTGTCATTGTTGCTCTGCATCCACATCAGCCGTACGAAAAAAGAAGGGCCCCATTTGACAATCTTGATATCTTGGGACTGAGCACCCTCCCGTTCTGGAAAGATTCCAGATCCACCCTCCGACTCAGAGTTCGTCAATCTCTGCCCTCTCTCTACTCCGAGTTCGTCATTGCCCGAGATGTCGCCCCATTGGAATATCTCGCTCTTGGACGGTTGTTGCCTGTCGGATTTGAGGACACGACGAGGGAATTGCATTAAGAGCAGCGTGTGTGTGTGCACATGCCCACAGAATAATTATAGTAACACGAACGTGTCCCATGCAATTAACACGGTGGCTAGGAGATGTTACCTACCTTGCCTGGTATGCAGGAGGTCGTGGGTTCGATCCCGACCCTGACGCCTGCTGCTGTATATTTGCAGTTTGCATGTTCTCCCCGTGGTCGCGTGGACTTTTCTCCCGTTCTCTCCTCCACGTTTATAAACATGCACTTAGCTGCTGTGAATGTCCACGTGACGATACGCCGCTATGTCGAGCTATAATTTGTGGCCAGGCCGCTTCTGGAAAAGTGCTGTACAACTCAGTGGGCCGTACCTGGTAAAATATATATACACATTTTTTTGTTACATTTCTCTCCGTATTAAAAAAACTTCTCGAAGCCACAATCACGTGCCGCCGCCGCTGCCCTCCCCAACCTCCCCCCCATCCCTCCCGAGGCGGCATGTGTAGGTGTGTGCACGTCGCAGCGTTTCATAAAGCGGCGATTTACTACCCGCCAAACGCGACTCGCGGTCTCCCTGGTTTTTTTTTTTTACAAACCAGAGATCATTTCACCGCAACGACTCAGGCGAGAGTGCTCTTGCGTTCAACATCGCGGCCGCAGCCTCCACGGCAGACGGCTACGCGCGGCGCATGCCCAGGCACGCGCGGCATTGCGGCTGTTGGGATGTCGACAGCTCGAACTGCGCTGGTGCCGCAGCTCTCCGCGATGTTTAACAGGCCGCGACGCTGTCCGTCAACGACACTCTGCCTGGAAAAGGAGACGTATAATTGGGTTGACGTTTCAGGCAATGGTCCTTCTCAACAGCGTGGGGAGATGAAAGGCCATTGACTGACACATTGCTTATCTAATATTGAGACTGTACTAGCCGCTGGTAGCGCACGCATTCTTTTGACATAGCCCTCCCTCCGAATGTGACATCCTGCCACCTAGCCAGCCGGCAAAACTTTCCTTGGAACGTAGTATGCGTCTGCTCATGTTATAACTTTTGTTAAAAAAAAAAAAGCATTTTTCACCAAAAAAAAAACCCACCGTCTTGTTCTAATGTCAAATGACTCTTTTATTGCAATCAGACGGCGTCTTCTCTCAACAGCCAGCCAGCGAAAGGGCTGCTCCCATGTGCTCATCTTTTCATTAAATGCTGCTCCTTGAGGGTTAAACCCTTTAATCTCCCACGAAGGTTAGTTCAGAGCTCATGATCCTGTGCGCTTAGCACTGGAAAGAGCGCCCTGCGAACACCTCAACGCAAGCACCTTGGATCGCGCTTTGCATTGACAATTTCGGGGGTGGGCGAGCGATGCTGCTGCTGCTGCTGCCAGACCGGTGTCGCGAAACAAGAAAAAACACAACAACGGTCAGCGCACAGAGGACTTGCGAGCCAAAGGGTGGCCGGTCCGATTCGAACTCTCGGCCTCGGCGTTTGAAACAATGGGGGGGGGGGGGGGGGGAGTTATTTAAGCCCCCTAACACCTCCACCCACACCCAGGAGTGTAAATTGGTGAACAACCACAGTTGTCGTCCCTGCCAGAGGAACGAGGAATTCCCACCACTTGGCTCAAGGCTGTTGACGGGATATGAGAACCTTCCTTGGCCCATATTGGTCGGAACCACTTTGATGCTAATGATATGAATTCACTTGTGGGTTTGCTGGCACATGCCTTTAATCAGCACTGTGGGGACAGGGTTATTGGATCATGCATAGATCATTATGAGCGCAATTCCCATTTGCATGGCTATGAGGTGGTGAGTCAGCAGTGCAGCGCAGCAAATAGGTTTTCGCTGCTGTGCTGTGTGGCCCTCCGATGCGTTTCTGTTGTGGCCGCGTGTTGTTGGGCACGACGTCCGACGTTTCGCTCCACATGCTGGGAGCTTTTTCAGCAACTGAATCTTGCACCGTGGAGCACAGCGTCTTTCTCGTCGTGCCAAACTAACCGAACGCGCACATCAGAGAGCTAACATTTATATTTACGTGAAGGTTTTTGGCCATCTGGCTTCTGCCCATGAAGTGAAATTATCGGTTCGGCAAGTTAGCCAGACACGGCAATGCTGCACCAGCACTTAAAATGGCTTGAGACTTAGCGGAGCTTTCTTGAGTAACCAAAAGGCTTTATTATTGTTAATACTAATTTTCATAGATTATATACCGGCCAGGTGGCTCAGCAGTTGAGTGATCAGCTTCCAAGCGTATGGCCCAGGGTTGATTTGACCGATCATCCCCCTGGGGGTCATTAAAAAAGCTACCACTTTGTGAGGAAGTCGACGGTGGGTTGCACTGTGATAGACTCGGCCACCCCCTCCCCCTACCATAGGAATGTGGAATTGACACCAACGGCTCTGCAGGGGTTTAATAACGGGAGAGCATCTCTTCAGCTCGACATTTAACCAAGTCTCCCTGGAACCGCGCGCCGCGAACCTTACACAGAGCTCAGCTCCGCGCCCCAGAATCGTATTTTCGGTCCGCAACAGTGGGCGCGTTATAAATTATATTATTATTATCAGCACCGATGGTCATCAGAGGAGAGAAATCGCTCTGATTTATTCATAAATGGCTTAATCAAAGGGGAAGTGTTGAACAACGGAGGCATTTGCAAATGTCCGGCAGTGTTTTGTATTTACAAAATTTAAAAAAGCCAGACTTACTTGAGTCAAATTAATTCATGTAATGGCGGTAAATATTTAATTTTCAACATAAAAAAAGCAACAGTCGTCAAAAGGTAATTAAAAAAATATTTTTGCGCGTTCAATTAAAATTTAACTGCCGCATGTGAAGGTGTTTTTTCCCTCTCTCAAGTTTTATTTAAACATTAATTAGCTTTATGAATTAGTTAAGTAGCACTAATTAAAAACATCATCCAGGAACTACATTTGGTTCAAACTGAGCATAATATGCATTCATGCAAAAACTTATATCATCATCAACCATGGTCAATCCACTGCTGGATGAAGGCCTTCCCAAAGTCGCCGCTACCTCTAACAATTCTGCGATGGAATAATCCACTTGCACACAAACTGATTTCATCGCTCCATCTCCTTGGAAGAAGATATCTCAGACACACTCCATTCCTTGCCGGCTTGCATTCAGCGTTGAACAATCGCCAAAAATGTATGCATTTATGGCAATTTGTAATCATATACTTTATTTATTTCTACGTATATATTTTTAGTGACTTGCTTTGACCATTTCTTTATTTTGTACTGCTCTTGGTTGTTATTGCTGTTATTTGTTGATGTAACTTGCTGACCCAACCCTACTTGACATCTGTGAAGAAGTGCTTGATAACGCATCGCATTCATCCAGTCTAGATAATGATTTTGATAATTAATAATTATCCTTCACCAGCATCCATAATGTAAAAGCCCACTGAGTCGTTGGAATGATGTCAAGATCCCGCGTAACTTCTCCAATCCGCGTGCTGTCTCTCTTTCTGCGTCTCGGCGTAATTCCCAGCATGCATCTCTCCATGATTTATTCAAACTTTGACGTTTTTCTATTCCCTAGTTTCATTTAATACAGACCCATGTTTCAGCACCACGTGATGGCAAATATACAGCCCTCTTATTGAACGGAAAAAGTCAAAGTTTGACCCCCTCCTTCAACGCGTAGCGTGCTGCAATTCCCCTTGCAATGGTGGCAATGAGCAAGTGACAAAAAATTCCCCATCCGCGTGGCAGGGGCCAGTGCCGTCACCGGATGAACACCGTAGTTCAAGGTGCAGCCCTGCAATAACTTGCTGATGGAAGGGCCTCCGCCTCCACAACCGGCCGGACGTCTTGGGAGAGGTGGGTCTACCCACACTTTGCCCCACCACGCGCGATTGACAGCTGCGCGCACAGAGGCGTGTGGGTGGGGAGTGGGGGGGAGGGGGTGGCGGTATTACGAAACGAGGCTGCATTGCAAATGAGCGACACTGCAGACTTCACCCAAAACGCGACCGGTTTCTCTTCGACCCGCTCGGGACGATCGGGCCGCGGCGTCCTGCCCACGGGGGCAGGGGCTGAGAACTTTCGCGTTCGCGTTGACGCGTCGAGACGCCCCGAAACGCCAAACCGGCCAGGTTCGCTTCGAGACAGCACACGGTGGAAATCCGTGCGGCGTAAAAAAAAAAAAAAGAGTAATATTAAAAAACCCAAGCCGAACAATAACATAAAAAAATAATGTTCTAAAATGTTTTTATTTTTATTTTATGATAGAATATAGTATTGTCATCAGTATGACATAAGTATACCAAGTTTGCAGTCGATACCACATTGGGTAGTGGGCTAAAAAATTGAGTTACAAGATTTGAGGATACAGCAACAACAATAGACAGAGATGAGTTAAATAAAAGCGTGCAAAAACAAACATTTTCATGCTCCGCTCTGTAGCGGGCAGGCAGCTGGCCGCGTCAAAGGCCCTCTTTTCCCCCTTCCGCACACGTTGTCTCGGACACTCGGTGCCATTTGCCAAAGTAATTCCTGTAATTAACTGACCCTTAATGCCACTCCCTGCCTGACACTTGGACCACGACCTCGCTTGTTCTCGCTCTGCCAGCCGACATCCACTTTGATTAACTTCGGAGTCCATCCTCATCTCGTAGTGCGCTCCGCTCTCTAGTTGCCTCTCCGCAATCGGGTGAAGATTTACTGCGGCGCTCTCGAGGATGCCCACCGACGGAGCTATAGCATCGATGATACCCCAATAGTGACCTCGTATCCATGATACCTCCAATAGAGTGCTCTTATCTACAGTACACCAATAAGAGCTCTGTTATCTATGCTACCAACAATCGTGCTATCGATAACACCTCCAATAGAGTGCTCTTATCTACGATACCTCCAACAGAGCTATGCTATCGATTATATCAAGAACTGTGCTTTTTGTTGCTGGACGCTTGGCAATATCCCCATAGGCCATCAGGGTAAATGTAGTTAGCGAGCCCCTATTGGGTCCAGCGCAATGCATAAGCAGGGGTTGCCACCTCTAAGGTACACAACATCGGGACTTGCGGTACCACGAGAGGGGAGTGCGACGTACGAACGTGTGGCTAGCACGTCATGCAACGTGCAAGCACAAAGAGACGGCTGGAATATTTCACCCGGGACATTCACCAGAAGCGGTGACGGTGTTCTTGGTCGCTGTGTTCCTGAGCTCAGGCCCCTTAGGCGCAAACCGCCCAGCGGCCTGCAACGAACGGCACCGTTGAAGCTGTGCAGCAGAAGAGTTTTGCGTGGCCGGCACTATGCACGGTCGACATCGTCTCCCCAGTGCTGATGTTCACGCATTGCATTATGTGTTCGTCTAAGGCTGAGCTGACCTAGGGGAAGCCCAGGACAGGTTCATCGGTGGCTCCTTGGTCACCGATGTTATCCTTGACCAGGGATTGAACTCAGATGGCAAAGTGAGTCGACAGCTGCACCACTCCTCATTCCACGCCGCGTATGAAATATGTTGTAAAATGGGGAATATGATGATGATTATGATGATGTCACTGATGATGATGGTTATGATGATGATGATAATGGATGCATTGATAATTGATATTGCCAGGTACCCGTGATTTTTTCTTAGTTTGGCTGATGTCGACGTAGAGCAACTACTCGAACTTTACATTGAAGTGGTTGAGTCAGATACTTGTATCAGCAGTAGTGGAGTAATATTTACGATGTTAATTGTTATTTATGGCAGTGGAAATAGTGATAATGATGATGACAATAATGACAATGGTAATGTTGATAATACTAGTTATGATAACTCTCGCAATTATGATAACAATAGGAAAGTGAAAAATTACGCTGGATAAAATGTTAATTGTTAGCGATGATAATGAAGGATGGCAATCGTGATAACAATGAAGATGGCGATAATGAACAATGTAACGATGACGGCAATGATGATGACATATGCATTGATGGTGATCGATTATGATGATGAGGATCCATTGCACTTAATCAGTATGCCACTTACCATGGACAACCGGAGTAAATTCTGACCTTGTGCAAGGTCAACTCAATTCCCTCTGCAGCTGACGCCCGCTCAAAGGTGACGTCCCGTCAACAAAACGAGACAGCTTAAGTGGTGTCTCTCTAACCCAAAAAAGACGCTCATATTTCATGAAGCTCGGGTATTACATTACTTTAATAAGACTGCATTGAACTATAATAATTTGTGCTAAATCAACACGTAAATGGCATCCTTTGTGCCTTGTTTTAAATGAAAACAATGACATTTTAAAAAGAAAAATAGCTGCTATTTTCTCCACCCCCCCTCCCGCCCGCTCCTCTTGCTCCACAATGCTTTCTGCCAAGATGTTTGGATCTTGATGCTCATGGACACTGCTGTTACGTCCGTTGCGTGCACGCATTCTTTAGCGCGCGGCGAAAGTTCAGGTGAGAGTCAAAGCAGCGGCGGAGAGGGTGGAGGGGGGGGGGGAGGTGAAGCTCGCCCTGAGCTCGAAGTGGAAATTCCACATTCCCATGTCAAGGACATAGATCCATTGCTCCGAGCCGGTGGCGATCGTGTTATTACACGGACCGGACTAAACTCACCCAGACGGACAAACTCAAAAACTAACAAACACCTCGAGTGCAGACACTGCATGCGAGACCTTAACATTCACGCACCTCCGATTAGCACGGTTGGCTACGTACGGTGCGAAAGAAGTTCAACACACATGCGCGCACTAATTCAAGGAGAACACCGCACGATGGGACAGCGATGCGCATCGGAGATGCTTTCAGCGCGATTATGTGTTCCTTATGTGACGACTCCTCGCATCGCGTTACATGACAAAAGGTGCCTATCAATAATCAGCGCCGTAGGGAAGAAGACGGTGATGGTGGTGGATGGTGGTGATGGTGGTGATGGTGGGCAGAGTCAAGCGCCGAGGAGGATCACGTGCTCGGAGCACTGTGGCCGCTGCGCAAGCTCACATCGTTTATCCACGAGAGCGCCACTCACATGAATCCGGTCAATTTGGCTGAAACTGTATATTCAGGAACTGTGCCCCCCCCCCCCCCTCCCCCCCAAGCCAGTCGGGGGAAGAAAAAAGGGAGAGAAAAAAAAGGTGCCCCACTGTAGGCCACTTAAAATTAATTCATCCTTCCATTTTATTTGAAAACGATTTCATAAAGAGCCATTTGAAACTGACACCGGCCATTTTCATCAAAGTCTGGACCCTAATGCCTCAACCCCCTCCACCACCACCACCAGCAGCAGCAGCAGCTTTAGCACCACCGCCACCTCTCCATCTCCAACAGCACCAGCACCCATTTCCCCAATGCTCTGAGCCCGAATCACCTTCAATTATTCATCAGCCATTGACAGACGGCATCAGAAATCCTAGCCCTTGCCTCGTGCATAATTTACGAGCGGGCATAAACACGGGCGTCCAAACGGGGTGGCAGGGGTCTTCGGTTAGTATTGGTTACGTTAAAGCGTCTGTCTCTCCCAATTTACACCGAAACCCGAGCAGCCGCGATTGATCGTTGTTGAAAACGTGTTCCGAAGGTTAGAACGACTCAACGCTCTGTGCTCTACAAGGATGCGCTGTGTGCTACAAGCTGCTACAACACGGTGGCACAGGGCAGATAATGGGCGCAGATCTTAATGTGCCGGACCTCGCGTGTCTTTTGTTATTAATCATTGTGCGCGCACGTGCACGCGAATTATGCGAGCACGTGGAGAGCGGTCGGGCAGCGTTTAGTGCGCTGCGCAACGTGCCCGGCGAGCCGAGTTCGATTTCCGCTCACGGGCAACGGCAGTGGCCATGATCTGAACCGGTCCTGGACGTCCACTAGGCCGACTCAGCCTCAAATGAGTACCTGGTGCGGTGCGTAAACGTCGCCACTAGGGTGGCAAAAGCGGCCGGGCGTGGTGCTGGCCACCCACCTCCTGGTGTGTCATGCCAGTCTTCATAGGTGTTCGCAAACAGCACTTGCCCGAACAGTCTGTTAAGGCTATACGGTGGATCTTTGTATACCATTGTGTATCGTAGTATGCGCGTGTATTTGTTGGGGAGCAGAGCCGCAGTGCTTTACACACCGCACTGTGAGCTCAGTGATCTGGGTTTGAGTCTCTGCCACGAACAGCATCAGTGGAAAGTGGCATTTAATCTTGTCCTGGTCATCCGCTAGGTTGACTCAGCCTCACACAAGTATATGGTACGGTATGGGGACTTCATCGCGGAGCAGACAAAGGTGGCTGGGCGAGGTAGCGGCAACGCTTGCGGCTCACGAGCTGATGGCCTTAATAGGTGCTCGCTAATCGCATTTGCCTCTACAGTCCATGAGGCTAAACTCGACGGGACCTATTTTGGTCTTCACGTCGCACGTGAGAGAGAGAGAGAGTGTTTTCTCAACCTTCCTTCAAACAATATCGCTTTGTAATTCAATCCTTTTGAATGTGGTTGCAATATTCGGAGCTAATGTAACAAGCCACATTGTACGTCACGAAACAGAAAAAAAACACACACACACAAACCCTCCACCGCTTTCGCTGTTGAGACCGCCAATGATGTTGGCGTTGGTGATTGCCTATCGAGGTCGGCATGGAACACTGGGAGTCGAAAACATGGGCATGTCAGAGTCGTTATATTGACTGCTCAGAACATGACGTGGGCTCGGGCAGGCCGAGCAGGCGATGATCGGTGGTCGAGGCTTCAAGCGGAGCGGCAGGCGATGGAGGTGGCACGCCTGGCGGGGATGGCCACCGCAGCGGTAGCGCGATGAAGTGGGCCCACGCGCAGGAGCGGGATGGGTTTTGTTGCGAGGCTGCGAGAGACGGTGGCGCCTTGGGGCGGCCTCTAACACGCCGGAGTGCATGGAGGCTTCCTTGAGCCCGATGATGACGACGATGATGATGGCAATGATGATGATGATGACGATGATGATGACAATGATGATGATGATGATGACAATGATGATGATGATGACGATTATACTGACAATGATAATGATGATGACGATGATAATGGCAATGATGATGATGACAATGATGATGACAATGATAATGATGATGACGATGATGATGACAATGATGACGATTATACTGACAATGCTAATGATGACGATGATGATGACAATGATGATGACGATGATGATGACAATGATGATGACAATGATGATGACAATGATGACGATTATACTGACAATGATAGTGATGATGACGATGATGATGACAATGATCATGATGACGATGATGATGACAATGATAATGATGATGCCGATGATGATGACGATGATGATGACGATTATAATGACAATGATGATGACGATGATGACGATGATGATGACAATGATAATGATGATGACGATGGTGATGACAATGATGATGATGATGACAATGGTGATGACGATGATGACGATGATGATGATGACAAAAATAATGATGATGACGATGATGCCAATGAAAGAACTCAAGGAGTTGGTGTAATCAGCATCAATTACTCGAGGTCACTTTTTCCCCCAACGCGCTGATAGTCATCACTGCGCCACCGCACGCATTGCTCGTTATATGGCCGAGTGAACCTCCGGGGAGGCCCCGATCAGTTTCTGAGAACGATTGCCACCGAATGTCGCAAGTCTTAAACGGGATTCGAACCTGGGCTTCCGAGGTTGTGTAGCGACGTGTAAACCAACGTGACATCACCCTTTTGCACACCCATACATACACGCGCGCGCGTGCGCACACACGCAGCCATACAGACACTCACACTTTACTTAAGTGCTGAAAATGGCAGAGAAATCAATAGAGCAAAATCTGTAAGCTGAAGGTTATGCCAAAGCTGAAGTTGTTAATGATTGAAATGTGACAGCGCACTTTATTTGGATAAACCCACACTTGAGATATATTTTAAAAATATATATATATATCAATGGATTTTTCACCACTCATTTCCATAACAACAAATTGTCTTTTAATGCTTAATTTTATATTGTGTGGATATATATTTTATTAATATCCCGAATTGTATTCAAGTTGAAGTAGGGCACTCAGCAAAAACACGTTTAATTAATGTTAACAATAACAAAAATCACCGCTAGTCATGTAATCATTCACCCAACCTGTTATCATAATAATAATGATAATGAATCTAGTTCATAACGATGCACTATATTAATGCAGCGAGCCACTAACGCAAGTCCGATGCACTGGGCACAGTCCACGTTCTATGAATTGTAACGATTCACGGCCACGGTTCGATGCAAGATCCAACTATTCGCGTCTTGCTTTTACCATCTCGTTTGTATTATTAATCTTGGTCTGTTCAAATGCTATCCATCTTAGGTCTTCATAAGTGATTGCTCTTTATCATTTAACAACAATTGTAATGATTGAGCCTGTGTTCCTGTAAGATGAAGAGGTGGGAGCAGTATTGAATAAGATGTAGGCATTTTGTACCGATGACTTGTCCTTAAATATACATCTAACGAAGAACCAAATTATTATAAATAACCGTCATTGGACAATTTGCTTTGTCATTAAAGTAATGCAAATTTGAAGTGTGAAATGTATCCATAATCCAATTCTGCATTTGCAGCATTGCTGGTATCTTACCCTGACATGAGCATGTCAGTCATGTGATCATCATGTCACCACTCCCATGTACAATTTTAATGTAAATGTAATTGCCCTGAGACGGTTGTGGAAACTCCACATTCTTATAGCAGGGCTGAGTCTACTCATAGGCCAATCACCGTTGACTTCCCCCGCAAAGTGTTACTAATTTTATTGCTCCTGCAGGAATGATGGGCTTGAGTCAATCCCTATTGTGAGCTGCTCGCTTTAGCACTGAGCCACCCAGGTATTTATTTTTTAAAATCCAATTTGCGGTGGGATCCTGACAAAATAAATATAGAATAAAATAGTGCCAATTTCGCACCAAATATTTCCCGACAGATATTTGTGTAAATTGCTATTTCAAGTAGCGGAGTGCAATTCCCTCAGCTCGGGTAATGCATGCAGAACATTATAAACAAACAGTAACATCTGTAGTCAGGTTGACACTCGTGACCCTGTGACATTGTATGCAAGAATAGGCTAATGGTGTGATTATGTCGTAACAAAATCTGAAAAAAACTGAAAGCAACAAATAACTTGCTAAAAAAAACCTGTGCGTGATTACGACTTTGCAGGTCACAATTTGCAAAAGAGATAATGAATCTCAATGGACTCCGACAGGGTTAAACAAAGGGCATTCAGTTAATTTATTTTATATAGAATCCCGACTCATGACCTCCAATCGAAGTTAGAAAGCAAATTGGGTGGGCCAAAAATAACAAGATACATTTTGACACCTCCCAAAATGGAATTAGTAACAACAACAGCAACATGAGCATGCAGCGAAACGCAAAAGCCAAACGTAGACACGTGTTAGAATGTCCATGCTTGATGGCACAGGTGATGGGAAATGGACAGGCTTCTACCGGTGACACTTGATGGCTTAGCATGGGGCCTCGTGTGGAGGGAGGGAAGGGGGGAGGGCTTCTGAAATTAAAAAAAACCTTAAAAGCATTGATTTCTCGGTCTCATCGATCGGGGAGAGAGGGGGACAGGGACAGCGGCTGGGTTGGGAATTTGAGACCGCCCTGTCATGGGCAGTGATCTTCAAGAAGTTGGGCTTCGTGGGAGAACTAAGAGAATAACGTATATATAAAAATAAACTTGTTAAAAAGACCCCCAAAAATATGCAACATTTAAACGACCGCGTTGAAGGTAGTGGACAGGAGCAACAATTAAAATGATAAACTATGCCCACATTCGCACGATGGAGTTCTACATTCGAGTTTTTAACTTCACTTTCATTTTAAATCAATTTCCGCTTACAGGTTTTGCTCTGGCATTCGCTTATATCGGCTGTCTACGAATATAAAGCGGTTCTCAAGTCAATTTAAAGCTGCTCATTTGAAAACTATCTTTAAAAAAAGCCCTTGGGTTTTCTCAAGACCCCAGAGAGTAAAGGGTGATCTCCATCTACAGGTCAGTTTCTCTGCTCTCTAGCTCTCTCCTCTGCACAAGGGCCCGTTGCTCGAATAATTAATCCGCTACATATTTTCCATTATAAAGCAATGTTAATGGCGTTATAAGGGAATTGATATAAAAATACACGGGTTTTTTTTGTTTGGTTGTAATTATGGCCATTAAACGTGACACAATATAACTATAAAACAAGTGCATTTGTAAGGTAATATCGTGGGGGATTAAGCTGTGTATGGTTCGTGTGCTCGATTCGGAATTTCCAAGACGGTGAGTTAGAATCCGGTTCAGGGTAATCAAATTAGTACCACTTTGTTGGAAGACGAACAGTGGTTGTATTATGATTAGACTACCCTATTCCATAGGAATGTGGAATTCTGGCCAAGATCTCAGGGCCACCAAAAGCGGTTTTATGGCACGATGATTTTATGTTTTTGTTGCATTGTAGTAGCGACTATCTCACTGCACTACGATCCTGATGACCTGAATTTGTCTCTCAGTCATGCACAAAAACCCAGGCCAGATAGGACCCTAGAGGGACCATTGGCTTAGGCCGATCCCCGTCCACGATTTGAACTCGGAACCTTTCTCTTGCGAGTCGAACGCCCTGACCGCCGCGCCACCTGGCCATATCCACCGCGCACGGTCCTATAAACAATCGTGTTTTCACAACACAACCCACGCGCGCAACAGCAGCGCTTTTTTTTTCTCTATCCGTCGACGCGCCCTCTTAATAAATAAATGTGGGCTGAAAGTTACGTCTCTTGCCAATACGCATAACCACTACCGATATTACCTGACTGGGCAGGGCAACAAGGCAAGGGCACTTAGGGCTAATCCAGTAACATTCGCTAAATGCCCTCCCTCTAACAAAGGCTTGTCTGGACGGAAGGAGCCTCCGAGTCTTGTACTATGCTTGTATTTCGCTGCCGTGCAAAAAGGATATTGAGCGACAGCGGGCACGCTTGCAAAGGTGCCCTCTTTGTGAAGCCGCTCTCCGACAGAGGTGACTTTGGGTTTTACATCCCGAGGCTGTGTAGCACGGGCAGACGAACATACAGGGCTAACAGCGTGGTCAGTAATGCATCGTGAGTGTTGTGGTGGTAGTAGTAGTAGTAGAAAAAATAGGTGTCAGTGTCTCTGCTCGAGCGAGTGATGGTATTGTGATAATCTCATCGCTGTTAGCGGCGATGAGCCGGCGATTAATATTCCATAACCCACCAGCATCGGCAACTTCAACGATCTGTGCCGTCACCACCACCACTACCACCAGCACCACCACCGTCACCACCACCACCAGCAGATACTGCGGAGAACACAAAAGTCACCGCCCATGCAGCGTGTTGCTCATTTCAAATCGGCAGCCCTAACCTTTGGGTGGAAATTCCATATTCTTATGCTGGGGCCAGTCTGTCCATACTATAGCTGCTGCTGATGTTCTGTAAAACGGTGTCTATTTTATTGACCACGAAAGAATGATTGGCTGGGTTGTTTTTTGTTGCTGTAATCCAGCACCAACAATTACATCATATTTACTCCATTCACACTGTGTAATCAGATTACTAGCACTTAACTTGGACTGGCTAATTTAATGATTACATTAACAATGCCAATTATGATAAATGACTACAGAACAACAACGATTATTACAATCACAGCAATGATTTCAATCACAGCAATGATTGCAATTACCCTATAGCGGTGGTTACCCTGATGATAGCGATTACGAGAATGACGATGACATTGATAATGTTATTATTATAATGATTCCTACGATGCCAATGACGACCACAATGATGGCGATGATGATTTTTTTTACGATAAATTATGAAAATGACGATGATCGTGACGGCAATGATGATGATGATGTTGACAATGCGTGCAATTGAATACCACGGCAAGAAATAAATATGTAATGCAAAGTTGGTCAAATCAATTGCTCGCTGGGATGTTCAATACGCGGGACAGGATGGATCACACTCTGCCATGTGCGCTCGCGTTGTATATACCCTTGCCTAATGGGAGTCGGGTGAAAGGTTAAGTTACTCTCAATAAATCTAAAGACTGACTTAATCGAAATGTCATTTGCGGCAAAGTGAGCTGATAAAGGCGACATTTAATATGCAATGCACACTGGGCTCTATTGGCGGGGGGCTCTGAGGATGCCAGAGTCATGGTACATGGCAGCTTTTTAAGAAAGGGCATCAAGTGACTCGCTTTGTACGATCGTGAGCGGGGGCACTGCGGTTAGAGAGCGATCGGCTCGTGGTCCCTGGATCTCCCAGTTCGGCACGAAAGAAGTTCAACATACATACGTATAGGTCGTCACGATAATCATCATCATTATCATCACGCCTCCAGGGTGAATAAAATAAGTACCACTTTGTGCTGGTTGTATGGAATATGGATTTACAGCAAATTTTCGACGGCTCCCAGCCTGGGAATCTGACCTCCACCGACCATCACGGACCCACGGGCTACCGTGATGGCCATAACAGGTGCTCGGTAAGGGCACTCGCCCCTGATGGTTCACGCACTGCACTAAGATCTCCCAGCCATGCACGATATTAGTGCCAAAGTGAACTTGCCATTAGCCTTCCCGAAGTAAATATAGCTTTAGATGAATACATGCACATGAGTGTCTGGTGTGGTTCACCGATGTCTGCACTGGGGAAGACAAAGATGGCCAGGGGTGGTACCAGTCACACTATTCCATTGTGCCATTACAAAGTAGGTAGTTGCTAACATCACTTGCTCTGAAAGTCTGTTTGGCTACACTGGAGATTGTTTTTCATTGTGTCTGTATGTATGTAATATGTATTAAAAAACATGTAAGTGCGTGTGTGTGGAGTTTATATGTGTGTGCGTGTGATGGTTGGCACACTGCTCCACGAACCTGGTAACCCGAGTTCGATTCCCGTTCACGGTTAACATTAGCGGTGATTTTATTAACCAGTCGTGGGCCTCCCCTAGGTCGACTCAACCTTAAACTAGTACCTGACGCTGCTGGGCGTGGTGCTGGATAATTATCGGTGCCCGATAACAACACGTGCCCAAACATTCCACTAAAGGCTGCACGGGGGCTAGTTTGTTTTTGTGTGTGCGCGTGTGCATGTACGCAACACATTTTTTGTGCATCCGTATGCGTGCGTGCGTGCGCGCGCGCGAGGCAAGGGGCAATGAAGCGAACATAACCCAACTCTCCGGAAGAGCCGGGTACAACGTAGCCAACCATGGGAGACACTATCCCGACCAGGCCTTTTCCACTCCCCCGGCCCCGTGGCTAGCGACTTGCGCGCGAGCCGTGTAACACCGTCGCACTTACTGGAGTGTAAAATTGCGGCTCGCCGGAGTGTCATGCACACTCGCGAAATCCCTCGGAATCTCTCGCGCCGTATTCGGACCCCGGCGTTGGGTGAAAAAATAAATAAAACAGAAACACGCGCAACGAGAAGGCAAGCTGGAAGGGCAGCGGGTTAAGCGAGGTTAAGGGATGCAGCGGTGCGCAATGTCTAGCACACTGGATTTGCAATCCGGAGGAGGCCGTTGGTGATGATTCGATCTCTCGGCGCGGCAGTTGACATTTTTGTGAGTTTCTTTAATCCCCCGCCCCACCATCCACACCCCCCCCCCCCACTCCAGATTCTAGTGATGTTTATATTCCTTCATTAGGATATTTCTCCCTGTAGAAACAGTGACGTTGCTCTTCATAACTTAAGTGACATTGAACTCTTTTTTCAATTAACAACATTTTGTGCTGAAAAATGCATTTGTGAATAAGCCCCCCCCCTCCCCCATAAACATCTTTCCGTAATGTAACACTCACTGGATAATGAATATGATGATGATGCAGATACTTGATTAATATTGTGATCATCATCACCGTTATGGTAATCTGATTCGTTTGTTCTTTAAAAAAAAACAACAGCAGTTGTTTTGTTTTGAGAGACACCGCCTCATCTGTCTTTGTCCATGAGATGTCACTCTTAATGGCCTCATTCGCAGCGAGAGGGAAGGAGACTTCACAGCAGGTGTACATTTCAGCTGTTTATATCACATCACGTACAATCCATCATCATCATTGCAATTATCAACGTCACATTTGTGTTTTGTTTTCGGGTTTGTGTTCTGCTGCTTGTTTTAGCGGTGACATTGCCAAGTGGAAGCATATTCCCAGTTAGAATCTATCGGCCGCCCTGGTTATCGCTGCCTAATCTGCTTCATAGTAGATGTTAGGGATCCTCTGATGCCATTCACAAGATTAGGCCATTGCGTGTCGTTGTCACGGTCCAAATTTGCCAAATTTGACCTTTACCCACAAATTATTAAATACGGTTAATAAATCGCAATGTCACCCCCTAATGGCGGACCCATGCCCTGTGTCACTCTTGCAAGTGAGACTCCATCCTGGTATCTATAGTTCTCACCTGGTAAAACACAATACACTTGACTGTTTTTTTCTATTTTCACGCGATTTACATTCGAACCATGCATCTTATTACCGTGTACATTTTCAGCAGTCGCGTATTTGGGTTGCACCGCATGTTGTTCGGCATGACGTCTGCTGTTTCACTCCACAGTTCCTAAAGGAGCTCCCGGCACGTGGAGCGAAACGTCGGACATCATGACGAACACCATGCGGTACGACCCCAGAAACATATTGGAGAGGAATTTATTTACTAATAATTATGACCACCATCATCACAACAGTACTATTACAGTCGCAAAAATCATCGTCAACGTCATCATCATAATCATCGATATCATCACATATTACCACCACCGCCACCACCACCACCACTATCATCACCATCATCACGATAAGATAAGCCAGCTCCAACTCCAGCAGCGCTGCAAATTCACAGCTCAGTAGCTTAAAATCACAGCACGAGCAATCCAGGGCTTGTCACCTATGACCCTGCAGCCTGAACACAAGCGAGGGAATTGGGGAATGAAAAAAATATATAAACAGAAACGGGAGTGGGAGGGCGGATAAAACCCCAACGCAGCCACCACCTGGGCCTCCACGGGATGCCGTTTTTAAAAACCTCCCCGTGCTTTTGCCCCTAACAAGCACTTTTCTGCCGCAGAAGTTCAAAAGATCACAGCGGTGGAAACTTTCGGGCGAGTGGCTGCGGTAGAAGTAGGAGGAGGTGGAAAAAAATATATAAAGAAATAATAAAAATCAATAACGTGTGCTTTAGTGCAATCCCCAAGTGGAATTCCCCACTCTGCCCGTGGACGCTCGCGTCCCCGCCGACTCCACTCTCGCCGCCCGTTTCAGCGCAGTGGACAAATCTAATGTTGTTGTTTGTTTGTTGTTTGTGATTCCGCCCGACGGTGTTAATGCCGTCCTGGCAAGCGGCCGTGCGCATCTCGCGAAACGATTATATTTGTGTGTGCGCATGTGTGGGTCCTCACGCCAAACACACGGGCGCCAATATGAAAGGCCCTCCTGCATGCGGCTGCGCGCTGTGAAGATCCGAACCGCGGACCGCGAGGGCGATCTCACCGGTCTGCGTCTGTAATTCAAACAAATCTCAGACAAAGCAATTGAGTGGGTAAAATTACTTGAAACTGAATCTCTAATGGTTTCTCATCGTCAAAGCCCATATAATATCTGTGTGTGTGTGTGTGGGTTTGTAAGTTGTGCATTTGTCTCTCCGTTTTGCCGGTTGGTGTGTCTGTGTTCCGGGGTTTGGCTCTCATGAAGTGAAAAATAATTAAGCTATTTTTTCCCCCTCAAACAATTAAGCTCGGTCAGCGCTTACCTCTTAATTGGAGATCAGAGGCAGTAGTGGATATTCCATATCCATATGGCATGGGCCATTCACACTATAGTACTAACCGCTGGTGACTTCCCACAAAGCATTCCCTATTTTGTTGGCCATCGAGCGATGATGGGTGTGATATTATTCATATAAAACAAGTAGATAAAATAGGCATGCAGTTTAAATATATCTCAAAACATATTTTGTAACGACAAAATCCATACACTTTTCATGCAGCCCTGTGAGCAAACAAAGACACCATTGACATTAACACGATTAGCTCAGCCTATTTAATTGCGACGTGTAATTAACTCGCTGACGTGGCGTTAATGGTGAGCACACCAGAGGTCGCTGATTTGATTCGACCTCCTAGCGTAGGCAGTTGAAACAGTGGAACAAGTTTCTGGAATCTCCTCGCTTCTGTCCACCCAGCAGCAATGACTGGCTGCACCACGGTCAGTCTATCGGCAGGTCGCTTGTGGCGGGGTAAAGTCAGGGTACTCCCATCCATCCTCGTCCAAGACAGAAGAGTAAGTCAAATACATCCGTTCTGACAGCAGTGATGCGGCAAGCAATTGCAGGGCTATACATTTAACTTATGTAGTCAGGAATTGCTGAAGAGAATGACTACCAATGTCTTACATTGCCATAGATTGTGCTGTTTGGTATTCATTGGAGAGTTTTACGTTGACGTGTGTGTGTGAGCGCGCACGTGCGTACACGCCTATGAGTGCTGCGTGTGTCTTTAGGAATTGTATTAAATTTCACGGCTAAGGACAGTTAAGCTTAATGGGCACATTAAGTATATCAATATAACCTGCTTCAGTATCACGCCGCATTGGTGAATTAACACGGTCTTGTTGCTTGACCCACAATTTATGACCCACTTAATAGAATTTTAATACAAATATTGTCTGTGATGCTGTATCGGTGCTTTTGTATTTAATTAGTTTTTTTTAATAGCCTTGGCCGGGCGGCTGTCCATGAGGCTGTAATGATTCGCTTGTACAGCCACCGCGCTGAGCCAATGATGCTGAGGTCACGGGTTCAAACCCAGACTCCCAACTGGTCATAGGTCAACTCTACGATCAAGGACTATACAAAAATGCTGTCACACAGACACACACATATATACAGTTTTACGTTGCTTAAGTTGTGCAAATGCTGCTGAAGATGTAATCGTCAACTCAGTGGACTTGCAATCCAGAGGTCGCCGATTTGACCTTCCTTAAATAACCCCTCCACGTACGCACGCCCGTCTGCGCACACCACCAACATGAACAGTTACAGCACAGTTCGGTGATCAACAGGCTCGCGAGCGGTGGGGTAAAGTGTGGGCACACTCTCACCTCTTGCGAGGCATCTGTCCCCCGTGGAATAATCGGCAAAATGCTCCCTGGTGGGGCTCTCGAGGGCGCGCCTTATCGGGGGCACTTGTGGCCGGCGGTGGCGTGAACAAGAAATTGCGTGTGGCTGACGTCTCCAACCATTTGTCTTTCTTTCCCTTTACCGTGAATCTCTTTTCACACACGCGGCAGTAAGTCAGGGCACCGCGAATAAAGCCAACGCGAGCGCTCAACAACAACAGCAGCAACAACAACACAAATCCACACACACACACGGCTACGTCATCAACCCTATTTGCTGTACTGCCACCTGTCGATGACTTCACATCTCCCCATCCCCGCCACGCAGGAGGCTGTCTCGCGCTCCGGAGATCTCCACGTGATCCGCCGACTCCACACACCACCCCCCCCGTGTTTTTTTTTATTTTGCTCGCTAGGCGTTTGGGGTCCGTGCCGCAACTAAAAGTGCCCGGCAGCTGTCAGACCTGATTCACAATGGCCACCCCGGCGCAGAGCAAGCTGGACATGAAATTAAATGCCCACCCAACTCCACCTCCACCCCCCCCCCCCACCTCTGGCCAGTTAATAATGCAGGCGATTGATTGTGACAGCCATTGACCGCAACACTCAGCAGCTCAAGAAAGAAGAAGAAGAAGGGCCGCCCCTTAGAACTCGAGATTTGCGCCCCCCACCCCCCTGCAAACCCCCCCCCCCCGCGCGCACCCACCTCTTGAGGGGCACCCCGAGAAAGATGATGGAACAAAAATGTAACAGATGTAAAGCAGTTCTACTGAATCACAAGCCTCCTTTTGTTTGGCGGATGACTCATTGTTAAAGGACGCTTGTCCTTGCGTGGGGTTTTTTTTTTTAAAGGTTTCATGTGTTAGTCTCTAAGGAAAGAAAATGTTCTATGAATGCCTTTCCATTAGCAACCGTACCTGCTGTGCTGGTGGGGGTGCTGGTCAATTGATTTTTTCTCCCCCCCCCCACTTACCTCTCGCTCCCCCCCCCCTGCCCACCCCACCACCATCTAGTTTCTCCCAACAGCAAATGCTTGAATGATAACAGTTATTAAAAGAGGTGAGCACGCGGGTATTTTTTTTTGGGGGTGGGGGTGGTTTCCATGAAATGTCCCCACTGCGTGGTGCGTTGCAGGTCAAAGGCTGTTTAACTGTTCTAGAGCGACGGGCTGCCAATATTGATTTTTATATCTGGAAGCTTGAAGGCACTTAACTAATAGGGAGTATTTGAACACATATAAATATTTACGTGTGTATAAATGGCTGTGGCTAGGGTAGCAGATGCAATAAACACAAACGTATTTAAAATACAAAATAAAGTCAAGGCAACGTCTAAAGTGTTTCTCCCCATCTTAGCGAGCAACTGGACTCTCCTCGTGTCTGGACGGCGCTGGCCCCAGTTTTGGAAATTCCACATTCTTGTGCCGTGGCCAATGTCTCAAGAAGACAACCAATGAAAATAAATTATTTGAGTTAAAATACTGATGCAACCTGGCGGGTGAACAATTCAAAAGTTTCAGAAAATGGATCACTTTCAAATTTTCGGTTTGAAAAATTAACTTTCCGGCTCTGGAATTGTTTTTTTTTAAGTTTTTCGTTACACATTTTTTTGACAGTTTAATGAACAAGTTACATCAATTGTAACACGCGCATGCTTGCGCTGGTTTGTGTACCTGCACATACAGTGCGTGCGCTTGTTTAATTCACATATTCAATTATTCATTTAATAGTGAAAACACATCGCGCGGCGGTCGGGCTATATGTTGTGTCTGTGTTCAGATGCAGGAGCCTCAGCGTCTCCTGTCTCAGACGGGCAATGGGGCGGCACTAAACTCAATTGCTGGCCCTTGGCCAACGCTATAAATTCCACATTCCCATGGCAGGGGGCAGGCCTCTCAAGAGGGCAACCACTGGTGACGTCACACACCGCTGGTGCACGCGATACCCGATTTGGCCGTCCCAGAGCGGAGATGCTGACGAGAGTGATGATGAAGAGCTCATCAACCTCCCGACTGGCGGGTCGAATTTTGCCACCGTCCAAAACGCACCGAGTGCTCTAACCGTGTCACAGCTCGGTTCACACTCCACTCGCGCGCACACACGCACGCCAAACAAGAAGAGTTCGCGTGATTTCCTGCTCAAATGAGCATTGAGGCCGTGATAATCTCCCGTACGTAGCCCTGGGCCATCGGTGAAACGTCCACATTCCTATGGCAATAGCGAGCATCTCCACACGGCTCAACCACCGTTAACTTCGTTGGAATATTATTTTATCGACTCGGGATGATGGTGATGATGGCCTGAGTCAACCCCCCAAAACAGGATTTGACCTCTCAACCTTGCCGATCCGCTCGCTCACTCAACCGCTCGCTCGCTCGCTCGCTCCACCGCCGACCATCCTCCTGACCGGCGTGCGAGCGAGCGAGCGAGCATGCAACGGAGGTTTGCTTGAGCGCTTGGGGACGAATGTAGGCCCCTAATTTAGCCCCATCGTCTACTCGCTCTGGCTTGGGGGAGAAGGACGGGAAATAAATAAACCCGCGCCATCCCTGTTTACCGTACTCTCTGCCAGCGGCCTCGGAGACCCGAGTCTCGGGCCACGAGGGTCCTCTCCCACACGTGTAAAATCACTTAAACAGACGGAAACATGCCAGACAAAAAAAAAGGCTGATCAAAGATTTCTCCGTGCCTGGTTCCATCAGGAGTGCCGGGGCCCCTTGCGTCCCTGCCACTAAGACGCAGCAGAGGAAGCCTTATAAATATTTGATGCTGCAATATGTCGCTGCCTCGGTTTTTGGATGGGGAATTGGCAGCGACAACCACAAGGCAAGCTGTGACTGGCGTCGGTGCACAGCTTTGTTGCCTCATTTCTGGCCCTGTGTTGTGCTGTTGTTCGAAGTGCTGGCTTAGCCCCGCTGGTAATTACGAGCCAGGGTATTGTTTGTGAACTATAACTTATTCTCTCTGTGCGAGCGTGCGTCAAGCCCCCCCCCCCCATCCCCCCCCGGGGGTAATGTAGTGGTTAGCGCACTGCACTAAGGAACCCCGTATATCCGAGTTGGATACCCACCCTTTGCTAACATTAGTGATGAGTGATATCACGACTGGTTCTGGGCCTCCCCCCGGTCTTACCCAGTCTCGGATGAGTACCTTTTGCGGAATCCGAATGTGATGCTCGCCACACAATTTTCCCATATGCCATTCCGGCCTGAATATGTGCTCACGGACAACACTTTCTCCAACAGTTTATACAAGAGATATCTGCCTCTGTGATTGGATATATGTATGTATGCATGCATGCACGTTGCTTTGTGCGTGTAAATGTGTGCATCAATTCATCCATGCATCCATCTGGTTCATTTATTTGTATAGCACAATTATACAAAACCACCTAAATATGCTGCAAAATTTACTTTAAATGAATAAGATGGTAGAATTAGTAATACTAATGGTATAAATTAAACACATTTTATTCAACCAATGTACCGTAACATACAATATATACGAATGTAATTTAATGCATCCTTACTATAAACCAAGCTTAAGTTAACAAAGCCACGCACAACTGAGCAATATTAAATTGATCAATGTCGACATTTCACACCTGATATTTTAAAACTTTCAATATATGCATGCGTGTCTGTGTTCGGAGCATTGGGACGGCGTTTTACAGACTATACTAAGTTTCTGGCCACCTGGGTTCAATTCCTGGCCCTGGATAATGTGAAATATACGGCCCCCATGTCAATCCACTGCTGGATGAGAGCCTCCCCACACCGTCCACAGCGACTAATTAACCATACTTCACAGCGCTGGTCAGTGTGAGTTGGTGAAGACAATGAAGATGGGCGTGGATCCATAGTACAGTATAACAATTGTTTTTTTTGTGTTCCTGCAAAGTCACTAACTCTAATTGTGGATAATATTTGAGACAATTGGGGTCCCAATACTCCCCCAGTTTGACTCAAAATGCAATGAATACCTGGTGTGGTTTGTAAACATCGGCACTGGCATCTGTGCAAGTGTTTTACATTTCACTGCTAAGGACGGTTAACTTAATAGGTACATTAAGTGTAACAATATAACCTGCTTTTGTATCACGGTACAATGGGGAATTAACATGATTTCGTTGTTCTTGCATGCATGGGCCTCTCCTACATTGCATCAGCCTTAAATGAGCACCTGGTACGCAAACTTCAGCACTGGAGAGACAAAGGTGGTTGGGCACTGCCCACCGCCTCGTTCACCGTGCCGGCCTCAATAGGTGCTCGCAAACAGCACTTGCCCCAACAGCCTGTGTCGGCTACACGGGGGATCTTTGTCTTTTTTGGTAGCACTCCAGGGGTTCGCACACAGCACTGCCATCCACATGGTATGGGTTTAACTCCTGGCCATGGACAACAGCAGCAGCGAGTGGTATCTGTAGTTGGAATGGGCCTCCTCCAGGTCAACTTAAGTCAAACATCAGTAGATGGTGTGGTGGGGTCAGCGTGAGCATTCTGGTGACGAATCTCGCTTCGGGTTCTGGTCACCGCGTGGACACGTGCACATCTGTACACACCCAGGAATACATGTTGGATTCGAAATGTCAGACATTGGATTATTTGACAACCTTGGGTCATTTTTTTTTCAAAAATAGCATTTTTAGATCGTTTACACCATGTGACGGTTGAACGCGTCTTCATGGTCACGAAAGTGACGTCACCAGATGCCACGTGACGCCACTTTCGACACAAAAGCGCAAAGCCGACGTCACATGAGTGGCCATGACATCGTACACTCGGATACACCCGAAACTCATATGATATCGGAACCCTCCGAAAGAAATGTCCTTACCAAGACCCAACTTTCAGAAAGTTAAGATTAATCTGTAAATTCGGAACACATCCACCAAAATACGCACGCGTCCGTCCGTCCGTACGTAAACACGTGTGTGCGTGTGTGCGCGCATACCGTATCACCTGTGCATGCATAATGGACGGGCGTCTGAACGAGGAGTTTTTTTGATTGGCCCTGCGGAGCACGATGGCTCCGGGAGACACCTGCTTTGCCAGAGCCCCCACGTGCACGCGAGCCGAGATCGGCGCGCGGCGGTTAGGACCCCCTGTGCACGCGCGCAAGCACACAGGCGCGCAGGCACGCGTGCGCGCGCCCGTGCGTGTGTCAGGGACCGAGGTAGCATGGGTGTGTGGGGGTGAGTGACAGCTAACAGCCGGGTGCTGGCTGTTGAGACATCTGTTCCACGACCCAAAGTGACATTAGCTCCCAACACCCCCTTCAAAAACACCCTCCCCCCCTTTCCAACCTGCCCCACCACCCCGCTCTCTCTCTCTCTCTCTTGCCTCTTCCCTCCCACTGCACACCCCCTTCATCCCCCACCTTTACCCAGCCACATCCGCCCCCCCCCCCTCTACCACCACTGCCTTACAAAAAAAACTATTTTCACCCTTTCCTAATTCTGCCTCACCCCACACAGTTGGAAGCTCCTGCTCAGAACCACTCCACCACCTTCATCTCTCAACCACTCCACCTCACTCTCCAACCACTCCACCACTGCCACCAATTAACCACCGCACCACCACCACCACCACCACATCTGAAAACCATCGCATCGTCCTTCCAGCTCAGGATTTTGTAGTGCATGTGTCATCCATGTGTCATACACGTGGCTGCTTGGGCTGAGCGAAGACCGTGTGTTGCTGACGCTATGGAAGCATTGTGTTTGGCATATGCTCCAGAATGCCCTACTTAGCTGATGATCAATTATCATTAGCGTTGTAATCATAATCACTAATCAGCAAAGCGTGCATTTTTCAGAATCATTGTTTTTCTTCGCCTTGTTCTGCACATTACAGTCACGTAAAAAAAAAAGGACGGCCCTTTGTCAATCCACTGCTGGATGAGAGCCCCCCCCCCCTGCCCCCCTGCCCGTTCCCATAACGCATGCCCTGGCGACGGCGCAATACATCTCACTCCTGCACGGGACCTGATCTCATCACTCCATCTTTCGCGGTGGTCGTTACTCCCTGGTGTTGTGTTCACTCCTTTGGGCTGCCGTGCTCTCACCAGTCTCGTCTCTCCGCTATCGTCCTTGTGGGCGACGCGTCCTCTCAAAGCCCCCCTCCAACGCGTCCTGTTCGTCGATATGATCTAACTCTCTCTCTCTCTGATTTCCATTCGTTCCCGGTGCACGCGTCCCTCCGTCTGCCGCAGTGCAGTACACACACTGCATTTGTGTACTTTAATAAATACACACCCAGGCATCCATAGCAGTGAACAACACAATGTAATAACGGTGGAATCAAATACCTTGTCATGCCTGATTATGTCACCTCTTCTTTCACCTCGGCCCATCAGCGAGGTAGAGACTATCTTTCAACAATCGGTGAATATTTTACGTTTTGCTCGCAATGCTTTTTAAATGAATACTTGCTTTTGAGCACTTAAAACATGCCACAAAGGAAATCCTAAAGGGAATTTTACCCCCAGATTGCATATTTATACTGTTTATGAATCATGCGTAAAAAAGCGATTGTGTGGACATATTCCATTTATTAAGACTTCCAACAAGGTTTAATCCCCATTTCAGGGGATTAAACCTTGTTCGATTTTAGGTTCTAGCCACCAATGATTAAAAAATATATATATTGGAAGTCTAAATAAATGGAACATCTACCTTAGCAATTAAATCCACCTGGAGAGCTCTTAAAATATATTATAAAGAGCAAGTAACAATCAGGGTGGCCCTGGACGGAATACAACATTTTGTAGATCGGCAAAGAATCGAGTATCATCAAGGCAATATCTCGGACACTTTTGACCAGGATAGATGGAATGGTGCCCAGCCACAGAGGTTGGTGCTGGAGGCCCCCCACGGGAAGGAGCTCTGGCAATAGAAGGAAGACCGCGACGGGATTGGCCGCTGAACATCGAACACTGGAAATGATCGCAGCTGAAAGTCGCAGCAACGCGAAGAGAGAAGTGGGGAGACACTACAAGGAGTTATCAGTGAAGGAAGCGGTCATGGCCCAATGGCTCCAAGGGCCAAGGGTCGAGAATTTAATTATTTAAACCTTTCTTTCACATGCGATGAGCCGGTATATTTGGAGTTTGCATGTTCTCCCTGTGGTCGCGTTGATTTTTCTCCGGGTCTTCCAGTTTTGTCCTTCCACATTTAGAAACGTGCGTTTATTTGGCTACTATAAATTTCCACATGATAAGTCACTTCATTGGGCTATCATTTGTGGCCATGTTACTTCTAAAAAAAAAGCTATAGAACTCAGTGGGCCTTAACTGGTAAAATAAAAAAATATATACTTTAGTCTGGTTGGTGGTGATCTCAGCCTGGTCACCAATTGACATCCACACACAACAAAAACCCCTATTACGCTAAATTGGGATTTTCAATTAAATCAGCATATATCAGCTCTGGGACGATACATGTCACGATGCCATTCGCCAAAATACTCGTGTACGGCTCATAAATAAAAGGTGTGCCACCTAGTGTGGATGAAAGGCCAATTGGAGTGACTTCAAACCGACAGTGTTTCTGTTATGTCGTAAGCTGAGTTCTCAATCAAATTCACATCGTCTTGTGACACGTTAAACATCAGAGTAAAAAAACATAATTGGTAGAAATAATCGTAGGCTTTATAATAAAATACATGCGCATTAAAAAAAACAACCTTGATAGATTAGGACCAATTGATCGATTTATTGGTACAAAGACGAACATTTGTCATTTGAACTTGTGTTTTCATTGCTCAGGCAACTATAAAATATCCGCCTTCCCTACACCATGCCCTCTGAAGGCAGGCAACTCCCTACAAGCCACACCCAGTTGAATACGTAGTATGCTTTTGCGACCAATATTATCCATAATAGATTATTTATTGGGATTAGATCGCTTAAATATGAATAGCTGTCGCCGGATAAGGCTGGTTGTAATTACCGGCAAAACGTCATTCTCGAATTGTAAACGTTTCAGGTTTACTTTCGGACACACCAGGCGCGCTGAACGAGTAACTCATTGACACGTTTTGTTTACGTGGACAAGCATACGAATTGGCTGGGTCGGGTGGTCGCGGATTTAACGACGCATTTAGAGAGAGAGAGAGACAAACACAAAGAGAGAGAGAGACACAGAGAGAGAGAGACGCACACATGGAGGAGAGACACATCGAGAGACACACAAGCAGAGAGATAGAGACACACAGAGAGAGACACACACAGAGACACACATAGGGGTTTGCCTGCCACACTGTGTGTCTCTGTGTCTCTCTCTGTGTATGTCTCTTTCCGTGTCTGTGTTTGTCTCTCTCTCACACTGAACTTCAAATTCAGCAATCTTTGCAAGAACCTAAACAACCAGGTAAAGTGTTATCTGTTGTGTTAGCCGACTCTCTGTGTTGCATTGCATTACATGCCTAAGTTTACTAGGTTTGTTTTCTCATTCATTCACACCCGATGACGGTTGCTTGTGTCGCAATCGAAACGTCGTTTTCGATTATTTATTTTATTTCTACGTGACTTTACCGAAAGAATCAAAGAGCAATGTCACGAAAGCTTCAAATCAAGCATTGAAATTTACGCCGTCTAAACCCACCCCCTATCCCCCTATTATGGAAGCCACACCCAGTGTCACGTGGCTCGTGGCGCCTGTGACGTCACCAACCTCCGCTCACCACCTGCCGTCTTCGCGTGGACAGAGGAGTCGCTGTTTACTCGCAACTCTTCCCCGTGTGAACGTGACGAAATGCTGAGGATTCGAAAGAAAAATCGCTTAGAGTGGTCAATGACATAATGGACATCCCAGCTCTGATCGGAACATGAACAAAGCAGAGATGATACAGCGTTCTATGCTAATTGCTGTGGTTGCATGTTGAGGATGCTCTACATTAACTTGGACGTTCAGATAAGGAAACATGGCAGGGTTAATGCTGTTCATGCAGCCACACTGTGCGTTCAACAAGGGATTAACCCCCAATGATCCTTTCACTCCATTGCTTTAGCTTGGATCTTTGAGTCTCTGTTTTTTTTTCTTCTGAATTTTGAGATGCTTAGAATCGCCCGAGTGTGGCCTGGTGAAATTTCGACAACAATACCCATGGGGGACTCTTTTGCCAGTATCAAGATGATATAACAAATAAATGGTCCTCTCCTTTCTGACAATATCTTAACACCTGTATTGCCAGAAATCCATTATTCTTTTGTATCAATAAGTGACCTCAAGACACCGTTGGTCGTTATGGTAGTATCGTTCATGGCACTCACCTAGTGGGAAACAAAATAATAACATAATAACCATACATAAACACGATTCCAATTGACCATGTATATATGATGACGTAGACTTTAAATGTGTAGTATGTTCGTGTTTATTAAACTGGTCCTGCCATGGGAATGTGAAATTTTGATAGTTGGCCAAGAGCTTCCAATATAAATGAGCTCTGTTTGTGTTATTATGATGCCATTATGGTTTAGTATTACATAAAAAGTGACACATGTAGGCCAGCAACCTATTTTCTGTACTGCCATCTACTGGTTATTTAATAATCATCATCATCACAGCAGTACTATCGCAGCCACCGTAATCATCATCATCATCATCACAGCAGTACTATCGCAGCCACCGTAATCATCATCATCATCACAGCAGTACTATCGCAGCCACCGTAATCATCATCATCATCATCACAGCAGTACTATCGCAGCCACCGTAATCATCATCATCATCATAGCAGTACTATCGCAGCCACCGTAATCATCATCATCATCATCACAGCAGTACTATCGCAGCCACCGTAATCATCATCATCATCACAGCAGTACTATCACAGCCACCGTAATCATCATCATCATCACAGCAGTACTATCGCAGCCACCGTAATCATCATCATCATCATCACAGCAGTACTATCGCAGCCACCGTAATCATCATCATCATAATAGCAGTACTATCGCAGCCACCGTAATCATCATCATCATCACAGCAGTACTATCGCAGCCACCGTAATCATCATCATCATCAGGGACTACAACCACCACCAGACATAATTCCATTACATTATGACAAGACTGATGTGGCATGGATATACTGTTCCCCATCATGGTAATGTGGAATTTCCACCACTGGCAGAGGCCTGAACATGGATATGAGTATTGTCCAATGCTTATTTGAACATGGGGACTGATTTTGAGTCGGCGGTAATTCCGACATAAACGAAAAAAATTATAATGAAGAAAAATAATCATTATGCCTCCCAGGTCAGTAAATTAAGTGCCACTTAGTAAACAAACAGTGAAAATGCATTGGTACACATCATATGGATAGACTGGCCCCAGTCCCAAGAACGTGGAATTTCAACTGGTGGTTCTGGGACCGCTGACATGTGTGATGACGACCTCATGCTTGTTTGAGCAAAACTGCTCTTCAACGTTCACAATTACAACAATAATAGCCACACGGAAGCAGTTGAAAGTGAAGCGACACCCTAATGTGACAAATTATCAACTGATAATCTTATTTTGCGTAACGTTATACGGATCTCATATCTGGCTGTCGTATGCCATATGCAACCCGGTAACGTAATACGGCAACAAGAAAAAAAAATAACCTTAGGCTAATTGCTTGTGCGTGCAACATCAAACCCGCGACGCAGGATTGAATATAATTAGTAATAATGCACATTTAGGTATCGGTTTTGCTGCAAGGTGGATTACACGGAAGGCTATAGTGACGATGCCTTTGTTAGATGGGGCCCATTGACAAGCATCGAGTTTACAGATTGCATTACATCTCGAACCTTAGCGGACAGACACACAACAGGTTATTCCATTGTATAACAAAACAAGCGGCCCCACCTTGTGTGCACACTACCACTCGCAAGTGTGTCTCCTATTAATATTATATGGGGCGGACGTAACAGAAGCCAGGCTCCTTTCTGCCGCGCTCTTCCAAAAAAACTTTGGGGCCGATCGTATTCCTGTTTAGGACGCCCCGCTGAGCAAATGGTGTATGCGATGAGTGTAACATTTTGTCTTATCTCCTTTTTGTTCAATCTTTGGCCCGATCGCTTTACAGCGACTTGATAAGGGCCCTCGTATCTGTAACTGGAGCACATGCAACATCAACCTTCATGCAATAGGATGCAGTGAACATTACCGCCCTTGTCTTGTACGGACAGAGGCGGTGGAAATTGGCGCATAATTAAACACTCGCTGGCTCTTCTTCCCCGGAATAAATGCAACTTGTAAAAATGCGTACACTTGCGGCCATTCTCTACCCACAACAATAGATGAACATCTCCCAACTACATGTCATTTATGGGGGGGGGGGATCATACTTCACCACCCTGGTCAATGGGGTTTTCATAAAGTGGCAGGGAGGGCCCAGGACCGATTCAGATATCAGCCTTGGCCGGGAATCGAACTCGGGTTTCCGGGTACATCTCGCGACAGGCGAACGGCTGTGCCACTGCTCTTCCGTCACATGCTGTTTATTCGAGTGAAAGTAGCGGTGCTCCTACTCAGTACAAAATATCTGGCCAGTGTGGAAGAGTAGGCCAAATACTCTCAACCTAGTGCAGGCCCTTCTGCCAAGAGTGGCGCGAGCCAGACATTCTAAGGTTCCACTTCATCTATTATTTGAATAATGTTGTGCAAAGGTCTCTTGGATTGATTCAATATATATATTACACCTCCTTGAACGGTGTTTGTTCCATTCAAGGCCAGAACTAAATTTAAACATCCTTAGAAAAACAATATTCGCATTCAGGGTGTAGTGAAAGAGAATTGAAATAGTTTTGTTATCATTGTACGTGGGAGCTTTCTTTCTTAAGCGTAATTGGAACCCCAGCACTTGTTTAACAGGGTGTTTGTCACAAGACTAATAGCGAGTGACGATGTTATGTAATGCAGCGCGTCATTTTTATGTAAGGCCAACAGGAAGCCTGTCTCATCATAGGAGGCAAAAGGCGAATGACAATTGACACCAAATAGTTAAATTTTGATTTAAAGCTTTCGTGACTGCAGGGATTCATATTCTTGGTTCTTTCGTTAAAGTCACGTAGAAGGGAAACAATATAATAATAAACATATAAAACAATAAAATTATCACGACGTTTCGACTGCAACACAAGCAATCGTTATCAGGTGTGAAAACCACAGCAATTGTCTTGCTGTGGTTGATACACACTGCTGTGTAGGTGACCAATGTGTAAAATGACAACACAGCCCACTGCACTCTGTTACATCACAATTTTAACGTAGCCCAAGAATGTAATAAGTTCAGCATCACATGATATAGAGAGATGGCAACGATGTGGAGAAAGGTTAATCCAGCAGTGGATTGAGCATGGTTGATGATGTTGGTGATGATGACTAATTAACTATTTGGTATTCTTGGTTCTTTCGGTAAAGTCACGTAGAAGGGAAACAATATAATAATAAAAATATAAAACAATAAAATTCTCAGCAATAAATTGTTGTGGTTTTCACACCTGATGATGATTGCTTGTGTTGCACTGGAAACGTCGTGAGAATTTTATTGTTTTATATTTTTTATTATTTTATTGTTTCCCTTCTACGTGACTTTACCGAAAGAACCAAAAATACCAAATAGTTAATTAATCATCATCATCATCACCATCATCATCAACCATGCTCAATCCACTGCTGGCTTAACCTTCCTCCACATCGCTGCCATCTCTCACGATCATGTGATGCTGAACTTATTACATTCTCGGGCTACGTTAAAATTGAGATGAAACGGAGTGCAGTGGGCTGTGTTGTCATTTTACACATTGGTCACCCCCACAGCAGTGTGTATCCACCTGCATGTTGAACTTCTTTCGCACCGTACGTGGCCAACCGTGCTAATCGGAGGTGCGGGGGAAGAACAACAAACCTAACATTAAAAAAAAACAGTTCTTATGCAATCACCTCTGAGCTCTAAAATTAGTCAAGAGATGTCATTGCCCAATAACCTTCCACTGCTGATTTTAGTTATAAATGAGACCATGTATGCTCATATTTGATATTTTTTCTTTGAATAGAATATTCCAAAAAGACACTGACAAACGAGATATACATTTATTTAGAACTTGAATAGTGCGTTTGAGTGTAGGGGAGCGAGAGTGTAGTTGCTAGCTCGTTGCCCGATGAAACCAGCGACCCGAGTTCAATTCCTGGCCACGGCTAATGTGGTGATTATCTGAACCAGTCCTGGGCCTCTTCTAGGTCGACTCAGCCTTACATGAATACTTGCTTCGGTGTGTACACACTAGCACTTGGCACGCAAAGTCAAAATGGGTGCTTGCTAACAGCAATTGCTCCAGCAGTCTGTAAGGCTAAACAGGGTATAGTTGTTTTGTTTTGTCCGACTAAGTAGTTGTGATCTTAGATCCCGAGTTAAAATTCCACATTCGTATGGCAGGGGACATGTTCCATAGTACAACCAAAAACTAATATGGCATTGCCGTTCAGCATCATTGGCAAAAGCTCACATGGGTGTAATTACACCTAAAAATACGTTTCAGTTCATGAGCCCAGCATCCTTTCCAGAGCAATATTATTGAGCAGCCCCTTTTTTTTTCAGCAAGCTAATTCTGGACCGGCATCTACAATTCAGGGTCTCATCAGAAAAGTTTCTTGCCAAGTTCTGCCGAAATGTTACTGTTGACTTGCGTCGGTGAATGTTAATAATCATAATAAAGTACAGTATAGGGCTCATTGTTTTTATGTTGCAGGTTTTCTCAGTAACAGCGCAAGTGCTCAGCAACATCAATAAACTTCGCTGCAGTGGACCATTAAAATAAAGCAGGTATGTGGCAAACCGACAATTCAAACCAAGATATCTGTTGAGATTTCAATCATGGATATCGGTTGGATGAAACATTAACCTGTAATCTGGCTCCAACAGGCCAGGTCACGGAGCAATGGGCTGGTATCTCCAATCACAAATCACCCATCCATGTTTTTAATGTACAAACAAGAGTTAGGCAAGGGGAAATGGCACATCGATTCAAAGCGATGCACTTGAGTTTATTTAACCAGGCGAGAGGCTATGTGTATATATGTAAAAAAAAATCACCAATATCTGTAAATATGGTTCTGGAGCAATGTGGAAGGTTGTGAATTTAAATATAGATTTGGGATAGGCTTCGTCAATTATCGGTTCTCTGGGATTCATCAATGTAGTCATCATCATCAGCCATTATCTATTCACTGCTACATGAAGATTTCCTCCACAGCCATCGCCACAAATTTTCTTAACTGATTTACTTTAAGAGGCTACTTCGTCTACTTAAAAAAAAAATGCGTACGTCGAGAGACTTTGTGAGAATTCAAGTGATTGTCCAATGAAGGCACTGTCCCCACCATGAGAATGTGGAATTTCCACCACTTGCGCAGAGCCACTAAGTGAATTCAGTAACCATCCTCCCCTCCCCCAGGGAAGGAAATGATTTGTCTCGCCATTAAATATTTTTTTAATGTTTATTTTTTCACTTTCAAGCCAGTGTTAATGATTACGGTCATAGAGTGTTTACTGCCAGTATGCACGTCTGTGTGGACAGCCCCTCTGTCAGCCAGCTTCTGGATGATGACCTCCCCACAACTCGTCAGTCATCAGGGTTGTTTGCCCATACTTCACCACACTGGTCAGTGCACATTGGTGGTGGTACATGACCGGTTTGGATCTCACTCGCCACTTGATGGTTGCCTTGGCTTGGAATCAAACTTAGGTCGCCTTGTTCGTAGCGTGCTGCACTCAGCACTATGCTCCTGCACCCCACGTAGATCTATATATATAGTGCAGTTATATACCATCAGGTGCAGATGGGGTGATTTAAGATATATAAGCTGTAGCTCCCCTGTGTAGCGATCATACGATTGGCATTGATTGATCGTATGCTTTCTAATTAACAGGGTGGACGTGTAGCTTCTAGTGGGGCTGCTGCCCACACGGACACGCGTACCCAAGACCTAACCCCCCTCTCTTCGTTTCCATCCTCCAAACGCCACCCCGCCCCCTCCACCGATCCCCCAGGTCACCTGAACCCTTCCTGCAGTATATCCCAGCCAGCCCTTCCGACGTCCCCTCTCCAAGGAGACCCTACCACAGTCGGCACCGTCAGCGCCTACCTCCGCCACGGCGACCACCACCACCACCACCATCGGCAAAATCACCCCCACCATCAGCGTGCACGATGATTGATGCGCATAGGGGCAGCTTCGGTGCCCTATTGATCAACCTGAAGCAACGTCTGGGCCAGCGCGCAGTTCCACTGCGCGCACAGCAGCGCGTGAGCCACCCGCCGTTCCCTCTGACGGCTGGCTCGGTTAAAATGAAAGCGAGTTATTACATCGCGGCCGCGCCTCAGTCGACTTGGGCGACCGACAGGGAAGGCGTCGTGTTCAAGACCAGCCCAGCGTTAGACGTTGTGGCATCATCAGCGTTGTCGTCGTAAATGTTTTTTTTGCCGTCGCCATGATGGCGATGGTGATGATGAGAAACAGCAGCAGCATTGTTGTCAAAAGAATAAGGAGCATCACTGCCACCATCATTGTTGATAGGATCAGCAGTAGCAGCAGCAGCAACATCAATATTGTTATCATCATCACGAAAAATTGCCACCACTATCACCATCACCATTATTGTCATCATCATCATCATAAACAACAAGAGTCGTGTTATCATAACTACCGTGGTCATCATCAGTGTCATAGGCATCGTTATCAAAAACAGCAGCCACAACATAGCCACCGTAGTTATATGAGAAAAAATGTCATCATCAATCCTGGCTTGATGAAACAATCGCCACGCAATGAGGCTTCGCCACTTCACAGGATGTCCTATTCAGAAACCAGCACTTGTCACGGGAATGTGCAATTTGCATGACTGGCTCTGGGCTGCTGGACTGCATAGAGAAATTAGGACTCTCCCATGCTCATTTTAGCGAAGAGATGTTTGACTTTGATATTTTAATTATAATTGTATTTATACGTTCGTATGTCCAACAAATTCTCACTGAGTCTTAAGACATTTGTTTTTCTATTTTCAGGAGAGTCCTGCCAGGTTTTGCAGTGGCAGGGGGAGTGTTGCTACGGTGTGTAATCCCAATTGGGTTATTTGCAGGTTACATTTTCAGCAGGAGGATATTTGGAGAATGGCAGTTGCATTGTGTTGTTTTTTATTTTTAGCAATGGGATGGAATCGTAGAACCCGGAGGAAAAACCTATCTGCAGAACAGGGAGAGGGCACGCAAAGGCCACACAGAAATGGGGCTTCCCAATCGGAAATCGAACCCAGGCCCATCTCGCTGTGAGGCCACGGGTGTGACCACCGCGCCACCCATTTGGTGTGACCACAGGCGTTACCACCGTGCCACCCTACCACCCATTTGGTGTGACCACAGGCGTTACCACCGTGCCACCCTGCTACCTACTTGTTACCACAGGCGTTACCACCGTGCCACCCACTTGGTGTGACCACAGGCGTTACCACCGTGCCACCCTACCACCCATTTGGTGTGACCACATGCGTTACCACCGTGCCACCCTGCTACCTACTCGTTGTTACCACAGGCGTTACCACCGTGCCACCCTGCTACCTACTTGTTGTTACCACAGGCGTTACCACCGTGCCACCCTACCACCCATTTGGTGTGACCACAGGCGTTACCACCGTGCCACCCTGCTACCTACTTGTTGTTACCACAGGCGTTACCACCGTGCCACCCTACCACCCATTTGGTGTGACCACAGGCGTTACCACCGTGCCACCCTGCTACCTACTCGTTGTTACCACAGGCGTTACCACCGTGCCACCTACTTGGTGTGACCACAGGCGTTACCACCGTGCCACTCTGCCACACATTTGCTCACCTCACGCAACCCATTAGTTTAAAGCAGCTCTCAGACAACATGTATTTGCTATTAATGAGAAAACACAGCATCCGCCGCTGACATTCATGCTGTTTTCAGTCGATTGTGCACACAGACCAATAACAGCCCCTGTGCGATGAATTATGGATTTTTGGCCAAATTTCACTCATGGCAATTATGCACAACACTATTAAATAAAATCATCTATACTACTGCCAATACAAATGTTTAACATGATCATTAACACTACTGCTTTGTTTACCATGTCCATTATAATTGGGTGCGTATATACATCTCTCTGTGGCAGCTCACACTTTCGTAAATTGTATTGTTTGCCTGATCATTAGCCAACGGTTAGTTTATTCCTTCGTAGGTTTAGGCGGATGTGCTGCTGTACAGCTCTCCGATATCTTATCAGCGGGTACCGCGTTCTTGCTCGGCACGATGTCCGACGTTTCACTTGACAAGCCCCACTCGCTGGCAGCTTCTCCAGGTCCAGATAGAGTTCCCGTACGTGAAGCGAAACATTGGACGTCATCAGCTCTGAGCCAGCGGTGGACGTTCCATATTCCTACAATGACGACTCGTCTCTCCACAGGACAGCCACTGTTGACTTCCCTTCATCTCGTCGTGAGACGAAGGTGGCGCTGGCCGGTCCAGCAATCAGTGCGCTGTGCTGTGAACCCAGCGACGCGGTTTCGATTCCCGCTCACGGCCAACGACAGTGACGATTATCTGAACCAGTCCTGGGCCTCCTCTCGATCGCCAACAGCACTTGCCCCAACCGCATGCTAAGGCTACACGGGGGATCTTTGTCTTTGGAGTGCCCACGTGCGTGAGTGTCCGTGTACGTACATATGCGTCCGTGTGTCAGTCTGCGTGCGTTCGGGCGTGCACGCGCTCCACGTGTGCACCCGCGCCACGTGTGCACGCGTGAGTGAAATGTGGCTTTTTTTCGTGGTTGTTGAATGGAATTTTCCCTTTGAATTCATCAGAAGGTTTTAACGTCGTAATGAGATGAACCTTTTTTTTTCCTTCTTGTGGACGATCCGCGTGCACTCTGTAGCGTTAACTCTAAGACATGCACCACTGCTCTCACAGAGCTGCGGGGTGCGGGGGCAGCATATGGCACACCGCAACACAATTAATGCTCTACACACGCCACCCGGCAGTAGTTGCTGGTGACTGACTTGCGTTGCCAAATCCCGTGAGGTGGTGGTGGTGGTTGGTTAGTTGGGTGGGGGGGGGGAGAAAAATCCTGTAGGACAATTGAAAATAAAAATTTCCCCTTCAATGTTTTTGTTTCGCAAACAAGTACGGCGAGCATGTCTTGAAGCCGACTGAACAAGAAAGGAACCGAGGACAACATTCTCAAGCGATTGTATAAACAACAACAACAAGAACGGCAGATTTATCGTTACCGCTGCAATTTATAGATAACATACATTTTTCACGCTTTATCAGGGATGAGGTTCACCTCGAATTCTTCTACTTCTTATCTCCTTTAGTTCAACGTGTATTTGTGGACACACAAAGCGACGTCAATCCAATGAGGAGTGACGTCACTTTTGGCGGTGGAAAGCTTGAACGTGACGTGACGTTCGTGCCATCATTTGCTGCGATGTCACGCTTTAGGGATCAATCCGGATCATCCGAAATGTTGTATCCAGGCCAATTGTTGTGGATTCGTCCGAACATCGGGGACGCTTTTTCTTGTACTTTACTCAGAAAAGCCTTACGAGTGTTAAGACTCTTTTGTTCAGGAGGGTCCTAATTTGGGATGTTTCACCAATTTCACGAATGAGTGTGCTTGGCTATGGTTTTGGGGCAATAGTTCCCTTCAGAGCGGAAGCATGCATGGCAAGGACCAATTGGCTACGGTTGAAGATCGCACTCGTGCGCACGATGCCTTAAAACAATAACACGGAGATATTTGAATAACGTCCGATGCGAAGAGTTTGCAAATGGACGCGAACACTTTTCCACGAACATTAATACTTAGCAGAAACCCAATTGCACTCACCACAAACCGTCGTGATTTTTTTGTTATTCAAATGTAAAAAAAAAACCACCGATGAACTCGCGACACTTACGACACACGCTCGTCCACGCGCACGCACACACGCACCGAAGAACACGGACGCGCGCGGCTCACGCGCACGTACGAACGTGAACTTAATAAATGCGTCCGGCCAAGCGACACAAATGCTGCGAGTCAGACATCCGAAGTCATTGGCCTTCCCCCCCTATGCACCGTGCCCCCCCCCCTCCTCCGCCACTGCGGCTCTTCACTTAAATTAACCTCTAAATTATTTATCCCTCCATCAGCCGCGTAATCTGCGGGTGCAGCCAAAATCCCGCGGATATCTTTGCGCACTTGGAGGGGGGGGGGCTAGGTTATCGTCGGGGAAAATAAATAATTAAATCTACATGCAGAGGGGGGGGGGTGAATAAAAGAAAGCGGTTTTGTTTTGTGGGGTTACCCAGCTGCGTTTACGAGGAGCGATGGAGCAGTCGGCGGGGTACCCGCGATGTCTGCCAGTCGTCACCGTTCCAGGCCCTTTATTTAACCAAGAGATAACCCATGGAGGCGCCCGAATCGATGCCCCCGTTGCGAGGGCGACCTGGGCTCCATCGTGGCGGTGAAGGGAGCCTTCTGGCAGCAATAGGCGTGAACGCCGATTGACATGTCGCGGCACGGTGCAACGTCGCACGCCCGACTCGCTCGGGGCGCACATGTGAAAAGGTCAGACTTCCACAATGGAGGTGTCTGGATCAGATCGCGTATATAGATGTGTCGTTAAACCCGCCACCACCCGACACAGCCAATTAGTAAAGGTTTGTCACGTTAGAAAAAAAAAACGTGCCAATTCGTTACTTGTTCAGCACACCGGTGTGCTGGAGAGTACACCTACAACATTTACAATTCGACTACCGTGACGTTTAACCGGCAATTACAACTATCATCATCAGACGGACATCCAGAGTGTGTCGGTCTTAAATAGGTCACACTTGTGAGCATTCACTGTGTAGGAAGTCCACAGTCATACCACCAGGCACACATACCGCAACTGGTCGTGGGCGGGTTAATTGGGTCAGGGTTAAAATGTGATGATGAGATCCACGACGGTGTCCTGTACAATTATGTTGAAGGATGACACCATCTCACGAGAAGAGATTCGCTGTCATTTTGTTCGGTGCCTGTTTATGTGTTCACTGAAAAAAAGGGTCGCGTCATGTGAAAAGCGGCAGGAGCAAAATGAAGAAGCAGCAGTACTCAGGGCGAGCAGGACAAAACAGACGCTCGCCAGACGTGACTCGTGGTGACTTCAACGCCTTTGTCGCAGTTTAAATGTTGCTCGCAGAGAAAATGCTTCCCGAGTGAAAATTCACTCGGGAAGCACGCCGTCCATTCTCCACAACAACCGCCGATGTTTAATTGGTGTGATGTATTGCGTCGATAATGTAGCTTCGTGTCAAACTTGGACTAGAGTGGGTCCTTGCCTTTGAACGTCTGGCAGTTCACCCGGATTGGGTCAATAATAAAGACTGACTGCTGATGAGACACTGAATGGTGAAAATCGGTTCAGAGTTTAGCTTGTTTGGAACCAATGCTGATAAATATATACATGCTCATCAGCCCCTGTGGCTGATGGGATGTGTAAAAACACATTTCTTTTTCATGTGGAGGGACAAATATGTTGAATGAGGTGTACTAAACTTCAGTTCCTGTATGCAAGCTCTAACACATTGTAGCTAACGTGTTACAGACATATTTACGTCAAAGTTACTTTTTAACGGAAATTGTATCTGTTTACTGACTACCACTATACTTGCAGTTTTAGAAGTAAGGGCGTATAACCCCGTAACCCCGTATTGGTTCCTTTTCAATTCAGAGTAAGTTAGCTGGTCATCTCCATCTATAGGAATTCTCCCTACCCATTCATACTGCTGATTTGATAGGGCGGGGGAGGTGGTGGGGGGTTAATAAAACGTGTCCAATCGCTTCAATCGCGGCATTAGGATACTTTTGGAGAATTTTCACCATCGACGTTACCGGGAGAAGAAGCAAACTCAGACTGCAGAGCAAACTATGAACTACTTTAATTTTTTTACCGAGTGCTTCTTCTTTCGTACGGCATGGTGAAAAGCAACAGTTTAGATTTATTATTATTAATGATCGTCATTAATGAATGCAAAGATTCCTCATCCATTCAAATGATGTGGTTGACGCAGTGTGGAGTTCCAGGTGTAAGGGTCCCACTGAGCTGCTATATAACTCTTTTTCTCACAAGCGACCTGGTTTTTACAAACGATAGCTCAACGATTTGGCTCATCACGTGGAAAGGCATAGCAACAAAATACTCTTAACGCGTTATTCAGAGCAAATTATGAACTACTTTTATATATTTTTTACCAGGTGAGGCCCCACTGAGCTATGTGTAGATTTTTTTTTTATAGAAGCGACTGGGCTATCACAAATGACAGCTAAACAAAGTGGCTCATCAAGTGGAAATGTATTGCAGCCAAATACACTAAACGCGTTATTATAAATGTGGAGGGAAAAACTGGAGAGCAAATTCCACACAACCGCGGTGAGAGAGACATGCAAAGTCCAAATAGGCAGCTGGCATCAGGGTTGGAATCGAACTCACGAGCTCCTGTACACCAGACGAGATAGTTAACATCTCGCCACCGTGGCGCCCCAACAATAAGAGAGGTAGACAGGGCCGAATCGCCAATATGTTAAGGTAAAGCCCTGCAACGTGATCAAGCCACGTCTGGTGTACGGGCCTGCAATAGATGGAGCTTCTAGAGCAGCTTTCTATAGGGATTTTGGCCTACTCTTCCATGCTGACCAGACTTGAAAGAGATGGGAGTGCCCATATTTTACCTCGCCCACTCAGGTGTAGACGTCCCTAGTGCTGGGTGGACAGAGGCTGGGGGGGATTTGAGAAACGTGCCGCACAGGAATGGCGAAATGAAACCCGCCGAAGACTGCTAACCATTACACCGCAGATCATCGATACTATGGATAGATTTCGATTGGATGTTTAAAAGGCAGTTGTGATGTTATTACTACTATACTGAGCCAAGGATGTATGTTTGTGTGTAACGCGCGTGACGTCACTCCACATGCCACCCCTCCCCTTAATTAATATTCATGAGCGGGTGGATTTTTACACTCACGCAGAAGAAGGTGGAGTGGAAATAAGTATTTTTTTTCGTAAATTCGCTTTAAGTTTGACGTTTCTTTATTGAAAGTGAATCTAATAAATAATTATATGCAGCAACAAAGTGGATTTGGTGTATTTAATCATTTATTCAGCACTTGAGACAAAAGGTAAGTTTAATTTATGCTTCTACATTATGGTAAAATAGACATTTCGCGGTGATTTTCCAGATATTGTATCGAATTCCTATTTATTTCAAACCCAGCGACCGAAAGCAGAAGAGAATAAAGAATCAGAGCAGTGAATTTGAACAAATTGAAGGTCAGTTATATACAGTGCTGCGGTGACATGAAGTTAGGTGTTTTATGACGTAGTTTTGTGCAAGAATCACTGCCATTAATGCAGTGCTACAGTGAAATGCAGTGACGTGTTTGATGACATACTTTCGTGCAAGATTCACTGCCATTAAAGTTACACAAGATACAATTATACTCTGCTAAATTATTTCGTAAATATTACAGCCTCTGTCCTCGGACAGACAAACAAGCTCGTATCAACTATAATCACCCAGGAATGTCTGTCCTTAACGCTCGTGACGTCACTCCACATTGAGCAGCCCCCCTCATTAATATTCATGAACAGGTGACGTCCTCCAAATGGTAACCCCCTCCTCATTCATAATAATTAGCGGCTGACGTCACTCCACATGGCGGGCCGAGGCGCCTCCCCTTCCCCCCTCCTCGGCGTCAACTGACAACCCTCACTACATAGGCAGAACCCTCACGTCACGTGATCTCCGTAACGCTGTTGAGACATCAAAGTAAAAAGGACGTCACGATGAACAAGGGATTATAACCTTAGCATGAAATAGGTCCGTGTCACCGCGCCCTTTCAAATTGCACACGAATTGATGCAATTAATATCACGTCGCGCTCTGCTTTTCGCTTGCAAGTTTCAGAATTACTGCAATACACCCGTCCTTGAACGGGCAAAAGGTGAGTTATTAATAATGAGCAACGTTATCACAGTCTTCTCATCGCAGATGAATTGAAAAAGCTTCTTTGGAAATTAGATTTTATTTTTAAAATCTCAAACATTCTGATTAAGACCCCCTCTCATTCCTCGCGCACACATAGAGTGTACGATGGATCTACATGTGTACACACTTTATTTTATACGCAGCTGAGTGTGATTCATGTAATGGAAATACTTTTAATTTGCGACACAGTAATGCTGCTGTTACAGGATTGCACCACTGTCCACGAAATTCTAACGCAGTGGCCATTACGTTTGATTTAAAACTCGGCAGTGGAACGAGGGTTGGACTTTTTTTTTAAATAACTCGCGTAACTAACGCAAGCACAGAGAACATTTTCTCTAGGCGATATAACGGAGCTAATTTGCGATTTCCATTTTGTACCCTGCGTGTTGCTTGCAATGTAACACGGGTAATCGTGTAACTGATGTAACATGAAGTCACCCAAAGCTAAGATCAGAAGGTACAAATAAGATCAATAAACCTTCCCATTGCCGAGGCAAATACGTAATGAAAAGGAGAGTAAAACAACACAGATTTAAAAAAAGGAACTCCCAAAAAAATCACCCAACCTAATTTTCAGCAATGACACCTTAATGGTCCATCTATTTCCGAAGGGATATTCATTTGGCAATCACAATATTCAAAAGGTCACGTGCAATATATCCCACCGTGCATATATATGCACTTGCGGGTGCATCGGGAGGAACATTCCCCTTTTGTAATGGAAAGGAGGAAATAAAAATGAAACAGAGGGGGGGGGGGGGGAATCTTGTTTAAACCAGCCCGTGACCAGCAGCCCTGAAAATTACAGTGCCGCTGTGGCCGATGTAAAAGGATCGTGGGGCGTTAGCGGGAGTGGGTTTGTGGGCTCTGTGGGCTGGTGGAAGGCGATGGCGAGGGGGCCGTGTGTGGGGGAGGAGGGGGCTGCGGTGGTGGTGGTGGTGGCAGTGGCGAGGTGGAGGGGGGAGGAGTAGAGAGGAGGGGGGGGGGGTGGTGGTGGTGGTGGCTCATTTGAAGCGGGAATGGGACGGCCGTGATCTTGTAGCAATCTTGTTCCGGCACTCATGCAAAACGGCGCTTCCATCGGCGGGGCTGATAGGAGCGCGCGGGAGAAAATTCGCGCTGGGCCGATCACGCGGCGAGCGCGGAATGTCACCCGCGTCGATGGGACGGCGTGAGCAGCGCGGGGATTAGTTTTTTTTTTCTTGTTGTTGTTGTTGTTGTTATTGCTGTCCGAAAGGGGGAACCGTAGCCGAGCGGGACGATGCATACGCGAGTTGTGGGTGTGCACGTGCGTGCGTGCATCGTGTCGGAGGTGTGGTAAAGGCGGCGGTGGACCGACGTTTCTACAGGAGAACGGGGAGATGAGTGCACTTGCCCGAAGTCCGGTACCGACCGTGTCGAGATCGGCCTCTGTGCAGGCGGAGGGAGGTTCGTGAAGGACGTTCGCTGGGCAGTTGGAGGCGGTAGCCCTTCCAAGGACATGGGAGGGCGACCAACGAATGGTGCGCCGGGATGGCTAAATCGCGAGTTGGCACAGTAGGGGAGCAAATGCGGTGGATGCGGTCTGCCAGTCATCTCGCTCAGTCAACCCATGTCACCTGGGTCTGTCCCATGATCTCCTGTCAGGGGACCTTCGACACTCCACGTGGCCTCAAAGTGCACCTAGCCTGGCGCACACACTCTGGTGATGCTACTGCCACTTCATGGCGAATGATGGCTGTTGTAATGTGGGCGCGGTAGTGCAGTGGTTCGATTCCCGCTCACGACCAACAACTGACAGAATATTCAAACTGGTCCTGCCACCCGCCCCCAGGTCGGCTCAGACTCAAATTAGTACCAGGTGCGATCTGCAAACATCACCACTAGGGAGACAAAGGCGGCCGGGCGTGGTGTTGTCCACCCACCCCCTCATGTGTCGTGCCGGCCTTCATAGGTGCTCATTAACAGCACTTGCCCGAAAAGTCAGTAAAGGCTATACGGGGGGGGCGGGGGGGGGTCTTTGTCTTTGGAGCAGTGGTATTGTTAGTCGGCATAATGCTCTGCAGTCCAAAGCTCCTGGGTTCAATTCCAGACTAGCAGTGTTCCTTGGCCACTTCACACTTTGTTGTTTCAACTGTTTCCTTCTCACAAAGTGCTACGGATTTCATGGGCAACAACATCTGACCAAGATTTTGAGCTCACATTTTTTCCGAGTGTAATTGTCACTCATGAGAGTTGTTTGACCATACTTCACCGTGCCAGTCATTTTTAACTGCGCCTATTCCTCTTGCGTATGGCGTAGTGAAGGAGTGACTTGAAGATTCACATCCGCGCTTGAACGCCACGTGAGGCCGAGCGAATTTTCCGCTTCTGCTGCTGCGTCTCGTGAAGTTGTTGCTATTGTCACGAAGCTCGTGCACTCCGGAAAGCCTCGCTGAGTCTCATGAGCCTTACTCGTGAGTCTCATGCCAAGTTGTTTGCAATGATTTCATCCTCCTGTACCGCGTCCCTGACTCAGTGGCCTTCGAAGACGAGTGACGTCACGGGGGTCTTATACGTCCACAACGCCGCGTATTTTTGTTGTTGTTGTTTACGGTACGCACACAACGGCGGTATTAATTCGGGCGGCCGCTGGTTTCGTTTATTTGTTTGTTGCATCGACCCGCCAATATCTGCAACAGGCGACAAAGTCGATGCTCTACGGTTTGGCGGTCAAGGGTCTTGCGAAGTCTTTACTCGGGGGGGGGGGGGGGGGGGCGGCCTTCTTTGATTTTCCACTGCCGATGGTGGCGGCCGCCTCTGGAGTGGGTTCTGGCGGTCTCGATTTAGTGTGCGCCCGTTGCTGTGGCTGCGTTGCCGTGTGCACGAGTGCCGCGTGTGTCTTGTGCTAGTTTTAATTAGTGGTATTGCTTTAAGGACCTCTTGCCTTTCCCCCATCACGCACGCCGCTAATGAATTGTTTCAGCCTTTTGCCATTCTCAATCAGTATTATGCCATAATTAGTTTTCAGCTGGATTTGTTTTTTTTTCTCCTTCTCTCAGCCTCGTGGTGTAAGGTATGATTTGTCAGCTAAAATGCACTGTGACAAAACTACAGCTTTAAAACATTGGTACATTACTTTGTTCTGTATATTTTATTATTATTATTTAAAAAAACGTGTTTGACAAAGATGTTCAGCAAGTCGCAACGCGCTGTAATTCTTATTCAAGAGACGGCATTTATGAATTTCTGTTTCTTTGTAAGCGAGTTTTAAGTAATGTTATATAATGCATGATATGCAATGTGACACCAATGGTCCGGAGACTGGGCAATAAACCAAGTGGCCTGATTTCAATTCCCAAACGCACCAACACCATTTATCAACTTGCAAAGACCAGCATGGTGAAGTATGGTCAAATAATGCCCATAACCGACACTTGCAATCGAAAAGATTTGAGCTCAAGTCCTGGTTGGAGGGTGACTCATCCCATGATCAATTCACGGCTCATAAAATAGGAACTGCTTTTAAGAAGGCAAGAATGCAACTGGTTCCCACCATGAGAATAACGAATTTCCATAGGAAAATGACAATTAATGAACATATATTTGGCAACCTTTGTTCAAAACCGTTGGCAACAAATCAACCACAACCTGTAATCAGAAACTACATTCCCCCCCCAAAATCGCGATGATGATCCATTCAACATGAGGACAACTAAGAGGCTGTGTGTTTTAATAAGATGGAACAACACTTAATCCGTCTACTGATTGCCCTTCTGGATCAATGTATTTCCTTAGCATTTGTTTACTGTAACCGAGATGCATTAATCTCGGAGACCCATCCACTCACTGGTCGATGGATTAAATGAGATGAAAACCCTCTCTTCTATATGAGGGCTGATCGAAAAGTCCGTGGCCTCAGACTTGACATAGGCACAGCGATGTCTGACCCTGGCGAAGCTCTGCTATTTTTGTTTGTTAGACGTTGTTCCTCTTCAAAGTATATCGCTCTTAGGGCACCGACATCGCAGGGGCTATAATCGCTCGCTGCAAGGAGGACACCTCTGTCACGTCCCTCCGTCATCCCCCCCCCCCCCCCGCGCATCGTTTCATTGTCACGGCAAAGTATTTGCTTGTGCCAGAAATCATTATGTTTTTTTTACATGTGGAGACAGTATCATTGTTGTCACTCCGCTTGTTTACCCAGTAAAAAGTCTCACTGAGTCTCAAAACTCGTTTTCAGGAGGGATCTTGCCAAGTGTTCACAGTTGGAGGCGATCCTGATCCTGCTGTGTGTAATCCCAATTGAGTAATTTGCAGGAATGTTCTTGTTGTTTAACATTTAGACATTTGGCTCGACACCAGTGTACATCTTATGACATGAGCTAAGTTTAATTCACATTTTGTTTGATCATCAGACTCTTCTGGGTGTGACTATGAGATTAAAATGGTCCATTTGAGATGCGCAGAGACACATTGTCAAAATCGAGTGACAGTTCTCAAATCCAGAGTAATTGCAGGGAGATCCTTTCTGGTTATGTGGGGTATCCTGTAAACGGAAAAGAATTAATCAATGTGTAATCACTCAAGTTTTATTATTTAATTAGTGTGCAATGCGTGTAATTAACAATCACTAGATACTGTTGTAACGCAGCTCTCAATTGGTTCGTTGCATCTTGGTTAAATAAAGGATGCCCCCACTGTTTGTAATAGTAAAGACGACTTCGACGCACTTGTCTTCCGATGGTTTATTTATTTAAGGAGCCATGTGCTCACACTCGAACAGGCTGAGACCCCACTGCAACAGCCCCAAGTATTCCACACATCTCCCTTATATATAGTCTGACGCCACTCCCCCATTCCCGAACCTTCTTTATGGTTATAGACTGCAGACTCTACCGTATTCTTCCGTCACCTGGCCACACTCCTATTCTGGATCATTCCCATAGCCACCAGTCTATTTGTACTGCAAGCTGACTCCCCTGTTATTACCTCATGTGGCCACTAGTCCATTCGCACTGCAAGCTGACTCCCCTGTCATTACGTCCCGTGGCCACTAGTCAATTTGCACTGCAGGCTCACTCGCCTGTCATTACCTCCCGTGGCCACTAGTCCATTCGCACTGCAGGCTTGACTCCCCTGTCATTACCTCCCGTGGCCACTAGCCCATTCGCACTGCAGGCTGACTCCCCTGTCATTACCTCCCGTGGCCACTAGTCCATTCGCACTGCAAGCTGACTCCCCTGTCATTACCTCCCGTGGCCACTAGTCCATTCGCACTGCAGGCTGACTCCCCTGTCATTACCTCCCGTGGCCACTAGTCCATTCGCACTGCAAGCTGACTCCCCTGTCATTACCTCCCGTGGCCACTAGTCCATTCGCACTGCAGGCTGACTCCCCTGTCATTACCTCCCGTGGCCACTAGTCCATTCGCACTGCAGGCTGACTCCCCTGTCATTACCTCCCGTGGCCACTAATCCATTCGTACTGCAGGCTGACTCCGCTGTCATTACACAATGAAATAACACGGAATTACCACTGCTGCGCGGTGTCGATCAGCAGCACCTTCGAAGTGTACAGGAAGGGGGATTCTGAAACTCAAGAAACAACACGAGGCGAATGTTGAAATCAACTAAAAACAGGGGATGAATTTGTTTTTTTTCTTACAATAAATGTAAAGATCGAGAGAGAGCCCCAGTAAAGCACGCGGATGAGCGTGGCATTCAAGCGCACGGGTTCAGCGAATTCCATACAACAGGTAAGCAGAGCGGTGTTTGTAGCTTTAGAATGACTAGTGCACATTCGCACGCCGTCTCCTGTTGTGGTGCGTCTGAATTGGCATACTAACAGTATTCGAGTTGAGATGTTTTTGTTTCATGGTTATGTGCTTATTTACGTTCGGCTTACCCAGAATTCCGGATTACTCGAGTCTGTCTTCGAAGTGTTTTACTTGAAATGTAATGCCGGCAGAGGTAGTCTATTGCAATGGAATGTTGCCGTCCTTCATAAAACACCATCCACTGTGATGGAACATTCACTTTGTTGTACAACAATGCTTTGTATTAGCCATAATCTACCAGGACAGCACATAATTAACTTGTTAGGGTTCCATAAACCTCCTGGGTTACATAAGTCTAATTGCCAGTGTCTTGGTTAATAATTGGACTGAGTTAACCCTGCCGTTTGATGATAGGGATCTTGTATTTTGGGGCTGCTTAACACAAAGAATGTTTATTGGACAGTGGATGCCTTCCCTTCACGGTAGCAAGTGGTGTTTTGCGTATTCATCTTGCTCCGTGGTGCTGTGGAAGAGCCACTCGACTCATAAGTCGGCGTTACACTCCCGGTTGGGGTTCACTCGGCCAGTGGCGTGGCTATCGAGTGTGCAGGCGGTGCAACTGCACAAGGTCCCATGATCCGGGATACAAAGGGGGTTGCGGGGTGGGGAATGAAGCTGAACTATTTTAAAACAACTATTTTTTTTTCACCAGGTAAGGCCCACTGAGCTATCTAAGTCTTTTTTTTAGAAGCGACATGGCCACAAATCATCGCTCAACGAGGTGGCTTATCACGTGGAAATGTATAGCAGGCAAATACTCTAAACTCGTGTCTCTAAATGTGGAGGGGAAAACCGGAGGACCCGGGGAAAAATCCACCCGACCACAGGGAGAACATGCAAACTCTCAATATACAGTCGTCAAGGTTGGGATGCAAACTCTAAATATACAGTCGTCAAGGTCGGGATCGAACCCACTACCTCGCGTGGATTTTCCTCCGGGTCCTCCGGTTTTTCCCTCCACATTTAGAGACATGCGTTTAGAGTATTTGGCTGCTATACATTTCCACGTGATGAAGCCACTTCGTTGAGTTATCATTTGTGGCCAGGTCGCTTTTGAAAAAGGGCTATATAGCTCAGTGTACCTTACCTGATAAAAAAAAAACAGTTTACTTGAATATTTATCGATATTCACGTTTTCTCTCCGCAGCAGAGACCACCTATATTATTTAGATTATTTTGCTGCTTTAAATTCCCACGTCATAAACCACTTCTTTGAGCGATCATTGTGGCCAGGTCCCTTATGAAAAAGAAGCTAATGGCTCAGTGAACTTTACCTGGTAAAATAAAAGTAGTTTATACTCTTTGGTTCTCTCGGTAAAGTCACGTAGGTATAACATAAAACTTTACCGAAATAACCAAAGAGTATGGATTCCTGCACTCACTAAAGCTTCAAATAAAATAAAAGTAGTTTAGTTTTATTTGTATATATTTTTAAAGTTATTTTCCTCCATCTCCTATACGTTGCACTCTTGTTGTGTATTTATTTTGTTTGTTGTTGTGACGTTCTGACTCGCCCCAACCGGGCATCTGTGACAAAAACAGCTTCATAGCTCTTCGGATTTCTCCTGATTCTGACCTGGTCGCGTAGTTTTCGATGTCTGTCAGTGTCTCAGGGCCACATAGTATAATGGGCACCGGGAGATACTGGACACGTTTGCTTTGACTTGATTAATTGACTTTCTGTATCCACTCGCACTCGAATTTAACACCATCGTACCGAGTTTCATCTCTTTTTGAACTCATTGTCATTTAATGAGCAATATTCAAGTTCAGCTCAATCAAAGTGTCTCAAGTAATGTAAGTATGTAATGTAAGTATGTTGAATTTTTTTTGCACCGTACGTACGGAGGTGCGGGAGGAGGACAACAATCAAGCAATAATATTACAAATCTCCAACAACAAAATCTAACAAATATTTCAAGGATGAGAACATAGCCCTGAGGGATCAATTTTGGAGTGAAAAAAATATTTTCGGAATTTCGTATTCGAACGACAATTCATGGCATTAACATAATTTACGTTGTGTAATAATTAAACTTTATTTCCTGGGAACAAAAGTCATATCGGCCGATTCTATTTGACTCAATTTTGGCAGCAAAAGTACTGCAGCTAATATGTGATGTCACATCCTGTGACGTCATAATTTCGGATCATTCTGAAACAAAGCACGTTTTCGGATCATTTGCAATATCATATCTAGGCTCAATATTAAGATTGTTTTTTTTTTGTATTAATGCAAAACCGGGGACACACATCCCTCGTGCGTATGCATTTTGACTAAATAGTTGGTGTGCTGTACTATAAGCCTCGCAACCCTGAGTTTAATTCACAGCCCTGGCGCACAACATTAGAAGCACGTGGTGATCAAACCTATACCGGGACTTCCCTAGGTTGGCTCAGCCTGACATATATACCGAGTGCGTGCGTGCAGATATTATCACTGGGGAGACAAAAGCAGGCCGGGCATGGGGCTGGCCACAAAGTTCCTCCGCCGCCGCCACCCCTTCAGTGCCGTTCCTGCCTCAATAAGTGTTTGCTAACTGCCTCACTTGCCCTTAACGGTCCGTGAGGCTAAATGGGGATCATTGCCTTTGTGTGTGCGTGTGTTGCACACTTGTCTCGATTTGGGTTGGTGCATTAATATTCGTAAGAGGGGTCGTGGGGGTTTTGATGGGGGGAGGGGGGGGAGTGTACAGAGGGGAGCCAACGGAAGGCTGCTGCTAGAGAGGGTGTTACACCGGGCCTCTATATAATATACAAATGCATTTAGCCCAGAGGGACATCCTATAGGGAATCCTACAGACGGGATATATGTAAATCCACATCTGTCACTTTGGCCGCCTCAAAAGCTATTCCGAAAAAAACAACAACTATCGCTTGGTCAACACCGTGGACAGATTTGGACATAAAACTGTTAAAACAGCAACATTGACGAACTTGCACGACGTTCACTTGAACGTGCACGGGACAAAAAAAAACCCGCGCTGTGCAATCGATGTGATGATATTCTCTAGATGCGGCGGTGCAGTGGTTAGCGCCCTGCGCTGTGAACCCCGTCGCCTGGGTTCGATTCCCAGCCACAGCTACTATCGGCGGTGAGCGATATCTGCACCGGTCCTGGTACCCAACGCTCTCATCACCAACCCCCAGTGGCCATTGTGGTCAAGTATGGTCAAACAGCCACCGTGACGGACAGGACGGCAAATGCAGGATGCTTCAAAAAATGTTCACACTTAGACGGGACGATCGTTTTTAATAAAAAAGGAACGGATAATATGTGTTCATAGTTTCAAAAAGTCAAAGAGTCTCCACTTGTTCGCCATCATTGTCAACGCGTGGCCTGGAATCTTCTCCAGGTGGTCTCTAGAGCCCGGAGGCAGCAGCACATTTCTCGCGGTATTGTTGCAAAATCTCCAAAGTGTTAACATTTTTTTTTAAAAGTACCCTGTACTGGTGAATTGACAAAGGGGATGTAAAATACGATTATATATTTTTCTGAATATATGTACATGAATTAAATAGAACTTATTAACTTCGGTAAGAAAATAATGGTGTGCATTATTACGTTGTTTTTATTATAATCAATGAAGCCAAATTCTCAATGCCCCCTTAAGGACGCGAGTTAAGGCCTATACCCGTTCGTTGCGTGGTGATTGCTCGTCCAGGCACTACCCAGGCTCAAGTCTTCTTAGCTTACCTTATGCGACGAGATCGGTCCCGTCCCGTGTGATTCGGCCACGTGCCACGTGCGTTTGACTATTGTCTATCTCTCAACATGACAATGCAATATCTTATCTTATAGTTAGAGAGCATGTTTGATCAAGGCGTATCCTGTGTCCATCTGCCTGTATGCCTTCCTGACGAATGTTGCCAGCAACCATTGAAAGTGGCACTGGTGTTAACAATGGAGCACAGGTTGGCAAGTGAATTAAAATGTATCCTTCTTTTGAGGCGAGTGTTCACGTCTTTTGGGAACCCCTAACCCAGCAGCGAGACTTCCACACGGCTATCGGGGTCACCGGTCTTGCTGTGGCACGACCGATGTGGACTTTCACAAAGTCTGAGTGCACTCCCAAACTGAGATTTGAATTCACAGCCTTGCGATCACGAGTCGAGTCCACGTACCACAGACCCACTCGGTCGGATTAATAAAGACAGGAGGTTAGCTATGTGCCTCTGAGCCTCGGGCAATAATTCAACGAATACAATTAATGGTGCTTCATTGTTAAGATGCACCTACCGCGGTTTGTATTAATTCTGCCTTCATGTTCACACCCTCCGGGTAAGAACGGCAGCAATTAATCTCTAATAACCATAACGCAAGTGTGTGTGTGTTGTGTGCAGTCTTAGCCGATAATGTAATCAAGAACATAATTATACCACATAACACATAATCAAGGAGGAGTCTTTATTCACTGATATTAAATAAAATTGCATTTAAGTCCAACACCAAAATAGGCCTTCTATTTCCAGTTTAACTTCTTAAGCAAGTATGAGCGTTTTTAATTTTCTAGTACCCTCTTTTTTACTGCTGGCACATCCGAGTCGAGTTGACACAGCGACCCTCACGGTACGGTTTGTTTTCCACTGCCTGTTTACCACAGTTGGGGCCAAGCAGGGCCAGGGGCGGGGCTAATGATGCATTCGTTTGCGTGTGATATCGCTCAGCACATTGTGAGTGCACAGCGTCACTGCGTCATCTACACGTTGTCTCGACTCGTAACATCGCATGCGATGGCAGTGGCGTTGCTGGGATTCTACAGTGGAAAAACAATCTCGTGCTCAGCACAGCCCTGGTGTGGCTCGCACGTGCCAGTGTAAACGAGGTATAAGTCTCATCAGTAGGTTGTGGCCCAGTAAACAAATGTTTGAGCCGCAAATTTAAGTAATCAATTGGCGTCGTGGTCATTGTGCTACTGGGTGAAGGAGGAAAATGTAATTTAATTGCGTCCTAAAATTATGTAGCTTAAATAGATGGTAATGTTTATCACTTTGTCATTAATTTAGATTTTCTATGCTTTCACGACAATTAAAAGATCTTCCAAATGTGTAAAGCTCCATGTTTACCCTCCCGGAAATAATACATTTCTGCAAGGATTGTTAGAGATTGCAGTAGCAGCTTTCATACAACCGTGGATGATCGTAGCTGCTGATGCTGATAAAATTGATTGATTAAATTATATTCAACATTGCAAAACATAATTCATAAAATATATTTACTTCAGTAACATGAATTGCATTCCCGTTCCTGCCAAACATTTTCTTTAATAGCATTACTTTGAGCAGGAAATAACTGACGATGTGCTGTACAATGGAGGGACTGGCCTGCTCCTGCCATAGCAAGGTGAATATTTTCCTACTGGCTTGGGTTATCAACAGACACGAGTCTGATGGAGACAATTCGTTTTTGAAGCTATGGATCGTTGGTCATCTCCATGAGTTCCCTTGACCTTGACCCAGTTGGTTGCAATTCCACAGTGCTATGGTGGGAACCAGTATCCCCATATAACCAACACCATTTATTCTTACGCTGTCTGAAAACAACGTATTTATTTTTTTTGTATTCATTGATCAATCATAGGCACAACAAGCTGTTCCACAGTTTTGGTTCCGATAATATAATCATCTCTGCATTAACAAATTAAATCAGTATCGCTTTTGCGGACAATCAATAGCAATGTTACTTGAGAGAGAATGGCTCTCGGGCATATGAATGTGGAATTCCCACGCCGGCGTGCGCGCGTACCACCTGCACGCGCATTTTAAGCAGACGCACAAGTTATGGTTTTGCGTATGTTTACAAACCACACCCCCTGCTGTAATTAAAGGCAAATGCAAGAGCTCACACATCGTGTTGTGGTAACACAACAGCATGTTGCTAGAGCAGTGGCTCACAGACACAGCATGTTGTGGTAACACAACAGCACACACACACAGCATGTTGCTAGAGCAGTGACTCACACACATAGCATGTTGTGGTAACACAACAGCACAGACACAGCATGTTACTGGAGCAGCGACTCACACACATAGCATGTTGTGGTAACACAACAGCACAGACACACATAGCATGTTGCTGAAGCAGCGACTTACACACATAGCATGTTGTGGTAACACAACAGCACACACACACAGCATGTTGCTGAAGCATTAACTCACACACATAGCATGTTGTGGTAACACAACAGAACACACACATAGCATGTTATTGGAGCAGTGACTCACACACATAGCATGTTGTGGTAACACAACAGCACAGACACACACAGCATGTTGCTGAAGCAGCGACTCACACACATAGCATGTTGTGGTAACACAACAAAACACACACATAGCATGTTATTGGAGCAGTGACTCACACACATAGCATGTTGTGGTAACACAACAGCACACACACAGCATGTTGTGGTAACACAACAGCACAGACACACACAGCACGTTACTGGAGCAGCGACTCACACACATAGCATGTTGTGGTAACACAACAAAACACACACATAGCATGTTGCTAGAGCAGCGACTCACACACATAGCATGTTGTGGTAACACAACAGCACACACACACACAGTATGTTGCTAGAGCAGTGACTCACACACATAGCATGTTGTGGTAACACAACAGCACAGCCACAGCATGTTACTGGAGCAGCGACTCACACACATAGCATGTTGTGGTAACACAACAGCACAGACACACACACAGCATGTTGTGGTAACACAACAAAACACACACATAGCATGTTATTGGAGCAGTGACTCACACACATAGCATGTTGTGGTAACACAACAGCACACACACACAGTATGTTGCTAGAGCAGTGACTCACACACATAGCATGTTGTGGTAACACAACAGCACACACACAGCATGTTGCTGAAGCAGCGACTCACACACATAGCATGTTGTGGTAACACAACAGCACAGACACACACAGCATGTTACTGGAGCAGTGACTCACACACATAGCATGTTGTGGTAACACAACAGCACAGACACACAGCATGTTGTGGTAACACAACAGAACAGACACATAGCATGTTGTGGCAACACAACAGCACAGACACATAGCATGTTGTGGTAACACAACAGCACAGAAACACACAGCATGTTGTGGTAACACAACAGCACAGACACATAGCATGTTGTGGCAACACAACAGCTCTCACACACAGCATGTTGTGGTAACACAACAGCACAGACACATAGCATGTTGTGGCAACACAACAGCTCTCACACACAGCATGTTGTGGTAACACAACAGCACAGACACATAGCATGTTGTGGTAACACAACAGCACAGAAACACACAGCATGTTGTGGTAACACAACAGCACAGACACACACAGCATGTTGTGGTAACACAACAGCACACACACACACAGCATGTTGTGGTAACACAACAGCACAGACACACACAGCATGTTGTGGTAACACAACAGCACAGACACATAGCATGTTGTGGCAACACAACAGCACAGACACACAGCATGTTGTGGTAACACAACAGCACAGACACATAGCATGTTGTGGCAACACAACAGCTCTCACACACAGCATGTTGCTAGAGCAGCGGCTCACACACACAGGGTTTGGGCTAACACAACAGCTCTCAACACACGCAGTACGTTGCTGTAACGCAACTGTTGCGTATTTTTGAGCACGTTTTGCATTCTATTTACCTCACTATGCGAGTCATTTTACTTTCCCAAAGTTAAATTAATGTTCACTATATATGTTTATAATTTTAAATGCAATCTGTATTTGTTTTATTTATCCTCATCCACACGAAGCTGCGGTAACGTATTTTCTAAACATTCGTTCAACGTACGTGTTTTCAACGTGGAGTTCTTAGATTGTTCTGGGTGTATCCCAGATCACCCTTTGAAAAACACATTTTAGGCTTCATTCGGTATCGAACGGCTACTATTGAGCAACTATTAATCTGCTTATAAAACAAATGAAACTGTTTTAACAAATGTTTGTGTTCCACTTGTCATCATCATTTGGCCGCAGACATAGCGAAATGCGTCTGCCGGATGCTTGCAGCCTCTTGATGCCATCTCATAAAAAAAAATGCAAATATGCGTCCACTTAGGCAGCTGGAGCTAAACTGAACTGGTGCGCTTAAGGCCCCTGTATTTATACTACTATTTATATTACTGGAAAGTTCTCGAATGTTCTAGAAGTTACTCCAAGTTGACTCAGCACTGAATCTCTCTGGAATGTTCTGGAAAATAGGTAAATTTCTAAATATCACTGTCCTGGTCACAAAAGCAAAGTTTGTTGGGAAATAATAGCCATTTTCTATACTTTTTAGGCATAAGCAATTACGAAATAACGCTTACTACCCAGGAACAAAAATTGTGTTACATAGTGTAATCAGGCGACATTTCAATGATGTCATTCTCATCAGCCACCCCTTCCCTCCCCGGCCTTAACAATCGCAGTCTTCAATCCGTATTGTCCACTCTGCCTCTCTACTCGCTTCTGTTCACGTGTCATGATGAAGGGCCATTTCCCGAAACGTCGGAGATTTTAAATATATATGGTTTACTTTAACGCCGCACTGTTATCGCCCGATGTTGTCGAGTTACCTCGCAAAAGAGGCGATGTTGTTCCGTGCGTCTCAATGCGTGCGCGCGCGCGCGTGTGTGCGTACGTACGTTCAACTCCTTCCAGCGCCGTACGTAGCCAAGCGTGCTAATCGGATGTGCCAGTCAAACAAAGGATACGTCCACCAGGTTACATAGAGACGTACGGCCACGCACTCACACGTGCCGGAACTCTCCGCGTGCTGTGCCCCTGCTGCCTGGCTGTCTTGCACACCGCGGCGGTGATGCATTGCCGAGGTTACGGCTTCGTATGATGAGACTGGACCTCACACTCAGGGCTAAGCGGTAAGTGAACGTGCCCGAAGCAGTAAATCCTAATCTCCGCCTGTGATTGTCTGGGGCAAATGTGTTCGTTTGTGTATGTGTGTGTACGTGTGCGCACACGTACACACACACACACGGTTCTGCGCCTCTCCTAGGTCCACTCAGACTCAAATGAGTACATACCTGGTGCGGTGTGTAAACGTCATCCACTGGGGAGACAAAAGCCGTGGCGGCCTTCGAAGGTGTTTGCTAACGACACTTGTCCGAACAGTCTGTTTAAGGCTTTACGGGGGATCTTTGTCGTTGTGTGCATTAGGAGGAGCGGTGGTGTGGTGGTTAGTGTGCTGCGCTATGAACCTGGCGGCCCGAGTTCGAGTCCTGCTCATGGTCACCAATATCCGTCACGATTATCTGAACCGGTCCTGTGCCTCCTCTAAGGCTCGAAGGGGATCCTTGTATTTGGAGACATGCACTGCTCAGTTTTGTTTAATCAGTTAACTGTTAATGCTCACGTTTTATTTTCTTACCACATCGTATAGCAGGTTACTTACGCGCTGATTGAACAAGCATGGAGAGATGCTTGCTTGGAATTACATTGAGATATCGAAAGAGGAACACCTGCTTTCGAGCGCGGCACACAGGTTCATTACAATGCGTACCAGTCAACGTACAGCACGAGATCGCATCGTTCGAGAGAATGATGTCCCTCTGGTCGAGGATAATAACGGAGTGGCTGTCAAGAAGTGGAACGCGTCCCAGAGTTAACGTCCACAAAGGAGATGGAGCGATACAATCAGTTCTCGTTCAAGAGCTGGGTGGATGACGATTGTTACGAGATCGTGGGATCGTGAGATGTGGAGGGCAGCTTGTGGATGCCATCGTCCAGCCGTGGGACGATGCCAACAACGGAGGTACATCAATGGATACGTGTCTAGGCTTGTGTAAAGTTTATTTTGCCTGCTAGGCTAGAGGAGAGCGAACAAAAACAAAATCCTTTAATTCCAATGGTTTGTTACCGCAGGTGTGCACAACGAACACTACGTCCTCCTGTACAATCACGAACAAGGCTGCCAAACTACGCCTTTGAAGACACGGACTGGAAAATAATCACTTCATGCCATCTTTTTTTTTTAAACGCGTTTCTTTATTTAGCTTTCCCTGCCGCAGACGCCACCATCTGTGTTTTTAGAAAGTATTTGCGAGGGGCCAGTCGCCCCTCGCAAAAAAAAAGAAGCGGCGGTGTTTCGCGCGTCTCATTGTGCTCCGTTACATTTCCTGGTTAAATGAAGGTTGCACCAAAGACCCGGTGCATCGACGAACAATCCGGCCTGGTTGCGAGCTCAATTCCTGGTTGGTTGGTTGGGGGGGGGGGGTTGACTCAGCCCAGCGGGCAGCAACCAAAATAACAAGAAAAGCCATTTTTGTTTCTCGAATTCGGCATGAAACGTAATATTTCAAGAGCCACAATGCGTGCCAATAACGTCTCGGAGCAGTCCTTATATGTGCCGCAGGCAGCTCTCCGGAGCCGAACGTTGCCGATACTTGACTCGGCCCATCAACCCTCCAGGGTCGATAAAATGAGTGCCACTCTTATCGGGAAGTCCACAGTGGTTGTCCTATAGATATACTCGTACCTGTCATAGGAAGGTGGAATACCTCCCCTGGTTATAAAGATGGGATAAGCGCAGCCCAAATGCTCATTCGAGTGGAAAATCACTTTTGACATTTGTTTGCATAAACGTACAGTACATATTCTTGGTTCTTTCGGTAACGTCACGTAGAAGGGAAACAATACAATAATAAAAATATAAAACAATAAAATTCTCACGACGTTTCGACTGCAACACACGCAATCATCGTCATGTGTGAAAACACCTGATGATGTAACACAAGCTTTCGTGACTGCAGGGATGATGCAACACAAGCAATCATCATCAGGTGTTTTCACCCCTGATGATTATTGCTTGTTTTCACACCTGATGATGATTGCTTGTGTTGCAGTCGAAACGTCGTGAGAATTTTATTGTTTTATATTTTTATTATTTTATTGTTTCCCTTCTACGTGGTGACTTTATCGAAAGAACCAAGAATATGAATCCCTGCAGTCACGAAAGCTTTAAATCAAATTACAGCACATAGTACAGAGGCACACGAGTTGAAGGTTGTGATTCAGATCTTGCTCTGGGTTCAACCCAGCCCTCTGTAATCACCCCTACAGGATCAGTACAATGAGTACCGTAAAAATAAATGTGTCGTTATCCCTCCACCACCCGACATAGCTGATTAGAAAGGTTTGTTAAGTGAAAAATAAAACCGTGACAATTAGTGACAACTTCAGCACACTGGCGTGTTGGAGAGTAAACCCACAACATTTACAATTTGACTACAACGTTTCGCTGGTGAATACAACCAGCTTCATCAGGCGAATTTGTCAGAATTGTGAAGACGTCTTGCTGTTTCCAGCCTTCATCATTGCGAGCCTATGCATACTATTGGTCGCGAAAGCCTACGTGTTAAAAACAAAAAAGAGTACCCTCTTGTATCAGGGCGAGCCTCCATGTTCTCTGGAAATACTGGCCCCCGCCACGCGAATGTGGAATTTCCCATCACTGGCTCAGGCCCGTGCATAGACATGAGCACCGCCCCAAAATAGTTTGGGTAGAGAGAGACTTCCCCACGCCTCTATCTCCTCGCACTTCACAGTTCGTGTGGGGCGAACCTCACCAGCCAGTGACGTCGCTACCAATCCGGGCAGCCCCTTCGCCAATTACCAACACTGACCAGTGCGGTGAAGTATGGTTAAGCAACCCCCATGACATATATAGGCCTTCGTCCAGCACTGGAGTAACAAGGGAATGAATATCGTTTATTATTACCACGTGCTTAAATATATGTAACTCCAATGCATCTCTACACGTAAGAAAAAAACATGTTATTTGTGTAATATTAAATTGGGTGTTGTGCAAGTCAATTTGGTGTTGTACATGTCAATTGCAAAACGTACAACAACAATGAATAATGTCAATGATTAAAGCAGCTCCCTGCTCGTGTAACCATTGGGTAGGCTCCCATCTTCACTGCTGGCCCTGAGTTGGAAACTCCACATTCCCATGGAACGAACCAGTCTCTGCGTAGCATGACGAGGAAATTGTCATCATCTTGCTTACCCCCAGACAGATGATTGGCCGAGTGTACTGCCAACGACCCAAACAGATCGAACGGGGTTTGAACAGGGAAATGTGTACAGTACATGCAGCTGGTAAAATAAAGGACGTTGGATGTATTGTGACAACAATGAAAGAACGCATCATTGTGATGAACACCCCTTCATCAATCCACAGCTAAATGAACGCCGCCCCATGTCGTTTCAATTGTGCGGGGGGGGGGGGGGGTGGTTTGACCATACTTCACCACTCTGCTAAGCATGGTTGAAGGTAGTCGGTGGTTGAGAGGTGGTGGGGTGGGGGGAGCAGAACCGATTCGGATTCCGCTACTCGCCGCTGATGTTAGACGCGACGAGGAATCAAACTCAGGTCGACGGCCGTGGGTGGATATCTGTAAACACACGCGGGCATTGCTCTTATTTCATTTAGATTGAGCTGTGAAATACTGTATATAGAGCAATGATAACGCCTTAATGAGCCAATAGTTTTTCGCAAATCCATCTTAACAAGATCTTTCCATTCACGCTCTTGTCTCGCCTGTTTTATTTGCCGTATGCTCTGCTGACTAATGTGGCCTTTGGGACGCGAGTTATCAGCGCCGGTGATGCCCGTCAGCTCCACACAGTCGCTCTCGCTGAATTATTGCGCTAAACTCGCGTCGGCTATGATCTATTACGGAGCGTTCGCTGCTAAATCATGGAGGTTGACGCGATGCTCACCATTTAACTCTCGGAGCAGTTGCAACGAGCGGTCGTCTCTTCGGAGACCGCACGTCACCTTGCGCCCGCTCTCGCGCTCTCTCTCTCTTTGTAAATAACGCACGCATCCGCAGCGGGAGGGTTGTTATACTGTTGCTGGAATTAATGTCGCGTTCAAATGTCCGGTGTTCACACTGCACGTGCGGCCGCCGGGGCGACTCTGTGGTCCGGCAGAAGGCTTGGGCTCGCGACTCGCAGGTTTCGAGTTCAAATCCCCCATGTGGGGGGGGGGGGGGGGTTGACTCGGCCCATCGGCCCATCATCGCCGTCTGTTTGGGGTTAATGCAATGGTACTATTTTGTTATTACATCAACGTGATTTTTTTTGCTCGTCTTCCGTTTACAGCTCTGAGCCGGAGGTAGAAATTCCGTGTTCCTACGACGGGGATCAGTCATTACCATAACACAGCCACTGCCGACTTCCCCAACAATGCGGTACTGATTTTATCGACCCTGCGAGGAAATGGGTTGAGTCAATCCCTGCACAGGATTTGAACTCGCAATATTTCGATTGTGAACCGCTGTTCGCTCTACCGCTGAGCAACGTCAAAAGCCACCTCAATTTGGGAAGACAATTACATCGTTGGTGTATGGATAGACTGGCTCCCGCCATGAGAACGTGGAATGTATACCGCTGACTTATGGCTGTAAAACATATATTAGCACCATACAAATGTGTGTTTAAGGAAACCACGTTGACGTTTGAATCCCAATTATTTACGATGCATGATTTTGTTTTTTGAAAGTATTCCACGCATTTCCACAATGTACACATCTGGGTGCAATCTTCTGCCATCGGCCATTGCGTCTGGCTCTCCCAATATTCAAATCTGCGTCTTCACAGGGATGACAGGCTGTGCTGGAGCAAAGTGTGGTGAAGGCAACGCCGCTCGTTTTTGTTTTTGGCGAGGAAAGCTTGAACACGGTACAGGAATGAGCTTCGCTTTAGCACGGCTTTGTACTATTAAAGACAAAAATCCCCCGTATAGCCCAAACAGACTGCAGGGACAAGTGCTGTCCGCGAGCAACTAGGAAGGCCGAGACGGAACACGAGGTGGTGGGTGGTAAACACCACGCCCGGCCGCCTTTGTCTCCCACAATTGACGATGTTTACACATCGCACCAGGTACTCATTTGAAGCTGGGTCGACCTAGGGGAGGCCCAGGACCGGTTCACTGGTGTTGGCCGTGGGCGGGAATCGAACTCGGATAACCGGTTACTCGGCTAACAGGGTTCGTAGCGCAGCGCGCTAACTGCTGTGCCACACATGCACAGACACGTGCAATTGTATCTCTGCACCCAATCATGTACATTCACAACGCTCTCACAAATCCACCATTAATAAATGTGTTGAGCCCTTATTTGTTTTGCCCGCAGTATTTACTGTTTCGCTGGGCCGATAGCGTAACGAATGGACCATTCTCTCCAACGCAAAACGATTTGTGAGCCTGTCTCGATCTAAGGCCGCCCATACATTGTTTCTGCTACCCTGGGACATACAATATGGGACGCATCATGCACACACACGCAGACACACACGCAGATACACAATACAGATACACACGTAGACACACACGCAGATACACACGCAGACACACACGCAGATACACACGCAGACACACGCAGATACACACGCAGACACACAATGCAGATACACACGCAGATACACACGCAGACACACACGCAGATACACACGCAGATACACAATGCAGACACACACGCAGACACACACGCAGATACACACGCAGATACACAATGCAGATACACACGCAGATACACAATGCAGATACACACGCAGACACACACGCAGACACACACGCAGATACACACGCAGATACACAATGCAGACACACACGCAGATACACACACGCAGATACACACGCAGATACACAATGCAGATACACACACGCAGACACACACGCAGATACACACGCAGACACACACGCAGATACACACGCAGATACACAATGCAGATACACACGCAGACACACGCAGATACACACGCAGATACACAATGCAGATACACACGCAGACACACACACAGATACACACGCAGACACACACGCAGACACACACGCAGATACACAATGCAGACACACACGCAGACACACACGCAGATACACAATGCAGATACACACGCAGACACACAATGCAGATACACACGCAGATACACACGCAGATACACACGCAGATACACACGCAGACACACAATGCAGATACACACGCAGACACACACGCAGATACACACGCAGACACACAATGCAGATACATAATGCAGATACACACCCAGATACACACCCAGATACACACCCAGATACACAATGCAGATACACAATGCAGATACACACGCAGATACACACGCAGACACACACGCAGATACACAATGCAGATACACAATGCAGATACACATGCAGATACACACCCAGATACACACACAGACACACAATGCAGATACACACGCAGATACACAATGCAGATACACAATGCAGATACACACGCAGATACACACGCAGACACACACGCAGATACACAATGCAGACACACAATGCAGATACACACGCAGATACACAATGCAGACACACACGCAGATACACACGCAGACACACACGCAGATACACACGCAGACACACAATGCAGATGACACCCAGATACACAATGCAGATACACACGCAGACACACACATGTAAGCCACACGTACACCAAACAAAGACACAGATCCCCCGTGTAGCCTTAACAGACTGTTGGGGCAAGTGCTGTTAGCGAGCACCTATGAAGGCCGGAACGGCACACGAGTGGGTGGGTGGCGAGCACCACGCCCGGTCGCCTTTGTCTCCCCAGTGACGATGTTTACAAACCGCACCCTCATTTTAGGTTGAATCGACCTAGGGGAGGCCTAGGACCGGTTCAGATAATCGTCACCGGTGTTGGCCGTGAGCGGTAATTGAGCCTGGATTTGCCGGGTTCATAGCGCAGTGCGCTAACCGCTAAACTATCCGCATACACGCACATATACGTTATACATTGACACGTATATGTATAACAACAGCTATGCACACAGAGAATAACATAAACCCCCTTCAGCCCACGCAGGCTGTTTGGGCGAGTGCTGTTAGCGAGCACCTATGAAGGCCAGCATGGCACACGAGGTGGTGGGTGGGAGTGGCGAGGTCAACACCTGGCCGCCTTTTTCTCCGCAGTACCGATACTCACACAATGCACTAACGAAGTAAATTTAAGACCTGAGTCGACCGAAGGGAAGCCTCAGAACCGGTTCCCATAATCACCACTGATGTTGGTATCGAACCGAAGCTTCTCCGTGCTCGTGGTGAAGTGCGCGAACCACCACGCCGTCGCTTCGCTTTAAACACGGCCGTAGACCCGTGGGATGACATCTCCGATTTTCCGATGAACCTGAATCTGAAAACGGGGCCTAGTTATGTAATTTCGGACGATTACAATCAATCAATCAATCAATCCATATCGGGCCCGCTTTTCTTCTTCTTCTTCTTCCCGAACTGAATCGGCTCTCGGACGCAGCGACTCCAACGAGGCCCTCCACCATGCCCTGTCCTCCGCCAGCGGCGGCATCGACCGTGGCTCCCGAATCGCCGGGCTCTCCTCGGCCAGGCGTGCGGCACCAGCTGGTGCGTTTCTTTTTACAGCGCGATTAGGAAAAACAAATATTTTGGCTTTCAGGTTTGATCTCGAATTGTGACATCGCAGAAACGTGTGCGATTACTTACACCGCAGAAGTGTGGTGCAAGGCGAGGAATCCGTTCTAGCATGAAGACAGCGTGAGTGAAAACCTTATATATTGTTTTTTTGCTTGTTAAATCCGAATCTCGTCCCCTAGTGCGCACACGTAGATTTTATATATATATACACACACACACGCGTTCAAATATACTACACACATCCACACGCAACGCACACGCAGTCTGTACACAGAGAGAAACAAACAGAAATGACACGGGACACATTCTTACGAGAGAAAAAAAACCACAACGTAAATAAACAAAGAAATGCGGTCCCACACCTCCCCAAACTAAAACAAAGTTATCAACGCCAACGAGTGATTAACGCCGACGCAACCGCACAATGGTGGTGGTGGTGGAGAGAGGGGGAGTGAGAAGGGAGGAGGGGACTTTGGGGCTTTCAGATTTTCCATCGCAGGCGGCTCGGTTCTCATAGCAGCCGCGCAGGGCCCAGCGGTATCGCGGATACGGCGAAGCAGCGCCGAATGATCGAAAAGCCACTCCGAGCGCGCGTCCGCCGCTCAAAAAGGGCCGGTCTCCTCGCTGGTGGAGGAACCCAGATCTCTTTTTTTTTATTCCTCCAGTGCCCAATACCAACCCCGAGCCAAACATATCCAGCCCCCCCATCCCCTAAGCTCCCCCCCCCCCCCGACAACGCTCTCAAGTGCGCCGCGCTCAGGTCTCCAGCCACGGTAATTGCTTGTCGCTCGGGGGCGAAATGCGTTGTCCCATTCGAAGGAGCCTTTAATTACTCTTCATTAGCCTTATCGGTGGCTCGCAGGCAGTGCGTGGTACAATCCCCGCAGTCTTGCGGGGGCGACAGATTGACATTTTCAAAGTGTATGCGTCTGCGTGGCATTGTTAGCTTTTTTTTGCCTTTGTCAATAATGCCATTCTCGTTTTGCCTTCTGTGCGTCGCTTTTACCTTGCAACGAGATGATGCGGGCGAAGTGTATTTTTTTGTTAGGGAGGGTGGCTGGGCTGGGTTCACGGGTTGGCACGGGGCGGAATGGATGATTAGGCCTTTCTTTGACCGTGACTGAGAGGCAGGGACTGCCTGTTTTTATTTCAGCCTTTGTTTTGTTTCATATAGTGCCGCAGCTGTTCCCAACAATAGCGGCGATGATAATGTAATTTGCCCATTCAGGAAAGCCTAATGCCCTGATTCTCAAGACTCTTTATCAGCAGGATTCTGCTTGGGATGTTTGGCGAGTTCCCACTTTTTGTCAGTCTTTATTTTGTCTCACGTGGGAGTTAGCCGGATTTTCCGGAGACGACATCATCATCATCATCAATCATCGCAGTGACATCAAAACCCATAACGATTTTTTTTAAGACAATCTGATAATTATTTATTGCACAGTAATTCACTATGGCCAAAATGATAATGGCTAACACTTGTGTGCCATCATCATCAAATATATATTTTTATACTATCACATCAAGACACTATAATATGAAGATGATGATGGTGGTGATCATCATCAACATCAAGACACGATACCGTGATGATGAGGATCATCACAATCAATTACAGCATATAATCATAAACACCCACAATGCGTTAATTAAATTACAATGTATTGCAGTAAAGATGAAGGCGCAGCCCGTGCAATTGATAGCATAAGCCACTGCTGGTAGAAGAGTCCTCCATGAGCACAAGCTCTGCAGAGCCCATAGAGAGGATATATATTGGCCTTCTCTTCCACGTGGGCCAGAAGTCTTAAAAGTGGTGGGAATAGCCACGCGTTACCCCAGAAAACAGCACGTGTTCGTCTGTGGAAAAGGGAGCTTCAGAGCACTGCGACGACTCTGGAAGTGGGGCGTGCGAACCGTGGCACTGCGTCGCGCTACGGCAGCATCTATTTACGGGCAATTCAACAAAGTGATAAAAAAAATATTAATACAATGGCTTAGATTGTTTAAGTAGCACGTCATGAGATCATTTTACATTAATAAAAATAGCAATCCATGCACTTAAACGGTGATCCCGCTGTGCATTATCGGCGGTGTTAAATTGCTACATCACGTAGAGCAGTTAATTTATCAAAGTAAAAGCCAGATTAGAGTAATTTAGGGCTTTTTAGCAGCTATAATAAACTCTCAAATGCTATATTAACAACACCGCTAAGCGGCACAAATAACTTGATACCACATGCGGAGCAGAAAAGCCATTCCGCTAAATATTACATTAGCACATCAATGCCTGCAATCTATCTGCTGCAGAAATATAATGGGATACCGTTACTGATCAATTGTCTTGTTGCCTACAGAAATACTAAACTATGCTACATACATTGCATGTTTTTTTTACGAACTTAAAATTTGTCCTCGTCATGGAATGGGGAATTTACACCGCAGGTTTAGGGGTCACCGGCAGAGATTCGTGCACACCCAATGCTTTGCCTGAGCATGGGGATGCTTGGGTTTAGATTGACGGATTTGCTCTGGAAAGAACATGTGGCATAAGCCAGGGTACACAGATGATGTCCATGAACATGGGCTGATCGTCAGCATAATCACTAGCGATGATTAATCCACTGCTGAATGAACGTCTCTCCCGAGCCACCAACCATGTCTCGCTGTCCTGCATTGTAACAATCTACCATGCGCCTGCTTGGTTTCCTCACTCCATCTCCATGGTGGATGACTCCTTACTCTGGGTTGTGTTCCCCCCTTCACTGGCTGTCATCCCCTTCGAGCGGAACGTCCTGCCCGAGCCCGTTCACTTGTACACCATTAACAGTCGACACAATGCCTCTGACCTGCGTATGCGACAAAAGTTCAACAATCATGGATAACATGCGTGCGTAAAGAAGTTCAACACAGTATGATCTCTAAGCGACGTGTTCCCCTGTTTGTGTTTCAATGTCAATTATATTTAATTTATTTTACCAGGTAAGGCCCACTGAGCTATATAGCTCTTTTTCGGAAGCGACCTGGCCTCAAATGATAGCACAACCAAGTGAAATATCGTGTGGACATGTATCGCAGCCAAATGCTCTAAACGCATTTTTCTAAATGTGGAGGTAAAAACCGGACGACCCGGAGAAAAATCCACGCGTCCACGGGAAGAACACGCAAACTCCAAATATGCAGGCGTCAGAGTCGAGATCGAGCCCACGACCTCCCGCATACCAGGCGAGGTAGTTAACATCTCGTCACCTTGGCTCCCACAAATTCCATGCATTCACCTCGCCATGCTTCACTGCCCACTGCTCAGCTTTTGTTCCACCCTTTTTCGACGTCCAAGTCTCTGATCCATGTCACAGCATACAATTTTGCACTGGTTGAAAATGTTCTTCTTTAAGCACGTGCTCTGTGTTGCCATTCATTACTGAGGGGGGCAAGGCATCCCGCACCTCCGATTTGCACGGTTGACTACGTACGGTGCGACAGAAGTTCAACGTACATACATGCATACAGCCATTGCCTCCACAATGCTGGATTGCAAGCACGGGTCATCGTGTCCTCTGCACCAGATCAGACTCTTAGGTTTTGGCATTTAGAGAAGGCGTGATAGCTGAAGGTAAAACGTGGGAGAGGCGCGGCCCAGCAATTCTCTGCTGATGCTACTGCTGACAGAAGAGTCTCCCACTAGACGGAGCTCGATATGATATTTTGGCATCCTGTGTCCACAGTGGCCAAACGTCTGGAAGAGGTGGAAGTACCCACACTTTACCCCACCAAAACAAATCATACAAAATCCAGAGGAATATGGGGGAAAAAACGAATACTCACCGAACCTGCTGGTTCCCAGTGCCTTCCACACATCTCTACAGTTAAATAAACACTTGCAGGCAAATTATCGTTTTGTATGTAGAGGAATAATACTCACTGCTGAGGTCACTAACTACTTTCTATTTTTCTGTCAGGCCACAGACTTTCGATGAACTCTCAAAGCATCCTGGTTACCACCACCACAACAACATTTAGCTAATTGAACAAAACTTACCAGTCCACATCTCCAAATACAAAGACCCCCACCCCCCTGTAGCCTTAGAAGAGGCACAGGACCGGTTCAGATAATCGTGCCGGCTATTGGTGACCGTGAGCAGGAATCGAACTCGATGCACTCAGGTTCGTAGGGCAGCACACTAACCACCACACCACCGCTCCTCCTAATGCACACAACAACACAGATCCCCCTATATAGCCTTAACATAATTTTGGCCACGTGCTATGAGCAAGCACCTATGAAGGCCGGCATGGCACACAAAGAGGGTTGGGTTCCCAGCACCACGCCCTGACACCAATGTCTCCACCGTGGCGATATTTACGCACCGCACGAGGTGCTCATTTGAGGCTGAGTCGACCAAGCGGGAGACCCAGGACCGGTTCAGATAATCGCCACCGGTGTTGGACGTGAGCGGCAAATCGAACTCGGGTGTCGAAGCGCAGCGCGCTAACCACTGCACCACCGCTCCCCACCCTCGCTCCCGGTCTCCCTTCCCTCCTCCTCCTCCTCCCCTCCTTCCTTCGCTCCCTCTCGTCCGCTCCCGCTGCTCCGGGATTGACACATCCGCCACGGTGCGTGAAGGGGTACGGCCCGATCGCGGCGTGAGACCGCCGGTCATTCATCATCCGCGCCCGACAGCTGATTTCACGGGCACACCTCGCCTCCGCAGTGAACGCACGCGCATGTGTTGTGCCTGCGTGCGTGCGTCTGTGTTGTGCATGTGCACGTGTGTGTGTACGTGTGTGTGTGTGTACGTGTGTGTGTGCGTGTGTGTGTGTACGTGTGTGTGTGTGGGAAGAGGAGGAGCGGCGGTGTACTGGTTAGCGCACTCCGCTACAAACTCCGGCAACCCGAGTACGATTAACCGCTCATGGCAAACACCAGTGACGATTATCTGAACCAGTCCTGGCCATCCGCTAGGTCGACTCAACCTCTAATGAGTAACTGGCGTGGTGTAGAAACATCGCCACTAGGGAGACAAATGTGGCGGGGCGTGGTGCTCGCCACTCACCCCATCGCTTACAAATGTGCTTAGTTAATAGCACTTTCCCCAAAAGTCCTTTAAGGCTATACGGAGGATTTTTGTCTTTGTTGGTTTTGTGGGAAGCGGTAGCATAGTAGTTACAAAATTGTATAAGGCATATTAGAATGCAAATGGTCAGTATTTCACATAGGCTTACCTCTCCAATATGGTTTCGTGTTCACTTTAACACGCAATATTAGGATTTATAATACAATTTCTGGTCTGATTGCTGAAGTAAAACGTGTGCCGTACGCCCTCCTCAACACCACACATTCAATTAATTACTAATTACTAGAAACCCACGCGTATTAATCATTATACATTGGCTTCAACTCCTGAAGGTCCCGGCATATGGAACAAAACGTCAATCATGAACACTTACGCACTGGTATTCATTTACCGATTGCAAGATACTGTTCATCCTTTCTTTAATGGCGTTCTAGTCATATGTTGAATCGTGGATTCATATATATTTATTTATTCAAATTTCATTCGTAATCTGGAATGAATCCCATAATTAATTTGGCCTATGATTTCGTATCGTTTTATATATTATACAGTATTTTCAAGATAAAATACAGTACTGTAACATTTCACAATAACTGCCGTGAACATATATCGGTGTAGTTTCTACGGATTTCATCGAATGCATTCGGCAAATGGGATTATTCAGGGTACAGAGACGGGGTGAAAGTGTGTGGGAAAGCATGTTTTACAATCCTGTGAATGAGGCAGTGAAATTTGATACAAGTTGGCAAATAGTTTACGATTACCAGATATTGCATTATTATTATTTTAAAAGAACCGGTCAAAGTATCCGACTGTGTACCCGTGGGCCTGAGCCAGCAGTGGAAATTCCACATTTCTCAACCAGGGACCCGTTTCTCCTTTGACAACCACTCTTGACATGCCAAACGTGATCGTTGATTTATTAACCCCAGATGGATGATGGGCTTAGTTAACTCACCCGAGGAAACCCACACATATGATAGATTAAAACTCAAGAATCCATTACAGATTAGGTGGCCAGGTTGCACTGAGGGATGATACTATATCAGATCATTGAGCCGGCACTGCTGAGATTCCGAGTTAGTATCTGGGTGGCCAGATGCAATTAAACTGGGTTCTCAAGTATATTGAGTTGATAGTCTTATCCCATTCACCGATGGCTTCATGTACAATTTGGGTTTTCAATTCATTCGGTTTTCTCCAATTGAGAATTCCAACACTTCATAATAAATGATACGTACCAAACACTGCTTGCCGGACACGCGAAAGCCCCTGAATATAGCTCATGAGGCCTCCTGATGTGAGCAATATCTGTGCCATCGTCTTCCAGAGCTGCATATTGGTCAGACATCTGTTCAGCCATCTCCTGCTTGTGTCATATCACTGCAGGTTACGAGCTTGATACATTGGGCACAGATTCAAACAGGAAACACACCAAATAGGCAACGTTTTTGTCCAATGGCCCTACTTCAGGGCTATCCAGGGCTATTTACCGAAACATCGTCTATATCATATCTTCATAGATTTTTGTTTTCGCCTCGCTCTAGGACAGTTTTGTTGACGAATGTGTTGGGTTTTGTTATTTGTGTGTGTGCACCACTGCCAATGAAGTACGTTGTGTTACACATTGGACATTCTGTACGAGACCCACCAAGCCCCCGTGTGCCACCACACTCGGGTTAAATACGATCGCAAGGCCGCTGTATACGTTACAGTGCGTGATTTGTAAGGTTAAACTATTGGACAAGCTACACACACACATAGAAACACTGACATAAGTATAACACATGTTCAACAGATAGCACCGCGTGTGCCAGAAAATGATGTACAATAATATTTCTTAGTCGATAAGACGAACACACAATAATGTGTACTGAGCACATGGCTCAATAGCTCTGTTTGTATGATGTCTTCAGTCTGTGTGCTGGGTGTTTATTCAATAATAGCCATTCATAACGGCTAACGAATTGCCTATTGATTTCATGGGCAGGATGGAAAAACGAGACAGTCACGTTTTTTATTTAAAATAACAATACGCACATATATATTTAACTCAGTTACAATAAAACATGGTGGAGTGGTGGCATAGTGGTTTTGTACACAGCGCAATGATGCCGACCGCCTAAGTTTAATTCCTGGCCAAGGCTAACATCAGTGGCAGTGATATCTGAACAGTCTATGGGCAGCCCCTTCACCAGAGCGGTGGAAATGGCCAAACAATCCCAATAACTGAAAGCCACAGGGAGGTCTTCATCCAGCAGCGTATTAATAAATTTGCCGTGCATCCATACGTATATACGTACAAACGACATTTACAAAATCTGTAGAAATGACGAGAAAACCCCATCACAGCAGAAATATAGTGCGGCCCGGAAAACCACGTGTTTTAAAACAACACACCGACGCGTGTAAAACAGCACTCGGCGTTTGGGAATTAGGCACGGAACTATCAGCAGTTCCAGAAGAAGTATTCTGTGGTCCTCTTGGGACCCGGCCTTCGTTGGGCACCTTTCTCGAAGCCCGGGAGTTGGTTGCGCGAGTCTTTGCCCGCGAAATGGTGCTGAAATAATTGAAGCCAGAGGCTGATGGGCCCAGTCTGCCCAGGACCGCTATTTAATCTTGCATCCTCGCGACTGATAGTGAAGCGATCAACCCGCAGCGCCACTTGACCGGACACGCATTTTAAAGGTTCAGAATTATGAGCGATGCATGAGTGCAGGCAATTTTCCGCATTAGCTGGCAGTGATTTAGAGCTGGATGCTCAAAAGGTTCGCCTATTTACAACATTTCACAGTCGCTCTCACCCTCCCCCACCCCGACAACGGCAAGCAAACAAAAAAAAAACCCCGCCCATTTAAATAAAAAAACATTTGGTACACACCGCCCCCCCAAAAAACCGGTGGCTTGTGGGAAACTTAAAAAAAAATGCCGCCGCTACCTTCGTCAGTTGTGTTTAATTTGGAGAGATGGCAGCAGATGGGGAGTTGTTTAAAATTGTTTGTACAGAACAGTGTGGGGGGGGGGGGATGTCCTTCATGGAGTATTTGTAATTTATAGTAACAAGCAGGGGAAAAAAAAAACTGGAAATCAGAGGACAGCCATGGGCAGAGAAACCTGGGCCGCGTGGTCCTGTACAACTTAAAATGTGGCAGGAATCCGGCAGCATTGATGGCTGGGGAATTGAGAGTAGGACGCAATTAAATACACAGTGCAAGATTAGAAGTGATCTCAATCGAAAATTTCGCTAATGGGAAACAGGGTGGAGCGGTGGCACAGTGGTTAACGCAACTGCACTATGAACCCGGCGACCTGCGTTTGATTCCCAGCCAAGGCTAACGTCAGCGGTGAGTGGAATCTGAACCGGCATTGTGTCTCCCCTAGGTCGATTCAGCATTACATGAGATTGCCATTTTGGTTGACTGCTGTTTGATGAGCAGTCTATGCAGGGCTTGTGAGAAGGTTCGCTACCTGGTGAGGGTAAGAGACAAATGAAGGGGCTTCAGAAGTATTTCTGTGACATCATCTTCCAGGAACTATTATCCGGCACAATGTGTCCTGCCCGCCGTTAGTTCTGATTGCACATGTTCTTCTCTGATGACGTGATGCCAATAGCAAGATTGGGATATACAGCACCGATTAAGAGAAGCAAATGCCCGTGAACAAAATTAAACGCGCTTGGGGACTGCAAGTCACCGGAAGTTATAATGGGCGATGTTCAAGAATAGTGGCTGGAGTGGCAGCCAAGGAACGAGAGAATGGTCACAACGGAGATGGAGCAAGGAAATCGGATTTGTGTGCAGGTGTTGGGTGTGTTATCGCACTGCTGGGATCATATGGAAATGGCTTTGGGAGGCCTTTCTTGAGCAGTGGATTGTTATGGCTGACGACGATGATGATGGTGATGCGTTTCTCTTACATTAATTGGGAAAGAACAAATAAAAGCAAAACCTTTGGCCAAAGGCCAGTTACGATGTCACTTGCAACGGATGTTAGCCATGGTCGGAAATCAAACTTAGGTTACTGGGTTCGCTGCACCGTGCACTGGCCACTGCATCACTGCTCGAACCACTGCGCGAAACTCCTTCATCTGACTGCATATCAGCTTCTGGAGCAGTGTTCTTCACTAATTTTCAGAGGGGGGGGGGGGGGGGAGCACTTTCGCCGATAAGACATCATCGGTGTCAGGGCCGCCACACATTTGAAACCATTGGCGGTTTGACAGCAGCACGATTATGATGATGGGGATGATGGGGATGATGTCACGTGTTGTGTATTGTCGGGGCCCGCACGTCAGGGGCCCGCACTAAAGGCCACCAGGGGCCGCCAGTGGCCTGCGGGCCTTGCAAATGAAGAAACACCGCTCTGGATGATTTACGTCGCATCTGATTGTCGGCCGCGGCTAGCAGCAGTGGCGAGCGATATCCGAACCGGTCCGGAATTGGCCTCCCACGACCACTTCACCAGCTCGCAATTAACAGCGTGGGGAAGTACGGTCAAACAGCCGTCACGGCAACAGTGGGGAGGGGCCTTCATCCAGCAGCGTGTTGGCTGAAGCGCTGCCCGTTATTACTCTGGCAGAAACCTAAGCGAGCTCAGCTAAGCGCTTTTTAGTTCACCGGGTGAGGCCCACTGAGCTATTTAGCTCTTTTTTTCGAAGTGACTTAGCCACAAATGATAGCCCAACGAAGTAGCTCATCACGTGCAAATGCATAGCAGCCGGATACTCGAAACGCACGTTTCTAAATGTGGAGGGGAAAAACACCGGAGGACGCGGAGAAAAAAAATCCATGCGACCACGGGAAGAGAGAGAGAGAGATAGAGAAAGAGTGACACGCAAACTCCAAATATACAGCAGCAGCAGCAGGCGTCAGGGTCGGGATCGAACCCACGACCTCCTGCACACCAGTCGATGTCGTTAACATCTCCTCGCCACCGCCAGCGCCCAAAGCTTTGGGCACCGCGCCGTATCCGTCAGGCGTGTCCCCCTCCGTGCGTGCCGCGTGGTGCGTTGCCGCATTATATATGGAGGCTGCCGGTCTGCGGGGTCGTACATCACTCGGCGTTTCTCGTGACTCCGGCCGTGGAGAAGGCGAGAATCTCGCCGGGCGTTCTCGCTGAGGGGCCCCTTTGAATTGGTCACCCAAGGCGCTCGCTATCGAGCAGGGTCGATAACTTCATTAGACGCCGCCCGCCTATAGCTTTCACAGCCCGTTAGCCTTGAGGCCAACTGAGCATTATAGCGCACGCGCACACACAAAGACAAAGATCCCCCGTATAGCCTTTACATTGTTTTGGGGAAAGTGCTGTCAGCGAGCACCTATGAAGGCGGGCACAGTACACGAGGGGGTGAGTGGCCAGCACCACAATCGACCGCCTTTGTCTCCCCAGTGGCTGATGTTTACACACCGCGCCAGGTACTCATTTGAGGCTGAGTCGACCTAGGGGAGGCCCAGGACCAGTTCACTGGTGTTGGCCGTGGGCGTAGCGCAGTGTGCCTGCCACAAACATCCCTGCTAAACCAAGGTGCAACTCGTGCGCACACTCATACACGATGTGCGTGCTTGCGCGCTTGCTGATGGAGCACGTTTTACTTTCTTGCATGCAGAAGGTCGGTGCTGAGATTACGAGCACATGGGAAGCTTTCGGTAGGTAAGGCAAGTTCAAATCCCGGTCGAGGGTTTACTTAGCACCCCATCCACCCCACCACACCACCCCACGGCCGAATACAATGAGCGGGAGGTTCAGCGGCGGCTGTCCTGCGGAGAGAATGGTCGCGATCGTATTCGTGCGGCGTTTGCAGCGGGACCTCGATTCCCCTAAGAGAGACGAATGACGCCCAATCTGACCTGGGCACGGAGGATGCGTTTACATTCGTTTGTCTTCCTGTGCAACGCCTTCAGTGGGAAGTAAAGTCGAAGCGATCTCTCGCTCAAATGACCACTGAGTCGGAGTACCCATCTCCAGTTTACAGCCCTTAGCCAGCGATGAGAATTCCGCATCCTCACCGTGGTAGACATTTTACCGGCCCGAACGACTGATGGGCTGAGTCACCCCTTCAAACAGCATTTGAACTCGAGGTCCTTCCGATTGCGAGCCTCTCGCTCAATGGGAAGGAAGAGGGTTAAACGCACACTAGGCTAAGATGTGTGGGCCTTAACTGAGTTTAGCTATATATACGACTTTGTAATATACCGTCTCTCTGTAATACAGCGGTTTGAGCCAGGAAGCTCTACGGAATTGCAGCTGAAGTTGTTGTTAGCTTACGAGCAGGGCGGGCTGTTTATCACTGTGTCCGCAGAGCGGGTATCGATTTTGCGAAATAAATAAGGTCTGCTGGGGGAGACTCCAGGCTGCCCGGTGATGGGTGATGGTCGGGGTTGGTTTGAAGTGTGTTGGGGGTGGAGGGGTGCATGGGGGTGGGGGTGGGGGTCATATTAACGACGATACAAAATAGAAAAAGACAATGCCACGCCATCCATCATTGGGAAAGAGCCTCGGCACACTTAAACGGGGCTGTCTCTTTCTGCTAACTCCGCTTTAGCTCGATGCGGATGTATGAGCGTGTGTTCGCACAAAGGCATGATTAGCCAACTGCTCATGCCCGCTGTATACAAGCTGCAATCGGATCGCTATTGTCCTGTTTGTGTGTTTGTTTGCGTGAGCGCGCGCGCTCACGGCGCGTGCCTTTTGTCTTCGCGTTGAAGGTGGAAGCGGGTCGCGTGCAGCGATTCGAGCGCCGCGCTAAGAAAACCTCGCGCGCCGAGTTCGATTCCCGCTCGCGGCCAACACCAGTGACGATCATCTGATCCCGGGTCTGGGCCTCCCCTAGGTGGACTCAGCCTCACATGAGTAGCTGGCGCGGTGTGTAGTAATCATCGCCACTGAGGCGTGGTGCCGGCCACCCATCCCCTCGCTTGCCGTGTCGTCCTTCAGAGGTGCTCGTTTAGAGCACTTGCCTGAACAGTCTGTTCAGGCTGTACGGGGGAATCACTCACTACTGATGCTATCCGTGGCCGGGAACGAAACTCAGTTTGCAGGATTCGTGGTGCGGTGCTTGAACCACGGCACAAACCACTTCCCAATCCCATAGATCAACTCAGCCTGAAAATTAGGACCTTATCAACATCGCTAATTGGGAGATAAGAACGACTGTGAGTGTGTACGTGCCGTGCTGGCCTTAAGCGCTCGCTTCGAACATTAGTCGCCTCTTCTATGCAAGCTAAACGCAGTACGTACGCAGACGTATAGCTGTTAACAGTGCTTTTCCTATGGATAGAATGACTGCCACAATATAAATGTGGAATTTACATCACGGGCTAAATGCCGTAAAGATGACATGACCACCGCCACATTCTGAAAATGACGTCGCTTAAATGAAGGAAATTACGAAAAAATAAACAGAGAGAAAGATGTCACCATCTCAGATCGGCAGGTGACGCAGTTATTGCAATAGCCAGTGCAAATTCATTTCGAGAAATGATCGAAGAGCTTCGTGAAGGACGATGCAAAGTTGGGCTCAAGGTAAATACATCGGCAAAGGAAACGTCACGTGGAACAAGTTCGCCGAACAGCAGAGTATCATTGTCGGAGGAAAATTATTGTTGCAGGCAGATTGTGAAGAAAATTATGAAAATGTTCCGGCGAGTGTGCACAAGGGGGAATAACCGAAGAGAAAAAAAATTCATCTGACGATGAAAAAAGCAGCATACCGATATTGTTTTCAATTTGTGCTGCTTTCCTGCTATGACAGACGACTTGTAAACATGGGAACTAGCGGCTAATGTGGGACACTAACTGAAAATGATACCAATAAGCAAGGGGAATAGGTTGAAAAAGCGTTAATGCATTTGCTCCGTCCGTCCAACCATCGGTACCATGAGAGGGGGGGGGGGGGATTGATAACGCTCCTAAAATGATACGAAATAATGGGTAATGTGAATGCCCCCTCTGCGCAACATGCCAATGAGCCTCCGTCACTCCACCTAACTCTCAAAGCGCACCCAGCCTGGCACAGCGAGTGTGGTATCCTCACCACTGCTTATTGGCTACAACCTTCCACCGCATCCGTAAAAAAACACAGCAGAAGCAGATTGGCTACGTACGGTGCGAAAGAAGTTCGACGTACATACATACTTGATGCACAAATGGTAAATAGATAACGCTCCTGCAGTGTGCGACTGTGTGGTCACCGCCCAGAGCAGATCCACGGCACGAAAAACGACTCAGTGCCCGATTCACGAACACAAAGGAGGCATCATCAGAGCGGCGACGATGCTCCACTCCACTACTCCTGACACGACCGTCTGGCTCAACCGCCTCAATATAAAATTACAGAATCTTCATTCACGCTGGAGGAATCCGATGAGCTATAAAGCTCTTTTTCACAGATCTCCAGTGGGGGCGAGTCAGCGAGTTGCAGTTGTTGCTCCACATCACCATCAGCCGCACACAGAAGACAACGACTTAGTGGTGAATGGTGGCTGTTGTTGTTGTTGTCGTGTATTGTTGTTGACGTGTATTGTTGTTGATGTGTATTGTTGTTGATGTGTATTATTGTTGACGTAGTGTGTGGCTGTTGTTGTTGACGTGTATTGTTGTTGATGTGTATTGTTGTTGATGTGTATTGTTGTTGATGTAGTGTGTGGCTGTTGTTATTGACGTGTATTGTTGTTGACGTGTATTGTTGTTGACGTGTATTGTTGTTGAGGTAGTGTGTGGCTGTTGTTATTGACGTGTATTGTTGTTGACGTGTATTGTTGTTGAGGTAGTGTGTGGCTGTTGTTGTTGACGTGTATTGTTGTTAATGTGTATTGTTGTTGATGTGTATTGTTGTTGATGTGTATTGTTGTTGATGTAGTGTGTGGCTGTTGTTGTTGACGTGTATTGTTGTTGACGTGTATTGTTGTTGATGTAGTGTGTGGCTGTTGTTGTTGACGTGTATTGTTGTTGATGTAGTGTGTGGCTGTTGTTGTTGACGTGTATTGTTGTTAATGTGTATTGTTGTTGATGTGTATTGTTGTTGATGTGTATTGTTGTTGATGTAGTGTGTGGCTGTTGTTGTTGACGTGTATTGTTGTTGACGTGCATTGTTGTTGATGTAGTGTGTGGCTGTTGTTGTTGACGTGTATTGTTGTTGATGTGTATTGTTGTTGAGGTAGTGTGTGGCTGTTGTTGTTGACGTGTATTGTTGTTGATGTGTATTGTTGTTGATGTAGTGTGCGGCTGTTGTTGTTGACGTGTATTGTTGTTGATGTGTATTGTTGTTGATGTGTATTGTTGTTGATGTAGTGTGCGGCTGTTGTTGTTGACGTGTATTGTTGTTGACGTGTATTGTTGTTGATGTAGTGTGTGGCTATTGTTGTTGATGTGTATTGTTGTTGACGTGTATTGTTGTTGACGTAGTGTGTGGTTGTTGTTGTTGACGTGTATTGTTGTTGACGTGTATTGTTGTTGATGTAATGTGTGGCTGTTGTTGTTGACGTGTATTGTTGTTGACGTGTATTGTTATTTGACATGTACTGTTGTTGATGTAGTGTGTGGCTGTTGTTGTTGACGTGTATTGTTGTTGATGTGTATTGTTGTTGATGTAGTGTGCGGCTGTTGTTGTTGATGTGTATTGTTGTTGGCGTGTATTGTTGTAGACGTAGTGTGTGGCTATTGTTGTTGACGTGTATTGTTATTTGACATGTATTGTTGGTGATGTGTATTGTTGTTGACGTGTATTGTTGTTGACGTGTATTGTTGTTGATGTAGTGTGCGGCTGTTGTTGTTGACGTGTATTGTTGTTTGACATGTATTGTTGTTGATGTGTATTGTTGTTGACGTGTATTGTTGTTGACGTGTATTGTTGTAGACGTAGTGTGTGGCTGTTGTTGTTGACGTGTATTGTTGTTTGACATGTATTGTTGTTGATGTGTATTGTTGTTGACGTGTATTGTTGTAGACGAAGTGTGTGGCTGTTGTTGTTGACGTGTATTGTTGTTTGACATGTATTGTTGGTGATGTGTATTGTTGTTGACGTGTATTGTTGTAGATGTAGTGTGTGGCTGTTGTTGTCGACGTGTATCGTTATTGACATGCGTGTGTGTGTGTGTGCGTGTAGGAAGAGGTCGTGTAGTGGTTGGAGAACTCCGGGGACAAGCTCGGCCATCCGGGCACAAATCGGGCCAACGCAGTAAGGCATGGCGAGGTGTCAACTGCCTCGTCTGCTATACAGGCGGTCGTGAGTTCGATCCCGACCGTGACCCCCTGTATATTTGGAGTTTGCGTGGTCTCTCTTCCCGTGGTCACGTGATTTTGTTTTCCCTCCGTGTCCTCCGGTTTTTCCCTCCACGTTTAGAAAGATGCATTGAGATTATTTTGATGATTTTTTTGTGCTTTGAATATCAAAATGATGAGACACATTGTTGAACTTTCATGTGTGGGCAGCTCGCTTATGACAAATAAGTGATTACCTCAGTGGGCTTTGCATGGTAGAATGGGGATGTCTACATCACGGGACCTCATTTGCCAGTCTAACACCGTTTGAGACGAGGCTCAAAAGAAAGCTGTCTCTGGTGTGGACCAATCAGTTTCAAAGACGATGCATATATTATCATAGTATGTTTTTTTTTGCTTGCATTTTGACTGCAGGTATTGTGATTGATGCAGACATGAATCCTTGTTTAAAAAAAAGGTTTCAGTTTTGTTTCCAGAAAAAAGGGGAAAAACCCTATTATTAGTGTGTTTTTTGTTTTCATTCTGACCACAAGTATTATAAAATTTCGATTTAAAGCTTTCGTGACTGCAATGATTCATCTTCTTTGGTTCTTTCGGTAAAGTCACGTAGAATGAGAATAAAATAATAAATTGATAAAATAAAATAACACAATAATATTCTCACGACGTTTCGGCCACAACACAAGCGGCCTTCATCAGGTGAAGGGGCGAGACTGTCTGGTAGGACAGCGCTGGATCTCCAGTGTTGTGGCCGAAACGTCGTGAGAATATTATTGTGTTATTTTATTTTATCAATTTATTATTTTATTCTCATTCTACGTGACTTTACCGAAAGAACCAAAGAAAACACAAGTATTGTGGTTAATGCAGATATGATTACTTGTAAAATATGTGTTTTTTGTTGCCAGCAAAAAATGAGAAAAAACCTATTCTCAGAATGGGGCCGGTTTAGTTTAATTCCCGTTTGTTTGTGTGATGTGTTTACCTTTCTTGTTCTTTGCACGACTATCGTTTGGTTTTTTTTTAGTACTGTTTGTTGTTGTAACGCTCTTACCTGGCCCCTACTGGACATCTGGGAATTATAGAGCTCATCGGATTCCTCCGGTAAAAAAAAATACATTGAGTCTCATTCTGAACAGCGACGGCGTGCGGAATGTGGGGCGGGATGTGTGGCGTTCACTCGGACGTGCCCGTGGGACTCTCAGTTGGCGGGGCCCGCGACCGATGGCACAATTACGTGGGGAGCACTCTTGTCGCCTTACGCGCGTTAAACGTTTTAAGTTGTTTACCTTTCTTTTATCCACCCTCCCCATCCCCCTCCTCCTCCTCCTCCTCCTCCTCATCCCCCTCCTCCTCATCCTCCTCCTCCTCTCGGTCATGTTTACATCCAATGTAAAAGTGAAATGCAAGGCCGGAAGGTCCCCTTTTATAAACCGGCCTGCCCCGTTGCGTGATGCTTGTCACGTTACTCCAATCAATTATGCAAACCCATTGTGTTTGTTTGTTCTGCTTTTGTGCCGACTTGATTTTGTTCCGCTTATATATATAAAACAAAACATATTTTAGTAAAAAAAATCGGTTTAAATAGGTGCTTGGGTGACTCCGTGGACTTAGGATGGTCATGTCAGGCTCACTCGGCGGGTACTGCCAAGACCCTGGGTTTGAGTCTAAGCACGTGCCCTCCACTCCCCCCGACTAAACAAGTTTCCCAAGCGTAGAGAGTTGACCAACTGCGAACTGAACTCACAACTTTACAATTGTGAGTCATACGCTCCAACCGCAGTGCCACCCATCCATATAAGACCAGTAGAGGACCACTTTATTATTGAATGCTCTGACCCACCGTAATTGAGTCCACATTTTTGGTTTTGTTTTGAAGGTCTTAAACTTAACTACGGTAGTTTACCACGACCGACCCAAGTTTCGCGAAAAGTGCAGCCCCCGCTAAGTATCTCTTGACTCGTTAAACACTGTTATACAATTACACTTCCTTCGCTGGCAGTTAAAGGGCAGTTTACGGCCTATTTAAGCGCTTTGCGACAAACGAGTTTTCCTTGTATTGACACGCAACAGTTATTGAGGCTGGGCCCTCTCTATGGATCGGCGCGGCTGGCGCAGCGTTAATTAACAGTGTATTAACGCTGAGATATACAGCCGCGACTCTTGCGTTTAAATGCACCTACATCGTTCCCAAGCAGAAGGGTGACCACATTGACCAGCAACTCTCGTTTTTAATGAGAGCGCCGCGGATTGGTCGATGACATCGGGAAAATCAATGCACTCCTTTTTTTTTCCTTTTTGTGTGTGCGCGCGCGTGTGCGTCGTTTGTTTACTCTCTTTCTCCTGCAATGCCATGAGTGTGAACTTACCGGGCGGCAATTGCCACTCTCAAAGTCTGCTGTGACCTAAGCTAATCTTGATGACATCTGAACACTCGGAGGCAAGCGCTCTGCGGCGCTTTTTGTTTGTGCACGTAGCGTGTTTCCCCAAAAATCGGAGGTTAATTGTTTCCAAGGGTGGTGGTGCCTTTCGCAAACCAAAATGTTACATTTTCTACGGGATTACAATTCGATTGAATGAATGAGAATAAGCGAATTCGCAGTGGCCACGTGGCTCAGAGGTAAGATGACTTTAATGACCTAAGTTAAATGTCCAGATTTTAGCCGCCAGTGATTAAAACGTCTTCTCAAGTGTACGATATCGGTCAAAAGTCTAATTTTATATATTATGCATTAGGCACTTTACACCAGTTTTAGGAAAGGCAGTTTGGTGATAAAAAACTTTTTACGAAATGAAATTTAGCAACGTTTTTCACCAAATACCAGTACAAACTCAGTTTCCAACAAAGAGATAAATTAGGCTTAGCGAGGATATTTAAAGCAAGTTGTTTGTCACAATAATTCCACAATCAACGTCCTCCAGTGGAAAACATCTTTTCTCGCCGATTGTTGGCAGAACATGGCCAAATTGGTGGAAAACAGCAGAGCAAAACTCAAGCAATGATCAATTTAGCTGCAAGGGGTTACTGACCAATCATCTCTGTGGAGTTTTAGGAAAAATACCTTAAAGTAGAACTCCGTGATAAAAATAAATATAGAACTTCCGTTTTCTTATCCAGAAGGCGATACCCACGTTCCTCAAAATAGAGGAATATTCATTCGACATGATTGTGAATAATATGAATAGCAAAACCTGAATAAAATATATGCTCCCTTCACATATTTGTCTCTCCGTATAAATTATTTTTGTTACACATCCCATCAGGTACGTGGCCTTCTGTTAGTGCACAATTTCAGAAGCACTGTTTAATACGAACAAACTGCACCTCTTTTGATATTCTGTCTTATCAGCAATACTGCGCAGTTCACGCTGGTTAACTGCCGAATGTTTATGGGCAAAGGCCCTCTCTGTTGAATATGGGTCCTACAGTCGATGCAAATCTATACCGTACATAACACGCAATAGTCATTAAGTGTCATTGCCCAGATGATAAGTAACAACATAAATACGCAGACAATACGCCTCCTTCACATATTTCCTAAAATCGCTTTTAAATAAAGTATAATTTGCATTACAGCATAGATATCTGGGATGTCCTATTGGTGATTAAACTAGTGTAGGCGCTACGAGGTTTCACATCAATAGCCCGTATCGCATTTCAACTTCCAGTGGGATATTTTAGTTACAATGCACTGTCAGAGCCAATACGCTCACAATTACAACCGGCCCATCTCATCTCGTGCCTCATTTATTCGCGCGGCTTTATTTATATATTATTTTCTCACCAATTATATCCCAATTGTGCTGTCGGCGTCAGGGGCATAGAGTGAAATATCCATCCATCATGGAAAAGCCCCTACAGACAGCAGAGCGTCTATTGACGTTTAAGGGGAACAGCCCTGGGAAGAAAAAAAATAAGTCACGGCAGGGTCTCTCTCACAGTGCCTCTTCAAGGAGGGTTTTCATAACCACGACCCCGCGGTGGCACTACCTAGAGTCGTGCGTCCGTCTGCCTCTTTAGTCGTGTCACCTCTTGCCCCCCCCCCCCCTCTAAATCAATTGTTGTGTTCAACGTGTTCCCTCCGTCCACCCAAGCGGTACAATTGGTAAGACGATGGTTAGTCGGTCGGCAGGTTGCGACCGCAGGTACACTGCGGGGAACTCACACCTCTTCTAAACACGCCTGGCAAGCATGGACGAGTAGGGCCAAATACCCTCTGGATGGGGTTCTCTAGAGGTATCTCAAGTGGGGGTCCTTCCACCCGGCAGTGGCGTGAGCGAGCAATTGCAGGGCTGCACCTTAACCTTCTGTGTGTGTGTGTTAAGGCTATACGGGGGATCTTTGTACTACATTGCCAGTAATAGACTTTGTAGGCACCGGGTCAAGCGAGATAAAATATTACCGTCAACCTTCACAATAAGCAATGGTGCGGCAGTCATCTCTGTTTGTGGCCTTGAATCGGTAGTGAGATGTTAACTACCTCGCCTGGTATGCAGGAGGTCGTGGGCACGATCTCGACTCTGACGCCTGCATATTTGGAGTTTGCATGTTCTCTCTGTGTTCGCGTGGATTTTTCTCCAAGTCCTCCGGTTTTCCCTTCACATTCAGAAACATGCATTTAGAATATATGGCTGCTATAAATGTAAACACGATGATAAGCCACTTCGTTGAGCTATCACTTGTGGTCAGGTCGCTTCTGAAAAAGAGCTGTATAGCTCAGTGGGCCTTACCTGGTAAAATATAAAAAAACTGGAATAGTTTTTAGTTAATAGTTTATTTAATCGGTGGTGGAAATTGCATGGGCTCATATCTCCATAACACAACCTCCTGCTGACTTACCACAAAAACGTACTGATTTTATTGATGCCGGAAAGATAATTGGCTGAGTTGATGTGGCAACCAGAATTTGAACTTGCAACCTTGCAATTTGTGAGTCAAGCGTTCTGACCTCACTGCCATCTGAGTGCATATTGAGGCATGTGTGTAGTGAACATGGGGCGATGTGTATACACTACTAAAAACTACGATGATCAAAATAAGTCGTACTTCACTGTCGGAAGAAATCTTTTTGTAAAAAAATTGCTCCAGGACTTGGACATGATATCGAATGGCCGCATCAACATTCACTTCATAAAGTTTCCCTCTCAGCGTTCTTTCCTCGCAGGGTTCTTCGCACTTTAAAAAAAAAAACTAGTTTGCGGTGTGACGGGCAGAGAGGAAACTCAAAAAAGCCAAAAGGGACGTCAACATTCATCTCAAACTAATGAAAGCGGCGCGTAATTCTAACGTCCATGACCTTAATTCCCTGTAGGAACTTCAGACGGGCCGTGCGTTCTACCAATGGGAAACGATAGACATCACTACCTATTAATGCCATATGGTGGTAGGAATGTGGGTACTTAACTTTTAACATTTTGCAAATAAACTTGCTTTTTTTCTACTCCTTGAGCCATTTATTTGCCTCTCGCTTGTACCTGTAATGGATCCCCTTGGGTCTGTTCTCTGGATCTTTATTGGGAGGACCGCTCCACGTTAGGACTTTTAAGACGCACTGAGTAGCGCAACTGCTTTTTAAAAATAGGGGCTGCGTCTGCTTTCAAGTTGCCAGAGTGTTTGGGGACAGACGGGCTAAAGCCAAATTGCCGGGGTGTAAGTTTCAATATCATAAACCTTTGAGATGCAAGGCGACGGGAGAGTCCGAGGCAAGGTATGTTAGTTGGACGTTTTTAAAGGGCAAAAAGGCTGTACTTGTGTATAAATAAAATGTTATGCACTGTTCGGTGCGTTAATGCGTGCGTGCGTGCACGTGTGTGCGTGCGTGCGTGCACGTGCGTGCGTGCGTGCACGTGCGTGCGTGCGTGCACGTGCGTGCGTGCGTGCACGTGCGTGCGTGCGTGCACGTGCGTGCGTGCGTGCACGTGCGTGCGTGCGTGCACGTGCGTGCGTGCGTGGAGCGGCCGTGTAGCGGTTAACTTGCTGCTCTACGAGTCCTGCGAAACGGGGTCGATTCCCGCTCACGGCCAACACCAGTGACGATGATCTGAACCTGTCCTCGGCCTCTGCTAGGTCGACTCAGCCTCAAATGAGTACCTGGCACGGTGTGCGAACTTCGCCACTAGGGAGACAAAGGCGGCCGGGCGTTGTGCTGGCCACACACCACCTCGAGTGCTGTACCAGCCTTTATAGCTGTGACTTGCTAACTGCACTTGCCCCCACTGTTACAACCAATACGGGGGATTTTTGTCTTTGCGTTATAGGTGGGGAGTGATGTTGTGGTGGCTAATGTACTTTGCTATGACCCGAGAGCCCTGAGTTCTCTTCCCACTCTCGGCCAACATCAGTGACAAATATATGAACCCGTCCTGAGCCTCCCCTAGGTCAACTCAGCTTCATGTGAGTATTCGGTGCAGTGAGTAAATATCAGTAATGGGGAGTGGACTTTGCTGTGATCCTGGTCAGCACGGTTCAAATTGTATCTGAATCTGTCATGGGCATCCTGTAGGTTGACTCAGTCATAAACGAATATCAGTTGTGGTGGTGGCTTTTCCTTAGCCAGTGGTGCAAATTCCACATTCCCATGATGAGAGCAAGTCAAAACAAATAATGACCAGTGCTGACTTGCACAAAAATATTCCTCATTTTATCGACCCCAGATGGGTGATTTTTCTCTTCCTCTATAAGACAACGATGGACTTGTTTAGCCACAATGGAGATTTTATGTTGCAATCTGTCAAATGTAATTAATGTCAACTGTGTTAAAGACATGTAGATTAAATGGAGGCTTTAAATACGAAACAATATCAAGCTAAACTCGAAGAAGAATTTACTGAAAACCGTCACTTCCCACGACTTTGTTTTTCTCTAATCTTTAGGAGAGGCTGCACCAAACAAATCTTCGTTGCGACTATCGACATTCGCTGTTGACTTGGAATGTTCTTCTCGAAGATTTCAACACGGTGCGCACCCAACTCGACCGCGCCTTTAGGCACGCGGCTTTACTCGCAGTGTCAACCGGGTGATGTGCAGTGTGCAGCCTGCATCTGCCCATTCAAAATATCGAGCCGCGCCACGTTGAAATGAACGGAAGAACGTACGGAATCAAGTGACGCGAAGCGCACTTTGGAGGACGTCCACTAGAGAGATGGAGCAATCAAATATGTCCACCTGAAAGAGCCGTTGCATCGCAGCATCGTGAGATGTCACAGAGGCTTTTGCATAGGCCTTCATCCAGCAGTGGATTGACCATGGCTGACGACGACGGCGGCGGTGCAGTGCGCGCGAAGTGTCATTGGAAAAAAAAAAGCGAGGCCAAAGCACTTTTATGCGCGCGCGCGTGTTTATTGACACATTAACACGCGCGCGCGCGCGCACACACACAGAGCCACACACAGCCACACACACAGCCACAAACAGCCCAACGCTGACGGCACTGTAGGCAGAGTTTGTGGCAGCGTCTGCGCGTCCCCCCGCTACACACCGCGAGCATGGCGCCGCAGGTCAGCCCACGCGCATGCATTTTTCATGATGCGCCCCCCCCCCCCCCAAGATGTAAAAGTAGCCCTGGATTAGGGCGATGCACGCACGGTCGTAATTATAAGTGTCACTGATTTATCTTGGAAAGCGTCACTCGGACCTGAGCTTGTTGCTGTAAAAAGACTTGTGTAGGGATTTTTGGATAATTGTTTTGTTTGTAAGGAGTACTCCGGAGCAGATGTTTACTGTTTTTCTTCGGCGATTGTGTGATTTTGAAGGAGAAACGCTCGTAAGACGTACTCATCCATGCTGGGTTGGTGATAGTGCTTTTGTTTGATACATCTGTCAAACCACAGGTTCTGCCATATCATTCCATAGTTATGCACGAAGACATATATTTGTTTTAATTATTTATACATGTTATCATCACACTTGTTTACCAAGAAAGCCTGAGTCTCAAGGCTCTTTTTCAGGAGGGTCCTGCGAAGTTTTCACAGTCGCGGGCGATGTTCCTCCTGCTGCTGCGTGTTCCCAATTGATTAATTTGCAGGCGATTTCTCAGCGTTGGGATGTTTGGCCAATGTCAGATGGATTGTTGTTTCGTGTTTTTTTGGGGGGGCTTCGAGAGAAAACACGGATAACCCGGAGAAACCAAATGCAGAACAGGGGTAGAACACACACACGTACACACACACACAATAGAAACCTATGTCCTTCTTGCCGTGTGTCACAAGATACACCACTGGGCAACCCTTGCCCACATTGAATTCTGGATAAGAGATGTAAAAGTAATGCTCGTTTCTGGGGTTGGTCAGGTGTCGGGATGGGGTCATGAAGGCTATACTGTGCATGCCAGGTGATTGTACTGAGCCAGCATTATTGAGAACGTGGGTTCAAATCCAGGCTTCCAGCCAGCTGGATAGAAACTGGATTCTTAAGGATAGGGAATCGATGGTGTTAGCTTGGTTGCTGATACAGTCACGTACGTCAAATTGTCCGCCAAACCAGGAGTAGGATTTCACATTCCTATAGAGCGATCCAGTTAAAATACAGGACTAGCCATACAATGAAATTTGCCACATCATTATCAGGCATACCCAAGCTGATGTTGTGGAAGACTCACCAACACACCTGTGTGTTGAAGTAGTCATACGTTGCCACATTTGTTTAGGTGATAAATGTATTAATTGGCTGCGATCTGATCCAAACATATCTTTTATGTATCTGGATCCTGAACCCTGGCCCCTGATCCCTGAAAGTTGGCCCCTGGATCCCTGGTCTCCTGGATTCCTTGACTCCATCAACCAGTTACCCATGGATCCTTTGACCGCTAGACCTCTTGACTCCTGACCCTGGATACTGGACCCTGAACCATTTTACCACCTGACTCAATGACCCCATGACCCCTTAACCTCGGGACCCTTTGCCCTAGACACTGGACCTTCGACAATTGTAACCTGGGTGTAGGATTTTGGACCCTATACCCTGGACCCTTGACTCCTGGACGCCTGAAAACCGTTACCCTGAACCCCTTCACCTTTGGACCCCTGAGCCCTGGATCCCTTGACCCTTGGAGCCTGGACTTCTGGGCCCTTTGAACCCTGGACCCCTCAATCCTGGATCATTTGACACATTGGTCCTTTGACCTCTGGACCCTTGACTTTTGAACCCGTTGACTTGTGGATCGTTGACCCTGAACGCTGAACACTGGACCCCATATGCTAATCCCTTGACCTTTTGACTATGACCATTGATGTGAGATAATGAACCCTGGTCCCCTGTACCCCTTGATCCCTGGATCATATAACCCCTGAACACACTGGACCGATTGACCCTGGAGCCGTTGACTCCTTATTTTACCCCTGTACCATTTAACCACCAGGCCCTTTGACCCTGAACCTTTTAACTCTTGGTGCGGGATGCTGGACCATATACCCGGGCCCCTGGACTCCTTGACCCCTTGACCCCTGGAATCCTTGACCCCTGGACCCCTAGAGAATATAACTCCTGGGCCTCTTGACCCCTGTACCCGTTGACCCCTTGTCCCATTGACCATTGTACCTCTTGACCCCTTGAATCCTGAACCCCTGGACACCTGAACCCCCTGAACTCTGGGTCCTTTAACCCCTTTGACCCTTTGGCTCTTTGACCCCTGGACCCTGATCCATCGTGCTTTCAGTTTATTTATTTTGGTATGGCCATGTGAGCCATTCGGCTCTTGAATCGGGTGCAACCACAACAAACAAAAACACACGAGCAAGAAAAACATCTTAAAGTGACTATGTGACTGGGCAAACAGAAAATCCATGGAAAAAAAACAGCTAAATATTCCTGAAAAAAGCACCGTACACCAACGCTGTGTGCAAAAAAATCCCAGTGGGATGCAAGTCAAACAACAACAACAACCACAAGAAAACTTAGATTAAGGCCATCAGTCTAACTCCGTACTACAACAAAACAAACGTGTCCAAACCAAAAAAACTTTTCGAAATCACCAAAAAAATAAAGCCATGCGAGGTGAGTACGAATAGCAGGCACTATATATTCATTGGACGCCCGCTCTTTTACATCAAGCTGAAGCCCAATACTGCTTTTCCACTGTGCAACCGAGCCGTGCCAGGGGGCCTTGCCAAGTCAACCCATCACGGCTCAGAAATGCCGAACCCGAGCCGTGCTACTGACGTCACATGTAATGGCGAGTCACGTGTTTTATGAACATTGTTAACCTCACCCCCGGCGCTGCTTGGCCCTGAGCCAGTTTTAGGCGTCTTGTGAGGGCACAGTATCACGGCTTGGTTTCGGCTCGGCACAGTAAATGGGCAGTGGGAAATTACCCCACGCCTCGAGGATCCACGCTGGCACGGGTTGGATGTGCCAGTGTAAATGGGTTAAATAACAAGTGTCTCCAAACTCAACAAGTGTGTGTTGTGGCACTGCATCACTGCCTGCCGCTGCTGCTTGCAGTTGGTCGCATTTGCTCAAGTTTATTTTGACGGTGATCGAAGACAAGATGAAGGCAATGCACTTCGTCAGGACATGATGATGGTTTTATGTTTGTGTTTGCATATGCACAATGGCTCTTTCTTTTTTTTCAAGTGTGTTTGCGTCTTCTTTGAAACTCATGTTCAGTGCGAGTTTGTAAGGGGGGTCGAGGCCCGGCACGGTTTCAGATATCACTCTCCACTGACGTCAGCTGTGGCCAGGAATTCAACTGAGGTTGCCGGGTTCATAGGGCAGGGAACTAGTCACCGCACCACCGCTTCACCAGATATCGTATGGCTAGCATTCCAGCAATAACATCTCTCTTGCTGCGCTGGAATCGTAACACAGTGATCTACAATGGCCAGGCTCTGAACACTTTTGCAAATGTGTAACTGAGACTTGCCGATCTGCCAAAGAGCACAACTGCAGGCTCTTGTGTTTGCGCCATTGACAATGGATAATGGCGACCTTGAATATCTGTCATCCCAAATGTTGGTTGTAATTTTTTATTTTGGCCAGTATGATGTCCCATTGTATTTGCACTTGTAACTACCCTCTCTAGAAAGGCAGGTTATATAATGCACTGAACATTCTGAGTATGTCCAGGCGGCTTCAACTAATTCAGCAAATGTTTGTACAAACATTGTTTTTTTTCTGCTGTTGTTGCGCCATGTCATATTAAGCACCGTGGGATCAATGGATCGGCGTTTTAATTCAGTGGCAGCAGAGAGGAGCGAGACAGACATTATGGCAATAATAATTATTACGGAAATAAAAACGCATCGATTTCCTTCGAGAACGGCCAGCGCACACTGTTATCAGGAGAGATGAGTAACACAGGAAACATGCCTAGCCAACAAAAAAAAACAGACAAAAATGGGTTTTCATATTCTGACTCGTTTGAGATTCATACTTAAACTAGTGTGGAAATAACGCTTACTTAGAAATTGAAAAGTATAGATCTCAGTAAAAAAAATGTTGGAACACGATTATCTCTTGAATATAAGCGATATAATATACGCGCAGTGCCACAGAGGCTCTATGTTAATGTGTGCTCGCTGTGTATATACACACAAATGCAAACCATGTAGCATAGATATAAAATGCACATTTAGAAAAAACGCACGCATTTAAATAGTCATTCTTGCCAACCGGAATGATGTAAGTTTTGGCTGCTGATTTATAAACCTATTCACACAAAACCAATATCAAAAGCTAATCACACCCCTTAATAACACAATTTTTATAAAAAAAAATATATAAACAATATTTCCAATAACAATTGGAAGGCAGTATAATGTTTTGAAAATTGGCAGTTGCAAGACACGTAAATGAATAGGAATGACAAGTATGAACATGTGAAAGCATTGAGATGCTTATATAAACGGTGCTACGAGAGTTAATTTCGGATAATTATTGTAATGATTGCACATGAACAAAAAAAAATTGTGTAAGCATCGAAGCAAGTGATGTAAGCAAGTACCTTCTAAGGTCAATGAGATTATTCCTTGAAATAGTGTGTTTAAACAGTGCTGAAGTATGCACACTGCACCAGGTATGCATGTAAGGCTGAGTCGACCTAGGGGAGGCCCAGGACTGGTTCAGATAATTGTCACTGGTGTTGGCCGGGTTCTTAGCGCAGCGCGCAAACCATCGCGGACAAACACACACCTCATTTGCATCATCATCACCATCATCATCATCGTTAAGTACAGTATTTATTCAGTATTTGACGTGAGTTGTTATTGGTCGTAAACAGGAATCGACCTCGGGTTACTGTGTTAGTCGTGTACTTGTGCGGACCCCCGGGCCGCTACTCAGACGGGGAAACAGACGAACCGGCGGACTATGATGGGATAGTTCCATTCGGCTTCGGGATATAGATCCTAAACTAACCTAAGCGGAATGGAGCCATGATGCAGTGGTGTCCGCGGAAACACAAACCCAACGGCCTGGATTTGGTTCCTGGCCACGGCCAACATCAGCAGTGCATGACATTGCTAATTTTTTTTTGTATTTGGCTGCTCTAGAATTCCACGTGATAAGCCACTTCACTGGGCTCTCATTTGTGGCCAGGTCGCTTCTGGAAAAAGAGCTATGCTGTATAGCTCAAACTAGATTCGAAGCTTCCGTGACTACAGGAATTATTCTTTGGTTCTTTCGGTAATGTCACGAAGAAAGAAATTAAATAAAATAATAATAGAATACGATGTTTCGATTGCAACACAAGCAACCATCATCAGGTACAAATGAATAAGAAAACAAACATAGTACACTTGGAAATATAATGCAATACAACACAGAGAGTCGGCCAACAAAACAGTCAACACCCCACCTGGTTGATTACATTCTTCCAAAGATTGCTAAATTTGAGAGAGAGAGAGACAAAACATAGACACGGAGACACACAGACAGACACACAAGCAGAGAGAGACTCACACAGAGACAAACAGAGAGAGACACATAGGCACACAGAAAGACAACGTCTCTATGTCGAGGCTTTACATAGAGGTGGGGGGGGGGCAGAGGGGGAGTTGTGTGAAATTCCTGCCCATAGCGGCCGGAGGAGAGAATGGACTCATAAACAAGCACGGTATAAATCAAATTTAGTAAAATTAGGAAGTGTAGTACAATGCAACACAGAGATTCGGTTAGCACACAGTTAACGCATAGCCTGGTTGATTACGTTCTTCCAAAGATTGCTAAATTAGAAGTTAAGTGCTCTTCTTGATGTAAGGCACGAGTTGCAGTCACACATTACCGAAGTAATTCATGTTTGATTAATCAATTATATAGAGTGTGTTTTATTAGGATTCATTTGATTACATCACTGTGTTAGTGTTCTCACAACATTACCACGGATAGCAGGACATACAAATTCCCAAGTCTTAGCCGGAGCCCATAAGCATATGAGAACCATGCGCGTCGGAGTAGATGCATAATGCGCACACAGAGACATAGATTCACCGTTTCGCCTAAAAATATCATGAAGGGAAACCGCGTTTCGTGAGCGTGGAAAGTACTAAGACTGAAACGACGTAAGAGGAGGTAGAATATTAATGGCCAACTTTTTCGACCCGTTTCAGTAATGCGCACCGCACTCGGTATTCATTAGGTCCGAGTCAACCTCGGGGCATCCCATAAAACATCCGAGTGCCACGTTGCGTGGTCAGTAATAGAAAGGCTGCTATACTGATATACTCATTTGAAAGCTGAGTCGACCGAAGGGAAGTCCAGGACTAGTTCAAATATTCGTCGTCGATGTTGGCCTTGAGTGAGAATCGAACTCGGATCGCCGTAGCGCAGTGCGCTAACCTCTTCACTACCGCCCCCCCACACACACACAGACAAGCAGACACATGCACTCAACACACACCTGTGTATGGGCACGGATCACAAATCAAGTATGCACTCGCATTCAAAAAACAATAACAAGCTTTTCGTTGAAAGGGCATAACACCCCCGATTCACCCGAAGCCACTTACTTTGGAAGTGGCTTTTAATGGCGTATTTCTTGGAATAGTGTGCCTCTTTGTATATTCCATCGTGTAAGCTTCCTCGATTGGACTGTGAGTGCACGCAGGCCTTGCTCTCTCCCTAGCAATGTGAACGTCTACAGGGTTTGTTGATGGAGATGGGTAGTGTCCCGTGGTCGTGTGAGCACTGAAGACACTGTTTTGTGCACGTGCTAGGTGATGTGTAAAAGCGTGTGCGCTGTAAGTGATATCGTGCAAGTATACTTGTAGCAGCACCCGTTTAATAGCGACACGGATATTTACATGATTTGGTTCGCGCGTGTTGTGCATTAACCGCAGATGACACATTAGTGTGCACTTTATTTAATTACTCTTTCCATGCATATAGGTTTACGCATGCACACACACGCACACACTGTTACATTAACGAAATAGGACATTGCGTATGATATTGTTACATCTCAAGTCGAGCATATTTAATGCATAATAACCTACATTAATATGTGATGCATTCACGTGATTCGTAGTTGTTTTTAATCCTTGTTTAATCCTCACATTAATATATATTTAAGATCACTCTGCGTGTGGATTGGGTGTATTCTCCTGTCCGAGTGGAGTTTGCTCCTTGGCTGCTTGGCTCCCACAATGAAAATGCGTTTTCCAAAGCGGCTGGGCCAGACATCCCAAGTAGAACTGCAGAAACGAATATTCTCGAATATTTATGTTTAATTAGATTTCTACAATACAAAAGGTGATCTTAATGAGCATTACTACATAGTCGAGGAATGTTCTGTTAGTGTGCACCTATGAAGTTAATTTAATGTGGTCATGATCTGGTAGGGTTAGAATCATTATTCCTAGGAAATATTCTGGGTTACCCTTTATTAACAGACGCATGTAAAAACAAATGTACACACGCAACCTTCACGCCCCCTCCGCAAATGTTACCCATCCGTTCCTATCGTATCATAACCATCTCAAGGAACAACAAGCATGCATACATACAAGCAAATACGCATGCACGCACGTGCCAGTCCATTCCCGTACCGTACACTTTCAACAGGACACTCAAAACACACGGGCATACGCTTACGCGTGCAAAGTGTGCGATCCGTCGCGTACATTATAGGCAGCATTTTTTTGGGGATTGGATTGCAACCCCTAAATACTAACCCTCCGCTCTCCGCCAGCCCTCCCTCCCACGCCAACCCAGCGTACCCTATTTCCCAGCAGCAAGCTTAATCAAAATGCACATGCCCTGCAGCGGATGGGGATGTCTGTACTCGCACGGCTCCGTCTTTTATCATTCGGAAGCGTGTGTGTATTTTGTGTGCGTTTGTGTGTGTGTGAGCGTGTCTGTCTGCATGGGAGCTTACGTTCTACCCCTCCCCCCCGCCCCTCTCCGGCGTTACACAGTAATTAGAATTGTTAATGCGCTACTGCAATAGCGAAACATGCGGATTGAATATTATTGCGACGCACGGAGTCCTGCGATTTGTTCCGGAGAAGCCAAGGTGGCTTGGTCATGAGGAGCCTTGAATCAAGATCAATTGTGAGCGATTGGAATGACTTTTAACACGAGTTGTTAGGTAGGGGGTCGGAATAGAGAACTGATAGGGTTGGTGTTCAAGATCTTTACAAGTTTCCATTTTTTTTGTTGCTGCTGTTGTTGTAAACGCGACGCTTTAAGATGTCGTTTGCGCAATTCGGATATCAGTACACACCTGCAACACAGGTAAGGCTGAACGGGCGTGTGTCTGTGTGTGTGTGGTAGTGTAGCGGTTAACGCGCTGCGTTACAAACCTGGCGACCCGAGTTCGATTCCCGCTCGCGGCCAACACCACCAGTGACGATAATCCGACCCGGTCCTGGGCCTCCCCTAGGTCGACTCAGTCTCAAATGAGTACCTGGTGCGGTGTGTCGTAAACATCGCTCGCTGGGGGGAGACAAAGGCGGCCGGGCGTGGTGCTTGCCACTCACCCCCGTCGTGTGCCGTTTGCCAGCCTTCAGAGATGCTCGCTAACAGCACTTGCCCCCCAACAGTGTTACAGGCTATACGGGGGATCTTTGTCTGTGTGTGTGTGTGCGCGCGCGCGCGCGGGGGGAGCGGTGGCGCAGCGGTTGAGCGAGCGGGCGCGCAGTGGCGCTCGGAACGCGGGGGTCGAGCTTGTGCGGTGTTTAATGACAAGAACGGCCCGTTCTAGGGGTGGCAACACCACGTTCCTATGGCCGGCTTAAATAGGTGCCAACTGTCTGTTGAATGCTGCGTGGAAGATAGATAAATCGGTATCTTTGTGTATGTGCACGCGCGTCTGTGTGTGTGATCGCTCGCGAATTACACAACGGAGTAACACGCGCATTGCCCTGCTAACCCGGCAAGGCCTCTTTTGAACTGCTGACCGTGCACAACAACGGTGGCACGTGTGTATCTGACTGAACCTGACCTCCTCTAGGTTGACTTAGCCGTAAATTAGTAGTGGTGCGGAGTGTGGTTAGAGGTTAGGGCTCCACTTGATCGTAGTCTTTTGTGTTAAGCTATACTGTAACCTATTATGCGGATGATGACATGCACTTTCCCCGTGTATTTTAAAAGCAAACATTGGGTTTGTGCCTGCGACAAATGTTGTCCAAATTTTACAGACACTGGGAACACATTTGGGGTGCGTGTTGACTTTCAAGAGTAAAAACATGCTGAGAATATGACAATAAAATAACTCCTGTCTCTTTATTAATATTAACATCGTTATCAATATGTCATTAAACTCAACACGGCCATTGCATACAAACACGCAGAGGCCGATGCGTGTCGCGTGGTTTGAATGCAGACAATGGATGATGTGGGATCGAATCGGTATATGGGAGCGGTGGCACAGTGGTTAGCACACTGCGCTGTGAACCCGGCACACCGCAGGTTCGAGTGCCTTGGTCACGGCTAATATCAGTGGCGAGTGCGACCTGAACCGGTGTTGTCGCTCACATCGCCAACCTGCACAGCGCTGCGTTGTGAAAGTATGGTCGAAAAACCACCATGTCCGTTGCGGCCTTCATCCAGCGGTGGATTTACAAAGGGCTGTAAAGTAAGTATTATGGTCTATTAAGTATGTCTCCTTCTGCTGTAAAGAAGTGGACCTTGCTTGGAACGTCAAACTAGATATTTTTTTCATTTTGCTGGCATGTTTGATGGCAAATGTTCAGTTATTGTACTTACACTGCTTATCTATCATACTCTGTATATTTATATATTCACAGGCTACACAAATAATGTGTACACATGTGTACAAGATATTAATTAACAACCATACATTGTTCTAAAACTCTAACTCAACGCTGCATGTATGATTTACAATGCAAGAAATAATTGATGGTTATACCACTTGTCGGTTTGTCGTTGTTAAAGCTACTTTAAGACAATATCAGCGACCTAAGTTCAATCCCTAGCTGTGGTGTACAACAGGAGTTATTGTAATCTGGTCCCCACTAGGTTGACTCAAGCTAAAATTAAAGCAGTGGTGTGTACAATAAAGAATTAAAGCTTTCGTGACTGCATAAAATTACTAATTGTTTTTTCGGTAAAGTCACGGTGGGCCTGTATATGTATTTCTGCTGACTTTGTACCTCGTATTTGTTCACTCTGTCTATGCTGGTATGTGCAATCAAGAGGTTGAACACGAAATTTAACACTCATCTGAATTTCCTGGTCTGCCAGGAAGTGTCTAACTGTGTTGTTGGCCTGACTGGTTATGCTTCACATATTTTTTTCTTAGGTTTGATGAATTTTCGTCTCTCATCTTTTTGTTGTATTTACTTCCATGATTTGTTCTTGACACCTGATGAAGATTGCTTGTGTTGCGGTCGAAACATCGTGATTGATTTATTTTAATATAATTTTATTGTTTTTCTACATACGTGACTTTACCGAAAAAACCAATGAGTAGTGGTGTGTACACTTGCACGGTCTGACAAATAACTTTATTGGAGGTTTAAATTATAAACAAATGTCCACTCATTCTTTGGGTCTTTAGGTAAAGTCGTGTAGATAGTACTCTTTGGTTCTTTCGGTAAAGTCACGTAGAAAGAAAATAGATTAAATAATAGAATACGACGTTTCGATTGCAACACAAGCAATCGTCATCAGGTAAGAATGAATGAGAAAACAAACCTAGTGAATTTCGATTTGAAGCTTTCGTGACTGCAAGGATTCATCTTCTTTGGTTCTTTGGGTAAAGTCACGTAGAATGAGAATAAAATAATAAATTGATAAAATAAAATAACACAATAATATTCTCACGACGTTTCAGCGCTGTCCTACCAGACAGTCTCGTCCCTTCACCTGATGAAGGCCGCTTGTGTTGTGGCCGAAACGTCGTGAGAATTTTATCGTGTTATTTTATTATTTTATTCTCATTCCACGTGACTTTACCGAAAGAACCTAAGAAGATGAAACCTAGTGAACTTCGAAATATAATGCAATACAACACAGAGTGTCGGCTAACACAACAGTCAACACCCTACCTGGTTGATTACGTTCTTCCAAAGATTGCTAAATTTGAGAGAGGCAAAACACAGACACGGAGACACATAGACAGACACACAAGCAGAGAGTGAGACAACACTGAGACAACACAGAGAGAGACACACACATACACAAACAGAGAAACAACGCCTCTGTGTCGAGGCCTTACATAGAGAGAGGGGGGGGGGGGGCAGAGAGATAGGGGGTGGGGTAGAGAAATTAGCATGTCAATGAGAGAGTTGTGTGGAAATCCACCCCATAGCGGCCGGAGAGAAAGAGCAAATTAACCTATAGACAAACAAGCCCGGCAAATTTTCGAGCGAGAAATAGGAACTTTAACACGTAGGTTTTCGCGACCAATATTATTCATAATAAAGGTTTTTGGGTTAGATCATAACCATTGACTGATTACCAATCGATTATATAATTACAATACAACCCCCTCCGCCTCAAATCACTGCACCTGAATTAGTTAAATGATGACGTCACCCTGCCGCTCTATTTAAGACCGGGAGCAAGCGAGGGCTTTACCATTCTGGCGAATTGCCCGATGATGCTGGATGTAATTACCAGCGAAACGTCGTACTCAAACTGTAAATGTTGTGGATTCACTCGTCAACACACCGGTGGGCTAAAGTAGTGAACTATTTGTCTTTTGTCAAGTTGATACTTTTTTGGTGATTGGCCGTGTCGGGTGGTGGAGGGTTACGACACATTTATAAATAACGCGATTTAACCCAAAAACCTTTATTATGAAGAGAAATAGGAAGTTTGAGAAAACAAACTTAGTACAATTTGGAAATGTAATGCAATGCAACACAGAGAGTCGGTTAACACACAGTTAACGCATAGCCTGGTTGATAACGTTCTTCCAAATATTGCTAAATTATAGACAGACACACAAGCAGAGAGAGACAACACAGAGACACACAGACAGAGGGAAAACAAACTTAGTAAAACTTCTGGTTGTACTAAGTTTGAGACAACACTCAAGCGCTGTCTTCCGGACAGTTCTGTTTCTTCACCTGAGGAAGGCTACTTGTGTTGTGGCCGAAACGTCGTGATAATTTTATTCTGTTATTATTATTTTATTTCCATTCTACGTGACTTTACCGAAAGAACCCAGAAGATGAATCCCTGCAGTCACGAAAGCTTTAAATCGAAACTTAAACTTCGTACAAATTGGAAATGTAATGCAATGCAACAAAGAGAGTCGGTTAACACACAGTTAACGCATAGCCTGGTTGACTACGTTCGTCCAAAGATTGCTAAATTAGAAATTAAGTGTGAGTTGTGTGGAAATTCTCCCCGTAGAGGTGGTTCAAACTTGATTTGAAGCTTTCGTGACTGTAAGAATTACTCTTTGGTTCTTTCGGTATAGTTACGTAGAAATAAGAAAAAATAAAATTACATAACATACGACGTTTCGATTGCAACACAAGCAATCATCATCAGGTAGAGGAAACACATAACCGCAGATATATATACAGACCTTAAGTAGAAGGAATTAACACAGATATACCAGGGAATACAGAGGGTTAATCAATAGTTTCCAAATTTTGCTAAACCCTGTTTGATTCAGTGTGATGCTCCGTCTCTCTGTATCCCCTGGTATATCTGTGTTAATTCCTTCTACTTAAGGTCTGTATATATATCTGCGGTTATGTGTTTCCTCTAGCTGATGATGATTGCTTGTGTTGCAATCGAAACGTCGTATATTGTGCAATTTTATTTTTTCTTATTTCTACGTGACTTTACCGAAAAAAACAAAGATTAAAACCTAGTAAACTTAGAAATATAATTGCAATACAACACAGAGAGTCGGCCAACACAACAGTCAACACCCTACCTGGTTGATTACGTTCGAAACGTCGTATTCTATTATTTAATTTATTTTCTTTCTACGTTACTTTACCGAATGAACCAAAGAGTAATTCCTGCAGTCACGAAAGCTTCAAATCACGTAGATAGGCAAAAAATAAAATAACTAAAAAAACTACGATGTTTCGATAGCATCAGATGACGATCGCTTTGTGTTGCGATCGAAACGTCGTAGTTTTTTTGTTATTTTCTTTGAACCTATCTACGTGACTTTGCCGACAGTTGAAGTCAAGATTTAAATGTGCACACATTTAATGACGTTTTTACTTTGCAGAACGGGGCAATTTTTTTTACCATATCTGGGGAGGCCTTAATCCAGCGGTGGATTGGCCAGAGCTGATGATGATGAATGTGGTAACTTGGCAGTCATTACCTTCGCATTTAAACCGATAATTAGTACAGTATTAGCACATATATGTGATATTATTAATGTGTTTCAAACCATTTTCTCTTTCCATGTTATCTGCACATCACCTACACAATCACAACATTTATTACAAGGTAAATATTGCACACAGTATAGGAATAATTAATTATACTTTATCCCAAGTTGCATTTGTAAACACAAAATATTGTCTTCTTGAGCTCATCCCGTCGAATTAGTAAATCTATCGAAGTCTACTTCACGGTGCACGGCATCTATGAACTCTTTTTTTTAAACGCTAAACTATTGTTATTTTTCTGACAGTTAAGGCCCACTCTACTCTACAGAAAGGTGTAGACAATTACACAACATCTATTCCACACGTCACCGCTTCAACCCTAATTATATATCAACGACTGAATTACTTTAAGGAAGACCACTGCTGCATTGTTCATCCATTTTCATAACCCGTTCGTCGAATACATTCGCCATGAAGAAGTGCCATTGGCTGAATCGTCACCGATGATGCATGTGCAGCATTCATTTTGGGACAGTGCTTTGGACGGAGGTGTTGCGGTTTTTGTCACCAAAATGTTGTCAGTGATTTGGCACACCACACCTTTCGAGCCAATGTTGAAGTTAACAGTTTTGCTTAATCACGGTTTACTGGCCAAAACGCCCAAAAACGCCCGGTGGCCAACAACAATCGAGACGTTAAATAATAACAGATAATGTTTTAATTTTCTTGGTTCTTTCGGTAAAGTCACGTAGAAGGGAAACAATGAAATAATAAAAAAAATATTTTTTTTATTATTGCTTAATCACGGTTTACTGGCCAAAACGCCCCAAAACGCCCGGTGGCCAACAACAATCGACACGGTTAAATAATAATAGATCATGTTTTAATAGTTTGATTTAAAGCTTTCGTGACTGCAGGGATTCATATTCTTGTTTCGGTAAAGTCACGTAGGAGGGAAACAATAAAATAATAAAAAATATAAAACAATAAAATTATCACGACGTTTCGACTGCAACACAAGCAATCATCATCAGGTGTGAAAACCACAACAAGAAAATTTGAAAAAAGTGGCGGTTTTTTTAACGTTAGCACCACGGAGAGCGATTTGACAGTTTGTTCAGATGGACGAGTCCATCTATGTTCGGAAAAGAGGAGGGGGGAGACGAAAAATAATGGATGCGGTCTGAAAGTCACCTTAAGCGTATATAATGTATATCATGTTTTAATAGTTCATTATTAATTTTATTGAGCAATGCTGTAATAAGAAAAGTATACGATGGGAGGGCATTCCAAAGTGGAGCGGTGCACGGTTGGCTACGTACGGTGCGAAAGAAGTTCAACATACATACATGCATACATGGGCATAAGCAGAAATATAAGTGTTATGACCTGAAGTGTGGTGGTGGTTGAGTGAGTGGGTCGGTAGGTGGACGATTGAGTGTGTAGCTGGGTGGTTATGCGTTATTTTGACCTGTAGTGTGGTTGTTAAACGCAGTGTGGATGAGGTGAAACAGTCAATTTGGAATGTGATGTATATTAAGGTGTATACACACATGTAGGTTCAGCATTTGTAAATGCTTAGGAATGTTTAAATCTTCAATAATGCATTGATTGCATGTAATTTATGATAGTTATAGTAAATACGCTGTGCACAGGCAGGCCTCAATGTACCCATAATACATTGTGTCTATGCAGTGTACACACTGGGCTGAAGTAAACACAATACTTTGGCAATCATAATGTAATTTGGTAATTAAAGCCATTGTATGCGTTGTATCACTATGCGCGTTACTGGCAGGTTACGCGATGAAATTAGAAAAGTGTTTTGTACGGTTTGACGTCGGATTTGCTTTACAATTCGTATGTCGCATTCAACAGCTCGAAATGAAATAACCAAGTTCAATAGCGATGGAGCGTTTGGCATTTGGGCATGGGTGGTGGTCAAACAGTCCAAAGAAGGAATTGGATTAAAAAAAGGGGGGGGGGGGGTCCGCCTCCAAGCTACAAAAGCCCCAAAACTCTTTTAAATGTAATCTGGCTCCAAGTGTGTAAGGTATAGATGGTATTGCATTATTTTCAAATTCTTGTTTTAAGAAACGTTGCCCTTTCCACGGTATGTTTTGCCGCTAAAATGTTGTCCTGTCACAGACGTAAACGTACACACGAATGTAATGTATTCATTACGGTCATACGTTTTAGTTTAAATATAGTAGGTGTGAACAATCAAAATATGAGTGTTTTTAAACGTCATGATTGAAATGTGTCAATTCCTATCAATTTCCTATCAAGAAGTCGTAAGTTTATTTTAAACATCATCAAGCAGCATATATATAGATTTATATTTTTGGGGCCCTCAAAATCCAGGGTCTCTGACTCTCAAGCGCCGGCGTTAATGGGGCCCCATTCCGCATCGCTATGCACGCCAACTATCAAATCGACTCGTACAGTCGATGGTGCTTATTGTTCTTCGAAGAAGGATACTTCTTCTCAAAATGTTAGCTTTATAACACATGACAGTTTAAGTCAGTGTTCATCATCAAGGTCTAAGGTAGTTTTTATTTTAATGTGTATTGTTACACGAATGCTCGCGCAGTTGTTACATTTGTTAAATTATACTTTTAAAAACTGGGAGCGCATATTTAGTTGTTTGAAGTTCATTCGCGAAAAAAACGACGACGCATTTACATGGTGTCACGTCACTGTGGCAACGTTACATTCCTTGTTTTTCTTCACAATTGAAAGGTTAAAAAGTACAGGTGCAGCCCTGCAATGGCTTACTTATGACATTGCTTGGAGAAGGGCCTCCAATACAGGGAGCTACAGAGAGACTTTGTAGATGGTGTTTGGCCTTCTTTTCCATGCCCTGTAACAATTACATGCAGATGGCCGGATTGCAGAGTGGCAGCGTTCGACGACTCACGACTTGCAAGGTTACGAGTTCAAATCCTGGTCAAGCATCGACTCAGCCTCTCATTTCACCGGGGTTAATAAAACGACAGCCACTTAGCAGGACGTCAATAGTGATCGTTCCACAGATGAGGCCACCTCTTGTCATAGAAATATGGAATTAGCCACCACCGCTATCTCATAGTGGCTAAACGAGATGAGTACTGTCTTGTGCTTAATTTAATTAGGCAGACACACTGGCTTGCGTTAGCAGCAGCCTAGTTGCTCAAGCAAATATAAACATTCATATATATATCTATTTCAGCCTTTTGCATATAAATTATATATTCTGTGAGTGGCCACGGATTTTAGAAAATTAATTTTTAGGTTCAAGTCAACGCATGAAGTAAGCCCTGGCCTAGAATATTTGTAATACTGTACACGGGCCCTTCAAAGACCAATGCACTTATTCCATTATACAATTAGTCCTTAAATACGGGTCTTCAGGCTATGTTTTACTATTACGCTGATGTGATTTTTTTCGGAATGTAGTATTCCAGTTACGTTTTTGTTGTTGTTGTTAATGCATCGCTCTGTGTGCACACCCAATTGCCTATAATCCTATATATTAGATTCGCAATCGCACAGTCCATAAGTATTGCTCGGTTCTAAATATCATGCACTTTGAGACTTCAAGTTCTTGAGATAACATTTCGTACGATTCCAGAGATACGCGCACGTTACAAACTGTGGTTATTATAATTATTTGCTGTCTTAATAAACGTACACATACAATAGCAATGCTAATTATGATAAAACAAGAGTCTTCATGTTGTCACTCAGAGAAAATATCGCATACATCCACTCAATAATATATTTTACTATGCGTTCATCTTTTAATAATTTGAATTGATCCTACTGAGTATTTTATTGTACAATTACATTGTTAATGTGTCCATGTAGTCCACTGGTTTTTTACGTGATGCTTATTTAAAATAAGCTTTAGTTTATACAGCCGCTTGTTCAGTTTTGTGTTTCTTTGTTTATTTACATGCAGTCATGTATATGCATAGAAACTATACACAGGCTTTCACGACCAATATAATGATTCGTGATGGGTTTCTTTTTTGGGTTAGGTCGTGTAAAAAAATAATGTGTGTTGTATACCCCCTGCCACTCGGCACAAACGAGCCAAATGTATCACTGCATCAGCAGCACCGCCAGTGTTGTTGTTGTTGGAGAGCAATCTCACCGCATTTAAATTTAGTACCACGTTTCGCTGGAGATTTACATCCAGAATCATCAGATTGTTAATTGCCTATGTCAGGTGGAGGAGGGTTTACAACACACATTTTTGTTACACGACCTACAACCATTAGAGACACATTATAAATCTCGTGTTGTAATTACAGGCCCTTTATTAGTCTACTGCAGGAGGAAGGCCTCTCTACGCCTATTGGTCATGGGAGTTGTCTGACTATGCTGCACCACGCTCATCAGTGTTGTTTGGCGAACGAGGTATTCAGTACCGATTTAAGATATCACTCACAACCGATGCTAGCCATAGCCGGGAATCAAACTCTGGTCGCCAGCTCAATAGCGCAGTGTACTCCCACCCTCCCACCCCATGTAGTCCATGTACAGCGCTATCATTCACCCTACATCGCAATGCTACATCACGGACGCCTGCTGCTGGGGTTAGACCGCTAGACCCGCAACCGTGATGTCGTGAGTTTAAATCTCACTCGAGGGTCAACATCATCGCCCTGCGATGGATAACCCCAGAAGTCGTTCTGTGGGGACTGTGTTGGAAAACATGTACAAGCACACAACAAAATAATCGTAACATTGTAATTAATACTGCTTTGTATAAGCATACTCTATGCGGTATTCTCCAGATTATGAGATGCATTCCCCCCCCCCCTGAATTTTAAAAGAAAAATGTGGGGGTTGCAGTAGGTGTATGTGTCTGTGTACATGACTTTGTCTGGTGTACATTACCAGATATGTAGAAATGCATTGTCACTGAGCTCAAGTTTGGGGTGAGTTACTTTCTAGAGCATCTTAAAATATGGAGAATATGGTACATCGTTTCTGCTATGAGGGGTTGATAGTTTAGAATGTGGTATTTTTTTTTGCATTTGTTCTACGGAGGGACTGGCCCCTGCCATGGGAATGTGGTATTTCCAACGAAAACTCAGGGCCACCATCGGAGACGATCGCCAACCCAGTGAGACGCGGCGACTTTGAGCCGTTATTTAAACCGTAAGAGCCATCGCTTTGTGTCCACGGGTTGCTTAGAACAATTAGCATCCAGACTTTATTGAAACTGATGCATGCTTTCACCAGAATCCAACGCAGGTTTTTTTTTCTTCTTTCCAGAGCGGATGCGATGTGCTCATGTTTCTCTACCCTACAGACTAATCAGGCAGCTGAATTATGAAACAGCTGCAACGTGCACAGAGTGAGGCTTGGGGTGGTATTGGCAGGTACCGCTAAGATTTCCCGTAGAAGTGACTTTAAAACCACTTTAGCAACGGAAATACACTGGAATTATACGGCTATTCTGACATTTTAACACTTCAGAATGTTCTATATCACAAGGCATTCCTAATGACTGAAGTGAGAGTGAGTCGACATCAACTGCATTTCAACTTGCAACCTCATGAATGCCATTTTGAGTGCTCTGCCAAAGTAAAGAACATGTCCAAAATAATGGAATGTTTAAATTGAAAAAAATATTGATAGAAATTACAGACTGAGGATAATATTATTTTATGACACTGCAAAGCACTTCTAAATATCAAACGTATGGCACATTTCTATTTAAAGTATGCAAATTGTAGAGTATGCACAGCAAAACATGTAACAATACAGTATAACTAAAGTATATTGAAGGATGTGCTGTCACTAAGTGTAAGTAACTGTGTATATGTGTGTGTGGAGTGAGTGGCAAGTGTAGCGGTTAGCGCTCTGTGCTACGAACCCGGCGGCCCGAGTTCGATTCCCGCTCACGGCCAACATGGTGAACCGGTTCTGGGCCTCCTCTAGGTCGACTCTGCCTCAAATTAGTACCTGGTGCGGTAGGTAAACATCGCCACTGGCCACCCGCCCCCTCGTGCGCCGTGTCAGCCTCCATAGGTGCTCGCTAACAGCACTTGCCCCAACAGTCTATCAAGGCTATACGGGGGATCTTTGTCTTTGTGTGCATGGAGTGAGTGGCATCCTTATAGCCGTTTACTGTGTATATGGTGTTATTTTAGCTGTTGCCAAGTGGCTAATTGCAAGTGTTTTACAGCACAGGAGGCACTTTTACTGCCTTGTCGAACAATTGTAAACACGTTTCTTGAGAACAGCGGTAATGTCACGACTGCAGTGAACGCATGCAGCCCCTGTTGCAGAAGTGTGAGCCAACCGTGGACAGAGGTGCTGCTAGGAAGCAATGTTAGCTAAAGGCCGCACTCCCAAATTATTTAAGTAATCGATTATTCGCACGATGACCCCAAACAGTGAGACAGACATCGCAGTTGTCCCTAGCACCGATCTCTTACTGCCATGGCAATAAATATCATATCAGTGGCCACTATTTAACCAGTTAGCGAGGCCCATTGACATGATTACAATTGGGAGATTAATCCGTACAGCTGTTACATGCAGATAGACCGCAAGGCAAGTGGGCCAGAACACTGTTACAACAGGTAAAGCTTATCTTTGCCGACCACACTATTAAAACATTTGGGCCAAAACGACAATTCCCTATCCACTTTACAAGCCTCAACACATCCCATTAAAATAAAAGGTGTGACGGTGGTGTGGCCACGACCCACAACAGCGCGATGAACAAGTCTCATCTCTCCACGAGCCACACATTATCCTTTGATCGTTGCCTTTCCCTACCACGTGAGGCCTCGCAATTGACGGAAAGCAATATGAATCCTTTATTGCAGTGATCTAGGCAAGGGTGGGTGGGTTTTGGAGGAGTGATATGTAGCAAATATGTTGGCAAAAACAACGGGTTTTTTTTTTATGCCGAACAACATGCGCTACGCTCTCGAAAACGCACCGGAGGTGTTGAAGCAAAGTAGTTTTATGCGTTAGTTTTTCCAATCGTAGATTATCATACACAGGGTTAGCTTACCGTTGTAAACGTAGTATCGAATAGCAGCAGCTAATGACACACTGGGAAAAAAAACTGGTGACGTAAACATTTTGTTTTGTTACTTCAGTGGGAAGGGTATCTGTACAGCATGGAGTCGTGCTGGTTTATCCAGAGAGACATTGAAGTAGCGCTCATAGATTGGTGAGCGAGAAGAAAACTTAAATACAAATATTGGGATGAGTCTACAAAAGTCCATCTTGGAGGTCATACATCGAGCGTGTAATTGGTGTGGAATCTGGCAGAGGGAAGAAATGCCGAGGTGTGGTGTGTTGTATGTATGTATGCATGTTGAACTTCTTTCCCACCATACATAGCCAACCGTGCTAATTGGAGGTGCGGGGGAAGGACAACAAACTAAACACAAAATCAGTTCTAAAGAAATTTGTTTTCAATATAGATTTAAAAGTGCATAGCTTCAGCGGTTTCCTAATATCAGAAGGAAGAACATTCCAGACGGCCGCAGAAGCGCGTCTGAAAGCGCGCGATGCAGTCACCGCTTTTGTTCGATGGCTCGCCAGAAGCCGCTGCGAGGGATGAACGGAGTTCGCGTGGATGGTTCATGCTCCTTGAGATCATCGAGGTATTGCGGTTCGTTTGTTGCAAGCGCTTTGTGTGTAATGAGTGCGACCTGTCGTGGTGCCACACACCCGGTCATGGCTCTGGCTGTGATGGCCTTGGTCTCGGTCGTGATCTCGACCACAATAAAAGGCAGCCGTGTCTGGTTTTTCGTCGTGGTGCAGCACAGCTTTACCGATGTCTGTCCAGGTTTGCTCCGCGTGTCGTTTCGCACCGTGCCCATCGTTTCGCTGCACTTGCTGGGTGCTTCTTTTGGAACTATTCACCCAGTAAGCATGAAAATGTTGGGCCAATGTTGGGGGCCAACATCGGTTCAATGGTGCCAACCACGCGCCAACGTTGCACGTTCAGCTGGACATGAATTCAGTTTTTCAAGAAGCTTTGAATGTGTTGCGCGGAACTCCGGACGTCGTTGCTGGCAAACACGTGGCACAACACGAACACACATCGGAAACACGCGTTCTCTTGCAGCTGCTAAAGAGATTGACAAACTCTGCCTTTTCTCTCGTAGCTCGTGTTGCACAAGTCCACTGCTGAGGTGTGCGGTTCCCGGCGGGAGGATGGCATCTGCACGGTTGGAGGCAGGGTTGGGATTGGCCAGTGCCCCATGCAGAGCCCCTTTGACCGAGGGTTATGCGTAGGAGGGCTGGGTGCATTTTCCGCAGCCTCCCCAGCGTACGAAGCTTACCTCTCCTACCACGGACAGCCACCGTCGATATATACGCCGATGGTACGAAGCACCCTTCAAGCACGGATATAACAATGTGGGCGAGAGCCTAACGGGGAGATCGAGGGCGCCGCGGTGGCAAGATGTTAACTATCTCGCCTGGTATACAGGCCATGGGTTCATTGACGACCCTGACGCCTGTATATTTGGAGTTTGCATGTTCTCTCCGTGGTCGCGTGGATTTTTCTCCGGGTCCTCTGGGTTTTCCCTTTCACGTTTTAAAAAACATGCGTTTAGAGTATTTAACAGCTATGATGCCTTCCTGTACACATCAATTGTGGAATTCCCTTCCTCAGTCCATTAGGGCATCTTAGTCTGTTCTACTTTTTAAATCGCGTCTTAAAACTCATCGGTTTTTACTGGCTTTCCCCATAACTTAAGCTTATGTAAAATACTTTGGGGCCTTGTGCGAATTGCTATATAGAAAACCGAGTTTATTAATATATATGGCACAATTAATGATTAATATTATTACTTTTGTCTGGTCGAGTACCATTGTTGTAAGCGCATGCACTTGTACAAGCTCTTTACGACGGAATTGGCCAGTTGACTAGTTCATATTCCAGTCTGCAGTAGACTCGGCCTTTCTGTTGTGGACCTGCAGGCTGGATACGAGCTTGCGGATGGGACCAGGTCGGCTCTGGCCCATGGCTCTTACTGCACCTACGATCCCACACTCTCCCACTACCCCTGCGACAGGTACTGACGGGACGGCCACATTTTCAGCTCAATCGGGTTGGTGGTCTCGACAAGGCCAAGAGCATTGTATGTGCAATGTGTTGGGCACGTGACGTGTGTGTAAGACATGATGGGAGTCGTGACTTCTTGTTGTTTGTAAGCACACTTTTCCATGTTGAACGTAGATGATCAGCCTGCTTACTATTCACCAATCCTTGAAATGTGTGTCCAAAGTTACATTTAGTATAAGATAATACTGCTACCAGAGACGCAAAAGTCCAAAACATTTGTTTAAAGAAACTACCAAGGCAATGTGTATTGGCATGTCTGTGACATGCACTTAAAGCTTTGCTAATGATAAAATACATAATTGAAAATGACAGTCATGTGACTCTCAAGATGCTACTTCAGTGCCCTCTAGTGATACCACTGGAGTATGACTTCTAAAACCTTTGGTGAAAATTCCACATTCCCCTGGCAGGGATCAGAAAGTCTATTCGATCATTAATGCTGACTTCTATGTAAAGGGGATACTCATTTGCGTCATCCAAGATGATGTATTTGGTATAAACTCAATATCCCTCTTCATGAGACCTTGACCTCCAATGTGTGTGTGGTCATTTACAGCTTTGGCTGACCATTGTCTAAAAGTTGCCAAATGTCCAGTGATTTCAGAAATGCTGTCTGAGGGCCTCCCCGTTGAAGCTTTTCTGAGCATCGGGACTTTGTCTCTAGTTTTAAATTCTTCTGGTCTCGTGCTCAACTCACGTTTCTTGCAAAGGGTCGGGGCTATCTGAGTCGTCGGAGGGGCTAGATGAGCAGTGGGAGGGGCTAGCCGAGCAGTAGGAGGGGCTAACTGAGCAGTTTGGTGGAGCTAACATGATATTGAACCCCAAGACAATTTAACTCTGTAGGCAGGGCTAGTAACGGAGCAGGCATGGCCATGTACAAGTGGGCAGCGTTGAGAAGGGGGGCAGGTAGGGCCGGTGGCTCACAGTTGGGTCCTCGGTGAGCCTCTCGGAAAAAAAAAAGTGTCGTCGATCCACCCTTAGGTACGGCGCCGCAGAGGCGAACGTCACGCGGCGCAAGAACGCCACTCGCGACGCCACGGCCACGCTCAAGGCCTGGCTCAACGAGCACCGCAAGAACCCGTACCCCACCAAGGGGGAGAAGATCATGCTGGCCATCATCACGCGCATGACGCTCACCCAGGTGGGCGGTTTCATTCAAATCTGTGAGCGACGTGATGACCCATCATAGCGGGGAAAATTAATGCAGGTTTTGGCAACAAATTGCTTTAACAGCAAGCAAAAGGTGTGTAGTGATTTCCAGAAAAGCTCAGCCTCGTTCAGTTCTTTTGAGGTGGCGGCCTGGATAAGGCAGAGAGCATTTGTGCGTGCAATGCACATCTTTGTCTGTTGTTAAATCTAGACGGGTGTACGTGTGCACGTGTGCGTGTGGGAGGAGTGGTGGTGCAGGCGTAAGCACACTGCGCTACGATCCAGGCCACCTGAGTTTGATTCCGATCGACAGCTAACATGAGTGATGAGTAGGTTCAGAACTTGTCTTGGGTCTGCACTAGGTTGGCTTAACCTTTACTAGTCTGCTGCGCTATTTATCCAGCCACCTGGGTTTAAGTTCCACATTGGCTGCGACGAACCAACACACTGCCATTGCACCTTTATCTCCGTCGCTTGGTTTTGCACGAATCTGTTCAGAGCTTCACGTGAGCCCTTTCATTCAGATCTCCACTTGGTTTGCCAATGCTCGCCGACGTCTTAAGAAGGACAACAAGATGACGTGGACTCCCCTGGGCAGCCACAGCCGGGACGAGAAGCAGCCTGAATGTGACAGCAGCCACGCAGGTTTGTTCACCATGACAACTGTTTACCGGTAGCAGGAATCGATGGTTGCAAAACGTGTTGCTGGTCGAGGCATTGGTTAGAGAATGCAACTCGAAATCAGAAAACTTTTTTTTCCAACAGTGAATTACTTCCTCTTGTTGAACATAGTATATGCAATACCGTAATATCGAGTAAGCATACATACACCACCATTGCACTGACGTATCGTAGTGACTTTCACGTTCCTTTTTTGGCCGATTTGATCTTAGTTCACGTTTTAGAAAGGAACGGTTACTACATGGACTTCGTGAAGGTTGTCTTTTCCCACAATTGTGAACATCGTAAATTCAGCAGAGGCCTTGAAGACATCCATTAAACTTCCCCATAGGCAGTTCTTTGGCTATACGACCTGTATGAGTTGCTATCTAAAGCCGTGCCAACCCATTACGAACAAATAATTGTATCGGCTGCAGAAGGACGGAAGGCTGAGTTGAACCCCCAATCTTCAGTTTAGCTCACAGCCTTGCGATCGCGAGCCAAGCATTCCAACCACATTGTGACTTGATCAGATTGATTTGAAGCTTTCGTGACTGCAGGAATCCATACTCTTTGGTTCTTTCGGTAAAGTCACGTAGGTATCAAATAAAATAAATCACGACGTTTCGGGCGCAACACAAGCGTCCGTCATCAGGTGGGAAAGCCGTGGTCTGCTGCTGAGGCAGACTGTTTTAAAACGGTTTGAAATGGGTGTAGCTCAAGGGTCAAGGAGAAGTGGGCGGGGCTAGTTATGTTAATGTGAGAAATTAGCATGTAACCAGTTACATGCTAGTAACCAGTTACATGCTAATGTTAATGTGAGAAATTAGCATGTAACTGGTTACATGCTCATTTCTCACATTAACATCACTAGCCCCGGCCACTGCTTTATGACCCTTGAGCTACACCCATTTCAAACCTTTTGAAATAGTCTGCCTCAGCAGCAGACCACGGCTTTCCCACCTGATGATGGACGCTTGTGTTGCGCCCGAAATGTCGTGATTTATTTTATTGTATACCTATGTGACTTTACTGAAAGAACCAAAGAGTATTGATCAAATTGTTATATGGATTGCGCATACACACACAATTTTCACTTCTTTATCTGCAGATCAACATGAGGACAATGGTGATGACTCTCGACTGATGGACGAGGGGGACGAGGGCAGAGGCGATGACCACCGAAGAATTTTCAGCCCAGCCACAATGAGCAAGCGCTCGGTGTCCCCTACAGGGAGGCACAGCAGCAGCAACAGCAGCAGCAGCGACAGCAGTGAGAGCAATCTTGCCCTGACTGTCCAACAGCACGCACCGCCGATCCCCAACAGCTGCCGCCACCACCACAGCGACGGCGACGACGACAAGCAGCACCTCGCCGGCCACTCGAACGGTGGACATTGCGGCGTGACGGGAGACGGCGGTCTTATCGATGGCGCCACCTGGGAAGGACGAGCCGAGCAGAAGCCTCCGGCCGCAGACAAACCCAAGATCTGGTCCCTAGCTCACACGGCGACTGCTCAGATGGGCGAGCAGAGCCGCTGGTCCCCGAGGCCTGGCTCGGTGAGCGCCCTGCCTTACTTCGTCCCGCCGCCGCCGCCGCCACCGCCGCAACTTGCCGTTGACTCCGGGGGCAATCCCTCCACGGGCATATCCCCCGTGGAGGGATTGCGATGCTGGGCGAGCGAAGCCTACCAGGGAGGCTTTTCGGCGGCGGGAGATCTGCTGTGGGGAGGCGATGGCGGCGAGAGGGGATCGTCGTTCTGGACCGACGGCGGTGGCCTGAGGTTCAAATTGGCCGCGGAGAGGGGCACGGATGGCGCTGGGCGATCATGAAGTGCCCGGCCTGGCTTGATGCGGTAGTGACTCGGCGCCCTCTGCAATGGTGCGAAAGGGGGCTTCAAGTGTAAAGAGGATGCCTTGAGGCTTAGAATTTTAAGAATAGATCTGCCTCATAGGAACATAAGGCAGATCTGAAACATGGTAAGACCAATACCTTGGCTGTGGCTGATCATTGTTTTGGTGTGGTGGGCTCACACGAAATTGATTTCTCTAAGACGAAGGTACTTTGCAAACCCACTGGCTATCAACAAAGATTCGTTCATGAAGCCATCCATATATACAGACATAGACACAATTTCAGCCGAGAAGATGGGTACACACTTAACAATCATTGGAAGGACGTTATCAACCAGTTTAAGCCATAACTTGCTGTGATGTTCCCATCCTACCACCTTCCGATGTTAGTCGTTATTTTCAGCTCTCCAATTTTACATTAACAGGTTAAATTTCTCACACAAACACAGCCACCTTCGCTCGCAGACCTCGGGGTGGCAGCGGCTCTGTGATCCTACATTAGCATGCGAATCTCTCACATTAACATAGCCACCTCAGCGCACTCGCCGTGGAGGCCGCTCACCGATCTTACATTAACATGCGAATCTCTCACATTAACATAGCCACCTCAGCGCACTCGCCGTGGAGGCCGCTCACCGATCTTACATTCACATGCTAATCTCTCACATTAACATAGCCACCTCAGCGCACTTGCCGTGGAGGCCGCTCACCGATCTTACATTGACATGCTAATCTCTCACATTAACATAGCCACCTCAGCGCACTCGGCGTGGAGGCCGCTCACCGATCTTACATTGACATGCTAATCTCTCACATTAACATAGCCACCTCAGCGCACTCGCCGTGGAGGCCGCTCACCGATCTTACAATGACATGCAATTTTTTTGCCTGGCAGCCCTTTCATTGGTGGAAAGCCACCACGAGTGGCACCGTGGACCATCACTTATATTAACATTTGCTGCTCCGCCCATGCCGCTGACACAACAATTTGCCTTCAGAGGTTAACCCCCTATTCCTGATGACGACCGCTTGTGTTGTGATCAAAACGTCGTAGTAGTTTTTTTGTTTGTTTTGTTATCTGAACCTATCTACGTGACTTTACCGAAAGACCCAAGGAATAAGAATAGAATTGTTGCTGATTTATCCAGCATAGCCACAGTAAGGACGAAAACTTTTTGAGGAGGGTCCTGATATCATCACCAATGACATTGTTTCTAGCTATGGGAAGAAATGGGAGAAACCTGAGGAAGAACATACAAAGCTGCACAGAGGAAGGGGCCGGAGTCAGGAATCGAACCCAGGGAGCTTTTTGCCGCGAGTCAAGAGTGTTACCACTGCACCAGCCTGCAGCCCCATTGGACCGATGGGTGGACACATGCGAAGTGGTGCGGCGAATGCTTCTCGTCTTGAATTTGTTGGTCGGACCCATACCTCCACAATGGAATGGTACACTCCACAAGCAGTTCTTTCTGAACAGTTTTGTATTGGATGCAATGCTTTTAAATCACTGTTTACAAAATAAATCGCCATATTCTCAGGATTATCAGATACACTTTCTCCCCCTATATTTTACAGCACAGGTTGAAGGTCGTCTTATAATCCAGAGAATATATTCCCTTTCAGAAAACATGTTTTAACCTAGTTGTTCAGAATAATCGTCCAGAAGACATCTCTCTCCATATTAAAGCAACAGGTTTTATAATAATCTAAGAAGACTTTCCACAGTACTGTATTTTCCTCATTATGAAACACACTTCTATCAAAAATGACCCGTAAGTTTTGGTCCATCTTACTTCCTGGAGCATCTTATAATCTGGAGAATACGATATTTAGGCAGGGGAGCAATATTGTTAGAGCACTCAACTCACAATTGCAAGGTTGTGAGTTAACATCTCAATTGGTAGTTGACTCAGCTCATCATCTCTATTGGAATGATAACATAGGTGCCACTTTGTAGAAGCAAACTGTGGCTGTTTTATGGAAAGACTCATCCCTGCCATGGGAATGTATAATTTCCACCACTAGTTCAGACTATCATGGGGATGAGTTGGATTGCCTCGACCCCTTAGTTAAGAATGGAACAGTCTTAATTATATTTCCTTTGCATCCTTTATATGATTGGTATGAAAACCTTGGAATATTCCACTACTTGCAAAGGGGGTAAGGTGATGTATCTCCAAACCCGTTCCATGAATTAACGTTTCTGATTGCAATAATATTTTTTCAGCTTTCCAGTTATTGACAATAAAACCAAATAAGAACACAACCCTTTTGAATTTTCAATAAAGAGTATCTGTGATTTATTTAATGAGTACATTGGTACAGATGATCATACACAAACGTTGTGCAGTCTCGACTTTTCAGCTGGGTTATTTTTAATGTACGTATTTAATCGATTGCTTTTTGTTTAGTTGAAACCACACATCGCTAACGTGGTATAAAGCCAGCCAAAAGTAAATAAAACACTTTAAATAAACTACTCGTTTCAGCAACGCATGATTATGGGCAATTTTGACTGCTGCAAGTACCCCATTGTCGATTTTGTATTGCTATGTTTTGTTCATGGAAAGAACAAGGCCACGAATAATTGGCACAACACCGACTTTCTGTGCTACCTCTTAGAAGTTGGTCAAAGCAGGCAGGTGTCTCATATACCCTCCCCAACCCAGAGCGTCCACGAGGGTTCATAACGCTCCTGTCACATCAGTGGGCCAGTAGTGGTGAATATGGTTGTCACCTGTCCCGGTTTTCTCAGGATCATCCTTTTGCAGAGGCAGTTGCTGTCCTGAGAAATCTGTCAGTTGTACAGGGACATTCAAGGTCTTTTTTTTTATTGGGTGCATAAAAACTATATATACACACTCAACGCATTTAGATGATGAGCTATGAAGCTGTTTTGCAGATGTCCAGTCAGGGCGGATCAGCAAATTACAAAAGCAAGCAATACAAGAAACGATTTGAGTGATGACTAGATAAAATATCAGCAAGTCACTTAAATAAATAAAATATATCAGTACAAATTGCATGAGTACATCCATTTCTGCTGGGTTTTTTTTCAAAACTAAATGCAAGCTTGGGGCAAGGCAGCAAAACGACAACAAACCCAGTCCCAGACCACACCAAGACAACAACACACAATCTCTCAATAACATTGCACATTAAAATTGAACTTTATATATGGGTAAGGAACTTCTGGAATTGTTATAAATGCTTCTTCCTATGATTCGTCCTGAATTTGTTTGTATTGCTCAGAGGTGGCAAACCTACTGTTGAGACCTTTGTCCAAATACAGGGAGCTGCCTGTAAGAAATGCAGATTTGTTATTTTAAATTCACAATTACTTAGGACAAGCCCTAGTTAATATGATGATATCAAGTAGAATTCCATCGCGGGATGACACACTTTGTTGAACTATAATTTGTGGTCGCTTCTGAAAAAGAGCTATATAGTTCAGTGGGCCTTATCTGATAACATTAAAATTGTTATAGTTCATGCACAGTACTTGTGCTGCACTTACGCATAGTACGGAATTTATAAGTGGCCACATACACAAGATTTGTGGCAGATATGTCTGTTAAACCTGGATTCATGAGCTGGGTGTATGATAAAAAAAAAAAAACACGAATGGAGAACAATGAAGAGGCAGGAAGCAGAAGTGGGAGAAGGACACGTTCATCTTGGTACATCTAGAGTGTGGAGACAGCACACTGAGGGTGGCTAGGTCTCTATCCACTGCTGGAGGTGTAGAGTGTGGAGCCACCACACTGAGGGTGGCTAGGTCTCTATCCACTGATGGAGGTGTACAGTGTGGAGACAGCACACTGAGGGTGGCTAGGTCTCTATCCACTGATGGAGGTGTACAGTGTGGAGACAGCACACTGAGGGTGGCTAGGTCTCTATCCACTGCTGGAGGTGTAGAGTGTGGAGCCACCACACTGAGGGTGGCTAGGTCTCTATCCACTGCTGGAGACCTAGAGTGTGGAGACAGCACACTGAGAGTGGCTAGGTCTCTATCCACTGCTGGAGGTGTTGAGTGTGGAGCCACCACACTGAGGGTGGCTAGGTCTCTATCCACTGCTGGAGGTGTACAGTGTGGAGACAGCACACTGAGAGTGGCTAGGTCTCTATCCACTGCTGGAGGTGTAGAGTGTGGAGCCACCACACTGAGTGTGGCTAGGTCTCTATCCACTGCTGGAGGTGTAGAGTGTGGAGCCACCACACTGAGAGTGGCTAGGTCTCTATCCACTGCTGGAGGTGTAGAGTGTGGAGCCACCACACTGAGAGTGGCTAGGTCTCTATCCACTGCTGGAGGTGTAGAGTGTGGAGCCACCACACTGAGAGTGGCTATGTCTCTATCCACTGCTGGAGGTGTAGAGTGTAGAGACAGCACACTGAGGGTGGCTAGGTCTCTATCCACTGCTGGAGACCTAGAGTTGCATGCTGGCGAGTTTCGCCGTTGATCCAGTCCTGGCTAGGCAGTGGTATCCGGAGTTCCTCACACCCAGCGAGTTCCGGTCAGGGGCGGCCATAGGATCTACAAGCTGCCTGCCCAACCCACGAGTTGCCCATCAGAGAGAGAGAGAGTGTCAAGATGAACAATGCGGCTACCTCTCCTGACGAGCCCAGTGCAGCATGGACGTGAGTTGATTGCTGTGTGGCTTACAAGTCAGGGTTGTGGCGAGAATCCAACGTGAGGAATTTGGATGCTAAACCAAGGACGCAACCCACACCACGCCACCATCATCATCATGGTCTATGGGCAGATAGCCCTTAGGCAACCACTGCATATTTCGTCGTTTGTTGTTTCCACTCTCCTCTGTCTTGTGCCAATATGCTCAAGTAGTGCGACACATCTCTCTGGCACCAATCTCTCATGTCGTCGTCAAACCATTATCTGCGAGGTCTTCCACTCTTTCCGGTTCAATCAAATTTTTGCGAGCAGCAAACTTTTAATTTTCCGTTGTTGCCCATGCTACATATGTATCCAAATAGTGGAAGTTTCCTTTGCATCACCAACTGCATCAGATATTTTTCTACGTGCCACCATTGTCCTACTTCTACGTTGGTCACTCTTTGGGTCCAACTTGTATATGCAGTGTCCTTCTGGAGCAATACATTTGGAGTGCCACTACACGAGGCATTCAAATTAATTAAAAATAATAGGAAACTTACAAGTTAAAATCCCAGTCGGACGTCAACTCAGCCGGGAAAGTGAACAGTGGTGACTGATGAAAAAATAAAAGCCTGCCACGGGAATGGAGAATTTCCACCACAGGTTCATAGCTGCCAGTGCAAAAATAAGTGAATCCCACTATTCCTGTTTGAAAGGAAATGCGTTGACATTTGACTCCCTTGACAGACAAGTTATCCCTATTGGCATTACACCAGTTATAAGTAATATCTATGAACATTTAGTAACAACAACAACACAACCCCCCACAATTATTGTAAAAGTTGTAAACTCATGCAAGCCAACGTTATCAACTAAAGTGCTGTTACCGAATCATACACACCAAACTGCCAAACTGATTACTATGTTTTTTTTCATTCAAGTAACATATTTTAATGTGGGAACCGTAGTCCAGATTTTAAGCTGAGCTTTACCATAGCTCAGTTTTTTGGGTCGATGTTCTCTTCCGTCGTTCACGACACACCAGTGTGCACCACTCTACGATGCGTGTGACGGTACGCCGTGTGTGTGAAGCTGGCCGGCATGGATAAACATTATTTCCTGTTGTATTTTGTCAGATTAGCGCGTGTAAGTCCTTAAGAGGATCGGAAATGGCTTATATGGTTGTGGGACTTAACTGCGGTAAATACCGCACGTAATTTGTAAATGCCCCGCTCTGAAAATTGCACTGAGCATTTGGTCCTGCTTTGGCCACGGCTGAATTCAGGGAAAGAGCACCGCAGACCCGCTGACAATGGGAAGAGGCTTTTCAATGGTGAATAACAGCTCCGTTGTGAAATCGTAGCCGCTAGCTTTAATATTGTATGCAACTGTTGGTTGTGATTTTTCACGCAATGAATAACGCTGTGTACGATAATAGTAATCCAGTGGTCAACTGGCAGTGGGTGGTGTTGGTCACCTCCATTGGTGGCTTTGAGCCAGTGGGTGGGAATTCCACATTAATATGGCAGGCACCTGTTTTATTAGACCAGCTGCTGTTGCCTATATGTTAAAGACTGAATTATATGCAAGCCAGAGTGCACAAAGTATGTGGTAGTGTATACTTACGTTGGTGACACAACGCCAGTGATGAAAATTCCGTATTTCTATGGAAGATTCCATTATAGTCCAAGGATGATCACTCTTGACTTCCCTTTGAGGTATGGAACTCATTGCCATGCTGCATTTGGAGAAGTTTTCTGCAAGAGCTGATACACTGTGAGAACTGAAAGCGTAGCAGACAACGGCCCAGTGGAATTGAGCCAGCTATTAAAATCCAATAAGCAAAACAAATAATAATAATCAGTTTGAATATCTGATCACGTGCATCGATCGTGAGACTGCCTTTTGGCGCCTAAATGCCCAGAGCACGTTGCGTAATGTCTCACTGTCCCAATGAGCAATGTGGTGGCATTCTTCTCGCTCGGGAGCCCCACACGAGTAGTTAAACTGCACCATTCACGTTCAGATGGCTTCGCTCTTTACTTTACACAAATGGTCATCATTTTGTGGAATAGCATAAAATAGCACAGTTGGCATGAAACTTTTGAAAGAAAAAAAGATATGGCTAAAAACACATGCAATACGGTCGTGATAAAAGTAGTGTTTCAGTTTAATATGCATGGACATTCACCCCGTTTAACCAAGGTCAGCAAGGAACTTAGATGCAGCTTCTTTGCATTCACGCATTCTATCACGAAGAAGGGCCCTCATATGACATAGGTTTAATACGGAAAAAAATGTCTTATCTTGCCACTGCCATTATGACGCCATCCAATAACGCACCTTGCTTATGTTTGATGGATTTTTCAAATATACTGGATGTTGAATAGTCTTCCCATGAATAGACGAGTCTTCACTATTCGAACATTGGATTTGCCACCACTGGCTCAGGGTCTCTAATGGAAATGATCAACGTCTATACATTGATTAAGCCAAGAGGTAATTTTATTATTTAGAATGTAGTTTGGAGGAGGTTAGGTGGCTCAGTCAGAGGACTTTTTTAGCAAAGCAATTGCGATCCTGAGATCAACTCTAACCAGTCACAAAGCATGAACTGGGTTCTTCAGCTTAGTCAGTTGATTGCAACAGCCTGGCCATCATTGAGAGCCAAAAACGCCATCATATATATACACATTACTTAATTGAGCTTACTTGAGCTCTGAGACTTTAGAATTTTGATAGTTCGACATGTGACAACCATTCTCTGTGGAGCGTTATAGGATGCACCCCTTGTGTGGATAGAAGACCTTTGCCATACGTCGAGTTCCCAAGTGTACTTTCTTCATCTTGTGTCATTCTGCCAAAAGCAAAATTAATTGATATAATTGAGGACCCCACCCACCCCCACTTCCCAATTAAACGGTGGCAGCATGCATTTCTCACATTTGTCTCACATTTGGATACACTTGAGTTCACATGTTGACTGGGCTCGACTTGGCCCACCATTTTGATTTAAAGCTTTCGTGACTGCAGTGATTCATATTCTTGCTTCTTTCGGTAAAGTCACGTTGAAGGGAAACAATCAAATAATAAAATATCATCTATTTGTGGGAAGTCAACAGTGGCTGTGCTATAAACAACTGAATTAAATTCAAGTCAAAGTGTATCCCTGCTCAAATGAGGGTTGTGTGGTGCTTATTGCCATTGGCAGCGCTAATCCTATTCTGGAAATTCCACATTCCCAAGGAAGAAGACAGTTAACTAAGATGACAACTACTGCTGACGTCCCACAAAACGTTCCGACGGTACGACTGGAATTTGAGGCCATAACCTTTCAATTGGGAGTTGAACACCTGAACTATGGTGCCACCAAGACGGATCATTTACATTGTTTTACAACAATGAGCGTTGACATCAATTACATGATAGTTTAAAGGACGCAACTAAAGGCCCCCCTCTGACACCTGCAAAATAATTGACGGTCACATGCCTCATCAACTTAACTGCCGGCAGCCAGTGCAGTATTTGTGCATCATGTCATCATCTTTTAAAAAATATGTTCCTATATCCGGGCTTTTCACATATCCGTATGTATCTCAGTCGTGCACTGAGTCGGATTTTTCGATTTGGCATTGCGTTGGAATGAGCGGGGACAATTCTCATTGCTGAAATAGATGAAGGTGCAACACTGCGCGATTATTCTCAAACATCTGTCCATTCAGAACAATTGGAGTGACCGATTCAGGCACGTCCAGGAAATCCTCGAATTTAAGCGTATTAATTTATCTGCAATCATATTTGCTCGAGAGTCCTCTGTATTTGCTGCCTTACCCTCCAAGCAGGGCAAATCTCCCCCCCCCCCACCCCACCACCCGATACATAAAATGAAAAATGAAAATGTTCCTCCATCTGTGACGCTTCACCCCCCGCGCCCCGGCCCGGGTTGCAAGCAAAGCCTTGGCTGAACGATTAGAGCAACAAAAAAATCAAACAAACGAGATGCGGAATTAATACGGACGCTCATGCAGGATCTGTTCTATATGCAATGCAGAGTGTTAGTGCACGGACTACATATGGGTTCGCCTTCAAGAGAGAAAATTAGATTCATGTCCGTTTCAGCTTTATTTTCCTGTGCTGTTTCGATTTATTTTGTTCCCATTCTTTAAATCCTCACGGAGCATTGTCAATCTCGATAAAAATGTAACCTGGACGATAATAATAATAGCATGCAATGACTTCCTGCTTACACGAATATGGGCATTAGTACTCCGCTTCACTAGTAGCCCTGCTGGAAATTCCACGTTCCTATGATGGAGGCCATTCTCTCCATTGCCCATTGTACATTGTTTTACGTGACTTATCTTTATGCATATAACTATATTACAATTTTTGTAGCTCTTAGAAAACCTACATAAAATTGTATGTATTTGAACAAAAATCGCTAAAATATTTGAATTGTGGCTTTGCAATGTCTAGAACTATAACTCTCGCTTATTAATTGGTTATCCGCTGGTTTTGTACATTTCTTACTATCGCAATACTTATTATCCAGGGCCTCCTTTGGAAACAGAGACATGAATTCCAAGGGTTCGTGATAGTTAAATACTGTCCGGAAAACAAAAGACAAAAACAAGCACAAAGAAGCAGGGACAGATGCACGCTTGGGGATTCGTTTTGAGACAGGAAAGAGGAGGACATGGTTTAGAGAACATACACAGGTTAATGAGATCATTCAGACTTAAAAAGACGGAGTGGGCTTGGGCAGGATAAGTCGCTCGCTAGATTGCCAAGAATAATGAGGGAGTGTCAGCCAAGAAACTGAGCAGAGCGGGACCACGTCCACTGAGCAGATGGAGCGATGAAATGAGTTAGTGTGGAAGGTGCCAGGTGGATCTTTACATAGCAGATTCGTGACGGATGGTGGTGGCATGGGGAGGCCTTCATCCAGCAGTGGATTGACCGTGGCCGATGATGATGATAATGATGATGATGAAATAAAGTACATCGTTATTTATGTACAATCCACCATCCATGCAGACAAATGTCTGGATGACAGTAATGGGTCGCTGAGTTCAGCTTCAGTGTTGTATTCCTGTGCTGTCCATTCTGGTTTATAATGGCTTGTAGGAAACAACTGCAAGTTTGTTTTCGTAAATGAACAAAAACAACGATATTGTTGCTGTTGTTTCATTCACACTGTTAGGGTTCTTGGCTGAACTTTCTGAAATTCAAATGTAACCGAGGCTATGTTATTACCCTACTTTAAGCACTGTGCGCTTTCTATTAAGCAGTGCTAAGAGTTCATTGTCTAGTGACGTTCATACAAACCGAATTCCCAGGAATATTGTTAGCGTCATAATAATTTCATTGCACTTGCCAGAAAAAGACGGGTGAACATTGGTTGCAAAATCCACAATGCCCATATGTTCTGTAAAGAATTGTAGATAATTAGTCCTTGTAATAAATGAGGCACGTTAGATCGTGGTTGGCACGGTGGTGCTATGGTTAAGAAGAACCTGGCAACGTGGATTCGATCCGTGGTCACGGCGAGCGTCGGTGGCGAGTGATATCCAAACCGATACCCTAGGGATCCCCTCTTCACCAAAACCAGCACTGACCAGCGCGGTGAAGTATGACAAAACAACCTCATGACCGAAAGGCATGGGGAGATCATCATTGCGCAGTGGTTTAACCAAGGGCTGTACGTTCAATTCATTTGTTAATTTACTTACGGTTATATATTACAGTAAACATGTATAAAATAAGCATTTACTCAACCGTAGGGCTTACGAGCTCACATTCAGTTAAAGCCCCGTTTACTTGGTCCGTCTTAACTCTAGAGTCGATAACATTTGTACCACATTGTGCGAAAGTATTACAATTCTGAAAACTGTAATAAAAAAACATGTAATTATATGACGCAGTATACATTTTCACGATTTTGATGATCATTATGATACAAAATTTCCGTAAATTTGTAATTGCATTCAGCATTTTGTTGTAACTTTTTTTGTACTTTGCTGTACTTCAAGTACGATTAAGTTATTTGGCTACATTAGGCTCAGCATAAGCATGTCATGAATCTTCTGAGCACTGCACACATCTTGAGCACGTTGGCAATTTGACTCGACGATGGATTTGATGGTGGAGCAATCGCTAACAGTGGGCGTTTGTCTATCCCGGTGTCTTTTGTTGCCGTCACCTTGCGTGTGAATACAGTTTTTATAAAAATATATAATGAGGATATTACATCGCCCTGTGCCGTGGAACTGATAGTGCGAGCGGTTTCCCATTGTTTTGGTGCAAAATGTACCAAAAAAATGTTTAACAAGCAATTACTCGCTCACGCCACTGTCCGTGGCAGTGTCTCCGCTACAGGGAGCTCTCGAGAACCCCGTTGGAGGGTTTTTGGCCGACTCTATCCCACCGCGCACGATCTGCCGATCGACTAACTGTGATCAACCCATTTGTCCTGCTGCTGGGATGACAGAGGTGGATGGGACATATAAAAACAAAAAAAAACTGGCCCCCTTTTTTTCGCGACTGCCACGCTGGGATATCGCAACGGCGACAATCTGGATTGCAAGTCCAGTGTGATGCCCATTGCCTTACGGCAGCAATCCCTCAATAGCTGTACACGTACGACTGTAGAAGTACTGGACCGTAATTTGCAATCAGAAGTGGCGGTGCTCATCTGGATTGCTGTCCCCTGAACCAGTGGTGGAAATTCTGCATTGCTCTGGTGGGGGGGGAAGGGGGCATGAACATTGTAACCAGGACGAAAAGGGTCTCGCACGTGCAAGCTTTCACTGACTCTCTACAACATGCGTCTGTACTCGCTTCTGAGTGTTTCCGTCGCGAAAGTGATGGTGTCACAGGAAGCGCTCGAGACGTCGGCCCGCCAGGAGACAACAGGGCTCCCATCGCGGCCCCGACAGACGGGGGGAGGGGGCGGGGAGTCGCCGGTTCTACCTAAAAAAAAACACATGAATGGCAACAACTTCAATTGCGCCGTAACGTGGCGAGGTGATACGAGGGCGCCGTCGCACGGCGGTGTCCAGCGCACACGGAGGAGGAGCGAAAGTGAACCGTGGCACTGACGGACTTGCTGTACTGCCACACCCTGCCGGGCCGGCCCGCCAGCCAGCCTGCCCGGTAATTTGACAGCGCCCAATGATGCGCTCCGGCTTCGGGGACGCGCGATCTCCACCGCCACGCCACCGCCGCCGACGTGTCATCGCAAAGTGGCTCCTTCGTGCACCTTGCAGGCATGAGTAACGGACTTTGATTTGATTTGGGTTGATTTGCACTGCCCAAAAACCCTATTGTTGGGGCCTGAATGGCGACTGTCAAAAAGCATTATGATCCGATGGGATCCCAGGACCAAGGTCACTTGGCCACGGGCAGGCTGTTTAATTCATACGGGGTCACGCGGTGATGCTGGTCTGTCCCCCTGACCCCTGTTTGACCCAAGCATCTGCTCGTATTCGTGTATCCATCGTGATGTGGTCATAACACTCTTGCCGTGCAGAGTGGAACCGCTGCCCAGTGCTAAGCCCACCACTACAAAGTGTATCTTAATCGATGACCTTTGTGCGGTATTCTGGGATTATGAAACAAGGTGGTGGGTGTGGGGGGGGGCTGTTATTGTAAGAGGAGGTAGGGGTATGGAACACACAAGGGGCCAACACTTAGATTTGGAGGCTTGCCTTCCATTTAGGGGTTCCCACTTGAAAGTGGAGTGAGAGGAAAGAGAGAGATTACGGATTCCAGGACTACAGAGATGTTATTTTTTGCCATGTTGATTTGTATAAGTAGGTGCCAATCCAAATTTGTGTGTGGATGTTTCGTGGATGTGTGTCTGCGCGTGTATATACTGCATGGGGAGTGGCGGTGTAGTGGTTAGCACGCTGCGCTAAAAAAAAAATCTAGCGACCAGAGTTTGAGTCCCACTCACGGCCAATAGCAGCGACAAGTATCTCAACTGGTCCTGGACCTCCGCTAGGGTGACTCAGCAGTGTGTGAAGTTCGTCTTCAAGGTGCTTGCTAACAGCACTTGCCCCAAGAGTCTGTTTATGCTATATGGGGGTCTTTGTCATATGGAGAGTGGTGGTGTATGTTTAAGCACTCTGTGCTACGACACCAGAAACTTGAGTTTCATTCCTCGCCATGGCTAACATCAGTGGTGAGTGAACTCGTCAACCTGAAATGACTACCTCGTGTGTTGTGTAAAAATTCAGGACTGGGGAGACAAACGTGGCTGAGCATGGTGCTGGCCACACCACTTCCTGGAGTGCTATTCTGGCCTTATTAGGCTGTACCAGCGATCTTTGTCTCTGCATGTATGGGGGGGGGGGGGATGCAGAGTGATGGTGAAGTGGTTGTCAAACTGCACTGAAATCCGAGTTAAATATGTTTAATTCCCCACCATGAACAACATCAGTGGCAAGTGGTTATCTGATCCTATCCTGGACCTCCCCAGCCTTAAGTTAGTACGTGGTGCAGAGGTGTTGTGTATATCAGCAATGCTCATTCTGGTGATGTGGTCTCTACTATAAATGTGTGTGCACATTTATGACAAAGAAAACTTAATTCTGGATTCCTGTGTAAAAAAAAAATCCTCCGCATAAATGGACCTGGAACGGTGCAGACCTGCAATTGCTCGCCCACGCCACTGCTGGTGGAAGGGCCTCCACTCAACGAGAGGGGCTCTGTGGCAGGGACCAGTGTATGTCTGTACAAGGCCACCACTGCTGCCAGCTGTGGAAATATAAAACCTAAGGCTCAGCTCTACAAAAAAAAAACCTCTCCTTTTATCCAAGAATTCCAGAAGACAATGCTTTTGATGATGACGACGACGACGATGATGATGAATGAAGTTACGTAAATGTATTTGTGTTGTTTCAGTGCCTGGACTTCTTCTTTTTTTTTGGGGGGGGGGGGGGTGGGTTCTCCTCTCCGGCTAAATCCATTCCGATAAACTTTGAACCTATGGCGACATTTATCACATCCGACACTTGAACTATGTCAAAGTGGCTATCGTGCTTCCGAAAACATTCCGCTTCCAGAGACCCCGTGATTGATGCGCTCTCGGCTAAAACTCTTCTCCTCCTACTGGCACGAGCACGCAACATCGCTGACCCCTGATTGACCTGCCTGCTCTGACACCTCCTTCCCGGTTAGAGTTTGTCTCCGATAGCAAGAGGTGGCATGTGGCCTGCTCCAGACCTGGAAGTTTGTTCAACTGCTAATCTTCTTGCTGACAGAGCTGGGATCAATGGGAATCTCTATTTTATTTAATTATTTTTTTGTAGTCAGGCGCACCATCATTGCACACTTTAGTATTCGCACATGTGCGTGCCTCTCCCGGCCTGTGCTTAACATCACGCATGGTGTTTGTGACTGATTTAAGTAACATGGATCACTTGCCAGATTTCACCCTGCCCAGCAGTTGGATATTTTCTGATAAAAAAAAAATCTGTGAAATCCCTCTTTTTTTTGTGCTTCAGTTTTTTTTGTCTTCAATATAAATCAAAGGGTCTTCTCGAATAAAGGAACATGTGCATGCTGCCCAACACCATTGGCGGTCATGAGCCAGTGATGCAAATTCCTTGGTGCGAGAGTCAGTCTCTCAATCGGAAAATCGCGTTTAATTTCCTACAAAGTAGTTGAGTTCTCGTTTTCGTTGACCCTGCATGAATTAATGTGTGACTGATTTGTTGTTGTTGTTGAAATAACATCGAAGTGAAGGGTTACTGTCGCAATGTAACGGTTGGCACGCTGAATGCGAAACCCAAAGGTTGCCCGTTCATTATCCCGTCAGGGCAGTTGAAACGATGGTGGCCGGTTCTTAAATCCCCCCCAACCTCCCCTCAACTGCCTCTGCCCACTCAGCGCAGTGTAGCTGGAGATGGGACACACTAGAGTTAATCGGGTCGGCAATGTCGCACGTGCTGTAATGAAGTGTGGGTACTCCCATTTTTTCAAAGAAATCTGTCCAGTTAAATTTCGATTCGAAGCTTTCGTGACTGCAAGGATTCATCTTCTTTGGTTCTTTCGGTAAAGTCACGTAGAATGAGAATAAAATAATAAAATAACACGATAAAATTCTCACGACGTTTCGGCCACAACGCAAGCGTCTTCAGACGGCCGCCTGCGTTGTGGCCGAAACGTCGTGAGAATTTTATCGTGTTATTTTATTATTTTATTCTCATTCTAAGCGACTTTACCGAAAGAACCAAAGAAGATAAATCTGTCCAGCATGGGAGAGTGGTCCAACAAACCGTCTAGCGAGGTTCTCTTAGAGCTCCCTCGAGTGGAGGCCTCGCTGCCAGAAGTCACGTGAGCGACCTATTTCAGGGCTGCGTAAATAGAACTGTAGAACTACATTCTTAATGATTATTACAAAATAAGTACCAGATTGTGGTGAGGAAACGTGTGTTGTTAATGGACAAGACTGGTCCCCATCGTAGCAATGTGGAATTTCCATCACTGTTGAATGCGTGAAAATAAAGATGATCACCACCCAATATTTGCAGGAGAAGAGAGACACTTGATGTTTTGACATTCAGTCTAGAATGCAACAAGGGTAGAGTGTTTATATATATATATTTCTCACTGTGGTCATTAATATCTAGAGCTGGTATTCAACAGTGCAGTAGCATTTATTCTCCTGTGCAACTATTCGGGATGTTGTTTATGCGTTTAACATATTACATAAAGTAATTTAATTGCTCACTACGTAATTATAAAGCTGTAATTGCATACCCATTTGTGAGTGTGTAGGGGATAGAGGGACAGAGCCTTGGATGTGAATGATGCATGTCTAAGGGTTCACTTTAAAGGGTGGCGTGGTAGTGCAGTGGTTACCGCTCTACGCTACGAGCCACGACTAACATCAGTGATGAATAATATCTAAACCGGTCCTGTTTGTCCCCTTCATTAATCTGCACTTACGAGTGTGGTGAAGTATGGTCAAACATCACACATATTTGAAACGGGGGAGGGCCTTTGTCCTGCATTGGATTTACAAAGGGTTGTGAATTTATTATAATTATTATAAAGCGATTACTAAGATGGCTTTGGAAAACATTTGGTGTGCAAATGTGCCAGTCTGCCGTCACAAAGCCACATCAGTGATGCACTAGCTGCAAAGCAGCAACAGAAGGGATGAGTTGAATGCATGTGATGTGGTTAGAGGGAGAAGCCAATTGGAAACAACTTTGAAAAGCGTACGAATGACTTAACAGATTTATTGTGCTCGCAATACCCATGCTGCCAGAATTTAATAGAGCCACATGCCCTTGTAGTGCTCTCTATGTGTTAGCATGTACGTGTGTGTACGTAGGGGGAGCGGTAGTGTAGTGGTTAGCGTGCTGCGCTACGAACCCGGGTTCGATTCCCGCTCAAGGCCAACACCAGTGACGATTATCTGTGCCAGTCCTGGGCTTCCCCTAGGTCGACTCAGCCGTAAATGAGTACAGTACCTGGTGTTGTGAGTAAGCATCGCCACTGGGGAGACAAAGGCGGCCCTTGCGTGGTGCTGGCCACCCTTGTGTGCCGTGCCGGCCTTCATAGGTGCTCGCTAACAGCACTTGCCCCAACAGTCTGTTAAGGCTATGCGATGCACCTTTGTTTTTGTGCACAAGATGTTGTTCCAACAAATTAACCAAATACTGTACGGACATTAGAATCTGAATATTTAATTATACTGGAGGAATCCGATGAGCTAAAAAGATAATTTTCACAAATGTCTAGTCGACATCCGTGACATGTTCCAATTGAATATGTTTAGTCTTATTGGAACCAGATTAAGGATCTGAAGATTCTAGGAAAAAAACATGCTGCCCTCTAAAAAAAAGTTTAAATGTTTTGACTATAAGGTATATATATAGTATTGGTACAGAATGTAAATATGTGTTGCGCACAAGCACGTACATGAATGTTAGAAGTGTTGACATTTCAAGCTATATTCGGCAAACATTTACGCACTTTAGGACAGTAATTTCTGAGAAAATATCACTCCTTGTCTGACAAAGCCATGCACCACCTGACATTATCTTGACAGATGGCTTTCTGTATGTGGGCGGGCCCTTATTTGTCGCTGTCCAGAAAGAATTAGAAATAAAAGGTCTGCATTATCAATTAAGTGTGATGTGTACATCTTGTGACGCAAAGGGACCGCTGCCACTGGGGGTGCCTTTGGCTAGACTGCCATGGGGGATTGGAAAGATCGAGATGAGATGTGATGTAAGGTTCTCTGGCACCACTTCACATTGAGTCCACCAATGGTTGCCCTATTGAGTAAGTGGTCCTCGCCACTGGAATGTGGAATTTCCACTGCTGCTGCGACTTGGCTGTAAGTTGAGATGGGTGCATCCACCCTCGTTGCTCATTCAAGGTTGGAGACGCTTTGACGTCTTGTGTATGACCGCGAGGGCCAGACTTGGGAAGGCAAGACCATACTTTAATCGGGCCGAGCTCTGGAATTAATGGTAGTTGCAGAGTCACTGAAGCATAAAGCTAAGTGCTGGGCGTAATATTGTTCTATTAAGGGGTTTTGGAATAAATGCCAATAATGATAGGGATGGCAGAGTGTCTGAGTGATTCGCGAACGGATTAGTGGATTCCAAATTCCCTCTCCCAAATCCATTGTCAGCCCTCTAGTGTTTGTTTTTCAGGAACCTTGTGAAAATGTTCTTGAGATCTGAGCTCCTGTTGACAATCGCCAGAGAAACGTGGTGCCCGTTTAAATATTGCGAGATCGCTCTCCAACATTGACAACGGTGGTTGGCGCTGATGACGAAGTGATACATTTGGCTCGTTTGATTCACGTGCCACTTTTATTCATTGGCTGTATCGGGTGGAGGAGGCTTGATGGCACACGTTTTATAGACATGACCTCACCGATAGTAAACCAATGATGAATTCTCATCTTGGTTGGGAAACCCTACGTATAGAATTATAAATAAACTCATAATTTGCTTCAATTGCCTATAGTCATTGCACCATGGCAGCTACCATGGTGCAATCACATATCAGATTCCAATTATGTTAATGTTGGTTACACAATATTTGAAATGTTTAATGCATTAAATTGTGGACGTTCATGAATGAACATTTTTTTGGAATGAATCTTAGAGAACAATGCTTTCAAATGTTCCATATTTCACCATGGCAATATTGCAATCGTTTTGGTTTCATTGAGTCCCATCAGTAAAGTGTAGCCTCTTTATATATATAAAATATATATTTTATTATTTTGTTGTTTCCCTTCAACGTGACTTTACCGAAAGAACTAAGAATATGAATTACTGCAGTCACGAAAGCTTTAAATCAAAATGTAGCCTCTTTATCGACATAAACACTGGCGGCTCTGATGTTCGGAAAGATTGTACATATACATTAACATCTGCTCTCGGACGTAGCTGAGAGGCCCACGTCAGACCACTGAGCCAGCACCACTGAGTATCTGGGATCATATCCAGGCAGGCGCTCATATTGAAACCAGCTTCTCAAGTCGAGTGATTTGGTGGTCTCAGCCCAGTTGCCAACAACTGTACAAAAAACATACGTGATGACATTTTTGGGTTTCACTTAAATTGCCCAAATGATAGTTTTGAACATAACAAATATATTGGTTTGAATGTCATGCAACAAACATTTCTCTGCAGCAGGGTGTGTGGAAATGTCAAGCGACCTATTTTATCGGCACATGCGAGAGCAAACATTTCTGACTTAAAAATTTCGTGACTGCAGGAATTCATATTATTGGTTCTTTCGATAAAGTCACGTAGATAGCAAACAAAACAAAATAAAATGTATTAAATAAAAATTAAAATGATAAAAAAATTTAAATCATAAATTGAAAATAATAAAAGCAAAAAAACGCAATATTAAAAGAATATTTAAATAAAATGAAAAAAAAATGCTTCCATTTTTTTATTTCATTTTACTATTTTTATTTTTTCGTGTTTTTTTGCTTTTATTATTTTCAACTTATTATTTCATTTTTTTATTATTTTTATTTTATTATTGAAGTATTTTATTTTAGTTTTCTACCTACGTGACTTTACCGAAATAACCAATAATATGAATTCCTGCAGTCACGAAAGTTTTAAGTCAGAAATGTTTGCTCTCGCGTGTGCCGATATAATAGGTCGCTTGAAGGAATGTTGAACACAGTTCTATGATACCTGCTTCTGCAGGCTACCCTCGAACACGTGGTCATCCACCCTTCTACGAGACTTCCCAGCGGCCACTCCTCGTGAAACGATGCCGACCTTCGGATCGAACTCGCGATCTAGGTAAGTCAAGCGTGGAACCAACAGCGCCACATTTATTATTGTCAGGAAAAAAAAACGACTTACTGTAATGCATACTACAGGAAACGTCTCTTTACCGCAAATCGACTCCACGTATCCGACGGACAAACTAATCACGGATAAGTGCAGACAATAAGATGAATTTGCCGATGAACTCTTACCCGTGACACATTTGCAAGCCATTCCGCAGAGAAGCATGGGAAAACTGCAAATAAAATAATCGCGGATAACAGGAACAATAGGCCCGCGGATTTTAGGAGTTATCACGGACCCTACGGCTTTTGCGGATAATAGGAATCACGGGCAATAGGGTGGTGGATAAGGGGAGTTCTCCGGTTCCATTTTAGCTGCCTGCGGGCCAGTTGCGGGCACGTCTACACATCATGTTGTTGTCATTACAATGGAAAAACAGCGCAAAAAGGGTGTAGTTCAACGCTTAGTTTTGCAGTAGCCTGTCATGTGTTCTCTGCTGAATTATCGACATGCGTTGACAAAAAAAATACCTTGTCAAACAACATTTGCAGAGATACTTTTGATGACTTAGGAACCCAGATGACATTAGCTTGGGGCATTCGATGTCCTTGATAGTTGTGAGCCAACATATGCTCTGTTGAAATAAATAATATATATGTAAATTATGTAACCGTGGGGTGAAATCGCGTTTCTAATATAGGTGTTAAAAAAAAAAACAAATATTTACGTTTTCTAAAAGTCATCTTACATACTGTTACATTTCACGAAGGAAATCTACATTGAGTCTCTTTTTACTATATCTTGTCTTATGGCTGATGTTGATGTAGAGCAACGAATATAATGTTAGATTGAGGTGGTTGATAAGCCAGTCGATTGTGTCAGGAGTGGTGGAGGGCATACGTGATGGCGTCTATATCCCCGTGATGATGCTTCCTTCGCATTTGTAAATCTGGCATTTTGTAATCGTGTGCCACGTGCGTTGAATGTTACGTTTGAAATATCAGCGATGATAATTAGTGAATGTTACATCAGATCACATCGATGTCATCATTCAACGACTGAAAATGTATTTTTTTTAAATTTAAATTCACTATCGCGGGAGAAGGAACCGTCGACCACTGGGATGCACGTACGGTGTGCGAATCATCCAAGACGTCTGGGCAGTGTGGACGACAAAGCCAACAATCTCTCTCGATGGACTCTCTGAAGCTCCCGATAGACCCTTCTGCCAGCAGTGGCATGAGCAAGCAACTTCAGGGCTGCATCTTTACCTTCCATTAACCATTACCCAGTTTAACATAATTACTGCATCATCCCTATCCACAGCATTGAAACCCCTTGGCCCAATAGCGCTTAGAATAAAAAAATCACACAATTTATTTTCATGAAGATGGGACAAACTATTTCCATGTTTAAATCCCCACTTTGCATTTTGTATTTAAAACGTTGACGTGCTTTGTATGTGAAGTAGGTCGTAAATGTGTTGGATTATTGATTTAATGAATGCCATTGAGAATGTTACCAGCTACAACACATTGAAAATGGTGAGCTCATTTCAGCTTCTCGCAGTTTCAAAGGGTGGTTACCGATGGACAGACACCTGACAACGGCTGTTGGATAAGTTTGTACAAGTGTGACGTGCGGTTCTTGACACCGTCTTACACAATGGTGTATTATTGCGGCAATAATGACAGCCAAAGCCCTTTACAGCCCACGAACACACACTTCGGATTTTCAACTCCCACGTCTTTGGACACATCAAGCCGCAAAAATTCCAGCAAGGCTTAATTTTTTTGTTGTTGGCTTTCTTGTGCTGCGCACTATTAGATCAAGCAAGACCGATGCCAGGAACACGGTCACATTCCTTCTGCGGCAAAGCGCTCATCTCTGCTTGAATGGATCTAATTGTGACTGGGGTGCAAGAGAGGTGGCATTGATCTGCCCCGGGGATTAACATGACAAGGCTGATATATGCCACGGAGTCATCAAACAACCCCAGTGACCCAGGTTTCAATGAGCTCAATAACCGCAACTGGTGTGCATGTTTACGTATTTAGCGTGACACACGTGGAGGTCAGTACTGTCGTGATTAGAACACTGCACTAGGATCTTGACTACGTGGGTTCGAATCATGGCGTGTTTTTCAGCAAAGCCTCACCTGGGTCTTAATGCTGTTTTTCTCTAATCACAAGACCACCAGCACCAGATAGTATGCATTTCAAACAAAACCTACACATACAGTTTATCAATAAAACATAACTGAGTAAATTGTCTTAGATGAATGCAGTTTGGAAAATAAGTTCAGCAGGCACAGTAACTTTCTTGCTATACGGGAAAGTGAAAAAAAGAGCTTTACATTTAGATGTTTTAGTAATTACAGGCGTTTACGTGTAAGTCAAATTAAGATTTAATTCATCTAAAAGCCCACGTAAAGCCACAAGCAAGTTGTGTTTTTGCTTGTGGTGTTATTCTGGGGATCAGCTTTGAGTGGGACCTATTATGTGTCATCAAAGGGTGCTTGTTAGATGCACGCGGAAAATTTCACTGCTCGAATCCCCTGAATTTGCTAAAAAAAACCCCTATTTGTCGTGTCGCCCAGGGCTTTGAATGCCACGTGAGCTCCCATTAGATTACGACCTTGCAATAATACAGCGCTCGGCTTAGAATACAGGAGTCTGCACGCACCTGTCTGTTTTAAAATAGGGCGCAATTAGTACGACGTGAACAGTGATGGAAGTGTTCCCATTTGTATGATTATGCGCAGCTGCCCGAAACGTGATGTTCGGCTGCTTCAAGAGTGGAATAAATACACAACATTGAGTTGGTTCATTGAATTGAAAGAGCTTTGGTGAGCTAAAACAAGTGCAAGATTTAATCGTCTAATTAATTAGGTAAAGTGATGACGTGCTAAATATATATTTTAAAAAATATTATTTACCGAACATTTGTCCTTGACATATTAGTTGATGTTATTTTTGTACATTTTGTTTTACCTGCACAGAGAAATATGTGCATTTGCTAATAACACTCAAACTGCACACAGACCTATTTGCTGTCCTATTTCCTACAGGAACCTTCCTAACCTTGATGTCGGGAGTCTCACACACATGACCTCCTTATGGTCCACCACCCCCAATTCCAGGAGTACTATAGTACAGGTGTGTGTGTGTGCCACTACCCGGGCATGTCATTTGCCATCCATGTATTATACAGATATTTTGTACGTATGCACATGGCACTTCTTTCACACCGTACGTAGCCAACCGTGCTAATCGGAGGCGCTGGGGAAGGACAACAAACTGAACACAAAGGAGCAGTTCTACAGAAATGAGTTTTCGATTTAGATTTAAAAGTGGATAGCTGTCAGTGGCTTCCTAATATCCTTTTGTTCTTTGTCCAAAGCATCTCTGACACAAGTGACCAAAAGCCTCACTAGCAACCTTGCTCAAACATTAATAATATAACTCAATGTCTATTTCTTATTGGCAGCCCTGAGCCAGTGGTGGAAATTCCACATTCCCATAGTGGGGGCCAGTCTGAGGACAGGATAACCAGATCTCACAAAGCGGTAGATATTTGATGAGACCGGGCCCTGAGGAAATTTGACCATCGACCAGGGATTGAACTTTCAGCCTCGCCATTGTGAATTGAAGGCTCCAATCACAGTGACACCAGGCTCTACTTAACACTAAAACCAGACAGCCTATGGTTGTTGTTATTATTCGCAAGCAAAAACATTTCCGCCAAAATGTCCCCCAACGAGAAACACACACACACACAAAATCCACCCGTCATGCTCGCCTAAGCCGTGTGAAATCACAAGTGTCGTTTATACTTCAGGACTGACATTTCTTTGCTGATGGAACAAATCCTCCTTAGCCTTTTATTCCTGTTCAGGTGCGCAAACACAGGCCAGGAATTCCGACGAAGCTTCTGTTTTGATCCTCATTTTACGGAGAAGAAAGGGAGGAATAAAAAAGGAAGGCGGACGAACTGGCTCGGCTGACAAAGTTTCTCTTACTATTCTTAGAATTCTGAGAGCCCGCCTTGGCATGGCTCTGTTGAACCGCGAGCATCTCCACAGAATCGGAGAGTCTTACATTGGCTTAGTTTATCTTAGCTCATCGCCGAAGGTAATTCTTTGGAAGTTTAAACCAACAATAGCGATCATTCACGTGGTCACATTCCATCGTGAAAGAGCACACTGTGTGATTGTGACTACTGTATGGCTAATTCAAATTCTGGTTGAGCGAAAAACACAGCCTATCATCCTTCCGATGTTGATAAAATTAGTATTCTGTTTTTTTCAGAAGTCAACAGTCTATGCTTGTTAAGGTGGCCCAGTGTGTTTCGGTGGTCAATACAGTTGTCAAGTTAGGGGGCACTGCACCAGTAGCACCGAGACGTGGGTTTTACATCCAGATTCGACTGGGCGCCTCAAATGTAGTGAGCAGCTGCCAGCTTCAGTCCACGAATTACTCACTGCACAAAACGATCCTGTTAGCTTGGGTGGTTTTTTGTTGTTGTTACATAAACTTAGTTTGGCTTACATTTTGACTGAAAACTTTCGTGACTGCAGGAATTCATTTTCTTTTGCTTCTTTCAATGAAGTCACGTAGATAGAATAAATAATAATAAAAATATAAAAAAGTGAGCTTACTGGCAGTCTATAATGTAGACTGTAGCCTGGTAGACTGTAGCCTAGTTTTTAAGCTGATGAGCGTATTAGCAGTCTATAATGTAGACTGTAGCAATGGTTATTAAACTGAACCTAAGTGAGCGTACTGGCAGACTTTATAACTAGTTTGGCTTATTGCAGCTCTGCTGATGTAAACATTCAGTTTGATTGACACGTGGCAAAGGTGACGTCATCTCGCGGGGGCCATTCGCTCACTTCGGGTGGGCGAACTGTCAGGCTACGAGTTTTTGAACAGAAACATTGATGGCAATATTTGGGAACGTACAGGACAAATAATCGCCATGCAGGTTTATCCCATGAAGAGACTGAGCCCCTGCGTACGAATATCGGTTTGTCCAGCTTAGCCGGTGCAATGCTGGCTAAGCTGAATCGTGCGGACAGTGTTGAGTAGGCAAAGTGTTTTGCAGGGCACATTACGCACCCCTCATGCCTTGACGCGAAACACACCGCCGCATCTGTTAGTGTGCAAGTTTAAATATCTCTCACCAGCTTCCACTAGGACCTGCTATTGGTGATGGGGTCATGGCCAAATGAAGCACTTTAAACAAACCGAAGCTTCATTATAAATAAGCTGTGCCGAGCTTAATGGGAATGCCTCGTCTAAACATCATCAATAAGACACGCGGTTTTTTATCTCAGCTGCCACACGGAGGACATTTATTTCATGTTAAAATAACGCCTTGAGCAGAATATGTACTCTTGTTTCTATTTGCATGGAGATGTCTGCTTAAACTAATTTTACAAGAATGCTTTTAATGTTTTTTTTCGAACAGTCACGTGGTTTAGTGAGCAAAACCAAACAAGCGGTTGCCCTGTGGAGAAATTAGCCATAGCTGTGTGAACGTGGAATTTCCACCACTATCTCAGGGCCACGAACAGGCATGAGCGCTACCCTCATGCTGGGTTGAGGCAGGAGATTTTGTTTTTACTTTTATTTGCTGTTGTTTAAAAATAAAATAATATTTGTGTGTAATCTGGAAAGTAACGCTCTTCTGGCAGACCATGATACACTGTATCATTGTAATTATCTTACTTAGATATTTGATAATGCAGCACTTGCAATTATACTGTTAATACGAAACAAAATCTATTTGTGTAGAACTAATAATTGCCAGGTCTATCTTGCAAAAGCGATAATGCATGTCAATGGGTTCTCACAGGGTTCAATAAAGGACATGGTTGTGTTGTTATTGAGGATGCCCTGTGATGCCTTGTTCCCCAACTGGACCGAATGATATTGCATTCAATCGTTTTTTTTCATTGAAAAATTTCTCCTCCTCCCTTACAAGTTATGGCATAACCCACAATCTATGGCCTTCACCTGTGCATGTCACGTGAATCATGAATGTCATCGGACTGCACCATTTGCTTATGGGTGTTGATTTTTACGGCTTCAAAAATATATCAATAATTACGTAACCATAAAAATGCTAAAACACTGCTCCAGAATGTCTTTTTTTCTGATCAAACGCTTGTCTACAATTTATTTTTTCTCCAGCTATTAACGTACGCACAGCCCTTTGTCAATCCACTGTTGGATGAAGGCCTCTCCAGGCCATGTCGGACATGCGAGTTGTTTGACCGTAATTTAGCATGTTTGTGAATGTGAGATGGGAGAAAGGGGGAGCCGAGAACCGGTCCAGATATCACTCGCCACCGACGTCAGACGGAGCCAGCAATCAAACTCAGGTTGGAGGAGTTCATGGTGCAGTGCGATAGCCGCTGCATGACTGCCTCGGACCCATTCATCACCTTATTGTATTGACTTCATGGTGGGCGAGTCAAATACCTACCAGGATTTTAACCCACGATCATTTGTGAGTTAAGTGCCCCAACCGCAGTACCATATCATCACTTCCAATCACTGAGCAATGAATTACATACAGGGCCGTCATGTACACAGAGCCCGTAGCTGCAGTCACACGCAGGAGATAATCTACGATTCCTCACGTGCATCACGTGTCCGCAATTCCCATTGCTTGTGCCAATCCAGTTAAACGCAAATTGTTTATGTGGAAGATGGAAGTCAGGTAGTGTGGTCGCAGTGGGGTTGCTGATGAGCGGTGTGTGGAGGAAGGTGGAAACCGGGCCGTGTGGTGGCAGTGGGGTTGCTGATGAGCGGTGTGTGGAGGAAGGTGGAAACCGGGCCGTGTGGTGGCAGTGGGGTTGCTGATGAGCGGTGTTGTGATGGAAGGTGGAAACCGGGCCGTGTGGTGGCAGTGGGGTTGCTGATGAGCGGTGTGTGGAGGAAGGAGGACACCGGGCCGTGTGGTGGCAGTGGGGTTGCTGATGAGCGGTGTGTGGAGGAATGTGGAAACCGGGCCGTGTGGTGGCAGTGGGGTTGCTGATGAGCGGTGTTGTGATGGAAGGTGGAAACCGGGCCGTGTGGTGGCAGTGGGGTTGCTGATGAGCGGTGTGTGGATGAAGGAGGAAACCGGGCCGTGTGGTGGCAGTGGGGTTGCTGATGAGCGGTGTGTGGAGGAAGGAGGAAACCGGGCCGTGTGGTGGCAGTGGGGTTGCTGATGAGCGGTGTGTGGAGGAAGGAGGAAACCGGGCCGTGTGGTGGCAGTGGGGTTGCTGATGAGCGGTGTGTGGAGGAAGGAGGAAACCGGGCCGTGTGGTGGCAGTGGGGTTGCTGATGAGCGGTGTTGTGATGGAAGGTGGAAACCGGGCCGTGTGGTGGCAGTGGGGTTGCTGATGAGCGGTGTGTGGAGGAAGGAGGAAACCGGGCCGTGTGGTGGCAGTGGGGTTGCTGATGAGCGGTGTGTGGAGGAAGGAGGAAACCGGGCCGTGTGGTGGCAGTGGGGTTGCTGATGAGCGGTGTGTGGAGGAAGGAGGAAACCGGGCCGTATGGTGGCAGTGGGGTTGCTGATGAGCGGTGTGTGGATGAAGGAGGAAACCGGGCCGTGTGGTGGCAGTGGGGTTGCTGATGAGCGGTGTGTGGAGGAAGGAGGAAACCGGGCCGTGTGGTGGCAGTGAGGTTGCTGATGAGCGGTGTGTGGAGGAAGGAGGAAACCGGGCCGTGTGGTGGCAGTGAGGTTGCTGATGAGCGGTGTGTGGAGGAAGGAGGAAACCGGGCCGTGTGGTGGCAGTGGGGTTGCTGATGAGCGGTGTGTGGAGGAAGGAGGAAACCGGGCCGTGTGGTGGCAGTGAGGTTGCTGATGAGCGGTGTGTGGAGGAAGGAGGAAACCGGGCCTTGTGGTGTTAGTGGGGTTGCTGATGAGCGGTGTGTGGAGGAAGGAGGAAACTGGGCCGTGTGGTGGCAGTGAGGTTGCTGATGAGCGGTGTGTGGAGGAAGGAGGAAACTGGGCCGTGTGGTGGCAGTGAGGTCTGTCTGCGCGATGTCAGCGTGAGCGTTGCCCTCTTCGTGGTGCGTCGGAGGTGTTCCCGGGGCCTTCTCTTCGTTAGTTTTCGCCTCCTAATAAGCACTGTACTGAAATTAAAAACGTGGCCAAACATGCCAAACGGGTCCCTCCTGATGAAGAGTCGCTGCTTTGCTGCCCGGGTAGGTGATGAAACGAGTATCGACGATGAATGACTTCCAGCAGCGCCTTCGGCATCGTGTCTCCTTGTACTCAGGTGCTCTTTCGCTTTAGAGTAAAAATAAATATCACATGCAAAGTTAAGTGTCAGTTGCTGAGTTAAAAGTAGAATCACAGACAAACGTATTTCAATGTACAGTGATTAAGCATTGCTTTGTGATGCTGCGTCGGCTATTGTGCGTTAGCAGACATAGCTAGGACTCAACCCCTTCATCAACACCACTGCCATTAAAAGGTGAATATTCTGGATATGCAAAATAGGCGATGTTCTGGGCAATGGTCTATATTCATAGCGCATACATACGGGCCATTGCCTGAAACGATGATGATTTGGAGAAATCATCAGCCGCCCATCTTAAGCGAGCAATCATCACCAATCAATCAGTATTGTAATGTTGTTGTATATTCTCCAAGTGACGTCGTGACCTCTATTCTACGGTGTAAACTTGGCTCTTTTGCAAGGAGGAGATTTTGTTCTTGTTAATTTTGGAGTATTACACATCTTTACCGTTTTGCTGCGTTATCAGCAGAATTTGAGTCGATTTTATTCGTTACGCAGATAATCATTATCCCGTGTAGCCAGTTGCCCGGCTACTTTTACAAAGGGAGATCCCGCGGTGCGTGAGCACAGCAGCAGCAGCAGCAACACAATCAAAGGCAATTCAATAATTATTGCTGATAATGACTGCCGGGGTCGTGAAGGAACGTTGCGCAACTCACACACGAGGTGTTTGACGGTCGTACACGAAAAGGCACGCGAGTCAAACAAAAAAAAAAACCCAGCACAAGTGTCACGTGAAAAAGTTCGGTGCACGCGCAAGTAACCTCAAATTTTTTTAGTCTAACAGTGACATCGACACACATGTCGGATCAAGAGTTGCCAGAAACGAAAACAACGTTGCGTACATGTGCAAGTATACTTCTGTGTTTTTGGTTTAATGGGGAAATAGAATGACAGGCATCTTTCAGCACAGCAGTCGTAGTAGGACGCACTCGACATGATTCACGTGCTGGCTAATGTTCCATTTCATCTGACTCTTGGGGGGGGGGGGCGGGGGAGGGTGGTGGGAAATTCCGATGCATCTTTCACCAAAAACGGCGGGAAACGCCTTGCGGGACGTTGCGTCCTGATGTGAGTCTGGCCCACACGTGCGAAGTCTTATCTATTGCAACTTCGACGGTGCTGTTTGTTACTGGCCGCTGGATATTTCGGACGTAAAGTGTACTTGCTTTTTCGATCAAATGCACACGCGCGCAAACACACGCACACATGCAACATGTTGCCAATTCTTGCAAAACAAATTTGCGTTCACTGCATTTTTATTAATTTGCTTATATCACAGGGATTTCCTTGGAACTGGCCAGGATGAGTCAGAAAATGAGTAATACTTCATGCAAGTCCCAGAACAATGGATTCTAAGAAATATTTTTTTTACTGTATTGTGCGAATATATATTTAAATAATAACAACCCCCCTCTGTGGATTCTTTAAAAAAAGAAAAAACACAACAAAAACATTCTCAAATGGATAAGCAGATGCTCAGACTGCATATTTAAGCATTCCAATGACATTGACAAATGGACACATTTTTTTAGATCACGTTGATTGACAGAATGTTCCTATTGCTGCTATGTGCGTATACAACGTCGAAGATTCACTGCAGTTGTATTCACTTTGTCTGTATAGCGTAATGTATACACGCACACAAACCAAGTGGTGTTTAATCGTCATTTACACGTTACATGACCATGACATTGAACCACTATTTAGTTATTTCGGTAAAAGTCACGTAGGTATTAAATAAAATAAATAACTAAAGCTTCAAATCAAGATTTAATTTAGTATTTGTACATATATAAAAATAGTAATTTACAGCCTTTTGCCATATAAAGAGTTGGATGAAGGCCTCGCTATTCCGTGTCGGTCATGCCTATATTTGACCGTGCTGGTCAATGTGGGTTGATGAAATGGGATACTATTTTCCGAAAGTGTTTTAACAATGGTCAGTAATCACACCCAGGTGTCCCCGGTTCATTGCGCAGAGAGCTAATCACTGCACCACCACTGCCCCATTTGACGAGGCGAAGAGTCAAATGCCGTTTTAAACAACGCATAATATTCCAGTTATACATGTCGTCTCGATACAAACTGAGCATATATTACATACAATGAGAACTTTACTTTATTTCCCAAACATTCATGTTCGGTACACGGTTTTGTCTATAACATTTTAAAACTACATTTCAATGATGTGAACCAGCATTTCAACAGTGTTAGGTCAACGCGTATTAGGATGGAGTGGCGGTGCAATGGTTAGCTCACTGCTGTGAGCGTGTCAACTGGAATTATATTCCTGGTCACGGCTAACATCAGTGAAGAATGATATCCAAACCTGTCTTGGATGAACCCTTCACCAATCCACACCGACCAGCGTGGTGAAGTATGGTCAAACAACCTCAATGAGCGACATGGTATAAGGAAGCCTTCATTTTATCATTGGATGGATAGAGAGGGCCGTGCATTCCATTACGTATAAAATGCAAATGTAATTTTAGTTCAGTGTGTACATGCACACTACTGACATTTGCATCAGCGGTGGCATATGTTTTCTACTTTTCATCATTGAATTCACAAGTCTGGTCAGAAAGCCAAACGTGGACAATGAAGCGTTGAGGTTGCTTTAAAAAAAAAGTAGAAACGAGTCAAAAAACACACACACACAGTCGTTCTCGACGAAAAGCCCTGCTTTGGAATGACAGTTTGTAAAGCTCATTAATCATTGTCATCTGCTAAAGCTGCACAGGATCTGTTGGGGATTATTTCTGGGAGGACGGGAGAAATGTTCTTAGATGAAACACCTGTACCGCACACCTGTATGCCCTTACAAGAGGGCTGATGTGCCGAACACAGGCAGAGGAAATTAGCTGTGGGTTGTTTCATGCCTTGTTACCAAGAGACATCCCCTCCAGATTGTTTGGCGCACACACAAACTCACTTTATAACATACACATACTTGCACAAGCACACACTTAGGCAGGCACACACGCACACATAGCATTTCAAAGATCCCTCCTCCTTCCACATAGCCTAAATAGACTGTTGGGGCAAGTGCTGCTAGTGATCACCTATGAAGGCCGGCACGGCACACGAGGAGGTGGGTAGCCAACACCACGCCCGGCCGCCTTTGTCTTCCCAGTGCCGATGTTTACACACCGCACCATGTTCTCATTTGATACTGAGCTGAGGACTGGTTCTGATAATCGTCACTGGTGTTGGCCGTGAGCAGGAAGCGAACTCAGGTCGCTGGGTTTGTTGCGCAGCGCGCTAGCCACTACACTCCCGCTTCCCCAAACCAAAAGACAAAGATCCCCCATATAGCCTTTAACAGACTGTTAGGGCAAGTGCTGTTAGCGAGCACCTAATGAAGGCCAGCATGGCACACGAGGGGGTGGGTGGCCAACACCACGCCCGGTCGCCTTTGTCTCCCTAGTGGCCATATTTACAAACCCCACCAGGAACTCATTTTGAGTTTTCAGTTTCTTTATCTTGGTATAGCCCTGTGAGCCATTCGGCTCTTGAATCGGGTGCAACCACAACAAACAAAAAAACAAAAACACGAACAAGAAAACATCTTAAAGTGACTATGTGACTGTGCAAACAGAAAATCCATGGGAAAAACAGCAAAAATATTCCTGAAAAAAAGCACCGTACACCAACGCTGTGTGCAAAAAAAATCCCAGTGGGATGCAAGTCAAACAACAACAAGAACCACAAGAAAACTTAGATTAAGGCCATCAGTCTAACTCCGTACTACAATAAAACACACATGTCCAAACCGAAAAACTTTTCGAAGTCACCAAAAAATAAAGCCATAATTGCAATGTAACAGTGACCTAATTTTTACAATAAACTACATTAATAACATGTAACACCAAATCCTAGAGCCATAACAACAGAAGCATCAGTCGGAGTATCAAATTTTTCAATGCACCTTTAAGATCAGCACGCTAAATCAAAATACAGATAATACTTTGCAGCGTCATCCGGAGCAGAAACATTTTATTTTATTTTACGCCAATGAATAGCAGTGGCAGCTAGGGGTGTACAACTCCTCTAGAGCAGTTTTGAGAGAAGATCTCATTTGTAGCGATTCAAGTTGCAGTTTATTGGCAATAGCATTCCAGACCCTGGGGGCATCAATAGCAAAGGCCCTTCCTCCAGTTTTTGTACGGCAATAGGGAATGTGAAGCTGGTAAATGAGCGAAGACCTGAGGTCAAATTTGTTCTTTGAAACAGAGAGGAGATCCAGCAGGTAGTCTGCGCATTTTTTTGTAAGTACATCGTGAATAAATACGATCTGGTGCACAAGCCGTCGAACATTAAGAGATGTTAAGTTAGACCCAATGTAGAGATCACAGTGGTGAGTCCTATATGGGCAGTTCAATGCAAATCCTAAGGCCGAGTGATAGATGGAATCAAGCTTCTTCAGTACAGTACTTGGGGCTTATTTATACACGATGTCACAGTAATCAAGTAGAGGCAGTGTGGTAGCTTTTATCAATTCCAAACGGAACATAGGGGGGAAGCAGTGCTTGTGTCGATACAGAAAACCAATTTTTATTTTTGTCTTTTTAGCAATATAATCAATGTGATCTTCACAATTCAGTTATGAATCCAGGATGACCCCAAGATACTTATAGATCTTGACTTGCTCTATTTGATAATTATTTAAGAAATGTAATTGGGGAAAATAACTTCCTGCTTTAGTCCTGGTGAGAAGCATAGCACCTTGGTTTTGGAGGTATTCAGGACTAGTTTAAGAGCAACTAGCTGATGTTGTAGTTTGTTGAAATCACCCTGGAGCTTAGCAATCACGTCATCTGGAGAGCGGCCAGCAGTAATCAGTATCGTGTCATCTGCAAAAAGATTTATCCTGGAATGATCCAGGTCAATGCCCAAGACATTGACATAAAGAGAGAACAAGAGGGGGCCAAGGATGGAACCCTGTGGAACCCATTTTGTTATCTTAACACTTTTTGACCTCCAACCATCTGTGAATACAGTTTGGGTGCGAGAAAAGAGGTCATTTTTTACCATTTTACTGTTTTTTCGGAAAAACCGAGGCAACTTAGTTTACTAAGCAGGGTGTTGTGGTCTACTGTATCAAAAGCTTTGGACAGGTCAAGAAAAAGACAGGCACAGTACTGCTTATTATCAAGGCTACTGTAAATTTGATTCAGAGAGTCTAATGCAGCAGATGTGGTGCTGTATTTTTTTCGGAACCCAGATTTTATCGGAACCCAGATTGTTTTAGATGTAGTAGATTGTTGGTGGACAGGAAACTGCTAATTTGGTAGTTCAATAATTTTTCAAAAATTTTCATCAACGGAAACAAAATTGAGATAGGTCGGTAGTTATTTGGATCATCTTTAGGGCCCCCTTTCTGAAGTGGACGGACATCGGAATGTTTCCATTCTGGAGGAACTGATGCTTCTTTGATGGACAGGTTGAGAATATGGGCTATAGGTTTGTATATTAGATGACAAACAGTTAGTAGAGCAAAGACGGGAACACTAGGACAGTGGTTTCAGAACATTACTTTCGTGGATTGGCTGGAAACTAAATTCGTTTAATGTTTGGACAGGGGTGTAGGAATTTGCATGAGCAGGGGTGACTCCCAATACATTATCAAACAGATTACCAGCTTCAGAAAAATGAAGGTTAACATTGTCAACTATTTTTTTGGGATCTGAAAAATATTCCCCATTTCGGTTAAATTCAACGAGCAGATTATCCGTTTTGGATGCCTTTTCGATACATTTGATTGTTTTCCAAAAAATCCTGGCATTTCCATGTGATTCCAGGAGAGTGGAGGAAAAGTAGTCATTTTTTGCATGCCGTATTTTTTTGACACATCTATTCCTTAAAATCCTGTTATCTAGCCAGTCATTGACCAAATTACTTTTCTGAGCACATGCCCAAGCCTTGTCCCTAGTTTTAATGAGCTTTGTAATCAAAGGATCAAACCATGGTGGGCGGTTGCCTTTAGTTTTAAATCTAACCAACGGACCATGTTTGTTAAGAATTTGGAGAAACGTGTACCTGAAGGTCTCCCAAGCCGTAGTCAGGTTGGGGATATCACAGACCTTGTCAATATCCGAGTGAAGAACATCATTAGTAAATGCCTGAGTGCTGAAGTGTCTCATAGAGTGCTTCTCAACCAATTTAGGGGGGGGCTTTGGGTCTGGCTGATGATCTCACCCCAAAAATGAAGGAGTGATCACCAAGGTTATTACCCAGAACACCAGCCAGTGCGAAATTGTGAGGGGCATTTGTCAATAGGACGTCAAGCAGAGATGACTGTCCCGGATTTTTTAGGTTGGGTCTTGTGGGGACATTTATTAATTGAAGGCTAAATTCATCTGTAAAATTTGTGGCCACGGCCGGCAGGTTTAGCCAATTCCAATTTAGATCACCCACTTAAACTATTTCACCTTTAGGGATGCCCCCAAAAAGCTCTCTCAGTGCAGATGCAGCTTCAACATCCTTCCCACAAGGCGGTCTAAAGCAGCACACTACCAATATCTGTTGATTATTTGGGAGAGTTATTCTGAGAGCCAGACCTTCAAAGCAACATTTTTTAAACAAGGAGTGAGCTGGTGAACATGCAATAGTATTCCGAACATAGATGGCAATTCCACCTCCTTTAGATTCTCGGTCAAGCCGAAAAAGGTTGCAGTTGTCAATCGTAATCTGAAAATCATTGACGGCAGGAGAGAGACATGTTTCTGTTAGGCAAAAAATGCCCGGGTCAAAATTTGACACTTCTAGTTTTAGTTGACTTAATTAAATCACAAGTCGACCAAGGGGAGGCCCAGGACCGGTTCAGATAATCCTCACCGATGTTGGCCGTGAGCGGGAATCGAACTTGAGTCACGGCGCGCTAACCGCTGCACTACCGCTTTCCCCAACCCCACACGCACACGGCATTTCCTGCCTCGTCAGAACCTTCTTGGCTGTATTTGACCTTAGGTGTAACCTGTGACAACGCACACGTAAAAACAAACTTGATAGAACATTCTAGGGCATTCCTTGACAAATATGTAAAAAAAAACAGTTCAGTGAAAGTGTGGCTTATAGATTGAGAATTGCCAGAAAAGCCACGACCTGTCAAGTTGGCTCCATTCCAGAACTAAAACGTCCCATCAGAATGTCCAGGGCAAGTTAACAAGTTGCTCTGGTGCGCACCTGACCATTCATGATGTTCATTGCACCTGGCTAACTGTAGTTAGCTGATGAGATTCTGCCGTGGTGTGATGGTTTGTTCACCAGACTCACAATCCAGAGGTCACTGGTTCATTTTCCGGTAATAGGATGCGTGATATTGGTTCCACCACATCACCACAGGTAAGAGAAGTTCTTCCGTAATTATCCAGGATTATCGATGCCTCCTTTTTGGTAATCCGATTACATTGCTTGTAACTGACGCTCATTGTTTGTTGGGGTGCGTGTGGCGGTGTGTCTCCGTTTCGCGCGTAATCTCTCACAACAACGCGAGCAAGGCGACTCGGAGGGGCATTTGAGTGGCTGCCGAGTTAATTGGTACCCATCCCTCGGTGTAGACAATCCCCGGTTTCCAAAAATCCTTCGCATGCATCGCTTGCACTTTGTTCGAGGTCCACAGGTGCATGTAAACATTTCAGTTATGTTAGCAATGTAACCTAAGGCTCTGCAAACGGGGCCTCTAGGTTTAACCATGTTCCTACTCTTTGTCACTTAATGCAGACGGTAGCTAAACTTATGCATCAGTCAAAAGAGATTATGATCTGACACATTTCTGCAACAAAATGCAAAGAAATAAACAAATGCTCCGAGCGTTGGTTCTGCTGAATTATTTGCAAACGCTGCCTTTTCAAACTGTGGTTCCGGTGAAGCCACCACATCAGTTGTTTGGGGTCGTGGAGAAATGAAAGTTCGTGAAATGCATTGAAATACCGAACACGAGCTTGGTGGAGTTTTTTTTTGTAAGCATCGGTTGTGATTTACGGACGCACAAAGACAAAGATCCCCCGCATAGCCTTAACAGACTGTTGGGGCAAGTGCTGTTAACGAGCACCTATGAAGGCCAGAACGGCACACGAGGGGGTGGGTGGCCAGCATCACGCCCAGCCGCCTTTGTCTCTCTAGTAGCGATGTTGCTACGCACCAGGTACTCATTTGAGGCTGAGCCGACCTAGGGGAGGCCCATGAACGGTTCCGATAATCGTCATGAGTGGGAATCGAACTCGGGGGGCTAGGTTCGTAGCGCAGCGTGCTATCCGCTACACTACCGCTCCATACACACGGATGCACGAGTAAGCATGTACAATTTTCATTTAATTTGCACTACAGCTGATTTGTAATAACCCCCACAATAATCTGTTGCTGGAGAGGTCAGAACAAAACGCATGAACATGGAGATTACCAAGAATCATTGATGGGTCACATAGAATTTACTAGATTAATCAATGCCTCATTTACGCAGTACATTTTCCAATAAGTACCGGGTAGTATGGAGGCACAGCTTTCCACCTACTGGCTCACATCGCTGCTGGCAGCAGTGCCTCCACTCGACATAGCTCTAGGTAGCCACTCCAGAGGATATTTGGTCTACTCTTCCATTCTGGACATTGTGACAGAGGTGAGTACCCACACTTTACCCCACCATGGCCTGCGCATTGACCAACTCTGGCGTACCTGGCATATTCCTACCCCTTGGAAATATGTCCAGGGGCGTAAATGCCATTATCGAGGTCTGTGTGCCACGAGAAGTACTCTCAATCCCCGCGTTTGCACACAGCACTGTTACATGCGAGAGAGACGTTTGCCAACAGGGGAGTTATCCAGCACGCGTGGGCCTTTAGCAAGGGCGTTTGTTGTTGACACCGGGGCTACGCCGAGGGGGAGTTAGGCCAGAAGAAGTCCCGACCCGCCCGGGGCATGTCTCCTATTTCCCTCCTCGCCAACCCCCCCCCCTCTACCACCAACACCAACACGACTTCCTCCAGAAGGCTCCACGGATTCAAATCCTACCGCCTTTCGCCATTCCAAGCCGTCGACCAACCAGATTGTAACGTTTGCCGATCGGCTCACTCGATCTGTAGGGGTCACCTTTTGTTGTTTCCAAGCGGGGCCAGCCGTTCACCATCAGCGCTAGCTCCGGCTCGCCGTTGAGAGGGCATTTGGGCGTCCTTCCCCGCGCTGTCATTCCGACAGCGGAGCTAGCGAAGCCGGAGTGCGTCAGCGTTCATTGATAACCAAGGATCGCCCCCTTTGGCGTTCTTGCAAACGTGTGCCCCCTTTGCAGCGGCGAGGAGGGAAACACACTGCGTCCCGCAGATGCAGAGGCAACCGGCGTGCAACCCGGCTTTCGAGGGCTCACTCCGACGGGGGGCTCCTGTTGTTTACCGTTGCATCTTACATGAAGTGTAATCATCTTGACATCCACTTTTAAATTAGCAGTGATACATTTCCCGCATTACTTTCAAATGTGAGCGCGGAGTTGTGCCACTCCATTAAACCCCAGGGGACAGCTGCTTAATAAACTGATTTGTGATTTGTGTGTGTGTGTGTTTTGTGTCACTGTATAATACGCGGGCACATACTTGTTTTGACGTAGCAATTCCCCACGTGAGACTGGAACACACTTTGCCCAGAGCGAGTCAAGACTCTCTCTCTCTCTGCTGCTGCTGCTGAACGGCACTGCAAATAATGAATAATTCCGCTCGGGCTGGTAATGACGCTACTTAGTCAAAACACTTACCGCCAGGCAGCCGAGAGTTCCTGCTGACTTCTTGCACGCCCTTTCACGAAGGCGCGCCTGGCCGCTTTCGTTAAAAAAAGAGACTTGCTGCACGGTCGACCCTCGAATGTCGCGGTGGGTTTTCGTTCTTGGAAAGTGCCGCGAAAGGACAATAAAAAACCCCCCAAAATGAAACCGCAATGGTCAACGCTTAAGCCTTACCTCGATAACGGGGGTTGGGAACACGACAACTTTAACAGAGACGCGTCACAATTGAACTAATGGCTGTACTGTATGCAAAATAAAATAAATAAATGGAATAAACATGAAAAAGCCCCGTTACAAAAAGCATTCATAGACAATAAATAGTCTCATAAATACTGGTGGTAATCCAAAGCGGGCGTCTGTGTATTTGTCCGCAATGGTTAGCGCGCTGCACTAAGAACCCGGCGACCCAAGTTCCATTCCCGCCCACGGCCAACACCAGTGACGATTATCTCAACCAGTTCCGGGCCTTCCCTAGGTCGACTCAGCCTTAAATCAGTACCTGGTGCGGTGTGTAAACATCGGCACTCGGGAGACAAAAGCGGTCGAGCGTGGTGCTGCCCATACACCCCCTCGTGTGGCGTGTCGGCCTTCATAGGAGCTACTCACAACAGCACTTGCCCCAATAGTTGGTTAAGGCTACACGGGGGACATGATATACAGATGCCCAACCCGGTGTAATTCCGTGTATACTTTGCGAAAGGCCCAAAACTAACCCTCGCGACAACTAAATTGGAATGCACAGGTTGCCCGTGAATGGTCGAAACCATGAACAATAAACACGCGAAAGTCAAAGTTTTGCTGTATGGTGTTACTGTTGCATTGCGTGTGGGCAGTTGCTCTATATTCTGCGACTTTTCCCATAAGTCTTTGCGGAACGGAATCCCATTTTCCACATTTTTTTGGGGGGTGTTGCTTGGTAAGAACATCCTATTTACCACGGGTTATCCATTTATTTTTTAGCACGTGCAGGAGAGGAATTCAATGACCGATCATAGTAAACGGGGTGTTGGTCTCCTACATCACCGCAGATAAGAGAGCTGCTCTTGTAAATTAAACTATTTTGGTTCAATATATGAATGAGGATTTAAATGAATGATGAATAAAAATATGCTCATCTCCATTGGTAGACCTAAGCCAGGAGTCGATATTCCACGTTCCTATGGTGGCAGCTAGCCCGTCTCTCCATTTTATGGAGCCTCAATATATTATTATTGGCCAAATTTATCTCGAAACAAGTTAAAAATTATCCATTGTGTCCAATTGCGAAATGACCACCCTACCCACAGTCAGTCAGATAACAGTCCGCACCTCCGATTTGTGCGGTTGACTACGTACAGCGCGAAAGAAGTTCAACATTCATACATACATTTCATTCCTCCTATCACAGCTGCTGGGGATGCTGGTGTGGTGTAATGGTTGGCACACTGGTCTCGCAATCCTCAGAGGTATGCTTTCCCAACACGGCAGTTGAAACAATGGGCACCTCTGCCTCACCTAGCCGTATAAATGGGAAGTTTGTCTTTCAGCCGGTCGCGCGTGGTGGGGTAAAATGTGGGTACTCAACTCTTCTAAGATGTCGGGACCAGCGTGGAAATCTAGTACATAAACACCTACGAACCCCCGTCTAAAGGGGGTGGAGGGCACTTCCGCTGGCGGTGGCATGAGCAAGCGATTGTACGGCTCAGCTGTTGTGTATCGAGGCAGTGACAAAAATACATGTAATTGAATACTTGAACAAACAAAAATGCTTTGTAGCTCACGAACCTTAACATCGCCTACAATAGGTGAAACTACACGAATGACGCATGCTTTGGAATCACGACCCCGCCTCACCCCGCAGGTTAGCATGTTACTTGCACAGTGGCCAACATTTATCTTGCAATCATAACATGACCCGGTTCTTTTGGGCTAGTGCATTGCCCGATGATGTTCTGGTTTAACAAATTAGCTGTCACCCCCGAGGTGAAGGGAGGGCTCGCGGAATGCCATTTATTACATTATTAACTTTTTTTTCTTTGAAATGATGAACTATTGCGGTGCGACGACTATTAAATGACCTCCGCCTTTTAATGAGTTCAGACCCAAGTCGTGCGTTCGTTATTGACCGAGCTGTTCCGAGCGTATTTTTCGGGTCGGGTGATGCTATTTGAAGCTCTCCGATGCAACCCAGTAACCCCTGGGGATCAATGAAATGAGTACCACTTTACGGGAAGTCGCCAGTGGTATTTCTACGTGTTTATTTTTACGAAGATATATATATACTTTAGACTGACCCTGCCATAGGGACGTGGAATTTACACTAAGATTAATATCCTCACCACTTCTTCGGAGATTATATTCGACAATGCTCTAATGTGTTCCTTTTCTATAACAGAAGCTCTTGCACCCTTGATGATATCTTGACAAGTCGATAGTCCTATTTAAACATGTGTCGTATTCTTAATGAACACACGGTAGTACGGTTTCGTACTTTCCACATTTTCAGACCAAATCACCTTGAAATTTGCTCACGTTCGTCGGATTTCACGGGCTCACAGCAGGTTTGAGCCTGGCTAGTAATCCGCCTTGGAATGTGCAAGTGTTCCAAGCGTGGCCTCTGAGATAGCGAGGAGATGGCAGAACAGCAATGGATTGCATCTATAGATGTGGAATCTCTAATGTTACCCTCCTTGTGTGTGGGGGGGTTTCTCCAGATACTTCGGTTTCTTCCCGCATAACGAAAAACTCATAACAACAGTTTGATTTTACATCGCGTCGTTCATGCTCATTGCATCCCGCAAACGCTGTACACTAATTACATATAACGTTCATGCTGAGTATTATTACTGCAGTGTAACATTACAACTGCAATTAGCTGCGGCCAGGAAGCTTAGTTCACATTGGGTGAAGTATTACACGCCCACACCGCCACTTAGCACAGCACTCACATACGGTCAGGGAAAGTGCTGTTAGTGAGCACCTATTGAGATCGACACGGTCCATGAGGGGTGAGTGGCCAGTAACACACTTGCCCACCTTTGTATCCCGATTAACCTCTTTTGTACGCACCCCGCAAGGTAATTATCTAAGGCTGAGTCGTCTTTGAGAGGACCAGGGCCGGTACAGATAATCGCCAGAGTAAATGGTCGTCGGTATAAATAAAACCCGGGTCACTGGGTTCTGAGCGCGGTGCACTAACCACTGTTCCACCACTCCCCGATCACACCCTTACACACGCACGCGTACATTCACACATACACACTTCCAGTAAGTCAAAAATTACAAAGGGCTCAAGGGAGTGTTGGGCAATGCTCATAAAGTCATTGCCCCCGCCTCCTTTTACTGATTTAGAATCGGTGACGTCAATGCCACTTTCATGTGGCAGAGAGCAGTTTTGTGCTGAAGACATTTACTGTTGACTTCCTACCAACTGGTGAAGCTTCCCGAAGTGATCGTTACATTGCTGACCTCTGGAAGGATGATAATGATGATGTTTCATCGTGTAGGACAAATCAAACGTTAAAAAAGAAATACTGAAAATAAAAACGATGTTATGCTGAGTGGGACTACAGAGTAAGTCGAATCACAGTCAAGGATGTGAGTTTAAATCTTGATGGAGGGGTCAACCCTCCTATTATTCCACTGATGGTTTGTAAAATGGGTGCCACTTGTGAAACAATGGTCATCGTAATGGAGACATTTTCCCCCGACCATGAGAATGTGGAATTTCCACGACGCACTTAGCGTTGATAATAGAGATACATGTTACCTCTTTGCGTATTTAATTCGAGAGACATTTGCGCTTTTGAATTGGAATAATTATTAACGTTTTAAAAACAAGTTTAAAAAAGGCAAAGTGCAGCCCTGCAATTGCCTGCTGTCACCACTGCCGGCAGAAGTGGCCCTCTCCGGAGGGAGCTCTCAAAAGTCACCAAAATGAGCGAAGTTTTCCTTCCTCTTCCAAACTGGCGAAGTGAGCACTCACACTTTTCCCCACTGCACGCAACCCACCGACCAGCTAACCTCTGGATTGCAAGTCCCGTATGCGTATTATATATATACTATCATTATTAAATGCAAACTCCAGTTTTCCCCTTTGCAAAAGGAAACTTTCATTTCGCATTACTGTGCTGTTAAATAACGAACAGTTTTTTTTAAATAAGTAACCCAATACAAATATGTACATTTAAACGCCTTGTATAAACTAATAATGAGCCAGGGTAGGCTCAAAATGACAATCAATACCCAGCACAGTCTCGATGTTAACCAAAGGTATTTTAAAGGTGGAATGTTAACGCTAAAAGCTTAACATGCATTTCCCCTCGTGGTACACAAAACCACTCTGGCTGGCAACGCGCGTTTTCAATGCGTGTATAAATTTATTTTTTAATGTTCTGGAATTTGTGGTTTGACAAAGGCCAGCTCTCTGCTCTCAGTGAGATTGTCTCCAAAAAACCCCACAGTTGACGTTTTGCAGAGAGCATTCTTAAGGAGATAAAGATAAGACTGCGCCCGAGGCAAAGTGCCATTGTGATGGAGCACTTTTGCATGAACACCTGCTGTGAGTGTGCATTTGTGTTACGTGTGTGAGCGCGCGTGAGTGGGGAAGCGGTGGTGTAGGTCGACTCAGCCTCAAATGAGTACCTGGTGCGCCGTGTAAACATCGGCAACTCGGGAGACAAAGGCGGCCAGGCGTGGTGTTGGCCACCCACCCCATCGTATGCCGTGCCGGCCTTCATAGGTGCTCGCTTGTCCAAACAGCCTGTTACAGGCTACACGAGGGATCTTTGTCTTTGGTGCAGTGCGGTGGTTAGCGTCGTCCCACGACCAATGCAGTCACCCGAGTTCGATTCCCGCTCACGGCCAAGATCGGTGACAAATATCTCTGAGCCGGTTCTGGGCCTCCCCTAGGTCGACTCAGCCTTAAATGAGTACCTGGTTACGGTGTGCAAACATCAGCGCTGGGGAGACAAAGGGGGTTGAATGTGCTGCTAGCCACACCACCCCCCTATGTGCGCTATGTTGGCCTTCATAGCTACTCGCTTACAGCACTTGCCTAATAGTATGTTAAGGCTATACAGGGGGGGAGGGATGTTTGTTTTTTAAAATACCACTGTGAAGTGGTATGTTAGTGATTAGAGCACTGTGCCTTAAACCCAGCCACCCGAGTTTGATTCCCAACTTTGGCCAACGTCAAGGAATGACGAATGTCTGAACCAGTCCTGGTCATCCCCGCAGGTCTACTCGGCCTTAATTTCGATCAACGTCAGCACTTTGGAGCCTTAAGGTGGCTTGGGCATGTGTCTGGCCAATCCACCTCCTCGTGCTCGGCGCCCCAAGACGTGTTCACCATCGGCGTGAATAGGCTACAACCGGGGACTTTTGCCTCGTGTGCTCCCATTCCACTCGCCGCGGTTTTGATTCCCAGCAGTGGTATCGCTGTCCGCTGAAGCGGGTCTCGCGTAGCTTCAGATGAGCACCGCGTGTGATGTGTAAACAGCGAAACTGGGGAAACAGCGACAGCCACGCACGGCGCTGGTCACACGACCTCTCCCCTCCCCTCCCTCGTGTGCTATGCCAGCCTTAACAGGTGCTCACTAGCAGCACTTGCCCCAAGGTCTGTTAGGCTAAACAGGGGATGTATATGTCTTTGTGTTGCGAAGGAGCACACTGATTAACAGACCGCTCTTTGATCAATGGAGGGGACTAACGCGTTACACGTATCCTGTTACTGTAACCAGATTACAAAATGCAAGGACCAGTAATTCTGCATTATTGCTCTGTTTTCAGTAATTGCATTGCGGTTACTTAGCGTGTACCATTTAATTCGTTTTTTTTTGTTATGTTTACTGTACTTTCACTACCTGCATTGTTTGGATTGTATCCAGTCTTTCGTGATCCGCTTGTGCTTTGGCAGTCGTGGCGTTAGACAAAAAAGAGACATATTTCAAAAAAATAAACTATTTCAACTTTTTATTTTTTATTTTATTTTACCAGGTGATGCCCACTGAGATACGTAACTCTTCTTTTGCAGAAGCGACATAGCCACAAATGACGAGGTGGCTTACCGCGTGGAATTGTCGAGCAGCCAGATACACTGAACGTATGTTTCTAAATGTGGAGCGAAAAACCGGAGAAGCCGGAGAAAGAAAAATCCACGCGAGCACGGGGAGAGAGAGAGAGACGCAAACTCCAAATATACAGCAGGCGTCAGGGTCGGGATCGTTCCTACGGTCAGTGTAGCACAAACGCACAACTGACACTTGCAAGCCCCCAGAAGATGACAGCACAGCAGTAGACTCCAGTGGGACGTCTCCGATGTCTTGTCGAGTTGTGTCGTTCAGCGCGGCGCCTGGTGTTTCGCTCCACGATCCGAGATCTTTGCCCGCTGATGAATTGCACAGTTCTCCCGACTTGCGGATGAATGTCCTCGTCGTCGTCGACGCCATCGTCAGAGGGCAGCTCACCCTGTAAGAAATTCAGCTGCCAAGCGAATTGGAGCGAAACGTCGGGCGTCGTGCCGAACAACACGCGGTACGACCCGAAACTGCATCGGGGAGCCGAACAGCCAAGCAGAGAACCACTGCTGGAGTCAATTTAACGGGGCTTTCGGATCCAACCACTCGATTGTGCTTTGTGTACCAAATGGCGAAGGGACTAAAGTGAAAAGGCCCAACTTGGTCGCATGTTGGGCGATGGGGTGGGCGATGTTCAGCGACGTGGTCATGTCCCTGGCACCTTTTGCTCCCCTTTATCGCTTGTTCTTTCCACACTTGGCGATCACGGCTGTCTTGAATTCTGATTCAAGGGCAATTCGCTGCATGCCAATCGTCCGGTAAATGTAGAAATTGTGGCTTTGACTGCTGAGATGAGCTGAATTAAGTCGAGTGTTTCTTTCTCTCTCTCTCTCTCTCAAATTAACAATGTCGCATTTTCAACGTAAGCATCAAATAAAAAAAAACCACAGACGCGTGGGAGCCTGGTTTAATCACAAAGCAGCAGCCTCGATCCGAACCCAGCTTCTCTGTGGCAATGGCCAACGGCTCTGCACCCTTTGAGTCTTCCAGTGACCGTGGGGGGTGCATCATTTCTTTAGGGGGCATCTTTGTACATCACGGCTATGCAGTTCACGCAGCATGCAAACTCCACTTAGCGAACCCTTCTCATCAATCCTTCGTGGTGGCATCTGGCTTAAATTTAAAATCTGTCCCTGCAGTTCAACTCTCCCCCACCCCCCACCTACCTCTCTCTCTCTCTCTCTGCCTTTAATATTGTTATTGCAGTCTGCAAGCTATCACTAATATCGCTGCGGAGAAACGAAACAGCTTTAAACAAAAATGAATAGTGCGTCTTATCACAATGCACAATATGTAATATCAGTTTCATTTCCCAGCCACCCTTAGTTAATGCTTGTATATAAGTGTCAGGCGGTGTGTATTTCCTCGCTTGACGTGCCGATGTTAATATGCGCGCGCCTCTGCTTTCCATCCTTGTGTGGTGGCTGAGCGGTGCATTAACCGACACAGACAGGCAAGCGAGCCTTCTCCAGTAATTATTCCGTCCATGTATTGAATAAGCTGTCGGATTTGACTGCAAATCAAGGCTTGGCTGCTTTCAATAAGCTGTAGAGAAAGGGAACGCCTTATGCAGGTAGATGAATGTTGTTGTTGTCGTTGTTGTCCCTACTGCGCAGTGTTGACTTGTGTTATCCTTTGCTTAAGGGAGTTGATAAGCTATTATTGCGATGTAAATGTGCAGGCCTTGTCAATCCACTGCTGGATGAAGGCCTTCCGACACCGTGTTGGTTTTAAAGGTCGCTGGTCGGTGCTGGTTGGTGAAGAGGGTAGGGGCGGTGATGGTCAGACCGGTTCAGACATCATCCGCCACCGATGTTAGCTATGGCCCAAAATGTAATTCTGATCTCTGGGTTCAGAGGACGTCTCGCAAACATATGCGTGACCGCTCCACCACACTTATCGTTATGCCAAAATAATTAGTACATCTGTTTGACAGCACTTTGCATGTTTTCACAAATGTTAGAAAATCCCTAAGCCAATCGCGATGACATTTAACATAAATTACCACGGTCCACATGCGTATAGTCTTTGAGCAAGATCGCCAAGACAATTTTTTTCTCCCAAGAATGAATCGATTTTAAAACACTTTCGAGTGTCGGGGCGTCTCTATGTGTTTGCACTCTGGTAGTGGTTAGCGTGCCGCACTACAAACCCGGCATGCCCAAGTTCGATTCCCGCTCACAGCAAATGGGATCAGTGGTGAAAATAAATCTGAACTGGTCCTGAGCCTCCCAGTGGTCGACTCTACGTTGACAGAGAACCTGGTGTGGTGTATACATATCAGCACTGGGGAGACAAAAGCTGAGCGGTGTAGTGCTGCCTACACTACCTACTCGTGCTCCAAACTTGCCAACAGCAATTGCCCCAAGAGTCTCGAGTGTGAGATGTGTGCTCGTGCATGCATTTTACATGGTCTTGCGAGTGTATTGTGCGAGTGTGTTGTGCGCGCGTGTGTACGCATGTGTGTATATATTTGAAGAGCGGTAGTGTGTCGGTTAGCGCGCTGCGCTACGAACCTGGCCACCCCCGAGTTCGATTCTCGCTCACGGCCAACACACTAGGGAGACAAAGGCGGTCGGGCGTGTTGCTGGCCACCCACCCCTCGTGTGCCGTGCCGGCCTTCATTAGGTGCTCACTAGCAGCACTTGCCCCAACAGGCTTTTCGGGGGACCTTTGTCTATGTATATATGAGTATTTGTGTATACGTGTGTGCGTGCACGCCTGTATAATGAAGTGCCTCCTCCATGATAAGAAAACAGAGTAACGCTGGTAAACACTCGAGTGTGAAATTGATATTGAGATTGTAAACAAATTACATGCGGCCCCGGTCGCGGGCAGCCGTCATGTGTCTTGATGATGCTCAGAGCAACTGTCATCGCAGACGCCGTGATTACAGCGGCGGTGCCCGCAAGCGCTTCGGTCACAAGCGTCATCCTCGTTCCTCGAGTGTCGCCCACCTATTCATCAACGCGCCTTCAGAGGCATAGGTGAACGTTCACCTGGATCAGTAAGAGGGCTACGCAAGCGATTTCAACGAATGTTTGTCCTGCGACGTGTTGTACAATGCCAGACTCCGCTGTGCAATTTCACAGTGCAGTCACACACGAGGCTCGACTCGTCTCGTACAAATTTAATTATAATTCGACCCAGTCGCCGGACTGACACACCGATGGATGGATGAACACATTTGTTTTTACACTTTCACGGACTCTATTACAAGGCATGATGAAACGATTGTCGTCTGATTGTGACGATGATGATGATTTTTTTTAAGCTTTCGTGACTGCAGGGATTCATTATTGGTTATTTCGGTAAAGTCGCGTAGAAGGGAAACAATAAAATAATAAAAATATAAAAAAATAAAATTATCACGACGTTTCGACTGCAACACAAGCAATCATCATCAGGTGTGAAAACCACAGCAAGAAAATTTGAAAAAAGTGGCGGTTATAAAATAATAAAATAACCGCTACTTGTTTTATATTTTTATTATTGTATTGTTTCCCTTCTACCGAAAGAACCAAGAATATGATGATGCTTATTATTATTTTTCTTCTACACATTCACTTGAAATACGATAGACGTGGTGCATTCTGGGAGCAAGGCTTCAATTCCCACCTGCAAGGACTCTTCCCAAAAATGCATCACGCATTTATAGCACGCATCACGTCATTGTCCCGAGACAATTGCTTTCCCCAAAAGCGATCCTTTTATCTGTGGAAACTTGTAGGAACTATTGCGAGCCAGGTCCGGTGAGGTTGTAATGGAATTTCTCAACATTTTTGTTTGTTTCCCTCGAAAGATGTTGCGAAATTGTTCAAACTTCTATGTTTGCGATTTAACACGCAACCAAGCTGATTTCAAGTGCCTGTGAAAATAGCAGAGATGATCCGTTGCCATATAATTTGATGATCCTTCAAAATGAGGACTGTTACCTGCACCATTAACACTCCTTCAATGTCAGACCAGAGCCTTTTTTCATCACTCCACATATATAACGCAGGCAGTACCCCTCTATACGTCATATACTGCATTATCTGTTTAATAAGACACTTCCCTCCTGTATCATGAAGCAAAAGTTGCGTCTCATAATCGTATAGGTGTGCGAGTGTGTGTGTGTGTGCGCAGATTCGTATGACGTTATTTAGATCGGGCACACATGTGATGTGAGTCTTACTTTTCAGAGCATATTACACGGTAATCTGACCAAATTAAAGACACTTGCAAACTCTCAACTACTCTCCACACTCGAGCTGTTTTTGTTACACTTTGCAATTTAGACCTAAGACGTCTGCGTATTAACTGTCATCGTCATCAGTCAATAATCAATTAAAATAATGGGTAAAGCGTTGGTACAATTTAGCAGATATATTTAATAAATTTTAATATTACTGTGATCCATCATTTACGCAGGTGCTGTGTGTATGACGGATGTACAGTGGTGTGCTGTGCATAACCGTGCATATACCATACACATAGACCATATTATATCAATGTAATGTGTGCATTTTGTGATAAAAAAAATTATTGCAGTAAGTAAAGTATTCATTGTCAGCAGTTGTATCATCATCCACTGTCTCTCCACTGCTGGATGAAGGCCTCCTCACACCGTCACTATCCCTCCCGCCCCTGCGATGCCACAATCCATCTCATCGCTTCATCTCCATGCTGGTAGTCCTCTTGTGCATCTCGCGCCCTTTGGGCTGTCATTCCGTCTTCAGTCTTGTCCGCCGGCCATCATCCCCCATGGCGACTTTTGCTTCCCGAACCCACTCACCGTTGTATGGCAATAGCGCGCCTCTGAACTGCGTTCGTTCTCCGATCCGTATGCCCCTCTCTCTCAATGGCGTTCACAGGAGAATTCACCTTCACGCTTGTTTGCGGCTGTTGTTCAAATGTCTGCCCAGTGTACGTGATGCCAGATCCATTTGGCTTAGCTGGCAATATACACTGATTGAAAACTTCACTAGTTTAACCAATGCATGCAATAATCTAGTAGATTATTAATGTTTCTCTAATTATACTTATACGTATGTGTGAATCGACACAAACGCATGTGTGTGTAATGCACGCATCCAATACATACACGTTACACATATGATGCATCATAAACAGCATAAATACTGAAAAAAATGGTTTTACCCTTTCTGGAAATAAAACAGCTGTGTTAAGATGTTCTTGGTTCTTTCGGTAAAGTCACGTAGAAGGGAAACAATAAAATAATAAAAATATATTGTTTCCTTTCTACGTGACTTTACCGAAAGAACCAAGAATATGAATCCCTGCAGTCACGAAAGCTTTAAATCAAAATTTAGGTGTTAAGATGTTCAAACACCAAATAAAAACCTTTTGCAAGGAATCAAGTCTGCATTAACCACACGTACTTGTGGTTAACATGCAAACAAACATGCTCTCATAATATATGATGCATTGTCTTTGAAACTGATTGTCCTACACTAGAGACAGCCTTCTTTAAGGCTTAGTCTCACTACCAGTGTCAGACCAGAGAATGCCAAAAGGCGAACAGCACTGTATATATACAATGGATATCAAATTGCACGACTTTTTGTGTGTGTACTCAGACAGGAATTGGACAAACAACCCAATGCAGGATCCTCCTGATAAAGCATTTTACGATTCATTGAACCTTTCCTGATTATGATGTGTTTTGGCTTCTTTGTGGAATGCATTATTACAGCAGTGACAACGATTTAAATCAATCGGTGTAATATTTTGTTTTACTTTTAATAATAACTTGGCATTAACGCAAGGTCACGGCAAATGGCTTTTTATTTCCAGAGCCCATTACGTTCGTATTAAACATGAATGCTTAATAAATCTTGATAATTCACATCTGACCTTGATAAATGAACGAAATATTGGAAAACAAGTGGCTACACCCACTGTTAACCCCTTGCAGGCATGCAGACTAATGAAATAATAACACAATTACTGAGAGAAATACACGCCGTGTTATGAATGTACTTCGACAGGCGCTTGCATAACTAGGTGTGCGCGCACAAACAGCTTCGTGTTAATCATCCGGCTCACAATTAAATGACAACACCGCAATTATGGAGTGATTGCATAATTAATGCGCGCTGTTTAACACAGCGAAACATAATTCCATTGATAAATGGTCATATGTTTCAAGTTCGTATGATTTGAGACTCTTAAGGACTTGATGCAAACCTATGAAATGTGAATATGGCAACAATGCTGTTGAGCACGAGGCGACATGCATGATAATAACGATACGAATCTGCCATGTAAATAGGCCATGTGGCAGTTTGACGGAAGGCGTGACTCACTATTTGAAGGTTGTGAGTGTAAATCCTGGTTAGTGGCTGGCTTCAGCCCGTGTAATCCATCAGGGATTGGTTAAACGAGTACCCCTTTTGTGCGAAGTCCACATTGGTTGTCCAATAGCTCGACTTGCCCCCATTACATGAAGGTGGGATTTCAACCACTGAACCCATGGCTGTGAACAGGAGCTTGGCAATTTCTGTTTTTATTATTTTCCACCGGCACATCCGAGCCGAGCCAGCGCGGGGCCCTCACGGTTCTGGTGATTTTCCACTGGCTGTTTACTGTGCCGAACCAGACCGAACAGTGGTACGCTAGCCACACAAGACATGAATCTGGCTCAGGGCCAAGCAAGGCCAAGGTGCATATCTGATGATGCGATCATTGCACGTGACGTTAGTGGCAAGGTTCGGCTTCTGCAGTGGACAAACAACTTGATGGCTCCTGCGTCATGCCGGGCTGTCTCCGCACGGCCCCAGCGTGGCTCGGTTGTACTGTGGAGAAGGGGACTTATAACGGCACTTCGTCCAGCACAATCAAAGAGTACATAGTGCGGCGACAACCAGAGCTGGCCTCTCTTGTCTCCCCAGTGCTGACGTCTACGCAACCCTTTAAGGCTAACCCATTCCTGTCAACCCATATTGTTTATCCGTATACTTGTACAGGGAAATTTAGTTTTCAGGTCCATACGGCATACAGCCGTTTCAAAACGGGCATTTTTGTGTCTATTTAGTTATGTTTCTCCCTTGTGATGAGCCTTTGTAGGATGAACGTTGAGATTTATAATGGCACGGGGTGACCAATAAAGTTTGCAATGGTCTGTAATACGGTAGGCACTGATTAGGGGTTGACAGCTATTCTAACACAAACTGCACGAGACCTCAGACGAGGTTCATAAACCCCCTTGCCACCGATGTGTCCATTGATGGTGTATCGAACCCAGTTCGTGCCAGGTTTTGTGGCACAATGCGTTAACCACTGCACCCGACACTTCACCCTCCTACATAACACATGGACATATGCCAACGTGCATTCACACACGACACCTTGCACTGGATGTTTCTAAATGTTAACGTTTTAATAAAAAAATGCCTGTCTCCTGGGAAACAGATTGCTAAAGACTGGCCCGCAACTGTAAAGATGTGTCAGGGCAGAGAAGCATTGTCCAATATCGTGGGTGCCTTTTTCTAAAATGTCATGCAAACAGTGCCAGGCACTTGTTTTTTATATAAGTGTTTGGGTTCAGGGCACCGGAATTGGCTTATTGTGTCCTGCCACAGCCCGTCAATGGGACCGAGTTAAGGGCCTGCGGCAGTAGTTGGGGGAAATTCCAAAAACACGTTTTTTTATTTCCGCCTGCCTAAAATCCCTCCAAGCAGGTTACACGTGGTCTTGACAACGTCAGAGCTTGTGCATTTTGCACGCGAATTTACAAAACGAAAAGTCAGAGTGTCACGCTCCTCATCTCTGTTGGTGGCCTTGAAATTCCGCCTTCCCAGGAAGGCGACTTGTTTACATGTGTCACCACTGTTATACTCTACTGAGCAATTTATTTCAGTAAATACAGTCGCACGCCTCTCGTCTGGCTCTCTGTTATCCGCTCTTCAAGTGATATTATTTGAATAGGCGAAAAATAATTTCATATGCAGAGTGATATTTCCTAATATCCGCACTTATCTGTGACTAGTGAGTTGCCTGGATGAGGCACTGGGTTCATGTTATATTTTCCAGCTCGTCACGAATGAGAGGAGTGACCCAGAAGTTGCAGTAATTTGATCCTATTGTCTGCACTTCTCTTCAGATAGCAATGTGGATAACAGCATCACTTTCTGTGGATTAATGGAGATAATGTGATCCTGGGCGAAGACCCCGGGGCCGGCCCAGGACCACGCTGCTGGCGAGACTCTCTCGCTCGGCTGGCCTGGGAACGCCTGGGAATTCCCCAGGAAGAACTGGAGCCTGTGTATAGTAGTATATAGTGTAGTGTATAGTAGTGGAGTGTGTAGTAGTGGAGTGTATAGTAGTGGAGTGTGTAGTAGTGTATAGTAGTGTAGTGTATAGTAGCGGAGTGTGTAGTAGTGGAGTGTATAGTAGTGTATAGTAGTGGAGTGTGTAGTAGTGGAGTGTATAGTAGTGGAGTGTATAGTAGTGTAGTGTATAGTAGTGGAGTGTGTAGTAGTGGAGTGTGTAGTAGTGGAGTGTATAGTAGTGTATAGTAGTGGAGTGTATAGTAGTGGAGTGTATAGTAGTGGAGTGTATAGTAGTGTAGTGTATAGTAGTGGAGTGTGTAGTAGTGTAGTGTGTAGAGGTGGTGTGTAGTAGTGTAGTGTATAGTAGTGGAGTGTGTAGTAGTGGAGTGTATAGTAGTGGAGTGTGTAGTAGTGGAGTGTATAGTAGTGTATAGTAGTGGAGTGTATAGTAGTGTAGTGTATAGTAGTGGAGTGTGTAGTAGTGTAGTGTGTAGAGGTGGTGTGTAGTAGTGTAGTGTATAGTAGTGGAGTGTGTAGTAGTGGAGTGTATAGTAGTGGAGTGTGTAGTAGTGGAGTGTATAGTAGTGTATAGTAGTGGAGTGTATAGTAGTGTAGTGTATAGTAGTGTAGTGTGTAGTAGTGTAGTGTGTAGTGGTGGAGTGTGTAGTAGTGTAGTGTATAGTAGTGGAGTGTGTAGTAGTGGAGTGTATAGTAGTGGAGTGTGTAGTAGTGGAGTGTGTAGTAGTGGAGTGTATAGTAGTGTAGTGTATAGTAGTGTAGTGTGTAGTAGTGTATAGTAGTGTAGTGTGTAGTAGTGGAGTGTATAGTAGTGGAGTGTGTAGTAGTGGAGTGTATAGTAGTGGAGTGTGTAGTAGTGGAGTGTATAGTAGTGTAGTGTATAGTAGTGTAGTGTGTAGTAGTGGAGTGTATAGTAGTGTAGTGTATAGTAGTGTAGTGTGTAGTAGTGTATAGTAGTGCAGTGTATAGTAGTGGGGTGTAAGTAGTGTAGTGTATAGTAGTGGAGTGTATAGTAGTGTGTAGTAGTGTATAGTAGTGTAGTGTATAGTAGTGTAGTGTGTAGTAGTGTATAGTAGTGTAGTGTATAGTAGTGTAGTGTATAGTAGTGTAGTGTGTAGTAGTGTATAGTAGTGTAGTGTATAGTAGTGTAGTGTATAGTATTGTAATGTATAGTAGTGGAGTGTATAGTAGTGTAGTGTATATTAGTATATAGTAGTGTATAGTAGTGGAGTGTATAGTAGCGGAGTGTATAGTAGTGGAGTGTATCGTAGTGTATAGTAGTGTAGTGTATAGTAGTGTAGTGTATAGTAGTGTATAGTAGTGGAGTGTATAGTAGTGGTGTGTAGTAGTGTAGTGTGTAGTAGTGTATAGTAGTGTAGTGTATAGTAGTGCAGTGTATAGTAGTGTATAGTGTAGTGTATAGTAGTGTATAGTAGTGTAGTGTATAGTGTAGTGTATAGTAGTGTAGTGTATAGTAGTGTAGTGTATCGTAGTCGAGTGTATCGTAGTGTAGTGTATAGTCGTACAGTGTAGTGTATAGTCTTGCAGTGTACAGTGTAGAGAATTGTCGTGTGGTGTATAGCAGTGAGGTGTATCTTAGTGTATAGTGTAGTGTATGATGGTGTAGTGTATAGTAGTGTAGTATATAATGTAGTCTGTCGCCAGGGAAAGGGAGGTCTGAACCGCCGTGACCCTCGTCAGGACAAGCGGACTAAGAAACGAACGCACACCCAAATGTGATCCTCCTGTCGTGTAACCCCCCCAAACACCTCCCCTTCAACCCACTAACATCACAACGGATAAAAGTAGCTCGGTGTTTTACTGGACATTAATAGTCTGATTGATTATGAATCACATCTCGACAAGCTACACAATGGGGGAACGTACGTGGGGAGAAGGTTAGGTGCGAAAAGCAAGGTGAACATGAATACAATCCACGCTCCAAAATGTGCCAAATTTGAGAGATTATCCGCAAATTACTCAATTGGAACGTGCACAGCGATCTTTTGTCACGTGCTGCGAAAACTTGTAAGGGCCCTCCTGAAGAAGTGTCATGAAACTTGTTGAGGCTTTCCGAGTTAAACAAGCATCATGATAATTATTGTAATAAATATAAAATAACCCCTGTAACTGACAGTGCAAGGGTGCCTTCATCCAGCAGTGGCTTGACAAATGGCTGTATTTGTTTTTATTCATCTGAATGCATTATACCAGTGGAGGTTTGCTACTTACCGAATGCTAATGTGAACGTATTCATACGTCAATTCCAAACCGTTCATGTCAACTTTATTGGAATCCCTCCATGTTTGCAAGGCATCTCATTGGCGAGTATTGCCTCTAACAATAACATGGCGAATATTCATGCTATGTCTACGAAGAAGAGCCAATAGTATCTATACTTTTTTCCATTTAAAGCTTTCGTGACTGCAGGGATTCATCTTCATGGTTCTTTCGGTAAAGTCACGTAGAAGGGAAATAATAAAATAATAAAAAAATATCTATAATAAAATAAAATTCTCACGACGTTTCGGCCACAACACAAGCAGCCGTCCTCAGATGAAGTAACAGAGCTGTCGGAAAGACAGCGCTCCAATAAACACTGCTAAGCTTGGCAGCGTATTTTAAGCTGGGTGGGAGGAGCAGAGCGCCTTGACAAAGGCGTTTACATATCAACAGAAGAATTTAGCATTGAAGTAGCTATGTTAATGTGAGAGATTAGCAGGATGTTAAAGTCAGAAATTAGCATGTAACTGTTGTAGAAAAAAAGGTAATGGTGCAGCTCTGAAATGTCTTGCTGACGCCACTGCTGGTTGAAAGACATCCTTTAGAGGGAGCCCTACAGAGCCCCTCTCGAGGGTATGTGGCCTCTACTATCCACAGTGGAGAGGCGTCTTGGGGTAGAGTACCAACAATTTACCCCATTGCACACAATCCTGCCAATTTTGACCGACTGTGCTGTACCCACTTATGCTACTGAGTTGACAAAGTAACGCAGATTCATGATGCAGGCACCTTCGTTTCAACTGCCGTGTGATCAATGGAACTTGGCCACCTCTGGATGGCAAACCACTTTTCCAATGATGAGGAAGTGTTAATGATGGTTTGATTTTTTTTGTATTTGTGTAAAGAAAAAAAACAATGGTGAGTCTATTTGCTTCGTGTGATACATGGGGCCGTGCAGATAATTCGATTATTGTGAACATTCACATTTGTTTAAGTATATTGGCTAAAGTCATATTTAACCAGTGTGGTTATTTTGCAAAGAGGAATCGTGATCAAGTAGAAACAGTTGTTAATACATTGATTTTGAAAAAATATATACTGGACAAGTAATATATATACAGTTATTTCTCAAACCGCTGCTGTATGAAGGCCTTCCCATGCAGTATCATGCATAGAGATTGTTTGACCATGCTTCACCACAGTGGTTAAGCATGGGAAACCCAGGATCCATTAAGATATCACTCAACAATGTTGCTCGTCCTGGCTGGGAATTAAACTCAGGGAGCTGAGTTCTTAGCTTAATGGTTTAACCACGGCACCACTAGTACCCCTTAAAACCACTCCAACAACAACAATAATACTTTACGGTTATTTCGGTAAAGCAACGTAGTTAGAAATAAAATAAAACAAATCACGACGTTCCGATCGCAGCACAAGTGGTCGTCATCAGGCTGATGCGACTTTACGTGGCTTCACCGAAAGAACCAAGGAGCATGAATTCCTGCAGTCACGAAAGCTTCAAATCAAGATTGAGCAACGATAGCAATTATGAAAATGTCAAGTAATTGTAATTATTATGGGTATGAACTATGAGATAAGCAAAACAATGCCCAGAAAAAAGCCATGTCAAAGAGTAACTGACCACTACATCGAGCACCATGAACTCTGATAAAATTGAGATGTTGCAAATGAGAATTATGTAAATAGTAACAACATGGTCCGTCGCCATACTCCTGGTTTATAGCACAATTAAGTTATGAGGCCGTGCTTTCTTTTAAATTAATTACAAAACGAGTAAACCGTTATATTGCCACTTACGCATTTGAGGAACTCTTTTAAGAGGTTGAGAGACGATATCCCTGTGATGTTTGGTCGGGTCGTACCGCGTGTTGTTCGGCACGATGTCCGACGTTTTGCTCGGTCGTGCCCGACATCTCGCGGTGCAACCGGAAGTCACGCTATGCAGCAAAACCGCGTGAAAACCACGCGGTACAAGTAAAGGTTGGTTGACGTCATGATAATGTGGAATTTCCAACACTGACTCAGAGTCACTAATGGAGCTGAGCACCAACCACTCCCAAATTTTCTTGCTGTGGTTTTCACACCTGATGATGATTGCTTGTGTTGCAGTCGAAACGTCGCGATAATTTTATTGTTAAATATATTTTTTATTATTTTATTGTTTCCCTTCTACGTGACTTTACCGAGAGAACCAAGAATATCACTCCCAATGTGTTTTGGAGCTGGGAGACAATTTGATATAGACAAAAACAACCTTCTGCATAACCTATACATTTTTTTACAACTCAAAGGGTGAACATGTGAGGAATGGGAAATATATAAAACCCATAAGTTGTAAGCTTTTAATTCGCTTACATAGCTATCTTTTTAAATGTATAATGGCATAATGTCATCAGAAAGATTATGCGTACATGTGTGGCTTGCTAGCGGTCAAGATCAAAAAGGTTAAGGTGAAGGTCAAGAGTATGTGACCTTTCACCCTTAACCCTGTCTGCAAAATGAAAAGACTTTCGATTGGGTCTGCTATTTAAAAAAAAAAGTGCAGGCCCAGCCATCTCACACGATCGATCTTTCGCCAGCTAATTATTTAATTCAATTTTTAATGATTGACAGGTCACCAGTGATTAACCCACTTAAGTAGATCATTGTACGTGCGCCTGAAACGGGTTTCAAGTCCGGTTCCCAGCTCTGGGCCCTTCCATCCGTCACGCTTTAATTACTCACGAGAGCTCGACCGTTATTGTCCTATTTATAAAAGTGTGCGCGCGAGCCCCCCACGATCTTGGAACGCAGTGTGGGGGGTGAGCGTCGCCGCGGCGTTCGCCTGTGCGGGATCGAGCGAGCGAGCGAGGCGCAGGCCAACGGGCTAACGGCCGATGACGTCACGGTAGGGGCACAGGCAGTGCCGGGTTATCCTCGTATCACAAGTAGCTGCTACTACATGTGTAGTAGCAGCTACACATGTAGTAGCAGCTACTACTACCACATGTAGTACTAGTACTACATGTAGTACTAGTACTACATGTAGTAGTAGCTACACATGTAGTAGTAGCTACACATGTAGTAGTAGCTACTACTACATGTGTAGTAGCAGCTACACATGTAGTAGTAGTAGCAGCTACACATGTAGTAGTAGTAGCTACACGTGTAGTAGTAGTAGCTACACATGTTGTAGTAGTAGCTACATATGTAGTAGTAGCTACACATGTAGTAGTAGTAGCTACACATGTAGTAGTAGTAGCTACACATGTAGTAGTAGTAGCTACACATGTAGTAGTAGCTACACATGTAGTAGTAGTAGCTACACGTGTAGTAGTAGTAGCTACACATGTAGTAGTAGTAGCTACACGTGTAGTAGTAGTAGCTACACATGTAGTAGCAGCTACACATGTAGTAGTAGCTACTACTACTACATGTAGTACTAGTACTACATGTAGTACTAGTACTACATGTAGTAGTAGCTACACATGTAGTAGTGGCTACACATGTAGTAGTAGTAGCTACACATGTAGTAGTAGCTACACATGTAGTAGTAGTAGCTACACATGTAGTAGTAGCTACACATGTAGTAGTAGTAGCTACACATGTAGTAGTAGTAGCTACACATGTAGTAGTAGTAGCTACACATGTAGTAGTAGTAGCTACACATGTAGTAGTAGTAGCTACACATGTAGTAGTAGTAGTAGCTACACATGTAGTAGTAGTAGCTACTACTACATATGTAGTAGTAGCTACATGTGTAGTAGCAGCTACTACTACTACATGTAGTAGCAGCTACTACTACTACATGTAGTAGTAGCTACATGTGTAGTAGTAGCTACTACTACACATGTAGTAGTAGCTACTACTACTACATGTAGTAGTAGCTACACGTGTAGTAGTAGCAGCTACACATGGAATAGCTACGGGCCCCGCACTTTCAAGGTTCCCCGCGCTAAATCCTTTCAAGCTATAAATTCCGGTTCAGCGATTCTGCACTTGCTCTATTGCTATAGTACTATACTGCCTTAAACTTTAATGAACGACTGGGAGTTTCAGGTGAGCGTTTTGTCGTATTATCTGGCTGTAGAGCAAATGAAAATATACAATAACTTTACTATGTAAAAAAAAAATTGCGTTTTAATATGTGTGTGTTTTATATATATGTATTTATTTATTTAGGGCTCCTTCATAACATATGCTGGAGGCTCTGCGCGTGCGACCGTATTCAGCACTCCAGAGGTGAGGTGACGTGAGGTGGATCACGCAGAGCTTTGTGCAACTCCCGAACCCACTGGGCTGCGAGATGGCCAGAAGAATGCAGGGGCAGATCTTTGTGGATTCTATCAATCTGTGTGGAGTTCTGAGTATTAACCGCCTCTCGCGCGTGAGTTTTCTTCAGGTGTTGTGGGTTTTCTAACCCAAATATCAAACGTAGAACTGGCAAAAAAAATATCCCAAAACAGGAGCTTTCTGAAAAATAATCTTGAGACTCAGTCGAGCTGTGCTCGAGAACAAAGACCATTATTTTTATATTCTTGGTTCTTTCGGTAAAGTCACGTAGAAGGAAAACAATAAAATAATACAAATTAAGTCAATTGGTGGCATGTTCACAATTTAGCAAAATAAATTAGGTATCTGCACCTTTAGTGGCCATCATGAGGCAATGGTGGACTTTACACATTGCTGTTGTAGGACAAGTCGATCCATAGGCCAACCACCGTTGACGTCACACAAAATAGTTATCGTTTTACCGACCACACAAAGATGATGGGCTGCGTCAACCACTGACTGGGATTTGAACTCATAACCGCTCCAGAACTCAGTGCCACACCCGGCCGGATATTTCCCAAACATGAAAACGCTCATAATTAATGACACACATAATACTAACGTTTCATACATTGATGTTGGGAATACCTACTAATTGATAATGTAAGGTGAATAACGCCTTCCCCTGCCGTGTCAGTCGTGGGGATTATTTAATCGTACTCCACCAGACACGGCCAGGGATCGAACTTGGTTCGCTGGACGCAAAGTACAATTCATTGGGCCACTACACAATGGCTCTACCCACAAAATGAAGTGTATATATCTTGTTGTTTGGTTCAATTCTGACGGCGCAACTCGGGCAGCTTTGGCTTTGCCGGTGGAACAATTATGCCACCAAGTGGCAGCATTAATACGATGCTGACGGGAGCCTTAGGAGACGAGAAATGCAGTGCAGCTTGGCTCTCGACTGTGTGGACGTGTCCTACCGCTCGTTCAGGAACTGAGTTGCCTTGTCTTTCTGAATTAAAGATGATAATGCCATCTTCGTGTTTATGCATTGGTCTTTAACTCACTTGCTGCTCAAATTAAGTTCCTTAAGAAGCTCCCAGCGCGTGAAGCGAAACATCGGACATCGTGCCGAAATAAAACGCGGCAACAGCCCGCGTAACACGTCGGAGAGCTATTCAGCACATCTGCGAAAACTCGTGCAGTTTTAAAGCAATGACCAGTATATGCGTTGTACTTTAAAACAAATATAAAAAAAGATCTACCCTTTAGCATAATGAGACCGTTTTGCCAGATTATCTTTGCGAGTACCTATTAAGACGAACTACATTGGTGTTGACACGTCATCATATTCGAGTACTGTACTATACTCATTTTAGGCTGAGCTGACCTAGATGAGAAACTGGCCAGGCAAATATATACAAAAATAAAAAAAATAAAGTTCCACTGCCGTAGCAGACGGCTGTGTGGATAAAATCCAGAGGTGTGCTCCTTCCACTCGGAACGACGCGAACGCAACAATCTGCCTCGACGAACGAGCTGAAACGCTTCGCTGTCATCAGAAGTCTGCGATGGACACTCGTCTCGTTGCACCTCGACGTGCGCACACACGCTCACTCGCAGGTCGACACATCGCGACTCGACGCATGCATTCTCCGCGATGTTTTGGTGCGTGCTTTATGCTTGTGAAATGTAATTAAGCTAATGCCTTTCGATTGCAATGCTACGAAACGCGTATTTGTGTAATGTTAGGGATGCCAGCTCAAATTCCTCTGGGTTATGTATACAAGCTCAAACAATCGGATGGATATTCCTTGCTGCACTTTGATAAATGGTGAAATTTGTTAGTTATCATTGCATCCTGATTCTCAATATTTTTTATTTTTTGGAGGGCCCTGCATTGAAATGTTTGGCCGATTTACAGAAATGTTTCTGTCATGTGTGACACTTGGGTCGCATTGCTTGAGCACAATCAGCGTTTTTGCACCCTCCTCCACCTGACGCAGCCAATTCATGAAGTTGTCGCGTCAAGAAACGTGCCACCAGCACGTAAATTTTACCATTCCTCGAGGAACAACACGCGATCTTTACAGACTGCAACGAAGCAGACGGTGTGTGTTTAAGGTCAATAACCTGCAGGATTATCCGGAGCGGTCGCCGGATTGAACCGCGACTCAACAAAGTCGTCAATAACACTGCGGGCTTTGAAAAGATAAAGTATACAGTCGACGACATTTCATAGAAATACCGCCTTAAATTTCGATTTAAAGCTTTCGTGACTGCAATGATTAATCTTCTTTGGTTCTTTCGGTAAAGTCACGTAGAATGAGAATAAAATAATAAATTGTGTTATTTTATTTTATCAATTTATTATTTTATTCTCATTCTACGTGACTTTACCGAAAGAACCAAAGAAGATAAATACCGCCTTCTTCATAGCACACAGAGAGGCGATTTGGGCAGAATTCCTGAGGACATGGGGTTCCCTGGACCCACGTGCTGGACTGCCATCTCCTGGCTATTATGCAGTACATTATTGTCGAGAAGGTCAGTAAACATGCTACGACGATACGTGATCCACCCATCATACCTCCAAAGCATTACGTAATTTTTTTAATATATATGGATCGATATAAAACCAAGTATGGTGGTCAAATATATTTTGAGAATAAACTATTTGAGGCCCAAATGTATACCCTCCCCGTGGTCACGTGGATTTTTCTCCAGGTCCTCCGGTGTTTAACCTCCACATTTCGAAACATGCCTTTCGCATATTTGACTGCTATAAATTGAAACATGATAAGCCACTTTGTTGAGTTTTTATTTGTGATATCCAGGTCGTTTCGGAAAAGGAGCTGTATAGCTCAGTGGGCTTTTCCTGGAAAAATAACACAAAATAGCTTGTTTTACATGATTAATTAAATTGGAGGCGTACATGGAAAAAAAATACCACCTTCACTATCCTGACTAAACATTGAGCATGCGCTGTTAGCAAGCACCTATTAAGGCTATCCCAACACACATGGCGGTGGTGGCAGCCAGGAAAGTATGTTGTGTACGCTTTGCCGTCTTTGTCTCCCTTGTGCTGATTTGACATATTCGACTTCTCCAGCTTGCCATTTGAGGTTGAGTTGACCTAGATAACGCCCGGGCCGTGGTAATATACCAGTTGCCACTTGTGTGCATAACCGGGAATCAATCCGTGGTGTTAGTGATTGTACTGCGTTAGCCAACTCTCTGTGCGACCCGGCACATACTTTGCATGTGCAAACGCTCACACTGCGCATTAGTCATTGTTTTTGTGGTCTTACTAAATCTGACACCATGTTTTTTTCTTTTTCTATAAATGCTAAGTGAATGATTATGTCAAATGCCATTCGCATTTCGTTGAATTAAACATAGCACCTTTTATATAAACACAACATCCTCGCTAATCCGGTATGGATGTCATAACAAGTGTGGGTGGATTACCCATTGCTGGTAGGCGTTTGAAAGATACCTCCCGGGTTCAAATCCCGAATGTGGTTCCACTTAGGCCATCGACTCTCCGAGGCGTATGAAACGAGTATCGCAGTTTGTGGAACGTCGCCAGTGATTATTCTATGGACAGCCCTGTCCCTGCCATGGGAAGATGGAATTTCCACCACGACGAGCCTACCAGTGGAGGCAACAGCTGCCCCATGCTGATTTGACTGACCCTATCCTACACATTGAGGTTGAAATGTAATAAAAAGCACTCTACTGTAAACGTGTCTCCCATTGTCAAATGAGCCAGGAATGTATATTTTCCATTGGTTGCTGTCAGCCAACAACGATAATTCCACATTCCCATCGCGGGTGCCAGTCTCTCCACAAAACAAGCTCTCTTTACTTCCCATAAAGTGGTTGTACAGTTCTTTTTTTTTGTTGTACCCGAAGAGGAATGATGGACCAAGTTGAGTCCTGCCCCACGATTTGAATTTGCAATCTTCTGATTGCAAGTTCCCCACCCCGTCCCCCACAGCCGCGCCGTGACCACGAGGGTTAGAAACTTGCTGTCACACACACGCGCGCTCGCTTGTACACAGACGTGAGCGTCAAATGGCCTCAAAATAATACCACGCCACTGGGTAGGTTTTTATTTTTTGGCGGTCGTGTTGTCCAGCTCTCGACGTGTGTCCGGGTTTGTTACCACGTGCGTGCACAACCCCGAAAACTAAAATAAACCGCATGGGCTAGGGGGGGGTATCAACGGTGATTTCACTCGCGTTGGTTTTGCCCGTGCAATTGTGTCGGAACAATGCTCCCATTGTCTAAGGACGCTGCGTTTGAGCAAATAAGCATGTTCCTGACAACGACGATGATGACTACGATGTTCAAACAGTAAAGGCTTTGTCAAAGGCTCGCCATGCCCATGTGCTTGCTGGCTTTGTGCTGGCGAGGTAAGTCTGATGTCAAGCGTCAGAACAAACATTGCCTGGTCTTGCCCCAACGCCAACTCCCACGTATGTACACGCACTCAGACGCAGAGCCCCCCCCTCAGGTGTTCAACACGTGTTCTGGGCGATGGCTGTCTGTGTATCAAGCCGCAAAAAAAAGCGCATTAATGCATTCCCGCCCTCCTTAGCAGAGCTGCCGACGCCGACTTTATGGAGTGGGCTGCACACGTAACGCGGAACCGGGGAGATGCCATCTGAATGTGTTCAAAACGATTGCGTCTCTCAGAGTGAGATAGCATTGCATGTCATGTCTGTGTTGGGCAGGTTTAATAGCACGGAGTATGTGTTTGCTCTTTGCGCGCATGTGCGTGTCTGTCTGTGTACATGTTTGTATGCATGTGTGTGTGTGTGTCGGGCGTGTGGGGAGCGGTAGTGTATCTGAACAAGTCCTGGGCCTCCCCTAGGTCGACTCAGACTCAAATTAGTACCTGGTGCGGTGTGTAAACATCGCCACTAGGGAGACAAAGGCGGTCGGGCGTGGTGCTGGTCACCCACCCCCTCGTGTACCGTTCCGGCCTTCATTGGTGCTCGCTAACAGCACTTGCCCCAACAGTCTGTTAAGGCGTGTATAATACGATTAATACTCTTATTATCCACATAACACAACGTATGAGAGCTAAGACACTCTCGTCTATGCCCTGTGAGAATTGCCACAGTGGTTTACTGACGGCACAACAATCCTGGCGACCTGAGTCCATTTCCTGGCCATGATTAACCTGGGTCACGTTCCGAATAGAAACGTGTTCTGGGCATCCCTAAGTTGAATCTGCCTGTAATGAACACGTGGTGCAGTGCTGTGGTCAACATCAGCACTGCATATAAAGGACCATGACAGTTATTATTATATATATAAATGCTAGCCCCAGTAATTCAACACTAACAGCACTTGCCAATTCAGTGTAAATGGCTAAATGAGGGAAATCTGTATTTATTTTCATTTAGGATTTCGTTTTATACAAGGGTTGTTACCACGGCATTCTCAGTAGCGCAACCCAGCAGCTTGCAAGCCAGAGGACGCCGGATCGAAGTCTCGGCGTGGCAGTGGAAACAATGGGGCAGGTTTCTTAAATTCCCCCCCCCCCCCCCCATTACATCTGTTCAACAAGCAATGTAATAAAGTGTGGTGGGGTAAAGTGTGGGTACTCCCACCCATTCCGGGACGTCTGGCCAGTGTGAAAGAGTAGGCTATGAAAAACTCTCTCTCGAGGTGGGGGGGGGGGGGGATGGTGGCTCCTCTGGCAGCAGTGGCGTGAGCAAGACATTTCAGGGCTGCACCTTTTATCGTTTTGCATTGTATGACAGTTTAGGGCGCTATTGAACTTCCATTAAATGGATGAGAAAAAATTCGGGGTTTTATTCAGGCAGCAGGCCTACATCAAAGTTGCACTTTCTTGACGCAGAAGGGTGAGAGGGTCATTTCCTGTTAATCTCAGCTCTAGCTTTGCTTCAGAAATGTCCTTAAAGTTAAAGGCAAATGCACACACACACACAAAGACAATGCCACATGTGTTTGCCATATACACTGCTCTAGTTCCAAGGAAACGCTGTAAAGCCATCCCTGAAAATGTAAAGACCACATTTCCAAAGATGGGATATGGGGAATAGAACTACATTTTTATACATTTTTTTACTAATTGAAAACTGCATTGCAGAAGTTGTTTCCGAATTTATTTTTTTTATCCAATATTTTTTCTGGAACAAAAATATATTGGTCAATATATACGTTTAAACTTGTTGCTCATGTAGAAACGCATGATACTCACAGGGTTCACTTTATGGTTTATGACAACGAAAGGACTATTTAAACTGTGCCCAGGCAATGTCAACTACCTCTTTGCTCTGCTGCCTTGCTAATTGCACCGTCTCCTTCATACCCCACACGTGGGTGTATCACCACCACGACCACCACGGAAACCATCTCGACGTGATCCATCAACTCCCACCTCCAACTGGCTGGTCATGAGGTGTGATTTATGATCGCCACACCTGTCCGCGCACTTTAATGAAGGCGAGGCACCGATGAGTGAAACGTCGTTGGGGACGTTTGACGCGCCAAACAAATTGGTCGTGATCATTTGTCATCCCCACTGAGAGGAACATGTCCCAAGGGCTCCAGCAAACGCTGCGCTAAAGAGTTGTATTGCTCCAGACAGAAAGTGAACACCGTCTCAGAAAGTGAACACCGTTCACTGTCTGAGACAAATTTTTGTATTTATTTATTTTGCATGCTCCATCGCACAAAAAAACCCTTCCTCCAGCTCGCCGAAGAGCCTCCAGGTTTGTGTTGGTCGGAACATTGTACGACGTTTCGATTCGCATGCTGGAAGCTTCAGCAGGAGCTGAATTCATGATGTCCGACATTCCTCCTTCTGACACGTGCAGCGAAACGTCGTACGTCACGGCAAACGACACGAAAATGCGCCATGAGAGAGATATATATACACGCAGCGTGGCCTACAACCAGAGCCACGACTCGCAACGATTCTAGAAACCGACCGGTGTGACACATTTCGTAGAAACGCCTGGCTCCCTTTCGGAAAAGTCACAAGTTGAGATCCCGGTCGTGGATTGGTCGCCTTAGCTCATCATCTCTCTCCAGGTTTTTTTTATATATATAAATGAACAACATTGGTGTGGCTTTGAGAGAAGTCAGCAACGGTGTTCCTCTGCGCAGACTCGCCCCTGTCACGGGAATGTGTAATTTCCACCTTGAGCGTCGGGGCTCTCAATGGTGATGAGAATTTCCTCACTCTCGTTAGAGCAGAGGAGACACTTATATCTCTCCAGTTATACAGGACTCTTTCTGCTTATATATAAATATATTTTTACGATCACCTGGCGGGATAAACTATAATTATAGTGTCGGTAAGAAGGCAACACTAGGCGATTCGTGAAAAATACTGTAATTTGACCCAAGAATCTAATTTCTTTTCATTTACTTTTTGCTTCACTGTCTTGCCTGCCCAACTCTTAGCCCCAGCTATTGCATACCTGCACGTGGGACTGGCTGAGATGTGTGCGCCTGATAAACTGTGTGTGTGTGTGTGTGCACTGATCTGTCCTGCCCACAAGTGGCTAGACAGGTGCGTTGCCCCTGGCCTTGCTGCTCCACCAGGAATTAGAAGAAAGCCAGCTTGAGAAAAAAAGACTTGGACAAATTTTCTGACAGTTTTGAGGCCAGACAAGAAGATCAAGACTTTTTTTTGTTATAGCTACAGGCATTTTTTTTTATCCTCCATATATATATTTTTAATATTTGTTTAAATATTTATTTTTCATAGATTAACTCGGAGATTTACGGCTGTGCCGGAAGACAAAAAAATTGTTGTCGTTGGACTTGTTTAAAGACTTAGTTTGCGTGGTTTGTTTTGTCTGTACAAATTTTAGATGCTTTGCTAGTACTTGTTTCTCTAGCTGGTTTCCTTCCTGTCCGTGACCAGTTGCCAGGCTGATGCTCGCAGACACGAGCCAGCTTTACTGAAGGATCACTGTTTGTCTTGTCGACACTGTGTGATACTGTTCCTGAGAAATAGGGAGTCCCTAACGCCTGCCAAAACATTACGGATATCAAGCATGTGCTTCGTCTGAATATATTCATGGGACGGATTATGAAACGCTGGCCACCTCGTACACCTCAAATTGATACGTTGCGTAAGACGTATCGTGTGTTTTTTTTAAAGAAAAATAATTACAATTCATGTGATATCCATATGTGTGTGTGTATGCATGTGTTTGGGGAGCGGTAGTGTAGTGGTTAGTGCTACGCTGCGCTATGAATGATCTGAACTGGTTCTGGGCCTCCCCGAGGTCGACTCAGCCTCAATTACTATGTGGTGCAGTGTGTAAACATCGCCACTGGGGAGACAAAGGCGGCCGGCGTGGTGCTGGCCACCAACCCCCTCGTGTGCCGTGATAGCCTTCATAGGTGCTCGCTAATAGCACTTGCCCCTACAATCTGTTACAGGCGATACAAGGATCCTTGTATTTTTTGTGCCCACCACACACAAACACACCGAGTGCTGCAATGATCTTGCGAGGTATTCGCAAACATCTGCCCTAACTGTCTATGAGGCTTAAAGGGGAACCTTTATATTTATATTGCTTTTATGGGCACTTAACATACCTGGTATTCCATAAACAGCGGTGTTGTACACATCAGTATGTAACCGATATCTCCGGACTACAACGTACCACTCAAATCAGGGTCAGATGTCCTTTATCCCACCAGGGTGGATAAAATAAGAACCACTGTGTTGGAATTCAATAGCTGTGTCATAGATATTAAACATGCTCCTGTCACATGAATGTGGAATTTCCACCACAAGCTCAGGGCTTAAAAAAAAAAAGATTAACGCTGCCCCATGATTGCTTGAGTGGCTACCTACTCATCGCTTGTTTGAAATTAAAACGTAGTTGACATATCGGTATGCTGGCCATACGAATGTGGAATTTCACCCACTGTCTAAGGGACACCAACAATAGATGAGTACCTCCTTAAGCTCATTGGGAGCCGAGAGACGCATTTGCTTGACTTTTGGTGGTTACAATGTATTACTCGTACTTAAATTAACAGTTAACATTGCAATTGCAGTGCCAAAGTTTCTACTACAGTACTGTCACGTAGAATATAGTTTATTTTAAATAAAATGTATTGTCATCATCTTCTTCACCACCAGCCAGTGCTGGATCAAGGTCTCCACAAGCCGCCACGGTCTCTCACGAGACGTTTTTGACACAAAATACAAAACATTACATTTCGTTTTGCTCTATAAATGGTTCCGTATATATCCCGTAAACATTCGCGGCTCGCAAATCCTCGCAATAACTTTCTCACTCAGTAATGTGCAAAGAAATGCGTAACGATTGCACTGAACCAGATAACGCATTTCCAACGTTAGTCACGTGCATAATGTGCACATGTGCACAGTGAGACAAGGCTGAGACCTTGAAAAGTGTTTGCTCGCTTGTAATTAATAAAGGGCCATCATACGGCTGTCAAGCCACTAGACTCGGGGTGTAGCGCAGCTTGGCGTGGCTTTGCTGTAGACACGGTCGCTCAGACGTTGCCTGAGGTGCAGTGGCAAAGACGAACAGGCAACCGTGCCTTCAGGATAGGGAGGATGCCTGCATTGCTGATCAGACGTCTTCGTTTACCATCTCCGCTTGGATTCACTTGAAGACGCTTTTGGCAAACGCAACATCAAAGTCACAGTCGTTTATTGCCTCCGAAACAGTGCCAGCTTACTGTTGCAACGAGTCGATGATTACTTTTAGAAGCTGGCTACAGGACACCTCCCCCCTCCCACCCCCTTATCTATGGACTAGCATTTTGCCCGTCCAAGGATGGGTGTATTTCAGTAAATCTGAAACTTGCAAGCGAAAAACAGACCGCCACGTGATATATTCATTGAATCAATTCGCGTGCAATTTGTAAGGGCGCGGTGACACGGACCTATTTCATTTTAAGGTTATAATCCCTTGTTCATCATGACGTTCTTTTGACTTCGATGTCTCAACAGCGTTACGGAGATCACGTGACGTGAGTGTTCTGCCTTTGTAGTGAGGGTTGTCAGTTGACGCCGAGGAGGGGGGAGGAGGCGCCTCGCCCCCCCCAATGTGCAGTGACGTCACCCGCTAATTATTATTAATGGCAGGGGGGGTGTCCATTTGGAGGACGTCACCTGTTAATGATTATTAATGAGCGGGGCTGTTCGATGTGGAGTGGCGTCACCTGCTCATGATTATTAATGAGGGGGTGCTACATGTGGAGTGACGTCACCCGCTCATGTTTTTTAATTGGGGGGGGGGGTGGCCGACGTGGAGTGACGTCACACGCGGGACACAGACATTTTTGGCTCATTACAGTAGTAAACGATTGTGGATAATAGGGAGAACATGGCCAAGGTTAATAGGAGTATTTGTGGGTGTAATGCCACCTCGGATAGTTCAGTTTCATTTATGAGGTATAACCCCGTGAGCCATGCGGCTCTTGGCTCGGGTGCACCCGCAAACAAACAAAAACATGAACAAGAAACATCTTAAAGTGACTACACGCAACAGAAAAATCCAGTAAAAAAACCCAGCAAAGTCTTCCAGAAAAAAAAACACACCGCATTTCAACGCTGTGTTGGTGGCGTTCGTAACAGGGATGTGCATAAGAGGTGTTCTGCTGTGACTCTAATCCTGTTTTTGGTACCTGCATGTGTATCCGGTAAGCTTCTAGACACGCAACAGGAAAGAAAATGCGCTTTGCCACTGGCTATCGAAGAGGCATTGGGAAGTAACTTACAGGCTTAGTGACACAAAACTCTGCTGACATCAAGTGGTGAGAGCGCGCAAGTTTGCGCTCGGTGTAAAGGCAAGGTGTTCTAAAGCCTGCAACAAATAAGTATCGCCGTTTGCTTTGTGTTTGCTGAAGGCAATCATAAATTTTGATTTAAAGCGGTTCGTGACTGCAGTGATTCATATTCTTGATTCTTTCGGTAAAGTCACGTTGAAGGGAAACAATAAAACAATAAAATATATACAAAACAATAAAATTCTCACGACGTTTCGACTGCAACACAAGCAGTCATCATCATGTTCTTGCCGTTGGTTTTCACACCTGATGATGACTGCTTGTGTTGCAGTCGAAACGTCGTGAGAATTTTATTGTTTTATATATATTTTATTACCTTATTGTTTCCCTTCAACATGACTTTACCGAAAGAACCAAGAATATAAGTCAATCATAGTAATCATAATCGTCGGCAGCCATGTTCTGTCCACTGCTTTATTGAAAGCCACGTTGTAGCATCCCTCACGATCCTGCAATTCCACAGTCCACCTCGTCGCTCCACCCGCTCGGTCGTTGCCCTCTGGGGTGCGTTTTCCACCTTTGGCTGCCATTCAGTTACCAGTCTCGCCCATCGACCGTCATCCACTCGAGCCCACTGTCAATCCACTGCTGGCTTAATCACCTCCCCATGCAGTGTAGACAGTGAGCATTATATGACCATACTTCACCACACTGGTTAGTACAGGTTGGTGAAAGCTCGAGGCTCTCAGAGCCTCCCCACGTGATGCAGCGATCTTGCTGTGACTGTCCCACCTGAAGACGGAAGCTTGTGTTGCCTCCGAAACGTCGTGATTTAATTTAGTTGTTTTTTACCTACATGACTTTACCCAAAAGAAACCAAAGAGTATGGATCCTTGCAGTCACGAAAGCTTTAAATCTAGAATTGTTTTCATGTATTTTATTTTACCAACGTGACTTTACCGAAAAAAATAAAACAAAGAGTATGGGGTAGCGAATGTCGCTGCACTGTCTTCTACTGCCCACATAGTCTTCTCCACCTGTGTATTGTGCATGGTGATTGCCCAAGATAATCACTATCCAGGCGCAACCTTCTTTAGCTTCTGAGGTCTGATGTGATTGGGTACATTCTGTGTGATTTGATCATCGTGGCATTTATTGCGCAAAGTTAAAATGCGTCATCAAAGGTAAATATATTTTAGCCAAAATGCGCCAATATCTCTGTCGCTGGCAATGGAAACAATTTCCCCAAAAACATGCCAGAGAGGAATATCCTCCTGCTCGTTCCTCATTAGCATGCCCTGGGCCAGTGGATTGAACTTTCACATTCCTATTGTGGGGTCAGTCATTGCATAGGACCACCGCTAATGATGCATTGTGTGTGTGTGTGTGTGTCCCCCCCTGCCGTGAAAACTGAGATCGACCAGCTGGTGGAGTCTCCATGAACTCACGAGGCTGAAAAATGCTCTTTAAATAAATAGTTGTATCTCACTCTGCGTTTCACTGCCTTGCTGTCCTCACCGTAGCCTGGGCAGCACTGCAGGTGGTGGACATGTCCTTGACGAGGTCAAGGAGCCGAGCGACAGGACAGAGGGGCCGCGCCAGTCACAATGAGTGGACGTTAATGCTGCAGGTGAAGGCTGACATCTAATTGAACTCTTAAAGCAGGGACCACAATTGTGGCGACAATTTTATCCAGATAATTCTTTAGACGCAATTTGACAGGGAGCACCATCCACCCCCAGCTTCGCAGGCCCGATTTATGAACGCCAAAAAGATTATGGGTGGGCTGAGTCGACCCCCGACCGGACTTTGAACTCACAACCATCCGATGAATTACGATACCAGCGCCATCAAGATGTCCTCCTGGGAATCCGTGAAAAAAAAAGAAGCTTCATAGCTCATCGGATTTCTCTCGGGTAAAGAAAGATTCCGATTCTAAGGATGCTGAAACAGTACTGATGCAATGCAGTTAACAGTCCTAAATTAAAATTTGATTTAAAGCTTTCGTGACTGCAGTAATTCATATTCTAAGTTTTTTCGGTAAAGTCACGTTGAAGAGAAACAACAAAATAATAATATATATATAAAACAATAAAAAATTCTCACGACGTTTCGACCATAACTCAAACGGTCGTCTTCAGGTGTGTTGGTTCATGCGAACCAACACACCTGAAGACGTTCGCATGAACCAACACACCTGAAGACGACCGTTTGAGTTATGGTCGAAACGTCGTGAGAATTTTTTATTGTTTTATATATATTTTATTATTTTGTTGTTTCTCTTCAACGTGACTTTACCGAAAAAACTTAGAATATAGTCCTAAATTAGTGCATGTATTTTATTATGAATGCCCGCGGTCATAGCTGTCCGTAATAGTGAAGGGATGTGAAGGCTGAATGGAGTAATAAAGGTGATATAGGGCAACACGGGCTAGATCTCAGAAGCATCTGTGGTAGAGAGGACATTCCGTTTGTAATTTCCTTTCAAGGCTAATCTGGATTAAGAGATGGAACCATGCACTAATGAGTTAGATGCATGGGGGAATGAATGTTTGTGAAAGAAAATATTAATACAACATCCGGTTTTCATGGAATGTCATGATGAAATAGAAATACTGTATAGCATTCATCCAGCAGATATACAGAACGCAAAGATAAAGAATTTAATCTCCTCGGAGGTTCGAGCACAATAGCATATTGAAGCATTCATAACTGTATTGAAATGTATCGTAATAGCCTGTTCGAGAGATTATATGGTAACGACTTAAAAGCATTAAATACAGGATGTTCAACATAGACATTGCCTGCCTGTCGAATATACAGTGTATGTTGTATTATAAAGTTATATAAACTACCCTAACTGAGTATATACTGTGTACATAATGTTTTTCTTGGTTTGACTCTTTCAATGCATTGCAATGCTCTTACAATAGAATGTTCTAATGTTCCACAATGTTTTTTTTTACGTATATAACAATGCAGTTCGAGTTAACATCCTGGTTGGGGATTGACTAAGCACATTATCCCTCCATGGTTGATAAAATGAGTAAATCACTTTGTGGAAGTCAACAGTAGTTCTCCCACGGATACACCTGCCCCCACCATAGAAATGTGGAATTTCCGCCACTGGCCAAGGGATGTGAACTGGAGATGAGCACCGCCTTAAATGCTAATTTGAGCAGGAAATCACTATGAGTTTAACTTTGAACATAATATAACATAATAATGTTAAATTTATTTCCACGAGATTCGTTCCCAGATAAGGAATGTGGAATTTACACCACTCACTGACTCTGGATAACCAATTTAGATGAGCAATGCCCAATGTTCAAATTATTTTGAATTTTTTTTGCGTTCATTTTATTTTTGCACGGACATTTCCACACCTACATAATGCACCCGACCTTTATTTTCAGGTCTGACCTGTAAAAAAATATGTTATCCCAATGGGTTTTCACAGGACACAATGTCTCTCTGGCAATGCATCTGGTCATATGTCAAAACTGTTCACGTGTCAATTCTAACTACAAGTCAACCGGTCTGACTGCTGTCTGCCCTAATGAAGGGCCATTCACAAAAAAATGTAGCCTGCTGTATATTGCTCTGCTTTGGGCAGTGCTAATTATGGGCGTGATTTAAATTATTTTGCGTGCGCACCACTCTCAATGCGGTCCATCTTTTGCTATTGCATTTATCTATCCTGTGTATGTGCCTATCTAAATGTGTTTTCAAAATGAGACGAGATTGCTTGCTCAGCCCTGCAATTGCTCCTGTCGGAAAGACCTCCACGCTAGAGGGTTCTGTAGATTCCCTCTGTTGGGTATTTTAGCCGATTCTTTCACAGTGGTGTGTGAGTTGCAAGTACCCACACTTTACCCCACCATACGCGACCTGCCAATCGACAAACTCTGGTGTAGCCATTTATATACCGCTGGATGGTAACAGGCAGTGGTGGAGGGAATTTAATAAAATTGCGAAATGGGAAATTGAACAACTTCAAGATTGCAAATCCAGTGTTTTAACCATTACAGTAACATACAAATTATTTTTTTTATTAGATGAATTCGTGAAATGAATGTGTGTAGTTATGTCTATATATTTATCTATCTGGCTATCTGCCTGTTGTCTGTGTGTCAGTAAATTTATCCAAAACCATCTTAACTTTGATCAACTAGCAGAATCTGCATCTATTTTTACATCGCAACATTTGAATTTTATTAGATGGCTTAATGCCCTAAAGAGAGACCCACATAGATAAAGGTTGAATCTGGAACTGAACCAAAATGTCAAAAGTTATGACGATAAATTGAATAGAGGAGGAAATATATGTATACTTGTGGGACATGGTGACATTACAGAACGATGTGTGTATGCAAATGCAGCCGCAGGAAATAAACAGGATGGCTTTACTTCGAAGCTCTATTCAAAGTGACAATTCAATTTATTGCATGCGATAAGCAACACGCAGATTACCGCCGCTAATTCCTGGGGCCTTGTGTGTAACTCGAAGCTCCTCCCTGCGAGACACCTGCCCCGAGAAATCTGACAGCCCATTGATTTCCAAAGGGAAATGAAATAAGAAGCCCGCAGCTGGGTTAAATGGACGGAAGCAGACAGGACGCGGCCCGTGATGAGTTATGATATAAATCGCACCAAAATTGCTGGTTAATCCACACAATCCCAAATAAGGCAAGCAGCGGAGAGGCTGCGAGCCAATATTCCCTTCCCAGGACGGACCGTTATTCCGATTGAGAATCTCATTTTCATAATCCACGTTTGGGAGGCTTGGCGGCCGCGCGTTCGGAGTGCACGCCACTGAGCTGGTTTGTAGGCAGATTGCAGTTGGATTCCTTCCACTAACAGACTCCCGTGCATATCTTCAGGACATTCCGCAGAGTCAAAACGAGAAAGTGGTTTCCTTCTCAGATGACCGTTCAGGGTGGTGCTCATCACCTGTCAGTGGTGGAAACTTCACATTTCGATTGCAGGAGTGTGTCCATCTATGAGACAACGACCCTGGACGTTGTCACAATGTAGTACCGATTTTTTTCCACCTATGAGTGATGATGGGCTGAGCGAACCCCCTAGCAGGAATTGATTGCGAGCTGCTCGCTCAACCGCTGAGCCACCTGGCTTGGACGTGGTCAGAGTTACTTGCCACTAGACCACTCTGTGTGCATGTGTGAGTTCGATTCCTGCCATAGCCTCCCATGTATTTCTGTGGGATATAATTCATAGGATGTAATTAAAGATCGTACGAGAAAATAAATAGATGTTTTCTCTCCGGGTATTGTAGCACAAGTTCTGTCTTTTAAAATTGCTATAGCATTTGGTGTAAAATAGTTGTATGCTTGTGTTCCTAATAAGTAAATTATATTATAGTTTGAAATATTGTGTACCTATTTGGCCAAGTGTGCCCAGTGGTTGGAGAGCACAAATAACAGTTGGAAGGTTGGCAGTTAAAATCCAGGGTTTATAAAATCAGTCCTTCAAAGGAATCCAACAATGATTGTCTAAGGATAGAAATGTGGAATTTCCACTCCTGGCTTAGGTTTGCCAGCACAAATTAACACAAGGCATTTTATATACATGCTTGAAGTATGGTATACATTACATGAGTACTTTTGTTTGTAATTGTGTAGTTTTCAATGAATTATAATCACAGTGTAGTTGTTGTTGTGATTTCAGGTAAAATTGCTGCTGTCATCGTAATTACAACCATACCTCCGATTAGCATGGTTGGCTCCGTCAGGTGCGAAAGCTGTTCAACATACGTACATAAAAGTCCCCCAGTGGCTTAACAATGGTGTGAGTGGCTCGTAATCATTTGCTGAGTATTAACTCAGCCCATCATCCATCCAGTCTATAATGTTAATGGTAGCTTTATTTGAACAGTGAGAGACAGAATAACAACAACAAAATCCAGAAAAATGCATGTCAAAAATGTTATAAATTTATTTTCATTTTAATGAGGGAAATAAGTATTTGACCCCTCTGCAAAACATGACTTAGCACTTGGTGGCAAAACCCTTGTTGGCAATCACAGAGGTCAGACGTTTCTTGTAGTTGGCCACCAGGTTTGCACACATCTCAGGAGGGATTTTGTCCCACTCCTCATTGCAGATCTTCTCCAAGTCATTAAGGTTTCGAGGCTGACATTTGGCAACTCGAACCTTCAGCTCCCTCCACAGATTTTCTATGGGATTAAGGTCTGGAGACTGGCTAGGCCACTCCAGGACCTTAATGTGCTTCTTCTTGAGCCAATCCTTTGTTGCCTTGGCCGTGTGTTTTGGGTCATTGTCATGCTGGAATAACCATCCACGACCCATTTTCAATGCCCTGGCTGAGGGAAGGAGGTTCTCACCCAAGATTTGACGGTACATAGCCCCGTCCATCGTCCCTTTGATGCGGTGAAGTTGTCCTGTCCCCTTAGCAGAAAAACACCCCCAAAGCATAATGTTTCCACCTCCATTTTTGACGGTGGGGATGGTGTTTTTGGGTTCATATGCAGCATTCCTCCTCCTCCAAACACGGCGAGTTGAGTTGATGCCAAAGAGCTCCATTTTGGTCTCATCTGACCACAACACTTTCACCCAGTTGTCCTCTGAATCATTCAGATGGTCAATGACAAACTTCAGACGGGCATGTATATGTGCTTTCTTGAGCAGGGGGACCTTGCGGACGCTGCAGGAATTCAGTCCTTCACGGCATAGTGTGTTACCAATTGTTTTCTTGGTGACTATGGTCCCAGCTGCCTTGAGATCATTGACAAGATCCTCCCGTGTAGTTCTGGGCTGATTCCTCACCGTTCTCATGATCATTGCAACTCCATGAGGTGAGATCTTGCATGGAGCCCCAGGCAGAGGGAGATTGACAGTTCTTTTGTGTTTCTTCCATTTGCGAATAATCGTACCAACTGTTGTCACCTTCTCACCAAGCTGCTTGGCAATGGTCTTGTAGCCCATTCCAGCCTTGTGTAGGTCTACAATCTTGTCCCTGACATCCTTGGAGAGCTCTTTGGTCTTGGCCATGGTGGAGAGTTTGGAATATGATTGATTGATTGCTTCTGTGGACAGGTGTCTTTTATACAGGTAACAAGCTGAGATTAGGAGCACTCCCTTTAAGAGTGTGCTCCTAATCTCAGCTCGTTACCTGTATAAAAGACACCTGGGAGCCAGAAATCTTTCTGATTGAGAGGGGGTCAAATACTTATTTCCCTCATTAAAATGCAAATCAATTGATAACATTTTTGACATGCGTTTTTCTGTTTTTGTTGTTGTTATTCTGTCTCTCACTGTTCAAATAAACCTACCATTAAAATTATAGACCGATCATTTCTTTGTCAGTGGGCAAACGTACAAAATCAGCAGGGGATCAAATACTTTTTTCCCTCACTGTATGCCCAAAACATAATTGACTGGTTGTAGTTATTTTTACATCCACCGTCTATTTATTTAAAATGCACAATATCAACGAATACAGAGCAAAGCCTGATACATTTTCATCCCAGAGTTTTTTTTTATTACAAATAAAAAATGAGACAGAATTCCTTTCCACGGAGACAAAGTGTTGTTTGTTGTTGTGGCTCACGGCTCAAAAGCTTGCCTCACTCGTTATATCAAAGTAAATTGACAAAGCAAATAATAACCTCGCGGATAGTGTCTGTTATGTTGTGTGTATGATACATATTTATATATATATAAACTGTGATTTTTCTTTTTTTTCAACATTGCCTTCCTCTTTCAAGTCTGCTCCGCAAATAATAATGCAATCACGGGGAAATGGAAAGAGGATCACGGTTGGGGGGGAGGAATCAAAAAGCGTATGAAACACAGGTGTCAACAATGTCAGACCAAATTACTATCACAGCAAAAACAAATTGCTGACTTGCTTGGTCCAGATGTTAAATCAGAATCGATCAGTGCTGTGAAATTAGACAATATGCAGGAAGGAGGAGAAAAGGGATGGATGAGATGGGGTCACATTTCGTTTCTGAAATAGATTCTGATGATCAATTTTGCATGAGCGTGTTCTTTTTTTCCCCTTGCCTTTCAGTGTAAATTTATGACTGTATATATATTATTATTTGTTGCACAGCTCAATGCTTGGCTGTGTAACCCAAAAAAAAAACCTCTATTATGGCTGTGTAAGTTTCTCTGTATGAAAAAACCCATATTTGATTCTTGTTTTGTGGATGCTTTATTACAATATGTATATAAATTGCCATTTGTTTTCTTTAAAAATAGTCAAATTATATGTTCAAAATTTAGTTAAAATGAAAACAATATATTTTTCATGTGTTATTATAAAATGGCAATTACGTTGTGACATTTATACGGATGTGTGATTTTGATCAACTGTCATGCATTTTTTTCAAGAGGATTTAACACATTTCTACTTTAATATTCATAACGCACAATTTTACCATTTCCCTGTGGATCAGAAGAACAAACGCAATCAGAATATGTATTTATACTGGAGGAATCCGATGAGCGATGAAGCTTTTTCCACAGCTAGGTGACATCACATTGACCGTTAAGGGAGCCGGGCGTGGTGACGACGCGTCGATCGAAGGGTTGATGGCCAGTGATTGAGACTAAGGACAGAGTGGCAGTCAAAGCAGGGAAAACCACCGCTCTCGAGTATATGCACAGCAGAGATGGAGCGAAAAATTCAGCTCCATTGTTGCATCATGAGAGATGGCGATGGGTTTGGGAGGCTTTCATCCAACAGTGGATCGAGCATGGCTGACAATCATGACGTTGATGAACTATATTCTTGGTTCTTTCGGTAAAGTCACGTAGAAGGGAAACAATAAAATAATAAAAATATAAAACAATAAAATTATCACGACGTTTCGACTGCGACACAAGCAATCATCATCAGGTGTGGAAACCACAGCAAGAAAATTTGAAAAAAGTGGCGGTTTTTTTAAAGTTAGCACCACGGAGAGCGATTTTGCAGTTATTCAGATGGACGAGTCCATCTATGTTCGGAAAAGAGGAGGGGGGAGACGAAAATAATGGATGCGGTCTGAAAGCCACCGTGAGCGTGAACAATCAATTAAGACCCGAAATGGTTTATCAAATCCTTCCAATGATTGCTAAGCCAGAATCCATCTTCTCGGTTGAAATTATCTCTGTGTTTGTATATGTGGATAGCCTCATGAACGAATCTTTCATGATAAACTAATTAACGAATCAATTTGCCAGTTTTAATAAGCAGTGTGTATTGCGGTTGTTTGCACGAGATAGTGGTGGAAATTCCACATTCGTATGGCAGTGGCCAGTCCATCCATAGAACAACCACTGCTAATTTACTCTCACTATAATCTGGAAATATAATTCATTTTTCGATTTAAAGCTTTCGTGACTGCAGGGATTCATCTGCTGGGTTCTTTCGGTAAAGTCACGTAGAATGGAGATAAAATAATAAAAATAATAACAGAATAAAATTCTCACGACGTCTTCCGGACAGTCCTGTTTCTACACCTGAGGAAGGCTACTTGTGTTGTGGCCGAAACGTCTTGAGAATTTTATTCTGTTATTATTATTTTTATTATTTTATCTCCTGCCAAGCTTAGCAACTTAAAAGACGCTGTCAAGCTTGGCAGGGTTCACTCAAGCGCTGTCTTCCGGACAGTCCTGTTTCTACACCTGAGGAAGGCTACTTGTGTTGTGGCCGAAACGTCTTGAGAATTTTATTATGTTAATATTATTTTTATTATTTTATCTCCTGCCAAGCTTAACAGCTTAAAAGACGCTGTCAAGCTTGGCAGGGTTCACTCAAGCGCTGTCTTCCGGACAGTCCTGTTTCTTCACCTGAGGAAGGCTACTTGTGTTGTGGCCGAAACGTCGTGAGAATTTTATTCTGTTATTATTTTTATTATTTTATCTCCTGCCAAGCTTAACAGCTTAAAAGACGCTGTCAAGCTTGGCAGGGTTCACTCAAGCGCTGTCTTCCGGACAGTCCTGTTTCTTCACCTGAGGAAGGCTACTTGTGTTGTGGCCGAAACGTCTTGAGAATTTTATTCTGTTATTATTATTTTTATTATTTTTATTATTTTATCTCCATTCTACGTGAGTTTACCAAAAGAACCCAGAAGATATATAATTCATGACAAGTTGTACAACATGTTAGCACGGCGTATTTGTGGTTCTGAATGTAGCGTGCTTTGTTTTATTGCTACGTGATGGTTTGCTTGTTTTTTTTTTACGTTCTCTGTAAAAGATGGTGAAACATCATCTCTGATGTTATATCCATTCACACACTGCACGTCACGTGTACATTTTATACGTATATATTTTTTGGCAATTTCAAGAAACCTCGGAGCCGAGCAGGTGCGTTTCAATCCCGCACACATTAAAAAGGGAATCACCGTACACATGCAGCAGGGTCAAGAGTAACATTGCGGTAATAATCCGGGCAAGAGTTTGAGATTAACATGCTTTCATAACAAGGTTTTCATGGCAGGAAATTTCATCTGAGACGCGTGGATATCAGAGCGGGAGCAAAGGAAAGCGGACGGGGAGAGAGACAGGATGGGGGGTGCGGGATGTAAGACGATGTACGTGTGTGTGTCTGGGAACAGGGAATGACACATTGCGATCAACAAAGAAAATAGATGCATGTTATCGTGGTGAAAATGGAATATGTTTGACGGCCATAGTTGAAATAAAATATATATGTTTTTCAAATATCTAATGCTACTTCTCCGACGTGTGGCAGTTTGGCGTGTTCAGAGCGCTCGACTCACAATCTGACGGTTCCAAGTTCAAATCCTAAGCAGAGGGCAATTTAACCCGACGTCATCATCTTTCTCAGTGTCGATAAAATGAGTGTCACTTTGCGAAAACGTAACTGTGGTGTTCCTATGAAATAAAATGCTGGACATCTATGCGCTGGAGGTACGTGGGAAAAAAGCCGCATAGCTCGTCGGATTTCTCCACGACATGTAGAGATTCTGATTCTGAAAATAAAGAAATGGTGATACTGCATTGGCAGTGGAACACAAGCATAACACAAATTGAGCAAATTCGTCATTCGCAAAGCTCGACACGGAAAAACAAAACAATATATCTAATAGGTAACGTCATACACATTCCAAGCACATAAAAGGTCATTGCCTGAAGCAATACATTTCATATCAATATTTATTTTCTGTTTCGCGCAGTATTGTTGACAAATGTTTTGAGTTTTTGTAGATTTTTAAAAGACAAACTGGCCCTGGCTATGGTAGTGTGGATTTTCCGCCACTGCTTGTTGGCCAGTGGTGGTGATTGTCACTCCATTGTTCATCCGATCAGCGAGACGCTCTGACCTTTGGAGTATAACAGTTTATTTGAGGAGGACATTTTTTTTGTTTTGAGTACAGCTATTTTTTTTACATCAGATATAGTACGTTGCAAGTACGATTGAAGACGTCTTTTTTTTTATCTGCGTCTTTAAGCTCAAACAAAAATTGCAAGGAATGTTTATATGCATTGTTGACCATGGTCATCGATATAAATGATGTACATCAAGGGTTCGTCTCTCTGCGGGGCAACCACTGAAGAGGTGACGTAGCCCAGCAGTAGTGCACGTGACTTGTTGTGGAGCCTCGCAGTTCGAGCTCATGGTCACCCTGGTTAATACTGTGGGTTCCGGGAACCTTGACATTTTACTCCGTCTGCTTCACAAAGAGCACCGCCCGGCGTCATGGTCCAAATAAAAAATATTTCTGGATATTATTTAATTGGGAAACAAGTAACAATGTGTTGCCCCCCCCCCCCTCCAACTGTAGAAACTTAGCAGAGCCCTCTGGAATAAAAAAAAATATCGTTTGACTCAAATGAAGCTTTACCTGTATACAAAAGTGCTAATAAAATGATAATTGACTTTCTACGAAGTGTCTGGAATGATGAGAGGCTAAATGTGGAAGGACAGAGCCGACAACATTAGCCTATAAACGTCCCTCTCCAAAAATTATGAAATCTAAATAGGATCAGCTGAGAGTGAATATGCTAATGTGAATTCTCACACAATAGCAGCTTTAAAATCCAACAAACACCAGCAAGCATCCTTCGCTGCTGTGGAGTATGCCTCCTGTTAATATCACAAATGTGATATGTATGACTCAAAAACGGACTCTATATGACATTTGAATGACATTTTCCATAGAGTCAATGCTATGCCCATAGTGGAGTCATTATTGTTAAACTTATGTAATGCAATTTCAAACGTTTGCAATATATCTAAAACTATTTCATGCACTGTTTTGAAATATTGCCATACTCTGGCACACTCTCATCTTGCCAATTTATATTTTATTGTTTTTATACCAAAGCCAAAGTTAAAGTGTGTCCCTGCCCCATGGGATTCCAAGTGAAATATTTTAATTTATAAACAGCACTTCTTTGTTGACCCCAATTGTTTGATTGGCTCAGTTGACCCTGGCCATAATTTCAACGCTAACACATTTCTGATTGTGTCTTTAACACGATGTCACAGTACCAGGCTAGATTTTATTTTATTTTATTTTGTTTATACAGACACAAGGTGCTAATCAAAAATCGAAATTTACATCTACACCCTATTTTTCCACTCTACTGCTGGATTAGGGCCCCTTCACACCTTGCAGGCCTGAAGGAATATTTGACCATACTTCACCACGCAGGTTAATGTCGGTTGGTGGTTGTGGGAGTGCAGAAGAACACTTACATTTTTGCTGCACTGCCCTTTCCTGCCCGCAGTGCGCATTGAACCTGTGTTGCATGTACGGTGGTCACTCATCCAAGCACCATTCAGGTTTAATCTTTCTTCTGAGAATTGACGAGATTGGGAGCATTGCAGGCAGAAAACAAACGCATGTTCCTATACATCATATTTAATCTACATTTAAAAGTTAGCAGTAATAATCACGTATCTTTCATTTCCTCGACATTTTAATATCCACTGATGGGAACGTGGATCGACCGCCCATGCGGTTTCTGTTTTCTTATCGCTATTATTTATTTATTTTCAGTCTTTTGTCAATCCACTGCTGAACGGTGGGCCTCCCCACTCTGTGTCAGCCATGGGGAAATATTTGACCATACTTCACGGTGCTGGTCAGTGTGAGTTGATGGTGTGTCCAAGGACGAGTTCAGACATCCCTCGCAACTGTCGTTCGCCGTGGCTGAGAATGGGAACTCAAGATTGAACTCAAGTCGCCGGGCTCACAGTGGGTTGCGCGAACCGCTGCGCCTCCGATCCTCCCAATGTGCAGTCTCTGCACTGCATCAAAAAATACATCACCAGTGAAGACGCACAGGAATCGCTGAGGACGAAGCCTTACCGGTTATCTTTGGCCACATCTACCCAGGGCCTTGCAGGCACCGTTAATGCTCCGACGCGAAACGCTTTGACACATGCAGACCCAGTCCTCGCTCGGCGGAAATGCTCACAGACTCCTGCAGCTGGGCCCCTCGGCTGGAAAAAAAAAGTAACTCATTAAATATGACTAGAGGCATGCGAAGGCAACTCTGCAGGTATCATAGTTAATTTCCTCACCTGCTCAAGACACTGCCAACCATTCCAGCCAGACTTCAGACCTAATGTTAGTCTTGGCTAAGGCCTCCGTTTCTGGCTGCTGGGACGTGCAGTAGGAGCGGTCCTAAGAGCACTTCATTCACTCCAACGCATCAGGATTCCATCACTTCTGTTTCATTATTATTGTTACGCTTTTTTTACGCAGGGACACTTCACCGAGTCTCGCGACTCCATTTCTGGAGCAGTTTGGGCTCAAATGAGCATTGAGGTGGTGTTAATTTTTGTTTCCATTTACAGCCCTGAGCCAGTGGGGAGGGGGGGGGGCATTCCCAATTCCTACCATGGGGTGCAAGTTTCACTGTAGGACAACCACCCTGTTGACTTCCCCACGATGTGGTGCCCATTTTATTACCCCGGATGGATGATGGGCTGAGACGACACCCCACCAAGGATTTGAGCTCCCAGCCCTCCGATTGCGAACCACTCACTCGACTGGCGAGCCACCTGGGATCAATTATTATTGCGATGGCAGCAGAAAATGCCATCTGAAATGACAACCGCGACTAGATTTGTGATAGCAATTACTGTAATTCCAAAGTACACAATTACAATTGTTATTTGAACCAGGGTCTCATTTCCGTGCGCAGTTAAAATAACGCCAAATAGTTCACCACATATCACCAAAGTGGCACCTATTTTATCTCCCCTAGAGGGATGATGTGGGCCAAGTGAAACCTCAACCAGGATTTGAACTCACGACCCTTCTGGTCACGAATCGCTCGCTCTACCACTGGGTAGCCACTGACACCAAGGCCATTCTACATGGATAATATTTTTTCTCCAAAATTTATGTATTCTCCACTTAGCTATTCTGCAAGGTTACCCCCCCCCCCCCCACCTTATTTCTACAATAACTGTATGATGTGTGATCACCTATAATCGTTTGGCCTGTCCAATAAGTTTCACATCACATTTTAACATTGTAATCGGGTAATGGATCAGAGATGCCGCTGCCTATAAATGCCGTCCCTTACATCTCGGCCCACGTTTGGTTTCTCTGGCACGAGGATTTCATCCGGGGGGGGGAGAAACGCTTGATTTTTTTCTGCTTTCAATCCATCGTTTGCTAACGTGTTTGGCACATTTCCCAAACAGGCGATTGTCCGAGGAATGTGTCTGCACGTGTATAGAGACGTAGCTCCACGCTGTGGTGAAATTGCGTGCGATACACAGTTGGTGCTCGCCCAACGACTGGCGTTGCAGTGCACAATGTTACGTATTTGCATACTGAGACGTTGCGGTGGTGTGATGTTTTCCCACAATGGACTCGCATTTCCCAGAGGTGGCCGGTTCGATCTCTCAGCAGGGCAGTTGAAACAACGGGCACCTCTGCCTCAAGCTGTAATTCGTCTGCCAGAAGTGGCCGGGTTGAAGCAGAAAGTGCCCCAATGTCGGGTGGATTTCCAGATTCAAACCCACAATCTCAGCATTGACACCGACGTGCTCTGCTCAGACACGGCGTTTGTGAGCTCGGCGCGTTCCCTCGGCTACCGCTGAATGAAGCATTATTTCTAAAACCAGTTGGCGCGGTGATATAAACTAACGAGGTCTGGCTAGGAGACAGCCGCTTGTCCATTTTCGGCGCAATTTAGTGACGGCTCTTTGATGTGGGTTTGACTGGATGGCTTAGGGATTTAAATCCCACCGTCATGGTATTGACCCCAGCACATTGTCAGCGCTAGGGTTGATTCGACTCTGTTGTTCTTGGCTTTGGGGGTGGCTCGGATGCTCTCTATTAGGTAAGATATATATTGTGTTTTATTTCAGGCAGGTGGCAGTGCAAACAAACGTCGTATCATATGACATGTTCTCCAAACGAAGGAATGTAATGTTTACAGGGCCACAGATGGGAAACACGAAAGAGAATGAGCGTTCAAAGCAATCCAGAATTGAAATTTGAAAAAAAAAGTGGCAAGTGAGAGCGAGTTGGATTTCATTTGAAAAAAATACATTTGATCATTAAAAGTAGGATGCCAATATGCCCGGAGAGGAAAGTTTTCAATCAGTGCATTTTGCCTGCTATGACATACTTTCAAAACACATTGACATTTATAATAAAACAATGTAATACAAACGATAAAGTGCATAAAGATGCATGGTGCGATGCTGGAAATTTCACCGAGAGTCAGAGCAACATGTGGATTAGTGAACAAATTCAAATCAGAGACGTCATATTGACTTAGATACGTCATCTTGACTTAGAGACGTCATCTTGACTTAGATACGTCATCTTGACTTAGAGACGTCATATTGACTTAGAGACGTCATCTTGACTTAGATACGTCATATTGACTTAGAGACGTCATCTTGACTTAAAGACGTCATATTGACTTAGAGACGTCATATTTACTTAGGGACGTCATATTGACTTAGAGACGTCATATTTACTTAGAGACGTCATCTTGACTTAGAGACGTCATCTTGACTTAGAGACGTCATCTTGACTGAGGAACATTGGCCTTCAGCAAGACACATCCCTCGCAGGGGTGATGTCCGATGAACCAGAATGCTGCTGGAACTGCAGTTATCGGTGAGAATAAAACGGAGACAGGAGGGCCACTAACAGAGATGCAGCCATGACATTATCCCACGTGCAGGAGCAAGATTGAATATGACATCGCAAGACCACAGGGGGTGAGGCTTGCATCCAGCAGTGGAATAATCCTGACTGTTGAGACTGCCGGTCTCCATTATAAGGGAAAACAAGAGCAAAACACCCGAGCAGTTGCCGCAAAAAAAAAAACACAATGATAACTGAAACGAGCACAAGATAAAATCCTAAATTATTCGAGAATGCTGTGAAGTTTTATTTCAGTCGAGCTGAGTGTTACTGGAGTCGAGCACTTGGTCGCACAACGAGAAGCTCGCGAGTTCAAATTCCTGAAGTAGCCTGAGCCCATCGTCCTGCCAGGGCTGATACAAATCAGATACTACTACTACTTTTGTAGATTATCCTCCGCAGAGACTGGTCTTCACCCCACAGCAATATGGCATTTTCACCACTGTCGCAGGTGGCCACCAGTCTGGCCGAGTGTACTGCCCCAATGTCCATTAGATCACGGAGACGCGATGGCTTCAATGACATCGAACAGTCCATACTGGGGGCGAGGTGGGAGTCGGGGTATTCATAATAAAAAAAAATACACCACAGATAAACAAAGCGAGTAATGGAAGCAGAGGGAGAAACTTGGTGAGAGGATGATCAAAAGGAAGGATGGGGCAATGAACTGGGACACATGTGGGAGAGAGATGAATGCCAGCTGAAGATCGTCAGATGCAATGAGTCCAGAGTGGCATTTAAATAGGAACACATTCCACGCAGTACTGCAGTTATGTGTACGTTTGTGTGTGTGTGTGTGTCTGATATAAATGTGGAGCAGTTAGCGTGCCGTGCTACGAAACCGGCGAACCGAGTTTGATTCCCGCTTGAGGCCAACACCAATGACGATTATTTTAATCGATCCTGGGACTCCGCTAGGTTAACTGAGCCTCAAATGAGTACCTGGTGCGATATATAAACATTGCCGCTGGGAAGACAAAGGCGATCGCGTGTGATGATGGCCACCCACCCCCTCGTGTACCATGCCAGCCTTCATCGGCGCTCACTAAAGTCACTTGCCCCAATAGTATTCAAGTCTATGTGGGGGGGCCTTTGTCTTTATGTGCTATATAAAAGCGTACTACGTCCTTTGATTAACCAAGTGATACTCTATTCAGATACATGATGTGCTTCACAGCAGTGCAGGATTATTATCACTATTCATTTTCAGACCTTGAGGCAATTAACACCAGAATGAAGATCTCCCCATGCAGTGTCATATGGGTGGTTAGACCATACTTTATGAAGCTCGGCAGTGCAAGTTGGTGGACTGATGCAGATGTAGCTCATGGTTAGCATTTGAATGATGATTAGGAAGTGAACATCGTTATAAATAATATCAATATGTCCCTTGTTCAGAGGAACAATATGCAGTGTTTATATGAATGCCTTCTCACACCTTCTTGATCATTGGGGTTGGTTCACCGTAATCCACCGATCTGGTTGTTGTGGGTAGGTTATGGTGGGGGGTTCAATGCAAGTTTAGATATCACTCTGTACCGACGGTAGCTGTGGGTGCGAATCAAACCAGGATTGCCAAGGCCATCGCGCAGTGCGCTAAGAACTGCACCACTGACCATTTCATTATCGCACCATTAACTTGCAATCTATTAATTGCATGAAGCAATGTATATGTACACCACAGTTAGTTGATCGGCAGGTCGTGAATTGTGGGGTAAAGTGCCGGTACACCCTCTTCTTTTAAAACGTCTCGCCAGCATGGAAGAGTAGGCCAAATACCCTCTGGATGGGCTCTGTACAGCTTCTTGTGAAGGTCTTTTAGCCAGCAGCGGTGTGAACAAGGAAATAATTTTCGATTTAAAGCTTTCGTGACTGCTGGGATTCATCTTCTTGGTTCTTTCGGTAAAGTCACATAGAATTGAAATAAAATAATAAAAAATAAAACATAATAAAATAAAAAAATATATCACGATGTAGCCTTGTGTTGTGGTCGAAGGCTACTTGTGTTGTGGCCGAAACGTCGTGATAAGTTTTATTTTATGTTTTATTATTTTTATTATTTTATTTCAATTCTACGTGACTTTACCGAAGGCTACTTGTGTTGTGGCCGAAACGTCGTGATAAGTTTTATTTTATTATGTTTTATTATTTTTATTATTTTATTTAAATTCTACGTGACTTTACCGAAAGAACCAAGAAAAAGGAATTAATTCTCCATAAGAGGGGTGGGGGGGAGGGGGAGGGTGATCAATTGCAGGGCTGCACATTTTCCATTTAATGAAGACTCGAAATACACATGACGGCGACGCCCCTATGGTCATTCATACGAGCTCTGCAATTATCAATGAAAACAAATGCAAATTAACTGAATGACGTTCTGGGTATATAAATTGTACGAGGTTGCACTGCTCATAAGTAGGAAGTGGAGTGATGGGAGCTGTAACCACCGTAGTGACCACCAGGGGAGGCTACACGAATGGGTTTGGATCACAGCAGACGGGAGACTTGTGGGCGAGCATCGGTTCGGGCAGGCGGAGTGTTGAGAGTTAAAATCACATCTGGGAGTCAACTCGGCCTCTCTTTCTGCCTTCCAGGGTGAGTACTACAAAAAAGTTCCACTTTGGATGAAGTAAACTGTGATTGTCGTATGGATGGACTCTTACCTGGTAGCCATAGAAATGTGGAATTTCCAGCACTGGCTCAGAGCTGTAAACAGAACTTGAGTGCATAATAGAGGGTTTTTTTTATCAGATCGCGTAAATGTGTCGTTAAAATCTACCACCACCCGACACAGCCAATAAGTAAGGTTTGTCACGTAAACAAAAAAAATCCAATTCGTTACTAGTACAGCACTCCGGTGTGTTGGAGAGTAAACCCACAACATTTACAATTCGAGTACGAGGTTTCGCCCAATAATTACAACCAGCCTCATCAGGCGACAGCCAGATTTGTGGAGAAATACTCCTCCTGTTTTGTTCTTAAGTGCTTGCTGTCTGCGTCTTTAAGTTGGAAACGACGTTGTTGACTCGTTGTTACAGCTTATATAACTTCTGTGAAATTGTATGAAGTGTTTTTACACTTCAGAGGATTCCTTTGACTCCTAAAATAATATTATAACAAAATATTTATTTACGTCTGCTTTAAATATTTTGCACATGAAAGGGTTCAGAATAACGTTGGTATAACATTACAAGCATTACCTTGCATTATTATTTAAAAAAAAAAGTCTCTGAGTGGGTAGGTGCTTCATAACAGCTTCATTTGCTGGGATGCATCCCATTAAGCTGGCTTATTTAAAGCTGCGTCCAATTTGATGATTAAAAAATGGCTTTGAATATTTGGGACTTTGGTTTGAGTGAATAAACATTTTCTCAACAATAATTATCAGTTATAGAATGAATTGCTATTTTTATATTGGTTGTATGGAGGATTTATGTTTGTTACACAATTATTTATATCGTAGAATTCATTAAAACAAAATGTATAATTAACACAATACAAATAGCTGCATTTCAAAAAGGTGGAATTGCTTGCTCCAGTCATGACTGCTGAAAGGGCCTCTCGCTCGATGTAGCCCCCAGAGAGAAACAGATTATTTAGCCCACCCTTCCAAATTGGCTAGACGACTTGGACGAGGTGGCATTACCCACACTTGACCTCACGACACACAACCTGGCGATCGACCACCTGTGCTGAACCCATCTACACTGCTGGCTGGATGGAGATGGGTGCGATTGAGGAAGCTTGCGCCATCGTTTCAATTGCCGTGCCATCAATGTTGAACCACGTGATCCCCTGAATTGCCAGCCAGTGTGCTGACCATTACACCATAGTGATACCCTAGTGTACGCCGTGACAGCGCACAGATCATTAATCTGACTTAGGTGGAATATCAAGGGCTGAAATGTTTCCTTAAACCTGGCTCTGCCCTCAATAGTTTTTACATCTAATATTACTGTTATCCATCTGGCCGGTTGACTGTACATCACCATAAATAAAAACATGTGTTATTTATGCACTATTATGAGTGCAGTCTCTCACGAATGCGTATTGATCACACTTTGAAGTGGATCAGAATGTCAACATTTTCTTCCTCGTCAAATGAATAGTGCCCATCGACATTGGCAGGTCCAAGGCGGCGGTGGAATATCCACATTCCCATTACGGAGTCCGTTTGTCTTTCTTTCGAACAATCACTGTTGCGTTCCTGTGAAGCGGGAACAGAAAGTGGCGATTAAATAAACGTACACGTACATCTATAAATAGCAAACTGTTGTTGTCACTAATTCATCATGCATTCCCAGGGACAATTAACATGACATTTCCGGACCACGAATTGCGGTATATTTAGCAAACGCACCTGCTCTAAGTAAATCATGCCGTCAGGTGCTAGCCCATTTATATCCACATGGCGTGACAGGATGCCATGCCGACTGGTCTGTAAGCACTGCAGTGCGTCATTGCAGACTTCGGGAACCCGAGCCACACCTGAGTAAGAGTATACGAACTTGCCCCGTATGTGGTATGAATGGCATCTTAAAGCATTGCAGCTCCTTTTATTTTTTTTAAACAAACAAAAACAATTACTGGAATATTGCCCCTACTTTCCTGCTCGCCATGAATGAATGGAATGGGTACGGTACAGCGGGGTAAGGAAGGGAGGAGTAACTTATGCAAGCAGGCGCAATGGCACATTCCTAAATGCATTTCTAATTTAAATATTGTAGTTGGACATGATGCCACTGAATGCATTTAAGTTCCATAACAGGTGTTGAAACATGAATGCCGAGTGCACGCGCCCACATAGACGAATCCAGACGAACGACGTGCCACACAGACACCAATACTGTCGACCTGATTGAGTTCTCATTAAAACTCCCGCAGCATGGTAGCGGGTGGTGTGGTCAGCACCGCACCTGACCGCGTTGCTCTCCCAAGCGCTGATATTTTCACACCGCAACAGGTAATTATCCGAATTGACCCCGGGAAGGTGCGCCACCGATCCAGATGCCACTTGCCACGGGTATTATCCACGGCCTTGAATCAAACCGCATGTTCACCAGGTTTACGGCACAATCCACCAACCGCTACGTAAGTGCCCTCTACATAGGGGCCATCCATTTAGTAGGTACGCAAAAATCTGTTAAAACTTGACCCCTCCCCCCCTTCCATGCACACACGCGTACTTTTTACACCCCCCCCCCGCCCACCTGCGTACGTACGCTTGACTCACCCCCACCCCCCCCACGAATCCATAGAACGGCAGATATTTAATCCAAGCAGAAACGATCAAGGATTAATAATATTAACGTGTTTAAGCAAACAGATAGTCTTCCGCCGGATTACTCATTTGAAGGCTAATGTAGACAAATTGGTATCGAGGCTTCACCCCCCTCCCCCCGTTTCCTATGCGTATATTGTCAGGAGACCCCCCCCCCCATACGCAAGCGTACGCATTCGGGTCAACCCCCCCTCCCCCCTTCCATGCGTATGTACTAAATGGATGGCCCCATACAATACGAAGATATGGCCTTAATAGACTGTTGGAGCAAGTGCTGTTAGCGAGCATCTATGAGCACACGAGGGGGTGGGTGGCCAGCACCACATCTGAACACCTTTGTCTCCACGGCGCTGATGTTTACACACCACATCGATTCCTAATTTAAGTCGGAGTCGACCTAGGGGAGGCACAGGAACCAGTATTGATATCGCTTGGCAGATGTGGACCCTGGAGGGGACCGAGCCCAGATTGCCAGTGTCGCAGTGCAGTGCGCTAGCCACTGCACACAAACACTCATAATCAAACTGTTGTGCCAACATACAACAGGCATCCATTTTTTCCAGGTGGCTCATAATGGCCACGTCAGATTACTGAGCCGGCACTGCTGAGATCTCAGGTTGAAATCGAGGTAGCCACCCACGTGTAGTGATAATCTTTACCCAGCCTTGCCTGCACAGTTCAATGTGATCCCATGCAAAATATAAAGCATTGGGCATTGTGCATTTCTGTTGGCGTTCCTGATCGTAATTGTATCAATCGTAGGCGACCTTTGGAGGGGTGACTGGGGGAAAGAATGAGTCGCTCCCGAAGCAGTTTTAACTCAAAAGTGTGGCTTTTTGCTTAATTGTATCCATGCAGACTCATAAAAAAGTAGATCAGATTAGTTACATCTGGCAAGCCACACTTTACAGAGCTTGAACGAGGAGCACTGTCTAGCGTTGGGCAAGGGGAGTCCTCATTAATGAACTCCATCCGATGCGCTGTGCTGCGAGAAAACACATTTTGACAATACCATCGTTGCCAGGCTACGAAAACGATTGCCTCCCCCCCCCCCCCAAATGAAAGAGGTGATCACTAAAGCTATAACGGTAAGGCGATTACGTTCGGTTAATCAACAGAAACTTGTGATCGACTACCTTTTTTTCTGTGGTCGATTATTATTCCAGGTCCCTTATTAAATGGTGGCCTTCTCGACACCCTGTCTCTTGATGGCGGGAAACCCCTTTCCCCTCCCCAGAAATCCACGCGTTTCGCTCCATCTCCTCGGCGGACGTGCTCTCCCGGACGCGTTCCATTCCTTGGCTGCAACTCCGTTGTTATTCTAAGGCGGTCTCCCGCCGTCGCTTGCAACGCCACGAGGCGCGTAACCCAAAGGTGTGCGAATCGAAAACGAGCCGTCGCCAACGCACCCCTCTGCGAAAGTGTCACGAGCGTGAGCTTTGAAATTTAAATCGACAACTCTGAGCATAGTTACACCGCCGAGTTGTGGCGGATATATATATAATTTTTGGAGAGTGTTTTTGAGCTCTTTGCAGCTGACCGCTTGCCAACAAACATAACGCCCGTGCGGGATTTGAACGGCGTTTTTTTTTTCGTAAAAAAATAATCTTTTGTTTTCTGTCTGCCAAGCATTTGGGCGCAGAGCTAACGTTTTCCCATCTCCGTTACACCAAACTATTTTTAGTCTTTCAAGTGCTCCACTTTTTTTTGCGGGCGATTTTGAGTCTGCTCGCAGATTTTTGTTTATTTCACTCCTTCTCAACCGCGGCATTTTACTGGAGTTGCAATAAACACATCTCCATTGATTAGTTAGGAAATATCAAGCCTGCAATAGCTGGAAACATGCCGTGCACTGTTTTACTTCTGGTGGATAATTCCTGAGCTACAATATTAAAGCCGCGCCAATAATTACCAACAACCGGTTCCTTTTTTTCCTGACTTTCAGCCTCGTGTTCCGATTCTTTTCTTTATTTGCACATTAACGCAAACAAATGTTTACTTCGAATTAAAACGTTCGTGACAACGCATTGGGAGCAGGGAAATACAAACCCAATAAAGTCTTAAAGGGAAGTCATAAAGTTCGTGCATCTTACATTGATTTCATTATTTCTGTTGGTAGGCACGTCGGTTTCTCGTTTTTCTTTCCATCCATCGCTTTAAACCTCTGTTATTGTTCAAAACTATAAATATGTGCACTGCAAAAGTAAAATAAGCAGGGCTTTAATTTTAAGTAATGAGTGCCTTATGCACGCAAGGATACATGTTGGCTCCGGACTCTTCGTACCCGTTTTGATGAAGGGGGAGATTGATTTTTATCAGCACAGCCGCTGGGCTGACGACGAGGGCGCATACAAATGCGACTGTAAAGGCTAATTGGTAATGCGCTTAATTTTGTCAAAGTCTTCCTTGTCGGGCACAATCCACTTGTGTCACGAGAGAACAACAGTTTACTGTGCAAAATGAATACGGTAGTTTGAAGGGTATTATTTAATCTCTCACAGGAAGTAACATTTAATATATCTGTCGAAGGGCCTCCTTTCAGTTTCTCGGCAACATTCATTTATTAAGCGAGGCAACCTTGAACTGCGTTTGACTTTGTTGAGTCTCGTAGACACACGACGCATCTTGCTAAACCAATGCCGTTATTCCTCTTGGAGTTTTGAGCGAAGAAAATACCCAAATGGTGGCTCTTGGCAAGGCACGCCCTGGAATGATGTAAGATCGTAGCTTTTGGAAATACGGTCATGGGCTGTTTCCTCAAGGCGACATGTAGTGTAGCGATGATCAATCCACTGCTCGTTGAAGGCCTCCCCAAGCCCTCATCGTCTCTCTGGCATCGTTCTCCAATGCACCAATGACACCTGTACACGAGCTGATTTCATCGCTAGTAGTTTGTAAAATTTGGCTCTTTATGCCGTCACCACATCTTTAACGTGCACTGTGAAGCAAAAGGTGCGGGTTGTTTTGGTTAACACACCCGCAGTATTAACCAGGGTGGCCTATCGGCACCAAACCGCAAAGCTATGCAATAAGCAGCGAACGCGCTTCCCCTGGGCCATGTCAACCCTGCGGGAAATGCACACAATGTGGGAACAAACACCAAAGGCAAGACTGTGTGCCAGTGGAAGGATTTCAACAGTGAGTGCTGCAAATAGTATGGCTCCTGTCAAGGCAATAGGGAATTTACACTACTGGATCATTGCCATCATCTGACACGAGCAGTGCCCCCATTGTTGTTTTCAGCAGAGATGCGTTATCTCTCCGCCGTTTCTCTGGGAGCAGAAGAAGCTCGAAGCTGAAGGAGCAAGTGGAGAACACACGTCGGACACATCGTGCCAGACAACAAGCGGCACGACACGAAAACACTTCGGAGAGAGACGCAGCAGCACAACCACGAAAACCTATGCAGTCAAGACGCTTTGAAATTGAACGTTTACGTTCGCAGTATACAAACAGACACTATAATTAGAACTGGTTTTTTTTACTCGAATTTTTTCTCGTGGTGTGTTACCAGATGGGCTACACTCAACGCAGGGGGGGGGGGGGCGGGGACGAACACAAATAAACTGGTAAATAAAAATGTGTTTCAGTTGCACATGCTGAATTAAGTTAGTTTAGACAATTCCAAACTTAGCTCTTGACGATGCCTCTGGATGCATTTACCGAAAGTGAACGTTGCTCACATTTTTGTGCGTAGAATAAACAAACAAATGCTGGTATCTTAGTGTCCCGGGGGGGGGGGGGGGAGGGCTCATAGTGGCCATGTGGGAGAGCACTGTGCTGGCCCAACTGAAATCCTGGATCTGAGCACAGTTTTCAGCCACCCACGTGTCTATAACTGGGCTCTCAAATGTAGCAAATGGATGGTCTTAACCCAATCACCAACAATTGCACAGAAATTCCAACAAAGCTATTTTCCGTGCTTAATTTAACATGATCCAGCTCAGCAGACTGAGCATTTGTGTTGGACTGCTATGGCAAAATATACTCTTTGAAGAACATATAATGGCGCATAGCCTAGTGCTGGAAACAAATGTCTGGTGAATTGACTCCCGAACAAGTCACATTGAATATTGCTTCATAGCTTGTCGTGGTTGTGCCACGATGTGTTTTCAGTTGTACCACAAGTTGTTGGGCACGATGTCCGACGTTTTGCTCCACGAGCTGGGAGCTTGAACCAAGCTCAAACCAAATGGCACGTCGGTCTGCTACACGTTCTGCGGACTTGTCTCTCGGTGGGATGTTTGTCGGCATGACGCGGCCCTTTCCCCTGCTCCACTGTCTCGGTGACGTGACGCCTTGCGAGCTGCAATGCCCTATGAATTTGGAGCCAATTGTCTACCCACGTCTCCATGTGTTTGTAGAAGGCCATTCGTAATCGTGATTGTGTCCTTCTGCGGATGCTAAACAAGAGAGGGAGGGCAGTTGCAGGGTTTCTAAACTCCGTCCAGTCGCCCGTCTCAAGTTGTTTCCACCGATCCCTTGCAACAAAAAAGTGGTACATTCCCCAGCTAATCACAAACACCTGTGGTACACCCATAAGCGCTGCTATAGGATGCAACAGGTGTGAACAATAACTGCAGAATGTTTAATTTTCACGGAGGTTTGTTAGGTTTGGAAACACCCCCTGGAATTAGGTTAATAATTTTAACAATGAACACTTGAAAGTTTACACATTTTCGGCGTTTAATTTAATTTTGTGCATTTATATGCGGCACACAGCCCCATAGTGCATTGCAGCATGTGTTGTGATTTACAGTTAGTGCTAAACCAGAATTCTAATGTAAACACGTGCGCAATATGAGCCATGATTGAAAAATCTGTGGCATGGCATAGTAAGTAGTGAGTGACCTTGATGAAATTGTATTTCTTTCCCCTACATAGTCCTTTTGAAGTACAAAATGGTACATTCAGTCCCTCCAAGTTTAAAAAAAAAACTGTAATCCCTGTCCATAATAACTATTTGTTTTTAAAGGACAGCACCTTTAAAATATATATATTTTTTCACAACAGAAATGACTCTTCAAGAGTGGAAACATGGAGAGAGGCCAGGTCTGGTGAATTTGCAACTTTTTGTTTTTTTCTGCGAATATTTTCTGATTTTATTCCAGATTGTTTGGAATTTTAAGATGATGAATATTTTGATTTAAAGCTTCCGTGACTGCAGTGATTCATATTCTTGGTTCTTTCGGTAAAGTCACGTCATTTTGTTTCCCTTCAACGTGACTTTACCGAAAGAACCAATAATATGATAAATATTTGTCCACTTAATGTTTACATTGAACATGGGGAGCTCAATTTGTAATTTCTGACTATGGCTAATGCAAGCAGTGAGTGAGATACGGACTGGAAATGGGCCACATGCACTGACCAATATGGTGAAGTATGGTCAAACAATCCCCATAACTGACACAGCGTGGGGAAACCTTCATCCAGCAGTAGATTGACAAAGTGCTGTAAATTACAGTACTCATATTAATACACATTTAATTGCTCCGAAAAGACGATGTCATAACCTTTCACAGACATAATTTGTTGCTGACCCAGTCCACCTTTAACTCAACAGTCGCCCAAAATAGTGGCACCATCCTCTGTCAGGTCAGATACTTTTCAATAAATCATCCCTCATCGGTCCTTCACTTAGCTGGTTGACCTCAGTCAACCTTAGAGGTCCCAGTTAACCTTTTGCATTACCCCTCTGCTGCCCTCATGGTCTAAAGGGTGGTCCAGATGTCTTGCGACCCCCCCACTCCCCCAACCAATTGACCCCTATTTTTTCTTCACGTTTGCAGATTAATTTCATTTTTAAATTAACCTTACTTAAAAAGAACAAATTCGTATTAGATAATTAAATGGTGGTCACAAGACATTTGGACCACCCTGTAAAACATCTCTCCCCCCCCCCCCTTCCATCTGTGCTCCCGATTCCCTGCACCACCCCCCCCCCCCCCCCAAAGTACCCGCGTCCCAATGTGCTTTTTTTTTACGGCGTCTTCAGATGTTGGTGGCATTGCAACCAGGTAAGACTACATTTTAGAGTCATTGTATGACTGGAACTGAGATTTGGATTCAGGGTTTATGTTTCACAATTTTCGGAATAATGTGGCAGTTGTACAAGTTAAATGATTATTTTTTAAAAGTTCTTGTTTTCACGCTATACCAACTGATTGCAGCAAATTCATTGCCCTTCATGGTTTACAAGCGGCGTGGAATTTCGCCTTCACTGGCAGTCGAGTTATCGGATCACTGTGGTTAGAAGATTGCATAATGGAATGACGCAAAGAGTCACTCTGATACACAATTGTGATCAAATAATACCACTGCCCTCGGGGCCATGCAGACGGGTGTAAACATTATTTAACCGTGTCTGTAATACAGGAAATAATTGATTGTGAAGCTTCAGTCATTAGCATGGTAATGACTTTGGTCCAATGAAAATATCAGCATGTTCCTTGCTTCAGGCATTGTTCATATTTCAGATAATAATAATGCTATTTTAATGGCCAGCCGATGTGCGTTAAACGTATTTAATGAACATGTTCAAAATGATATCAATGCAATTAGAACATTAACATATAGAGTATTCGTTCGTGATTGTAATAAGTATTGTTTAGTGCTGCATATCTATGCGGTTTTTTTTAATAAAGCATACAGAGATTTTTTATATTGGTATAGAAAATAAGGGTTAGGTATAAAACTTTATTTGAAGCTTTCGTGACCGCTCTCTGTGTGTCTATGTTGTGTGTCCCTCTCTCCGTGTGCCTGTGTTGTCTCTCTGTGCTTCTGTGTCTGCCTGTGTGTCTCCGAGTCTGTGTTAGGTCTATCTCTCAAATTTAATTCTACCTGATGACAGTTGCTTGTGTTGCAATCGAAACGCCGTACTCTATTTTATTTATTTTCTTTCTAAGTGACTTTACCGAAAGAACCACGGAGTAAGGGTTAGGTCTGCTCATGAGCACCTCCATTCAGGCCGGAACAGCCCCTGCGTGGAGTGGTGCGGTCTCAGCATCACGCCTGACCACCATTGAAGGCTGAGTCAACCTAGAAGGGGCCAAGCAAGATACAACATATACATTTTACATCGGTATTAAAAGTAAACATGTTGCAGTGTTAAGTCTAGTATTTGTGAGCACACGTTCATTCTGTCATGGCATAAGATGGGATGGTGTGGTAACGTGCCTAGACCCAGTCACTCTTGTCTCCAATGCTTATATGGAAAATTATGACTTCAGGTACTCATTTGAAGCGAAGTCAATCTAGGCCGAGCACTTTCATGATGCTTTAATTGTGTAGCGTTTGACTTTATGTGGGCAACTTCTGTCTTTCTTCAAACACCGCTTTATTTACATCATTCAACACGTCCTCCACACTCCACAGTATCCTGGTCACCACGGCTCGCTCGCCGTGCTCCGCCCGTCTCGCTCGCCACCTTTGTCTCTCTCCGTCTCAGCAACTCCGCACACAGCGTCTTCGCACACAGCAACTCCGCACACAGCGAATCCGCACACAGCGACTTTGCATACAGCGACTTTAGCTCCGCTATCACAACGCTCACTCCACTGACGGCTGTCTCGTTCACTATAACTCTGTTAACCCCGTTTCCAAACTCTGTTTCTACTCTGTTTCCAAACTCTGTTTCTAGACTCTGCTTCTACTCCGTTCCTAACTCTGCGTCTTCATCGTCCAGCTCCCAACTCCAACCAACCTAAGCTCTTCAACTTCAACCCATCTCCAAGCTCTTCACCATTCAACCACCTCTCAACAACCCCCCTCAGTTGACTCCGACTCTCGCTCTTATACCCGCTCTCATTACACCCCCAATTAATTAACCCGCGTCTCAACCGACGCTCCGTGTGACCATCGCACCTGTTTCTCGCCAGACTTCTCGACGCCTCTCCAGCCCCGGCAACAGTACCAACCAATCACCGCCGTTGCTGATCTTCTGGCTTAATTGGCCCAACCGCTACCTCATCATCCCAGCCTTTGCACCTGGCTGTCCTAACACGACCCACACTTTCGATTTAAAGCTTTCGTGACTGCAATGATTCATCTTCTTTGGTTCTTTCGGTAAAGTCACGTAGAATGAGAATAAAATAATAAATTGATAAAATAAAATAACACAATCATATGCTCACGCGCTGTCCTACCAGACAGTCTCGTCCCTTCACCTGATGAAGGCCGCTTGTGTTGTGGCCGAAACGTCGTGAGAATATTATTGTGTTATTTTATTTTATCAATTTATTATTTTATTCTCATTCTACGTGACTTTACCGAAAGAACCAAAGAAGACGACCCACACTGTTGTCGCCTTCTCCACAGGCCGACCCCAAATAACCCCAGACTGTCCGTGTGATCATGCAATCGCGCAGTTTCCACAACACACCTTCATACTCCACTACAATAGTATTATTCGGTTCCTGGTATATAAAAAAAACGTAACATTTGTATTGTAACTGAGAAATAACACTAGTTAATAGGTCACAGTGATGATACCCATTAACCCTGCGATGGCAATGTGGAATTTCCACCACTGGACTGTGGCAAACAGTGGAGTTGAGTGCCCGCTGGATCGTTGCTTTGATCACGAATACACAAAGACGTGACTTGTTGAGATAATGGATGTTCAGGCCGGGGAGGGGGGTGATGTCATGACACAAGTACGTTCTTTCTGGCAAGACTCCCCATAACCCATCACCTCATTATAACGAATTAACTCACTTTCTGCTACTACCCCGAAGTGCTGCGTGATGTCTATTACCAGCTGTTAAGGTGGAATTCAGGGGTGCAACGTTTCACTTGTTCCTTTGCGGCTTCCGCCCTGAGAGTCCATCGTGAGCCCTGTGCCTCCAAACAAAAGGAGCACATGGCCCGGTGCTATCGCGCATTCACTGTTTGTTGCGGAGGCTTTGCGGAGCGAATCTGGCAAGCCGCCCTGGTCATTACTGCGGCGGTTGTGCATTAACCGTAAAAAAAAAACTACGCCGGGTGCCGGATTAGGGGCCGTCCATAAATGACGTCACGCGATTACGAACGATTTTTGACCTCTCCCCCCCCCCCCCTTCGTCACACGGCGTCACAAAAAGTCAGACCCCCCTCAAATATGACGTCACAAAACTCTGCCCCCCCCCAAACAAAATAAAACATGCTTCAAATCGCTTTAAACTATTATCATTGTGGTGCGTATTTAATGTGGCGCTGCACTCTGATGTTGTAGGATAAAACATTTATTCAAAAGTATATTTAATTAAGTAGAACGTGTTGCCTATATTTATTTAAGTTGCGCATTTTTATGTGACGTCACATTTCTCAAACCCCTCCCCCCTCGTCACACATCGTCACAAATGTCTGACCCGCCCCCCCCCCAGGTGCGTGACGTCATTTATGGACGGCCCCTTATCTTAATAGCAAAAGTAGCTACATATGCTATGGGCCCCGCACTTTCAAGGGCCCCGCGCTAAATGCTTTCAAGCTAACAATTCCGGTTCAGTGATTCTGCACTTGCTCTATTACTATAGTACTAGACTGCCTGCAACTTTTATGAACGACTGGTTGTTCAAGTAGGTAAAAAATAAAACAACAAAAATCACGACGTTTCGGCCACAACACAAGCGGCCTTGTGTTGTGGCCGAAACGTCGGGATTTTTGTTGTTTTATTTTTTACCTACGTGACTTTACCGAATAGAACCAAAGAGTATGGATCCTTGCAGTCACGAAAGCTTTAAATCTAGAATTGGTTGTTCAAGGTTGGAGATTTGTCGTATTATCTGGCTGTTTAGCATATAAAAATATACAATTACTTTACTATGCAAGTAAAAAATGTATTTTAATATTTATGTATTATTTTTTAGGACCCCGTTTAAACATATGCTACAGGCCCCGCACTAGCTTCATCCGGCACTTACTACGCCCCGTCTTACTCACGGTAGACGCGAAAGGACTCCCGATGTTATTCTCAACGAGTAATCCATTGTGAGACGAGCCCAATGACAAGATCCTGGCGGTAGATGCTGCAGAGAACGTCAAGGCTCAGATCGTGGAGTAACCATGGAAACACGGCTCACTCTGCTCGACCACGGGAAGAAAGGAGGCGGCCAGTCTCGAGCGGGGAAGCGCAAGGCCACGTGCAGGGGGCCGCATTATTCAACAGGCACATTTAGGCACTTGTGCCAACGGCCTACGAAAACTAAAGGGCCTACGGAAAAAAAAATGTGACCGTGAATAAGTGCATTTATGTAGCAAGGATAGGCACAGCCGATCGTGTATTTCATTAAGTGAGCGAAATTAACAACGGAGATGAACTTTTCGAGATTTTTATTCATTGCAAAATTAGCAATGACATCTCCAATTGGTGTTTTTCGCACAATCAAGCGAGTGACAGCGGCGGTAGTAGTGGCATGGGGCAAACAGCAGTAGCAGCTGCTGCAGAACGTTATATCACTGAAGGCCGACGAAACAGAAGTGCCCAGGGGGCTACAGGAACTTAAATCCGGCCCCTAGCCACTGTGGACCGAGCAAAATCGGGGGCTGAACCTGAACGCGATGGCCAACTCGGCCCACAGCATGTCCAGGCTGGGCATGTGGACGTTGGACTCACGCCCAGTCGCCGCTCGGCGCCTCTGCCACCGCAGGAGACGCTCGACGCAAGCCGGGCACCGCAGGCCACAACGAGAGACGAAACCAATTGGAAAAATTGCAAACCAATTTTTTTTTTTTTTACCTGATGACGGTGGCTTGTGTTGCGATCGAAACGTCGTAGTTTTTCGATGATTTTGTTATTTTTTTTACCTATCTACGTGACTTTACCAAAAGACCCAAAGGAATATGAATTCCTGCAGTCACGAAAGCTTTAAGTGAAGATTCAATTCTACTCCTACCATATGTATATAAATCCTTCGCGAAGATAAAAGCGAATCGAATATTGGATAATTTAGAGGACAACCAACCGCACGTGCGGGCCAGAATTAGAAATGTTTTTTGTACTATTGACAATATACACACTATCAATCACATCCCACAAACACGTAAAATTCCATGATAAGAGGCTTTGTATATTTTTAAAAGGCATTTGATTCAGTGGAGGAAACCAGCGCTGTAATTTTAGCTAGTTGTCAATTATAACTAAGACGTAATGTGCTGTACACTTACTGTGAAAGTTGCGGTGATTTCACCTTAAAATTACTTTAGAAAATCTAAACACTCATTCTATTTGGACAAATTTGCTTTAAAAGAAGAGACTAGGTATATATGTATATATTTTTAAAAGTGGTTCACATTATAACTGCAAGATAATAAGCATACTTATCTTGGAATATTTTCAAGTACTCCATAAATTTAGGAAATGCGTAAGGTTATTATCCAAGAGGGATGCTGCCGTGGTATAATGGTTAGCACATTCAACTTCCAATCCAGAGGTTGCCAGTTTCATCTCCTGTTGAAATAATGGGCCAAGTTTCCTAAATTTCCCCAACCTCTATCCACCCAGCATGGTGAATGGATACAACCATAGTCGATTGGAGAGTCATGTATGGTAGAGTCAAGTGAATGTACTCTCACCTCTTCAAAGATTAAACTATTTTTAATAAACTACGTTTTTATTTTACCAGGCGAGGCCCACTGAGTTATATAGCTCTTGTTCAGAAGTGACCTGGCCACAAATGATAGCTTCAACGAAGTAGCTTTTCAAGTGGAGGGAAAAACCGGGAGAACCTGGAGAAAAATCCACGTGGCCGCGGGGAGAATGTGCAAACTCCAAATATACTGGTGTCAGGGTCGGGATTGAACCGACGGCCTCTTGTATACCAGGCAAGATAGTTAACGTCTCGCCACTGCAGCCTCACCAGATGTCTGCCTAGTGTGGAGCAGTCGGCCAGAATATCCTCCAGAGGGTCAATTCTAGAACTGCCTCGAGTGGAGGGACTTCCACGACCAGAGGCATGCACATGCAATTTGAGAGCTGCACCTGCTATTCAATAATGAGCACTGACTAGGCAGGACTAGAGTGAACATGTACGCACAGAGTACGGCACGTGTTCGCACGTAGAGCAATGTTGCATTGGCTCAGTACCCCGCTACAAACATGATGGCCCAGGTGCAATGACCAACCTTGGATAGCATCCGCTGCAAGTTGAATCTGCATATCGGCTCAGTCTTAAATGAACACTTGCTGCAATATGCAAACACCGGAACAGGGGAGACAAATGCGGGCGCACATGGTGGTGGCCACACAACTCACCTTGCTGTGCACTGTGCCTGCCTTTAATATGTGCTCGCTAACAGCACATGCTCTTGTAGTTTCTATGGCTCTAAGCGGTGGGGGGGGGGGGGACTCTTTGCGTGTGTGTGCTGGAAATATTTCTTCTAAACTAAAATGTCTGCTTCTGCAAAGCAAGTACATTGCAGTCAAATCAAGTGCCAAGTCAAGGCAACGGGGTGTTGACTATGTTTTATGACAGCTCTGATCGAGCCAGTGGTTTGGCGCATTCTCTTCAAAGGATACCAATGCTGCCCCAACCCCCACACACACACACAAAAGTGGTACCGATTTTACTCACTCTGAACAGATGGTGAGTTGAGACGACTCTCAGTCTTCTCGTTCACTTTCTTCTATTTGTAAATAATAATCATGATTCACTACTGAGAGCATTCCAATGTCTCATGTGCTGGACAAATAAATATTTAAAAAAACAGTAACGCGTGTTGGCTGACAACACCTGCAAGGTCAATATTATAATTGGCAATCGTGCGACGTGACACAATTTAATGGATTCATTTTTACACTCCTAACACTCGTCAGCAAGTCACAGTCTGTTACACAGTTGCCAAAGTGTGTGCCTGGGTGTTTTGAACAAGAGCCAACACAAGCACTTTGTGGCCAGATTTTACGACGTTTATTTATTTATTTCATTTGCTCTTCCTTTCCTTTCCACTCTCTCTCTCTCTGCTGGATTTGTTTCCGAAGCAATAAGATTGATTGCTAGCACATGTGTTGGCCTTTAAATTGCTTTATCAGAGAAGAGAGGGAGGGTGATAAGATGCAGAGGGTTGACAAAGAGAGTGATAATACTGTCTGGCGCTTCGCGATGATTCACACCACTAGAAAGGATTTTATCTGACCCCAGCAGTTGGTGCGTGGCATGGCCTTTCCATTCTCTGAATTACACGCAACTTAGCAGGTAAAACCACGCAGTTGACCTCTTGCAGGCAAAGCCCTCCCCTCCCCTCTCAACCCCACACATCAAAGGATGCTATGGATGAGAGGACATTGAGACCCCGTCCTTTTATTTAATAATTCAGAAGACACATGGCCACAAATGTGTCATAAATCAGATGTTCTGCACACGATTTCAGAGCTGTGCGTTAAAGTTGTGTTTTGTTAATCTCAAATATATATTTTTAAATTACCAGGTCACCAACTCAGAAAAAGGTCAATGACCCTTACAATAGTAATGATGGTCATAATTCACGGACTTTTGTCAATCCACTGCAGTGTGTTGGTCATGTGGGTACTACTGCGTCGGTATCCATGGTTGTGTTAATTCGCTCTCAGAGATGTGTGTTTAATAAAACCCAAAAGCACATCGGAGAGTAACTGCGGTTGTTTGGCTGAATGTCACCACATTGGTCAGCATTGGCTGCTGAACAAGGGGCCCAGTGATACACAAACTCTGCTCACCACCGAAGTTAGCCATGGCTTGGACTCGAACTCAGGTCGCCGCCAGGTTCAAAGCACAGTGTGTGAACCACTGCCTCACCGCTCCGCCCCAACGTCCCTTGTTCAGAAAAGCCTCTCCTAGCCTCAAGATTTTTTTTCCAGAAAGGTCCTGCTCAGCCTGAATTGAGTCAATCTATAATTTCTAAGGAGGACAATAAAAATTGGTACCAATGTATATAAAGTCAACAGTGGCTGTTCTATGGGAAGAGTCCTCCCGGCCATTAAAATGTTTCGAAGCCACCAATAGAGAGACGCGTAGCCACATTGCTTGCTTGAACAAGCAAAACTCTGACCTGCTAGGGGTGGTCATGTCCATTATCGTTATGCTTGCTTTGCACGTGGGTGGACATCGGAGCACCCAGAGAAAAGCCACCAGCTCTCAAAAGAGTGCACGCACATGAATCAGAAACCTATTTGCTGTTTCGTTCCTCTTCCCCTGACACTCATAGCCCAACGGAATGGGAGTCTCACAGAATGTCACGAGCTATGCGCAAGCCACCAACCGTGCATCCAAAGAGCTGGATCGCGAGTGGGGCCGGATGAACGCGTGGGTTTTTATGGGGCTGCAGTCCCAGGGCCTCGGATTTTAAGGGCCCTCACAAAAAAATAGATATTTGCTGCCTTCTATATAACGTTTGAAAAGCAACATTGTAGCAGTATGATAAATCCTGCAAAGGCATAGCATCACCTGCAGGATTTGTATATTACTACAAGTTATGCGCTGATAAAATGCTTCACAATTAATATATCACGTTTGTATGTCACACGATTTAGCATACATAAAAAAACTGGTATATCACATTTCAAATCTATAATAACCCGGGGCCTCCATGAAAATGAACCTGGCTCTGATTGCAGATGTGCACCCCCACTGAACACATTTTCTCTTCATTAAAGCTTTGCACTGATTGCCCCAGCGACATTGCTTATGAATCCTAGTGGACTGCAGTGGTTCTTTACTTCCGGAGCAGAACCATGGTTAATATTACATTCGCGTGGTAGCTTCATTGTTTGCAGATGTCCCCAGAGAGTGAAGAGCATGAAGCGTCTAAAAAATAAATAACTATGGCTAATTCGTAGGTGGCACAAATGCTCAAAAACAGGGCCAACAAATGTGGACCTCATCGCATGCATTTTGTCTGTGCAGTTTTAAGCAAGTCTGGCAGAACGTTTCTGTTGCAACACTCAATATTCATAAAATCAAACACTTTCTTTAATTATTCATAATTAAGATTTAAAAAAAAATTATTGAAAACTTTAGCTTTTCTTATTTGTCAAACTTCTCGCAGCATTCCTGCACTCTCCGCACTCAATTTTCCATGGAAAGTTGGCAATTTTTACATGCGAGTGTGCGTGTGGGCTGGTATTTTTTTCGTATGAGAACAATTTTGGGGGAGTGGTGGTGCAGTGTTTAGCGCTGTGATCCCATAAACTCTCATTCCTAGCCATGGATAACATGAATAACAAATGGTATCTTCACCTGTTTTAGGCATACTCCCGGTCAAAACACCCATGCATGTCTGCCTTGTGCAGTGTTTTAAACGCCATCACTGGGGAGACAAGGTTGGCTGGGTGTTGTACTGAGCACACCACCTACTTACATGCCATTACAGCCGTAATAGTTGCTCGCGAACAGGACACGGTCACATATCGTATGAGGCTCAAGAAGGAATCCTTGTGTGTGTGTTAGTTAGTTAGTTTCGTGGTCTTGGTGGGAGGAGCCTATTAACAGAGATGGCCAGGTGGCTCATGAATCAAATGCTCTGTCAGAGTTCTGATCCCGTGCCATTGAGAACATAGGGCCAGAATATAGAAAGACTAATGACATCGTAGCAAGCTTGCAAGTTTAAACTTTTTTTGAAGCTGTCGTGACTGCAGGAATTCCTGTTTGGTTCTTTCGGTAAAGTCACGTAGAAATAAAATAAAATAAATAATAGATTACGACGTTTCGATTGCAACACAAGCGGTCGTCATCAGGTAGAACTACATTTGAGAGAGAGAGAGACAAAACACAGACACGGAGACACGCAGACAGACGCACAAGCAGAGAGAGACAACACAGAGACCGAATGCCTCTGTGTCGTGGCCTTAAATAGAGGCCACGACACAGGCATTGGGTGTCTCTGTGTTGTCTCTCTCTGCTTGTGCGTCTGTCTGTGTTTCTCCGTGTCTGTGTTTTGTCTCTCTCTCAAATGTAGTTCTACCTTATGATGACTGCATGTGTTGCAATCAACACGTCGTATTCTATTATTTATTTAATTTTCTTTCTATGCCACTTTACTGAAAGATCCAAAGGGTACTTGTAAGTTTAGTTTAAAAACAAAATACAAAATATATTGTAATTGAGTGTTATGACATTGGGTGTCAAACAGTTACGTTAAATCTAATGCGTGGTCCAAGGACACTCATACTATAACAGTCTGCCAGACTTTAAACAAATCGTAAGATAATGTTACGCACTCTGACACCTGGGTTCAATGCAGTCAACTACCCCTAACTTAATATAATTATTTTATACTGCCTAATCCATCTCTGAAAATTAAGCATTTGAGTTGTATTGTAATGCAACGGACACTCTTGACATTGCATACCAAAGGTGTAAAACTTGTATATGTTACAAGTCATCACATTTGTGAAGTAATTCGGTTATTTTAACAATCCAAAACGAGGTTGAAATAAGTTACTGATGACTTCTCAAGTAACCCGTACCGGCTACTTTTCAAAAGCCCCATACTTAAGTCCCACTACAATTTACTTGTAATCAATCAGCATCGTCATTCTACTTAGTCATATGTAAAAATACCTTCTCAACTTCCCGAACCCCCGCCCCCCCCCCCAAAAAAAGAAACAAAGATTTGGCCAATGCCATTTGTAATAATTTCAACTTATTTTAATCCAAAATGTGAAAAATCTCAAAGATTAACCCACTTGGAAGGAAACATTTAATGTACAAAGTGCCACCATGTTCACAAAAAAAATGAAATTTTAATACACTATAGAAGCAGGCTCATTTTGATTTTATTCTATTCGGGCTATGGCTAGTCGTTGATGCTATCTGCAATATGTCAATTTTGCTTTGACGTATACCTTGTAACATTTATATTTCACGACGTGGCTCTCAATGCTCTCAGTGTTTGATTAAACACAATATTTCCCATGTGCACACTAGATTGCCTTGCACAACACTGAACGAGAATGCACTAGGGATCACATGAGCAATAGCAGGTATATTGTGAAGAAATAACATATATATTTGCACGGAAAATATCATTGTAATTTAGTAAATAAATAAACGGTTTATTAAAATAATATGTTTACGTAACTAATAAACCAAGTAACTCATTGCAGTACACGGAGCAATGTGTCATTTCCATTTCTTCGAAAAATTTTCGAGATGTGCGTGTAACTTATGCTGTTAATTGACGACGGTATAAATACGTATCTGACGGGGAAATGGAAACAGGGGGAAGAGGTGGGACACGGATCAGCTGGTGGGACACTGTGAGCTGTTGGACAAGGACGCTCCTCGAGAGACGATCGATATTGTGAACGATGGAAAGAGTCTGCAATGGGCATCACGCTCCCAGCTGTGGTACCGGATAGATTCAGATCGAATCAGATGTCAACATCGCCGGTTTGCCGTGGCGTGTCGAAGATAAGTGGGAACGTCAATGTGGGCAGCGGTGTGTGGAGAAGGAGCACTCGGGGACAAATCTTGAGAACTGTGTGTTGAGTCGGTTTGTTTCTTACGGGGTACTCGGCTATGAGAAGCGCTCTATTTTTAATGTGAGTTTTGCTTCATGGAGGTCCTGTTTGTTCTTTAGATTTTGTATTACATATCTGCCTCTGTTTCAGCACATAAAGGTGACGTGTGCGGCGATGAGTCGGTCAACTTCAGAATAACTGGCGTGAGACCGCTCTCTACCTATTTCGACAACAACGATGATGATGATATGTAATTCAGACGTGCTTTATTGTATAGCTTTCAATAAATTTTAAAAAAAAAATTATGCTAAATTACTCTATTTAAGATAAGGCTGAAGCCGTACAGTTCCAAGCACACGGGGGAGCCTTGAACCTAAGACACAGCGTTTATGAAGCCCCAGGCCTTGCACAGCAGACTGGGAGTGTGAGCTGAGTGGTCCAACGTGGCACTCCTGACCGTATGACCTCAGCAACCTCCGATTAGCCCACACGAAACACGGTTGCCTACGTGCGGTGCGAAAGAAGTTCAACAACAAGCATGCATACAATACATTACTGTCGTGTCAGAAATACCCGTGTTAAACGTATATTTTATATAGACCTTTATTTATATTTAACATAACTGTAATGCTACTTATAGCTGGCACGTTGTTTTTTTTGTACACACATTGCTTTGATGTCATTTAGCATGTATGTGTAGATTTTGATTTAAAGCTTTCGTGACTGCAGTAATTCATATTCTTAGTTTTTTCGGTAAAGTCACGTTGAAGGGAAACAACAAAATAATAATATATAAAACAATAAAAAAATTCTCACGACGTTTCGACCATAACTCAAACGGTCGTCTTCAGGTGTGTTGGTTTGCATAATTTATGCATAATTTATGCAAACCAACACATTTATGCAAACCAAACCATAATTTATGCAAACCAACACATTTATGCAAACCAAACCATAATTTATGCAAACCAACACACCTGAAGACGACCGTTTGAGTTATGGTCGAAACGTCGTGAGAAATTTTTTGTTTTATATATATTTTATTATTTTGTTGTTTCCCTTCAACGTGACTTTACCGAAAAAACTAGGAATATGTATGTGCAGAGTTAAAGGTGCAGCCATGTGATTGCTTATGTCACTGCTGGCAGAAGGGACTCCACTGCAGAAGCTTCAGAGAGCCCCTCAAAGGAAATTTCGCCTTCTCTTCACACTTTACCCCGCTACAAGCGGCCTGCCGACGGACTAACTTTGCCGTACTCATTCATACAGCTGGATCGACAGAGGCAGGGTGATGTAAGACACTTGTCCATTGTTTAAATTGCTGCGCCGGCAGATTGAACCTTTGACCTCTGGGTTACAAGTCCAGCGTAATGACCATGACACCACAACAGCATGCCCTGCATGTCTATATACACATACACGGCATACATATTCAAGACCTGCTCGTGTGGTGCTATAGTTATAGCACTTGACTCGAAGGTTACAAGTTCAGACCCTGATTTAAATTTTATGAAAGTTCCTGCTAGCATACATTAAATGAAAGGAGTTATCAACAGTGGTTATAAATACGATGTGCCTCCTGCTCTCAACTCGTACAACTCACAATTTAAAATGTTGTGCAAAACTACACAAACATGAGCCAGCTGTTTATGAAGGTCCGTTGCTTGCCTTGTTGACACTGAGTGATACTGGTACCGAGGAATATGGGAGTCTCTAGTGCCTGCCAAAACATTCAGATTTTAAATATGTGCCTGGTTTGAATATAGTAATGGAACTGATTGTGAGAAGCAGTCACCCTGTATACCACAAATCACAGTGTTATGTAAGATGTATTGTGTGTTTTAAATTTAAAAAAGAAGTCTAGTTCACGTGATATGTGTGCATGTATGCGTTTGGCGAGCGGTAGCGTAGCGGGTAGTCTAGCGGTTAGCGCGCTGTGCTATGAACCCGACGACCCGAGTTTGATCCAGTGGCGTTTGTCTGAACCGATCCTGGGCCTCCCCTAGGTCGACTCAACCTCAAATGAGTACCTGGATGCGGTGTACAAAAACATCATCACTGAGGCGTGAAAGACAGTCGGACGTGGTGCTGGCCACCCACCCCCTCGTGTCCCGTGCCGGCCTTCATAGGTGCTCGCTAACAGCGCTTGCCCCTACAATCTGTTAAGGCTTTGTCTTTCGATCCGACCAGGTGTTGCTTCCGTTAGAGTGCACGATTCACAATTAGGTTGCCTCAATCCTTCATTCATCCTGCAACCATAGAATGAGTACTGTGTTGTAGTAGGACAACAGTGGCTGTCATGTAAATACAGGAGACTCTCGATTATTATCGATTATTATCGATTATCCGCGCCAATGACGGAGAGGATGGCTGCAGATAATTCAAAATCGCGGATAATGCGAACATATATATTTTCTCTATGCCAAAAACCACTAATATAGGTATAAATCATGTTTAAGTTAACGCACTTGTGTTTGTTAATGAATAAAGCAAACATTTTTAGCAAATAACGTATTGATCTTGTTTAATTACAAAAGCACATACAAAAACACGTGCACAGTTTCGTTGATTAAAACACACAAAATAAATAATCGGATGAATCACTCAAAATGAAGCACAAACTGACGATTTTGATTGTTACTCGTTTGCTTTGAAAGGAATACCAACGATCGACCAATTGATATGCGTGCTTAGTGATAACACGTTCCTGCTCACTAAGTGGACAGCAGGAGAGCCACGCCAATCGACGTCAATCAAGCTCCGCCCACTGTTGTAAAGATATACAACTACTCTACTGTAGAGGCGATCACGTGGATTTCGGATTAACCAGAGCAGATATTCGTTCGGTTTAAGCACGTGACCTGTAATAAACATTTCCAAGAATAACAATGTATAACTGAATTTTGATTTAAAGCTTTCGTGACTGCAGTAATTCATATTCTAAAATATATATTATTATTTTATTGTTTCCCTTCAACGTGACTTTACCGAAAGAACTAAGAAAAATGTATAACTGTTTTTATATTACCAATTTGGGCTTAAGGGGAAATCCACGAATTATTAAGGTATGTTCAAATCTCAGGTGAGCAGTTAATCCGCAAGTCGGATAAACCGCACGCAGATAACCGAGAGTCTAATGTATACTGCTGTGCCATGGCGATGTGGCATTTCAAGTACATAGCTCAGTGGCATTCATGGAGATGAATTCAGGGAGATGAATGCGACCCGATGCTCATGCTGGCAGTGAGGCACATTCACTTGACTTGAAGGCACAACTATATATATAAAAAAATCGTGCTAAAGTTAATTTGGGGTTTGCGTGCCACTGTGCTGTGGGTAAAATAAAGAGATTTGTTTTCCCAATAGATGTCATCTGTATTTTTCAAATATGGCCTTTTAACCAAATGCAAGCACGTCTAAGTCCACCATATTTAGAACCTTTACATTGGCTTACGTGAGGTTCAATTCCCCGCGTGCATTTCAAACAAGGCAAGCGGTTTCCAAGATAAATACTGTAACCCACACCTGCAATCAAACCCAGTGCTTGCACAATCAGTGTTGTCACAGTCACGTTGGCGTGCACACCATACGAGCCAACAATGGCAATTTAAATATGCTCAAATATCACACCGATATTTTATATGCATTACTGACATTCCTGCTTCGACTAAAAATAATCTATTATTATGATTTTTTTCTGTGAGGTTTTCTCTTCCTCACTTTGTTATTGCTAAGCATTACACTTAATTACATTTTTTTTACATATCCGGTATGCCAAGCTGTTTAAATTCCTCTGATGATGCTCGTGGGAGTATTTCTTTTTAGAAACGTACAAGGTGGTGCTCATTTATTTTAGTTAAACATACAAAGTTAATATAATAATACATGGCAATGTTTCATATTTTTAATGTGTTTCCGATCACCATAATCTCCATTCATTTTCTGAGTACCACCACCACCCCCATTTGTTATGCTTGCAATTTTACAAGACGAATAATAATTATATTCTACAAGGGTCTTCTTTATAATATGTCATACGAGTGACTGGGCGTGAGATTGTCCTGAGTTTTACGTGCTTCATCGTCACACTCATTTGATTATGTTTAAAATGGGATTTTTTTTATATCATGATTTGCCGACCACATCCCCACAAGGCCAAAAATGCCAAGTGGCCAGCAACAAAGAGCACCACCGAAGGTGTTCATAGATAAGGTTTAACGCATTTCTGGAATTGAGCAATGTTTATTGTAAGAACTTAGGAAGAGAGGCGATGGGAGGGAACTTTAAAGTGGAGAAGGGCGAGGGAGAAAGCGGGGGGAAATAAATAAGTAAAATAGTGCTTGACCTGCGGTGTGGTGACTGAGTGGGTGGGTGAGTGAATTGTTGTTACCTGCGGGTGAGGTGAGTGAAGAGTGTGGATGAGATGACACGGTCAGTCTGGTAGACCGAGTCCTCAACACGTGGGGATGAATCAATGAGTAACCGACTTAGTGGTAGTAGCGAAAGAAGAGTGGTAGAGAGGCGACTGTCCACCTGTGGGCAAGTGACTGGCGTGAAACGGTGAGTGCCGAATCGTCAATCATCCCGACCGCTTGTAGACTTTTGTCTAAAAATTAAACGTAAACAGAACAGACAAGAATTAATATGAATGAAGTGGCAAAGCGAGTGAAACAAATGAGCCCAAGGTGGTAATTCATCTCAAAATTTCAGACCAAGGTGTGGCTCAAACAGGTTTTCCAGACAATGTGTAATTTGGTCACCCATTAAAATGTCTCTGCCTCCACCATAGCAAAACGCTGCTACACGTGCCGTGACCTTGAATATGTCTTGAAATTCCGCTGCTGATCTTTACCACGTAAACGTGTTGCTCTATGATAGGAATTGCCCCGTACTCTGCGTGTGGGGGGGGGTGGGGGCGGGGGTGTTGAACGCAGGAAAATTACTATTAAAATGTAACACTGTAAAAAATGTAAGAAAATTAGACCAATTACCGACAATGTATGAGCCCTGTCCAACGTGTGTGAAGTAAAAATATATAACATTACGTGGAAGCCTTCACGTTAATTTTCACAGTGCATTCATTCAAACTAGGGCCATCACTGCCGGCTGAAATACGTTGTGTTTATGAGCATAGGAGAGAATGGTATGTGTGTGTGTGTGACTACAAGCAATTGACCTAGGTTAAGTATGTACTTGTGTGGCTATGGGGCTAAGACATGCATTCTGACATTTAAGCCATTAACAAAACGGAGTGAATGATTACCCTTAGAATCAAATTAGCACAGCTTAAAACTATAAATCTGCATTTCTCTATGCTCAAACAAACATTTTGTGATGCTATTTTCGAGTTGCATTCTTGAGCTAGCGGTGTTGAAATTCCACGTTGCGATGACAGGGAGAAATAATATAATAAAGCAATTTGATAATTGTATTTAATAGCAGCCCATTCAGCTCAAAAAAAAATTTTGGAAAGAAAACCTGAGTGAAAAAAACAACATCAAGCAGATGCCAATTACTGCAAATTAAATAGTGTTAAACATAAACACATTGGTGTATCATTATACGAAACAATATGAATGAAAGCGGGTTTTTTGCTTAGCAAATTTAAAAAGAGAGTTAAGCATTGAAACAGTAAGCATTACAGTTAACATATTCTAGAATTAAACTAAAAAAAACTCGAATTGAAAATATTGGTGATCCTCCACTAAGTTCTGCAGCCATAATGCACAAACGTTGTGTGGAAAATAAACATCTCAATCATCCTGAGAATATGGGATGTACAGATTTTAATCTTGTTGTAGACTATGCCTCTCGCTTTTCTGGCCAGGTAGTACTGTGGCCAGAGCATTCGACCCATAATCAGAAGGTTGAGAGTTAAAATCCCATTCAAGGGTCAACTCAGCCCATCGCTCCTCTGGGGTTTATGCAATAAGGAACAATTTTGGTGGCAGTCAATAACATTGGTTATTATATATAACCTGACCCAGCTATAGCAATGTGGAATTTCCACCATTGGCTCAGGACTGTCAGTGAGCACTGCTCAATGCTGATTTCAGTGTAGAGACACTGACTTTGTTATAACTAAAGTGAGTAATTAATGTGATGGAATTAGCACGTCCATCTGGCTTTTTGCAATTATACATTGGAGTGTGTGTAAAGAACAACGTTTCTATTTCCTTAATTTTACTTGAATTGCCATGAAAGTTATAAACGTAGACACTGACAAGTAAAGTGAAATAATCTGTTAAGTGCGTGACTAAACATGGAGTTAGGCATCCCTGGAAAAGGAACTAACTAGATACGGGAACAAATGCATATCAGAAACGTTGCATGCCGTGTGTCTGACGGGATGCGTAAAACATACTTTTCATTTTTTTTATGTAGAGGGACAGATATATGAAGGTGATGTCTTGTCAGATTATTATTTTGTTAAGAAATCTAATTGGGCCTGAGACTTATCGCGAGAAGGAATGATGCTCACCAGTGGTCAAGGCTGGTGATGGAATAGCAGCTAAAGGAGTTAACTCGTCAGAGGACAGCCACCATGGAGACGATGCATGGGATGAGCTCAGGTGCAGCTTCCGCGGGACATATTATGGCATCGTGGAATGGTGCGGGATGGCGACAGCATGGGGAGGCCTTCATCCAGCGGTGGATAGATCATGGCTGATGTTTCTTGTCAGACAAGTATTATTATTATTTTCACGGATCATCAGTCTTTATGCTGTATTCTCAGAGAGGCGCCTCCAGCTGTTGTTATTGGTGCCCTCTCTCACTGGCAGGCTAAATGTCTGGGGAACATTTGATTTTGCGTGGCACGCTTGCACCGAGCCAGGCAGCAGCTTAATCATTTGCAGAATTCCACCTTCTGCGACCGCTGCTAAGCTCAGTTAGTGGACGGTCATAGACAACGGGCCTTATTCACAGTGGCCTGAGAGTAACAAAGTATCATCTCAAAGTATACGTCAGTCAATCTCTCTGCGTTCTACTCCGAATAACCGCTAATTACAAAAAAAACGTTAGCCTCTTATAGACGTGTCCATTGTAAGGCAGTATTAATGACCGATCTGGTGAGGTTTTTTTTACTTGTGTGTTATGGACCTCTACCAATGCAGTTCCTGAAGGTTTTATTTACTGTCTGCATTGCCTGTGTGGTGCACGTAATTGGTCTTCGAGCAGTCGTTAAACTACACGTGCCCAAGTTTATACTTGTGCACTTAACATAATTCCCTCATGTTAGGTGCACAATTACACATACGTGCGTGAAATGATGACATGGTGTAATGTTGAGCACGCTGGACTTGCAATGCAGAGGTTGCCAGTTTGAAACAACGGTGCAAGTTTCTTAAACCCCCCCCTCCTCCTCCTCCTCCCGCCGCTGTCCACCCAGAAGTACAAATGTGTGGCGTCAACGATTCAGAGACAACGTTTCTAGGAGGAACTTTCTTTATGAGCAACTTTCACGGCCTCGTCCGCACACTCTCCACGGTAGCTCAGCCGAGCCTGTAGCACAACGGTAGCCGCCTAACACTGACGGCGCCGACTGAGACAGCCAACTACTCTCCTTCGTAGCGCAATGTCTAGCGGAGACGCTTAGCGACGACGGCGAGGACGAGACGAGTCCACTCCCAGAACCGGCAGCCTCGAGCCCCCCGCTCTAGGCTCCTTTTATGCTCGCAGCAGTGGCCCTGGCTCCGCCCTGACCGCACCTCCCTTCTCGAACCCTCTAGCAGGTTCCAGAGGCCTCCAGACGGGGTCCTCTGTGACCCTTGCCCTTAGTTCCTCCTCTCCGCCAACAAACACAGTGCACGCCATCACCGGCGTGTGTGCCGTCTGTCCACCACAGTTCCCGCCGCTGTTGTCCACCAGCCGGCGCTATTACACTACAAATGGGTTCGTCACAGTGAGTCGGTCGGCAGTTCGCGTGTGGTGGGGTAAACTGTGGGTAACCTCGAACCTCTTCCAAGTTGTCTGCCAGATTGTGGAAGAGTCGACAAAACATACCCGGGAGAGACGCTCTCTCAGTGCATCTTGTGCAGGCACTTCTGCCAGCTGTGGCGGGAGCAAGCAAATTGTTGCAGGGTTGCACCTTTAAACGTTATATATAGCGGGCGCACTGCTGTGCAGAATCCGCCAATTGGAACCTCTGCTCCCACTGAAATTTGACCATTGGGAAACTTTATGTCTTTGCACTGCAGCTCAATAAACAATGGAAACCATCTTATAGTTTTGACTGCAGGAAACCGCTTGGAATGACGCCTGAGGCTGGCAAAATCCCACAAACGTCTGTGACCTGGACTGCATTAGAAACGTTCGTATTGTCACTTTATTGGCAACTTATTTTTTTGGGTGAATGCATTTGTTGGTATTTGCTGGGTGATATCAAGTCAAAACGTCTGGCTTCTTTAATAATGGTCTCTCCTCCCCACAGATGTGTTTCAATTGTGCTGTTGGCGTTAGAGCACAACACAAATTATAATCTGCAGCTGGCCTAAATCTCACGATAGTGCTCCATGTGTCAGAAATGGCCCGCGGAAGATATATTTTTTTTTTACAGGAATCCCTTAAGTGGCCCATTTGCCTTTTGCACAGGATGGAGTGACCCTTTGCTACTTTTGCTGTGCCATGAGGTTGTTTGGGTTTTATCAGCAAAAAACGACATTCTACTTCTGAGAGCTGTAATTTAGCCAATTCTGGTGCAAAATACATTTTTTTTTTCACATTATATGAATCTATTTGGGTGACCAGGTGGTCACCCGCCAACTCGTTCAAACGGAGGACAGTGTTTAATCACGGTCATCTTTGAACATGGGGCATCACTGCTCAAGGTGTCCTCTTGCTTAAGCAAGTGTGGGGCAGTGCTTATCGCTGATAGTCCCCCTGAGCAAATGGTGGACAGTCCATATTTGTTATGGCAGGGATCAGTTATTTCCATAAGGGTGTACAAAAAATATTTTGGGAAAAAATATTTTTGATGTATCTGCCAAAATATGTATTCATATAACGGGAAAAATTGTACCTCGACTTATTAAAAAAAACCATTTTATTTAGTTACTCAGCCATTTGACAGTTAATTAAAATGCGTCTCTTTCAGTTCCTTGTATTTAATTTGACTCACAGCTAAATACACAATAACTGCTGTTGCATGGCCATTCATGATATGTTAGGAAAATTATTGTTATTCATGTGCAAGTAATTTTCACATGTAAGCATGTCTCCTGATATTGACATACGACGATTTCATGAGGTCTCTAACATCTACTTTATAGCTGGAAGCATGCTATGGTTTAATTCATCTGTATGACGATTAACTATGTTATTGTGGCTAACAATAAAATGAAAATCCGGTCAAATTGTTGCCTGCCGATACGGTTGTATAAACTCAGCCGTAATGTTAAAGCAGGAAAAAATAAGTACCATGAAAGAATATCAAAGCAATTGTGGCTCTTAGTTAGATTGCTTTCACCCCATTCCTGACACCTCTTATGAAGCACAATGGGGGAACCCATACCCTCCGTGTGCACGCGAATTAAAACGACGTCAAGCCGCGCTTGCTCGTTGCCACTTAAATACCGCGCAGAGGAGTTGCAATTTTGAATTTCCGCCTCAATTTGACTCCTTCAAACAAACGACAAAACTGCACGCGTATCGCCACCCGCAGCCGCTACTACCTGAGCGCTGGCCTTCTCCATTTTAATTTTCCATTCCTGCATTTTTCATTACTGGGTGCTTGTTTTCCACACGCCGTATAATTATTCATACCGTCTCAATGTAATTCTTCCCACATGTAGAGTCAGGCGCTGTGCTGCTCGGTTGCCAGGCATTGACAAATGGGCTTTGGAAGATAAAACAACAAATCCTGAGGCCTTACGCATTGGAAATAGGTCCTCTGTGTAGTCGTGCGGCTGTGAAAGGAGAAGCGTGGGGTGTGGGGAAGATGGCAAGCGAAGGAGGAAGCTGTGCATTAGACGCAACATCTGCACTTGTAATAGCAGCACTCTGCACCTTCCAGCCATGTTGAGTTGACAATTGCGGATCACCTCATCCACGTTGGGAGTCGCGGTTGTTTAACAAACACACGTGTTCAAGCGCAGGAATTCATAACCAAGATAGTGCAGGCTTGTTTAAATTACATTCGCAGAGCAGGGTGACATCCTTTTTTGCGAAGTCTGAACGCAGGCAAGATATATTCAAGATGCAAAAATGCATTTCTACAGTACTGTGTGTACATGTCTTGTCAACGTAAAGTAGACAGTGTTAGGAATAACCGCATACAATTCAGTATGATTTTTACACATGGGATTAGATATGCATATACAGTGTAAGAGCCTTCGTGAAAGTGTTTAAGGCGCCGGGAAAGAGTGATACATTGCTCAGTTATGTTTTTTTCCTTCAAGGTAAAGTTGATATACAATGAATGTAAGTTTACAATGTCACAATATAACAGATCGTCAGTGTCTCTAGGCTGCAATGAATGCTGGTTGATGCTCATCTCCATAGGTGGCCTTGACCCTGTGGTAAAACCCCACATTCACATGGTGGGGATCATGAACAAAAAAGTTAGAAGATCGCCCGTACAACATGCACATCCTGGTGGGTCAAGAGCTGTCAATGAGCACCAATCAAGGGTGTCGTCATTGCACACGAGAGGGTGGTGTGGACAGCACCACGCCGGACTTCATAGGGGCTCGCTAACAGCACTTCCCTGACCAGTCTGTCGATAGGCTACAGGTGGATCCTTATTTTATCAATGGTTCGATGAACCATGAACAATATACAAAGATCCCCCGTATATAGCCTTGACAGACTGTAGGAGCAGGTGCTGTTAGCGAACACCTATGAAGGTGGCACGGTACAGGAGGGGGTGGCGATGTTTACACACCACACCACTTACTCATTTGAGGCTGAGTTGACCTAGGGGGGTCCCAGGACCGGTTCAGATATTCTTTACTGGTGTTGGCTGTGACCGCCAATCGATTGCGGGTTGCCGTATTTGTAGCGCGGCGCGCTAACCGCCATACTGCCCCTCCACACAAGCAATACGTTGCGAAAGAAGTTCAACATACATATGTAGAGGTGTTAACCACGCACTGTTCGGTAACCTGCATTGCCACCAGGTATCAAGGGGGCAGTGTAGCGTTACCTCGGGGTACATAACGGTTGGGGTCAGATGAGGTGAAGTGGATCGTAGCCACAGTTTAGGGAAAACCAATCAGCCAGTTCCACGTGGGAATGTGTGATTGGTTATACCTGACCACGAACGAGTATAAGAAGGGTGACCCAACAGAGCTAGGGGGTTCTCTCCCTACACGAGGACCGAAGCCCGGGCTGAAGACTAGCCAGGACCCTGGACCAGCCTTCCAGCCCTTTTGAGGGCTAAGGCTCGGGTACCCAGTGGTCAGGACCCACCGGGCCAGCGGTGGGTCAGATAGCCTCCCCTAGGTCCCAGCCGGAGGACTCTAGGCTAGGATAGCGGTAGACGTGTAAGTCCCGCCAAGTCCGGAGGCTGTACCTCCTTAGGTATCAAGGAGGTTAGCGGTAGACGTGCAAGTCCCGCCAAGCTAGGAGGTTAGCGGTAGACGTGCAAGTCCCGCCAAGCTAGGAGGCTATACCTCCCTAGGGTATCGGGTGAGGGGACCGAATATCCCTCTGTGTGTGTTAAGGATTGTGTAAGGAACGGTTACAATAAACAGAGTGTGCCTCCTAAGAAGTTTACTCGTCTTTACAACACTACACATACAATATAGACAATACACACACACACAAACGAACATTACATTCGCACCATCCCAGGCCAATTGCGTGCATGGACTGGACCTCACCCTAGGTTGACTCAACCTAAAATAAGTATCTTGTGTGATGTGTTCCACGTCAACGGAGTCTGACACCAAGACAGCCAGACAAGTGTGGCTTCTGACCCATGCCACCCCTTCGTGTGCTGTGCCAGCGGCAATAGATCCTCACCAACAGTGATTGCCCCTATCAGCAAATATGTTTAAACTGGGAATTGTATTTATACGTATTCTTAAATATTCCACAGCTTTCATAGATGGTATGCGTGAACCCGTGTAAAGTATACAACGGCATATTTACGAATATAATGCCAGTGCTCGTGATTCATGTGCTGCTTTAAATGTGCTTCAAATATGCAATAAAGAGGGGACGGAGAGCAGTTTGGAATGCCTTAGGAAAATGTAATTTTTTTATAGTGAATAGCAGTATACCAGAGTGCCTAAAAAGGAAAGCTTCAATCAGCGCACATTGCCTGCTACGGACCGAAAATATGGACTGCACAGATGAGCGTGGGGCAAGATGTGCGCTGTGAAATAGACTTCAAGGCGGAAAGGAGGAAGAAAATGGATCAGAGAGAAAATGTCAATTCTGGCTACGCCGTATTTTTACTCTTCATAAAGGTACGTCGGCCCTTGCAGGACATGTCTCTGGCAGAGAAGATGGCCCATGGATGAGACAGCTCATGGAATCGCCGCAAAAATGAGGGAACAAGCCCAGCAGGACAACCGGCGGTTCGATTAGCTCAAGTGCAGGAGGAGCGGGACGGGTTACGTCATCGCAAGACTGTGAGAGATAGTCAGGGACTTGGGAAACCTTCATCCAGCAGCGGATTGACCGTGCCTGTTAATGTATGTATGTTGAACTTCGTTTGTGCCGCACGTTGTCAACCATGCTAATCGGAGGTGCGTTTTGACACGTTTTTTTTTATTATTGACAGTTATACAAACATATAGATGTAAAAATATTATTAATATATAGATGTAAAATCTGAATCAACATCTGAATGTAGACTAGAGGAATCTGATGACCTATGAAGCTCTGCAGGGTGCTTCAAAAACATGTTAACACTTCGGAGAATTTGCAACAAAACCACAAGCAATGTGCTACTGCCTCCGGGCTCTGGAGACCACTTGGAGAAGATTCCGGGTCACGTGTTGACAACGATGGCGAACAATTGGCGACGCTTTGACTTTTTGGAGCTATAAACAGACATTTGTTAAGTGTTAACGTTTTTCTTTTTTAAGCACCCTGTATTTCACAAATGACCAGTAGGGGGTTGGGGGGGGGGCATAGATATGGGAGTAACTATCCATAAAAATGCAACATTTAAGAAGTCAAAGGGGGGGGGGGGATACTGCATCTCCCTACACAATCAGAGGCGGAGTGCTGCCCTTCTCAACCGATGTCCCCAAGCCAGAGAGACTGGCATTCCGCGTTGCTAAAGCAGAGGTTCAGTCTTTAAAACATTGTATCGGTCATTGATGTCCCACGAAAACAATTGGAAAAAAAAAGTCGAAGTGATTGCCTGCTCAGGTGAGCCTTTTTGCTGGCGCTCGCCTCCTTTTAAACAGCCCCAAGCCAATGGTTGGAAATTCCACCTTCCTATGGTGGGGGTGAGTCTATCCAAATAGCTACCAGAGACAGTGGTACCTATTTGATCAATCCTAGAAGGATCAGGGACTGAGTAATCCCCCAACCAGGATTTGAACTCCGAACCTTCCGATAGCAAGCCACTCATTCTGGGACCATGAAAAACTAAAGGTGTTTATAGTTTAGTCCTAATAACGTTCATCAGTATTCCTCAATGTCACGTGTCGTCACGACTGATCTCGCGAGATTTATGTTATTCATTAATCCATCCAAGGTATCACCAAAGATGCAAACATTCTCACTGAAGGTATGGGGAGTATTTGAAAATTCGACCTGTGGTGTTTTAAAAAAGCCAAATGTCATTCCTTAAGGGGGGGCAATTTAACAACTGGCTAAGGATCACATGCTTGTGTCTTATTGGGTGACAGTCACTAGGCGACCAAAATCAACATTCCAATACACTGTTTCAAGAAAGCTCACCACAACAAGCACGTACTGCAATTACCCACTTTTTTTAATTCCCCAAACCATACTTGGAAGCTTAAAAGAAAATACCCCAAAAAGTATTTGTGCAGAATAAAAGCACAACACGAGAGTACTGTTTGTCTTGCTGCTGTGCGGTACAATCCAGAGGTCTCCAGATCAATCTGCTGGCGTGACAGTTTCCAAACAATGGGACAAGTTTATTGAACGCCTCTGCCTCTATCCGCCCAGCAGTATACATGGTTATATCACGGTCATTTAATTGGTAGATCGTGTGCCGTGGGTTAATGTGTGGGTAGTCCCGCCTCTTCCATGTCGTTAAAGCCAGTGTGGGAGCGTAATGCCAAATCTCCTCTATTGTGGCTTTTCTAGATCTCCCTCTTCTCGATGCTGATCTGCCGGCAGTGGCGTGAGCAAGAAATTACAGGGCTACACTTTTACCATTTACTCCGTGTAAATGTGTTGCTTACGAGAAAGAGTACGGATAGAATAATTATTTTCATATGTTGCTTGTTTTTTTGTTGGATATTATTCCACTAATATTTTTGACACGAAGCCAGCTTAAAAAAAGGTTGATAAATGTGCGTTTTCGACATAAACCAAAATGTTGTTTAAAGCAAATGTTGCCAATTCATAGTCTAAAATTTGGTTTCAATTTGTCAGAACACTTACTGGACTTTTAATTTATTTATTATGTGCTTACTTTAGTAGTTTTTATTGGATTAGCAAATCTATTCGTAAGTTCTTAATTGTTCCCTCATATGAACCAATTCATTGGCATTCAAACGTTCATGATCTACACCATCAGATGAGCCATAAGAAGCAAAATATGAAAAGAAACTGCTCAACATTATGTTCCAGATGTTTATTTTAAACAGCACATTAATTAATGTACGATACGCCTCTGTCCTAGCGTGACAGTTGAAACAATGAAACGTTGTGAGAATTGTATTGTTTTATATATGTTATTATTTGATTGTTTCCCTTCAACGTGACTTTACCGAAAGAACCAAGAATATAGTTGAAACAATGGTGAAAGTTTCTTTAAATCCCTTCTTTCTCTGGCCACCCAGCAGCATAGAGCGAATGAGTATACCACAGAGAGTTGATCAGCAGCTAATATGTAGTCTAGTGTAGCTTCACGCTGTTCAACAGTGGACATATGGCAGTGATATGGAATTAATTAAGGGTAATAGTTATCAATGGTTAGGAACCTGGACTTGCAACCCAGAGGTCGCCGGTTCAACCTCGCAACGATTGCCAAGTTAGTCTATCGGCAGGCTGCGTGTGGTGAGGTTGAGAAGTCATCGAGTCCGAGTGAAAGAGTAGGCCAAATACCATCAAAACGGGTTTCCTGGAGCTCCCTCTAGTGAAAGGCATCTTCCACCAGCAGTGATGTGAGCAAGCACTTGCAGGGCTGCACCTTTAACTTGACATTACCATAATTTACTTCTTAACGGTTCCATTTGCGTAATTCAGTTTCGTGAAAGGTTACAACGCCTGGTTGAAAAGAAAATTAAAGCATGAAACTTGAAGCGTGATTTGAATCATCTGATGAGACAAGGAGAATCAACATTAAAACAGCAAGACATATATGACCGTTTTCTCCAGAACATAAGATGCTCACCATAGTAATTCATTGTATGGGTTGCACCTTTACTTTGCATTTTATAAGCACTTGAGCCGCAGGTTTCTCCGTAAATAATTACAAAAGTTGACCTGAACAGCCCACCGCTATCAAGGACATTGGTGAGTGTCCAATGATTTGTGCTGGCTATCAATAAGCAAGCATGTATGGCGAGCTGTGCAAACAAATGTTTGTTTAATTAACACAATAATGGCAGACTATGCACATCTATTTGCTTGATTTCAGTGTTGTCTTAACGATTCCTAGGTTATTATAAATGAGACTAGTAGAGTTGGATGATGATGATGATGATTTGGCATGTAATAGTTAATCTATTACATGAATTCCTGCACTCACAATAAGCGCAATGAATCATGCCCGTTGATGTAATAAAATACAATGTCGCTATTTATTGTAAGTCAATGTTTTTACATCAGGAACTCAGCTGTAAAAGTGGCATAACAGTGAACTGATGAAAGTCATGTCACAGTGTTCGTAACATCAACATTGCAGCACTTTTGTAATTTCCTGTCGAAATGAACAGATATTTGAATAAAACAGTTATATCCACGCAAACTGACCCAATAATGAACTCACTGACTGCTAAGATTGCTAGTAACCCAACACAAATATTAATATTAGGCATGAGACAAATCAGCCACAACATAGTGCCAGCACTGGAATCATTGTGCTTATTACCGTTGAGTTGGTTTGGGTCGCACACGGTTTTTTTTGGTTGCCTTTATTCAGTGCTGTAATTACATATTTCCATTGCAGGGTCCAGTGCATCCATAGAACAACCACCTTTGACAACAAAAAAAATACTTATTTCACGAACTCCAAAGGCATGATGGGCCGAGCCTTCATTATGAGAGCAGAGACCCACTTCCACCAAGTTGTTTGACGACGTACATCATCTCGTTTTGCTTTAACAAGGACCGCATGCTCTCTTGAGCTGCCCTCCAAATTGGCAAAACTGGTGTGGCTTCATGCCTCTCTCTCTCTCTTTCTCTCTAATGCAATCTGATGTCTTTTTATTCTCTCAATTCTCTGTGTTTTTTTTATTTTTTACCCCCAAGCCTTCGCTGTCTCTCTCGCTGCGTGCGGCTCGCGCATTTTGGGTGCGTGGATCCCAAAGGACTCTTTAAAATATCCAGGCATGGGTGCCTTTCCCCCAGAAAAGACAGCAGCTGAGAGAACCCTCGCCGACTTTCTACGTGTGCATGCGGAATAAGTAATATTTAAAAAAAGACATGGCCAGGTTGACGAGCTCACGTGGATTCTCACGCTGCCTTTCCAGGAGGGTATCATGGGTGAGCTATTTGTACAGTTTTACAGATGCATTTAATAATGCCGTTGAATCTGTCAAGCCGGCTTGTCCATTGCCATTTTTGAGATGACGGAGACTGCTTCAAACGACTTAAAGTGTAGCCCAGAGCTCCTGTCTTCAAGTTACTAATTGGAGACCAGATGTAAAGACATTGGTCATGAAGTGTCAGACTCAGGCATGCCGAGTGATAAGATGCAACTTGTGTGTCAAGACTCGAGAGTCTGGCATCGATTTTCAGCATAGCAAAGTATAAGTGTTTCCATGCACAAATGATTACTGGCCAGTGGAAATCTCCAGAACTGGCAGCCTTGAGCCCATGGTGGAGATCCCTCATTCTTATGAATACTGTGGCGCGCAAAGGAAGCACGGAGAGATGCGTGATGAGCATTTACACTTGGGCAGAAAGATGAACAGATGCACCGGAGAACATACACAAATGAGAGACATCACGTTGACTGTTAAGCAAATTAATTGTGCTTGGACAGGAAGGGATGATGGCCAATCGACGTGACTCGCGACGGAATGACAGCCAAAGAAGTGGTCACTCCCTAGACGGCGATCACCGTGGATATGGAGCCATGAGATCAGCCCATGCACAACAGAAAGATGTACAGTATTGTGGTATGACGGGACGTATGTATGGGCGTTGAACGTCTTTAGCATCGTACGTAGCCAGCCATGCTAATTAATCGGAGCTGCACGATCATGTGAGATGATGAATGCATAAGGAGACCTTCATCCAGCAGAGGACAGAGTGTGGCTGATGATGATGATGATGGGTATCAGTCTCATTGTAACACAATAACTCATGCTGGCTTCCCATTAAGTTGTGAAGCCTTACCATGTTGTGCTCATTTTACTGACCCTCGTAGATATATGGTGAATATGAGGCAGAGTTTAACCCTGGTTATGATTTTAACTTAGGGCCTTAAACTTGCGAGCTATATTGTTCTATCGTCTGGTTAAAGTGGTACAATAGTTTTCACATTCAAATCTTGCCTTGGGAATCCACCCAGCCTGTCATACCTTTCAGGTCAATAAATAACCTCGTAAGAAGCTCACTGTAAGTCATATCTTATGGAATAACTGACTTCTGCCACAGGAATGTGGAATTTCCACTCTTGTAATAGGGCCTTCTTGGGAAAAATATACTGCCGTATTTCTCATTTGAGTAGAGCCACACTTTGCCTTTTCACTGTTCCATTATCCGAGCTATATTCAGCATCAGCAGCTTAAAATGTACTCCCAGGGCACCAGATAGTTTCTGTTTGATTTGTGTTTTTTTGCCTTTTACACAAATTACTTCTTAATTGTAAATTTGCTGCTAAGTAAAACAAATGTAGCATTTCTTCCCCTAACCTGGAACTAATTAAGATAAAATAGCTGTGCATGGGATTTAGAATCAATCTTAAAAAGTGATTCCAGCCCCTGCCCATTATCCTTCCAGGTATCCATCTTACTAACTGGACTGCTCTTATTAGCCATGCAAGTAAGGGATTTGTTCATTATCTTATTATTTTACTCGGCAATATCTCAAATCTGATATAGATGCATTAAATGCAACTCCCAACCCTACCAACATTTCTAAGATAGCTTTTATGCATTCATTTAGTCACTGGGAAAGACACTGCATTTATTCACCGCAGCAGTAATGTCATATGAGGGCATTCTCTTTGCATACTTTAAAGGTCACTCTCACACAACCTTAAACAGCACTGCACAGATAAGTCCTTGGTAAACTCGCTGGCTAAAAGTGTGGTCTTCCTGGCTAGGCCATTTGTTGGGCCTTTCTGCTCTCATGTGTTGGGACGACCTTCTCTCATGTGTTGGGACGATCTTCTCTCATGTGTTGGGACGACCTTCTCTCATGTGTTGGGACGATCTTCTGTCATGTGTTGGGACGATCTTCTGCCATGTGTTGGGACGACCTTCTCTCATGTGTTGGGCCGATCTTCTCTCATGTGTTGGGACGATCTTCTGTCATGTGTTGGGACGATCTTCTGCCATGTGTTGGGACGATCTTCTCTCATGTGTTGGGACGATCTTCTGTCATGTGTTGGGACGATCTTCTGTCATGTGTTGGGACGATCTTCTCTCATGTGTTGGGACGATCTTCTCTCATGTGTTGGGCCGATCTTCTGTCATGCGTTGGGACGATCTTCTCTCATGCGTTGGGACGATCTTCTGTCATGTGTTGGGACGATCTTCTGTCATGTGTTGGGACGATCTCCTGTCATGTGTTGGGACGATCTCCTGTCATGCGTTGGGACGATCTTCTGTCATGCGTTGGGACGATCTTCTGTCATGTGTTGGGACGATCTTCTGTCATGTGTTGGGACGATCTTCTCTCATGTGTTGGGACGATCTTCTCTCATGTGTTGGGACGATCTTTTGTCATGCGTTGGGACGATCTTCTGTCATGTGTTGGGACGATCTTCTCTCATGTGTTGGGACGATCTTAAGTCATGCGTTGGGACGATCTTCTCTCATGCGTTGGGACGATCTTCTCTCATGCGTTGGGACGATCTTCTGTCATGTGTTGGGACGATCTTCTGTCATGTGTTGGGACGATCTTCTGTCATGTGTTGGGACGATCTTCAGTCATGTTGGGACGATCTTCTCTCATGTCTTGGGACGATCTTTTGTCATGCATTGGGACGATCTTCTGTCATGTGTTGGGACGATCTTCTGTCATGAGTTGGGCCGATATTTTCTCTAGCTTCTGCCATGCCCTACAACTCCTGAAGATGCTCGCAAGCAGTGTGTGGCAACATCTTGATAATAAATGTCCAACACGTGGCCTGACCCAGAAAACCACACCTGGGTAACAAGTGGCAGCGAAAATCTACGCACTCAACTCAATAACCGCCTGCCCCATCGCCCTGGGGAGCCAAGCTTGACCGAATTAGATATAAAACCGAATGCGTTTTACGTTTGCTTTTGTGCAGCTATTGGCGATTGTGCTGAAACCATCAAACTCATTACAAACGAGAACTGGTGTAATCAGTACTGTGACACGAGAATAACATTTGTTCCCTGGCTCACCCAACCCCATCAGCTGGCCTGGTTCTGAGCAGTGTCACCGTGAGACTCTGTACGGCTCGACAAATGATGCCGTGGGGTTTTCATCGCGCGGATATTGCAAGTGTCACAAGTTCACGTGCAAATAAAAAAAAAAGTTGTAACATGTCTCTGTTTGCTTCGGTTTTTTTTACGAAGTGAAACTTCATGCGAACTTGACCTCCTTTCCGATTCGTTTGGAGACCATTGATTGGGTCGTTCCAGATGTGCCGAAACGCAGGTTCACCCAGGTTCACATTCTCTCACGCCATGTGAACAGCACTCACGCAAATCTGGCCAAGGACTGCTTAATAAGTTAAACCAATTAGCCTGTCTGCAACCGAAAGCTTTGATAGAAATAATTATAAATGCAAAGTTTCATGCTTTTCCTTAAATCAAAGTCAAATGAACTTTGGACCTTGAATATTTCCATTGATGGTACTGAAGCAATTATGGCATTTGCATGTGCCCATATAGCAGGGTCCACATTTTCATGAGGAAATCCAATGTTTACTTCTCACACAGTCACACGTCTTTATTTATTTATTTACGTACTTCGGTTTAACACGTCGGCTTTCGCGACCAATATAATCCATAATAAAGGTTTTTGCGTTAGATTGCATAAATATATAAATGTGTCGTTAACACCCGCCACCACCCGACACAACCAACTAGTAAGGGTTGTCACGTAAACAGAACGTGGCCAATTCGTCACTGGTACAGCACACCGGTGTGTTGGAGAGCCCAAGCCGCAACATTTACAATCTTGAGTACGACGTTTCGCCAGTAATTACAACCAGCTTCGTCAGGCGACAGCCAGATTTGTGGAGACGTCCACCTGTTTCGTCCCTTATATTTCCTTACTTCGCTGACCGCACAGAGTAAATGTGTCATGTAACTACTCTGGAGACATAAACCGCAGAGGCTTCTCCTCTGCTTCTTTACACTCACACGACGTACGGCCCGGTAGTATGGAATATAACGCTGACAGTCTAGCTATGAAGGCGCCAACTTGACTAGATAGCTGGATGACAATCTAGTGACGACGACGAAGACGACGACGAAGCGATGACAAAGACGACAGCGAACACGACCAGGACTCCGACCCCCACGACAACCGAGAACCCCGTTCCTCGCTCCCTTTTATCCTCCCAGCGTGGGCGTGGCTCTGCCCTGGCCACGCCCCCTTTCTAGAACTCTCCAGCGGGTTCTGGGAGCTCCCAGATGGATCCCCTCTCTGACCCATGGCCCAGATATTCCCACCCCTTGTGGTCGCTCCCGTGTATCTGTCTTTCTTTCTGCCCGTAGTTATCACACCCGCTATTATCACTTCTGGCCGCTAGTCGTGGCACTGTCTCTACAAATGTATTGCACACATTTCTCCTCGTGAATCAAGTCACGGGTGTTCATTGAAAATGACTGATACGTGACCAAAATCATGGTTCAGTTCAGATGATCCACCATGCGATTCGTTGTATCTTTTACAAAGGGTGGTTTTAGAAACATTTACAAAATCTTAAATAGTGTTATTGTTTAGCTCTTTACTCTTTGGTTCTTTCGGTAAAGTCACGTAGGTATAAAATCAAATGAATTAAATCACGACGTTTCGGGCGCAACACAAGCGTCCGTCATCAGGTGGGACAACCACAGCAAGCTTAAATTTCGATTTAAAGCTTTCGTGACTGCAAGGATTCATCTTCTTTGGTTCTTTCGGTAAAGTCACCACGTAGAATGAGAATAAAATAATAAATTGATAAAATAAAATAACACAATAATATTCTCACGACGAGACTGTCTGGAGGACAGCCAGACAGTCTCGTCCCCTTCACCTGATGAAGGCCGCTTGTGTTGTGGCCGAAACGTCGTGAGAATATTATTGTGTTTTTTTTTATTTTATCAATTTATTATTTTATTCTCATTCTACGTGACTTTACCGAAATAACCAAAGAACACAGTAAGCTTGTGTCCTCCCTACCCCATACTCCCACCCTCCCTGCCTCTCCTCCCTGGCTCCACCCCCACCTTCTCTTCCCTATATGGCCTCTTGGTGCAGCAGCCCCTTTTGGCCACTTCAGCAATTGTTTCTTGCTGTGGTTGTCCCACCTGATGATGGACGCTTGTGTTGCGCCAAAACGTCGTGATTTAATTTATTTTATTTTCTACCTACGTGACTTTACCGAAATAACCAAAGAGTATGGATCCCTGCAGTCACGAAAACAACTTCAAATCTAGATTGTTTAGCTCTTGTACGAAACATACACTATGTCATACAATAATATAAATATGCATACCTGCCTTTGTATTTGTCATATTAATTGTACATTTTATAAATGCGCTGTGTGTGTTTTTTTTACAGGTTGATATTCCACAATAAATTGAAGGTGCTATATATATACAACACTTGTGGTAAATTATATATGAACCTGGTCTGGGCCTGCCCGAGGTTAGCATTGCCTTCAATAAGAATAGCACCAGATAAGGTATTCCACATCACATATTTGGAAACGAAGGTGGATGGGACAGACCCGATGATGGTTAAAAAGATCCCCCATATATCCTTAACAGACTGTTGGGGCAAGTGCTGTTAGCGAGCACCTCTTGAAGGCCGGCGTGGCACACGAGGGGGTTGCTGGCCAGCACCACACCTGACCACCTTTGTTAACCGCGTAGGAAAGCTTACACACTGCACCAGCTGCTCTTTTATGCAGCTGAGTCGACCTAGGGGAGAACCCAAGCAGCCGGGGTTCATAGCGCGGCCCCGCTAACCGCTCCCAATATGCTGGTTACACCCCCACACCCTTAATGCGTGAGATCAGCTTTTTAATAGGGGCTCGCTAACAACACTTTTTTTCGTCATTATGGTGACCCAGGTATATCCTCTTTCTCCTGAGCTCTCACCTGGCTAAGCAAATTCACCAAAACACGTGGCACTGCAGCCTACGAGTCTTGTGCCTGCACATGCGGAGGTGTGTGTGTGTGTGTCTGTTGGCACAGTAGGGGGCACAGGTGGTGCATCAGCCAATCGTCTCAGTCAGTCGACCTGTGGCATCTGGATCTGCCCCGTGACCTCCTGCCAGCGGGCGTTCGACACTTCACGTGGCCTCAAGGTGCACATAGCCTGGCACAAGCGTCGTGGTGGCGTCACCGCCACTTAGTGGCGAATGGCGGTTATTGTTGTTGTGTGTGCATGTGGGGAATAGCGCTCGGTGACCTAGGTTCACGTCTGGATCATGGATGACATCAGTCGCAATCGTAAATTAACCTGTCCCAGATTTCACCTTGCCTGACTCAGGCCTAGGTGCCTACCCTTGTCGACAGTGGGGAGATACAAACGGTGACCGGACATCGTGCTGGTCTCATATGTTGTGGCGGCCTTGTTAGATGCTCGCTGAGGCTAAATTAGATCTTAGGGTGCGTGCTAATGTGTCATTAACTGTGTCTAAACATTTTGGCATATCCAACAAGAGTTATGAATGCATAGATCTGGCTTCTTTTGCTCGCGCTGTCTGAGCATACTTTGTCATGTCAAGCAATTCTCCCATCACCGTACAATATATATGAGTCACGTAATTACATGTATTGTCTTTATTTTAAGGAAACCGAGTATAATACGTGTACTTAAATAACAATCATAATAATTAACGTTTAAATGTGTTCAGTTTTATATTTGTGACCTATTTGTCCGATGCTATAATTATTTGCGTTGGGTAATCATTTGCCAATGCTGTGACTCGGAATCAAATAGCGTTGAACGTCTCAAAAGGGCCGTCTGGACAAGGACACAAATCGTGCATGGATTCTGCAGCTCTTTCCAAAATGCTGTTTGTCGCGGGAAATAGCCCTTTAATCGGTTAGTGCCGTGTCGGCAAGTGTTGGGGCAAACCTGAGTGAATATTTTTGCCGATTTCCTGCAGGTCCCCGATAGCAACACAATGTACTTTGTGGGTTATCTTAACACGAGTTACCGTGACCCCATCCTACAGACAGACATACTTTGACTTTTAAACAATTTTTATTGCCGCCAGCAGCAACAGCACCGGAGGCGATTCCGATATGCATTACACAGTCACCAGCAAAACAAATAAAACAAACGCTATAAATCCACGCGCTGTGGCGCTAAATGCACCGCGCACAACACGAAAGAAAAGTCACGTGGTGGTGGTGGTGGTTGTGTTCATCGCGCACGCCACGGTGACGGGCGAGCGCTTCAGCAGGTGAACACGTGGAGGGCGCCGTCCACGCTGGTACAGAGGACTTTTACGGCTCCCCAGCGTTCGAAGAAGACGTGCACATCACCGACACGTGTGTGGAACGCGTGCTCCAGCCGGAGCCGCGCCTTAAGTAGGCCCCTGAACACTGGAAGCACAGACACACAGAGAGATAGAGATGGACAGAGCTATTTATTACATGCATACTTTCAAAATAAACTGGAAAGGATTCACATTGTTACAACACAAAAATTTTCTCCATGGAAAAGCAACACAGCACCTCATTGTGCAACGAGTTGGCTAGAGTTGCATTAATTAATTGAAAAAAATTAGGGAATGCTTTACTTCAGAATCAAAATCTGAATATTTATTCATACTGGAAGAAATCTGATGAGCTATAAAGCTCGTTTTCACATAAGTACAGGAGAGAAAGGTAAGAACGCTGCAACAACTAACAGTACAAAAACATGATAGGAGTGAAAAGTATAGGAGAGGTCAACAAATCACCCAAACGCATAAAAATACAACACTAAACCATCCCAAGCCTAGCAGGCAAAGCCCTTCATCAATCTACTGCTAGATGAAGGTCTCCCAATGCTGGAACGTCAATGCACTGGTAATGCTGAATGTGTGAAGATAATTCTAAATGAGTCTCAGGACACGTTTTCACGATGCCCCTGATTGGGTTATTTAGCCAATCCCATACTGAGTATTTTTTTTGCATCAGGAAATGGGAGGACTCGAAGAAAATCCTTGCATACAAGGGGACATAAGTCTCAAATGAAAATAAATGTCATGTTATCAGATGAATTGAGGAAATTCTATTTAAAAACCCAGGCCTTCGGTATATAAAACCCCTGTTATCCACTCCACTGTTGGAAGTCAATAGTGTCTGTTCTATGGAGTAACTTGCCCATCCATGGAAATGTGGAATTTCTACCACTGGCTCAGGGCCACGAATGGAAACGAAAACTGCCATTGCACTACTTGAGCAGGAAGACAATGTTATCTGTTTTAAACAAATAAATTGCAGGTATCTCCCACTGGCTCTGAGAAAGCATATCCTATCACTTTTCACACATACTGAGCTCTGTGCCCTGGTCCTCATGCCTTTGATGATGTCTATCATCTTGGTGGAATGCTTTAAGTGTTGAGCAAGCTGCTGAAATCCCTGAAGCCAGGAGCCTGTCAAAGACCATCCTATTTTTAGAGGAGGAGGGGGGGTAGCGGGTGAAATGAAGACGTGCTGTCATATTTTATGAACACTCCGGGCAAGTTCAAAATACTTATAAAAGAAAACAACATATCTCCTATACAGCATTACTGCTTTTATTAAATAATTTAAACTATTGTGTATGTTTTGGACGAACGATACGTGAATCGTCCCGAGTTTCTTATTTTACGACCAGCATTCCTGCCAGACATGATAGTTACATTATTTCATCGTGTTATTTCAAGACAGGTTCTTTATTGATTTTATTCGGAAAAGGCAATCGATTGGGAGTTACCACCGGTAGGCTGCGAGTGGTCGTGTTGAACCAGGTGTCATGGCGCTGAGCCCAACACCGTGGAAAATATGAGTTTGAATCCCGAGTTGTCCTCGTGACATTAAACCAAGTTTGAAGCAGAGATGAAAGCGGGTCTCTCTGCACGGTTGCGAGAATAAATGCAATAAAAACAATCATTCGAAAAGTCAATCTGTCTCCCTTGGGCAGTTCCAAATATGAGACCTCACCGTGAAAATTACAAATATCGTGCTAATATTTAATATGATATCACTTTTAAGGTAAATTGTCTTCAGATTTTGTAAATATTGCTTGTCTATTGCAATAGTCAATGGTTTGACACTTACTCAACATTGAATCCACCATCGCCATCCTAACGTTAATGAAGACGTCAGTTTGCGTATTCTAGACTTGAAGTTTTCGTGACCGCAAGGATCCATACTCTTTGGTTCTTTCGGTAAAGTCACGTAGGTAAAAAATAAAATAAAAGATGAAAATAGAAAAAAAAAACTACATTAAATCACGACGTTTCGATTGCAACACAAGCAATCATCATCAGGTGTGAAAATCACAGCTATATATATATTTTTTTTACTAAAATGGGAGAAATGCCGAGGCTAAGGAGTACATTCAACACAGTGGTATTTTATGAATATTTGGCATATTGTAACCGAGTAAAAGGCACTTTAAATAACGATACTGATTATTGTCCATGTCTTTATGTACGTTCACAAGTGGGATGTTTTAGAATGATTCATCATTGATTTTCGGGTCAGATCGCATCCATTGAATGTGTGTTGTAGTACCTCATCCAACCGACAGCCAATTCATAAAGTTGTCACGTTAACAAACGTGGAAATGTATTACTGCATTAGCAGCAATAGTTTATTGTCGAAGAGTGATCTGCAACATTTAACAATTGTGTACAGACGTTTCGTTGAGCTGAGTTGGTCAACCATTTACGTAAATCCCTCTAAACTCGCGGTCTTCTGAATTAAATCGTAATGCCCGAACCAATCATATGAAGGTATCCTCCAATTTAAGTCCATGACACAGTAAAGCACTTATTCACCTGCAGGGCTGAATAAAATCCAGCTGAGAGGCTGTGTCAAAAATATCAGCGACCCGTACAGGATATCGGACAAAGGGCTGTGATGTCACTTCCAGACATTTCCGAAATGTGATGTGTGGCAGGGGTCTTTGGAAATAAACAGAAAGAGAAATGTCCTCGCTGTTTGAATGTCAACAGTAAAAGTGGGACATAATTGCAGAAAAAATACTCGAAAAGTCACGTAATTTGTGGAAATTAAACATTCCTTCATAACAAGTCAAAACAACACTCTCTCAAACCCAAGACTGCTATTACACATCTGTACATACGAGGTACATCAGCAGTTGTGTGTTTACCATTCCAACTTGGATAACATGTCAAAAATTGTGTTTACAGCCCCTTTGTCAACTTACTTTTAGATGCAGGCCTCCTCATGCTGTCAGTCATAGGGGTTGTCTGGTCATACTTCACCATGGGCCCAGTACCAGTTCACTTATCACTCGCCACTGATGTTAGCTGTGACCAGGCATCTCGGGTCGTCGGGTTCATTGTACAGTGAATGAATCCCCCCTCCCCCCAATCCCCCTTTCTTGTGTCGTCATGCAGGGAAAAAAATGTCAAATATATAAAATAAAAGATGTGTTTTGGCGTGGCTATGTGTAAATTTACACAGATGGTGTGGTGCCAAGAACGCTCAACTCAAAATTGAGAGCACGTGAGTTCAATTCCTGGTCAGGGTTCAACTCGGTCTAAATAATAATCATACCTCTAGGGTCAATAAAATAGGTCAAACGTTGTGGGTGGTCAACAGTTGCCGTGCTAATGCAGACACTGGAACATTTCGCAACAAATGATGCCACCAGCTCACGACCCCCCGATGGAGGTCAACACTGCCCAATTTCTCATTTCAGCGTCACCAGTTTTCGATTTGACCAACGTCACATTACAGGGTTGGCCACACTGTAGACCATGAGCTGCATGTGGCTCCCGTACAGTTCATTAGCGGATTGAATGAGATACAGGTATTTGTAAACTCATCAACATTGATTTATTTGAAAAGGGGTGCAATTTGCAGAAGCAGTGGGAATGGTCCAGGGCAAATCGCCCCCTTGGAAGGGGAATCAGACATGGGTACACCCGGGGCACTCCAACAGATTTCGAAATTCAAAACTCCACAACCGACCAGCACAAAGTTAACTGGCCACGTGATCACCCCCCCCACCCACCATAGAACCAGCTCAGCAATTGTGACTTATGGCCATATGAAGATGTTGGGTTTTGGAGTTTGGCCACCTATTTTTTATGTCGCAACCAAGTTAGGGGTTTCTGCATGCTGCCATTCTTCACTGTGCCACTTGCGTTGGATGAAGTTCCTCTTTGCGATGAAAGGACTGAAAACTGGGTCATTTGGAATGGCTCCCAAGGGAAGAAACAAGAAATTCCAGAAATTGCCTGAGCGGTTTCCGGTAAAATTTGTTGCACGAATAATCAAGGATCATTTGCAGCTGCTTCATAAAAAAGAAAACAGCAATGGCACTTTTAATAATAAACATTTAAATTCATTGCAGCTTTTTTCAACATGCAGAGATTTCACCAAATGCATCTGTGTGTGCTTTGTGTTTCTCATCAGAAGTGCGTTTGCACTTTAGTTGAGAATAATATGTTGCTTGAAACATTTGTCTGATTTATAATGTAAACAATTTTTAAAGCAAGTCTCTCCCTGCTCAAATGAAAATTGAGTGGTTCTTATCTCCACGAGCAGAAAATGGTGGACATTGAATAGTCTTAAGGTACGAGCTATCCTATTCATAGGACCACTGCAAAGTGGTATGTATTTATTCAATCCAAATGGTTTGATAGATTGAGTTTACCCCTGACAAGGAATGGCACTTGCAGTGTTCGTGATTAAAATAATATATATTGTTATTGATAAAAAAAAGTCTGGCCAGGCAGTCCAATGAAGCATGATCCATGTATAGATACCCCGCGAAAATAGTAGTCAGAGATAAATTCGAAACTACATTTAAATTGGAAGCGTGCACGTGTCCCCCACCAATCCCTATGCACATCAATTTATTTAAGTCTATCCTGCTACACTTTGTTCCGCATAGCCGGTAAGATCTTCTTACGACAATCAAAGCTGTTTCAGCTGATGTCCATTGATAGCTCTTGGATTTCATAGAGCACTGGTTAAGCAGGGGCATCTCAGGGCGCTGTGCACGCGATAGAGCAACTTACATCGCAACTCATCTCGTACTTTTGGAAGGGCACCTCCAGTGGCAGCTGTCCCTGTGGGCACACGATGACTCGGCACCTAGCCTGCAAGTGGTCGGTCATTAATCTGCCACTAGAGGTCTATGATTGCTGTTGTGTAATCCCAATTGACTAATTTGCGGGTAATATTTTGAATTTGGCAAATTTGGGCCATGACGCCGGCACACAATGGTCTACTCGTTTCAAATGACGTCAGGGTCTCTTTAAAGTGCGACATGAAGCAGACGCCGTGGATTTGAAATGCGAATCTCTGCAACAAGTGGCGAATGGCACTACTGCTTGGCCAAGTCATGCACACGTGGTCTGTGGAGTGACCCCACAATTAAGAATCCAGTAAAGGGGGGGGGGGGGTGTATATCAAGTGAACGTGAGGACTAAGCAACGTTTACACCTAGGCCTAATCAACGAAGATTTATCTTCTAACAAGGCATACACTGCATGATACCAGCATCATGAGAAATCAGTGGTATATCTAGAAATGGATCACCCTGCTTGACTCAGAAGGTTGTGAGTTTAAATCACAGTGAAGAGTTGACCATCATCTCCGCAGGTTAATAAATCAAGTTCCACTTTGTAGAAAGTGAGCAGGGGGTCTTATGGTCATGAGAATAGCATTTATTTATTCCGTAAAGGCTCACCTACTCTTATGATATATTCCATTCTTGAGTGTTTGGCATGTGGCAGGAAGCTGTAATAGCCAGAGAATACCTATGCATAGGAGGGGATAGCACTCAAAGCTTCGGACAGCTGGATCCAATGTTGCATTGCCATTTCTGTCTCCTAGCTTTCTTACAGCACGATGTAGAGGTCGGTCTATGGATGCACTGTCCCCCATCATGTTAATGTGGAATTTTCAGCACTGGTTCAAAGCCACCAGTGTATACGTATGTATGATGAACGTCCTTCGCACCGTACGTAGCCATCCGTGCTAATCGGAGGTGCGGTAAAAGTGTTGCTGTATAGTCCATTGGAGCTGAGATATACTTTGATTTGACATTATTACCACCGTGCTTGACATGGTGTTTCTGAACATTGGCTCAGGTTCCCATGGCCCTGGATTATTCTGAGTTAAAACAGGTGCATCCTTTGAACAAATTTTCACATTCTTCAGGTCATATGTTGCGAATAACCTTGCATTTTGAAGCAGGGTTCTAGTTTGTAACCACATTATTTAAAAGCCACAAAACAGGCTACTGGTACAAATGTTCCTAATACTGCTGCATACACACACACACAATCTCGCACTACTCTCCAATGTGTTCATGGGTTACGCCGCGCGTTGCTTTGCACGATGTTCCGACGTTTCGCTCCATGCGCTGGGAACCGAGGAAGCTCCTTGAATAATCTCCTGACGAAGCTCCCAGCATGTGGAGGGAGATGTCGAATATCATCACACTGCTGGGTCGACAGACGCGAGGGAGATTTCAGCAACTTGCACACCGTCGTTTCAACTGCTTGAACCGGCGACCTTCACGTTGCAAAGTTCGGCGGGCTCACCTTATTTACACCACGTGGCTGGATCCCCCCCATCCCCCCCCCCCCCCGGTAGGTATCAAAGTTTTAATAAATCAGTGGCGCAAGTGCTTTACGCATGGTTGACAGTGCGAATGAAGTTCAACATACGTACATACATACACGTAAAGAAACAAAACTGTTTCATCAAGATCAGTCGCCGCGTTTCGTGGCAGGCCAAGGATTCCCATACCTCGTTTGTGTACGCATCACACATCCTCCAAGTGTAACCTGGGACCAAGGCCGTAATTAGAATATATATTGGGGGGGACACATCCCCCCCAATATATTGATTGTGTTTATGGTTGTACTTTGTTAATCCCTAATCTCTGCCATTACATACAATGAAACAAGAAAAGGTATAAAAGAAATAACAGAGCAATGTAATACAATACACTATTAGACATTATTGTAAAAATAAAGACCATCCTATGTGTTAGTGAATTATTTTCTAAATATTTTAGGCAGGAAATGGCAGGAAATGAGTTTCAAATTTTGATTTTTTTTTCTGGGGGGGACCCCCAGACCCCCTGGAAGATTTGGTCCCCCCCAATGTTGACTCTATGGCTAACGGCCTTGTCTGGGACCAAAAAAACCCCCCATTTTTTGTTCCTTTGTCCATGCACATTTGTAAGCAATTTGGAGAATATAGTCCTGCCATTTACACTTGATATCCAGTGACTGCATGGTATGTAAAATCATCTTGGGTAAATCGTGCGTACAACACTCCGTCGTTGTTTATTGAAAAGTGACCGAACATAACGCATTGTTACGCATGGCTCACGGTTAGGGATATTCACGCGAGAGTGAACCGGACATTGAATGAGACAAGGGTCCACAATGCACTGCTCACTAGAGAGTTTAAACTTTTTTGCGTGTTTTTTGGGTCGAATTTACTGCAGAGTGCTGTGATCTATGAGGCCCCTCAACCAATGTATCCGTTGGTGCACACGTTTTGTACCGGAGCTCTTATTCACACTGGTGACTTAAATCCATACTGACAGCTGTAAATGTGGAGGAGTTCCGTTTCCACAGGGTTCATGGTAAAATAAACAACATTGGGGTGTCTGGAAAAGTCTGATAACTGCGTCTGCATAGTTTATGCATGTGTGTGAATGTCAAGTCAAAGTGTTTCCCTGCTCAGATGAGTTGGGGGCCAATGCGTATTTCCGTTCGTGTCCCTGAGCAATTGAAAGTACAATTCTACATTAGTCCGACATTGAATAAGTCGACAATGAAATGACCCAGATCTCAGATGCTAAGCAGGTTTGTCCCCGGTTAGTACGTGCGTGAATGATTTCAACCAGGGCTTGCCAGTGATAAAGTGTTATGGTTGTGAGGTGACCAGGAGATGCCATTGGTAAGTGTCACCTGTCATATGCTTAGTGGGCTTTCTTTGGCTGCTCAATTCTTCTCCCACATGAAACCGAACGCTCATTAATGGTTTTAGCCAAACGTTCAAATGTAGAACTATGCTGAAAATTATCTTGAGGCTCAGTGAAGTTTTTTTTTCCGGGAAAATAATTACCATTCTCAATTTGTCTATTGGACAAACACTGATATTATGAAAGCTCGGCGTTCAGTTTGTCTGTTTGCCCGTCAACTAAATTATAACAGACTTTCCGAAAGCCTGAATGAAAGAGTTAGAGAAAGTGGACCCCCCGCCCCCGAGATGTGGGGTAAAAAGTTCATCCCACAGGTTTCCAAAAATTGTCGACCCCCGCCCCAAAAAAGAAATGCATTTTGTAGGCATCTATACCTAAACACCCTACAATGTCGGAGTAAGTAGTATCTGCACACATTTGGGGGGGTGGGGGGGGTGGTTGGGGAGAGGAGGACATCAGTGGGGGGGGGGGGGCAGGCGAGGCACCAAGCGCCGAGAAGCCCTCCGCAAGAGGTAGAATAAGTAGGCCATAGTCTGCCGAAATTCTAGTACAGAAAATCGCTTCTGATCTTCTCCCTCTTCGTAACTCCGAGTAGCTCCTACAGACACGTCACCTGTGTCACAGTTTGTATTCGTCAACTTTCATCAGGCACTTAAAATGTGCACCCTTCCATTTGTGATTGAGCACTGGACCGAGCACAAGTGGACCGGCTCCACTTGTCTACTCTATCTGAAACAAAACATAAAAGCACGTGTCCATCATGGACATAAATTAATCTTACAGCTCAGCTCGGCATTGCAGACTGTCTTCTGATTTTTTTATTCTGTCTGCTCGTTTTGCAAAGAAAAACCCCACCGACGACACACCACACCCAGTGGTCATGAAGTCTATAAGGGACAGATACATCTCCATCCAATTCCTATGTAAAAAAATAATAATAACGCTCAAATGTTGTCAAGCCACCAGCTGGATGACTGAATCCCCAGGATGTGTTGGTCGGGGGGGGGGGTGTTTGACCATAAATCACTATGCTGGTGAATGTGGGTTGGTGAGGTTGGGACGTCGTACACTGTGTTATATGAGTACATGACTCAACACAGATGTTAACTGTGGTGACGAATCGAACTCACAGTGCATGACCCCTGGCGCAACCTCTCACACTAGTTTACAAATGTGGTCAGATTACACAACACCATTGACAGTACACCAAGCAGATTTTCACTCGTGTTTCCACACAGTTAACCAACCCACTGACATTATTCTGTGCATCACTCCGGTTTTCTGATGGAGAAAATGTCCTGCGCTATTCGAAAACGGACATTCCATGCTGGGATTAAGGCTGCCATCAGCAGCAATACGCACCTTTCCACACTTGAGAAATTATTGTGAGCGTAGAGAAAAGCTTAGAAGTAATCCGAATATTAAGTGGTTATTACCTATTTCGGTGCGTAGTCTCAAAACTTTTGGATGGTCGTTGTAAAAGTGGCTTCTTCAATGCTTCCTCCTTTTCCCTGTCTTCCCCCGCTCTCTCACCCTTTCTCCGTGCAAGTGGCAGGATTCCCAGCGCAACGACAGCGTTTAAGCTGCTGAAGCTCTGCAGCATGATCCCTGCGGTGGGGAATTCAAACAAAAAGGATCATTATCCAACCCTTGGCTTGCGCAGAGTGGATCCCCAAGCAACTCTGTGGCGAAGGCGACATAGCCCCAGCAACAAAGGTGAGCATTATACACAGGTGAGCGCTACTGTACTGTGCATTTTTGTTTTGCCTCCATCAATCAAGGTTCATATTAATACATTGTAATGGCTTTCCATGTAACGGCACTAAACACATTTAATTACTATGATCATAAAAAAACATAAGTAAATGTTTCACGGGGGTTTATCAACCTACTGCTGGATACAGGTCTCCTCTTATAGTGTGGGTCACAGGGGATGTTTGCCCATACTTTACACACTTATCGGGGGACGGGCTGGTACATGGCTCGACTGGGACCATTTCAGATTTCACTCGCCACTGATGTTAGCCGTGTCCTGGACATCTTTGCAAAATAGCTTCAAATACAGATTTTGATTCTGTCCAGGGATTTGAACTCGGCTTACAAGGTTTATCGCGCAGTGTGCACTATCACAACCACCCCCAAATGAAAACATATGAACTGCCTTTGAGGAGCACAAAGGTTAACGTGAGTGTTCAGAGAAGGTGTTTGAGGCAGGGACTGTCTGATATTGTACAGGCCGCTGAGCTTGACCTCACGAGACAATAACTTTGTAACGTTTGAGAATATATATGTGAATGGGAGAATAGAGTATGCAACTCAGTAGTTCGGAAGAGAATGTTGCAAGAAAGCATGGAGTGATGATCGACAAGAGGAGGTTGTGATAAGTGGAGCACGTGTTGAAAATGAAGGGACGCAGGTCTCCCGAGACAGACAACCAAGTGGCATTGGGGTAACAAAGACAGTCGTGGTGGTGGTGGCGGTGGTTTTGTGTGTAATTTTTTTTTCAAGGTGGCCTGCACATCAATGACCCAATTTCATACGTACAGTGAGGGAAAAAAGTATTTGATCCCCTGCTGATTTTGTACGTTTGCCCACTGACAAAGAAATGATCAGTCTATAATTTTAATGGTAGGTTTATTTGAACAGTGAGAGACAGAATAACAACAACAACAACAACAAAATCCAGTAAAACGCATGTCAAAAATGTTACGAATTGATTTGCATTTTAACGAGGGAAATAAGTATTTGACCCCTCTGCAAATCAAGACTTAGCACTTGGTGGCAAAACCCTTGTTGGCAATCAAAGAGGTCAGGCGTTTCTTGTAGTTGGCCACCAGGTTTGCACACATCTCAGGAGGGATTTTGTCCCACTCCTCTTTGCAGATCTTCTCCAAGTCATTAAGGTTTCGAGGCTGACGTTTGGAAACTCGAACCTTCAGCTCCCTCCCCAGTTTTTCTATGGGATTAAGGTCTGGAGACTGGCTAGGCCACTCCAGGACCTTCATGTGCTTCTTCTTGAGCCACTCCTTTGTTGCATTGGCCGTGTGTTTTGGGTCATTGTCATGCTGGAATACCCATCCACGACCCATTTTCAATGTCCTGGCTGAGGGAAGGAGGTTCTCACCAAAGATTTGACGGTACATGGCCCCGTCCATCATCCCTTTGATGCAGTGAAGTTGTCCTGTCTCCTTAGCAGAAAAACACCCCCAAAGCATAATGTTTCTACCTCCATGTTTGGCGGTGGGGATGTTGTTCTTGGGGTTATAGGCAGCATTCCCCCTCCTCCTCCAAATACGGCGAGTTGAGTTGATGCCAAAGAGCTCCATTTTGGTCTCATCTGACCACAACTCTTTCACCCAGTTGTCCTCTTAATCATTCAGATGTTCATTGGCAAACTTCAGACGGGCATGTATATGTGCTTTCTTGAGCAGGGGAACCTTGCAGGCGCTGCAGGATTTCAGTCCTTCACGGCGTAGTGTGTTACCAATTGTTTTCTTGGTGACTATGGTCTCAGCTGCCTTGAGATCATTGGCAAGATCCTCCCGTGTAGTTCTGGGCTGATTCCTCACCGTTCTCATGATCATTGCAACTCCACAAGGTGAGATCTTAAATGGAGCCCCAGGCCGAGGGAGATTGACAGTTCTTTTGTGTTTCTTCCATTTTGCGAATAATCGCACCAACTGTTGTCACCTTCTCACCAAGCTGCTTGGCAATGGTCTTGTAGCCCGTTCCAGCCTTGTGTAGGTCTACAATCTTGTCCCTGACATCCTTGGAGAGCTCTTTGGTCTTGGCCATGGTGGAGAGTTTGGAATCTGATTGATTGTTTGCTTCTGTAGACAGGTGTCTTTTATACAGGTAACAAGCTGAGATTAGGAGCACTCCCTTTAAGAGTGTGCTCCTAATCTCAGCTCGTTACTTGTGTAGAGGTGTGACTGGAGGGGGGACACGCGGTTGTAGGGCAGTGGCTACAACCACGTCCGCTACGGACCACCCTGGGGGGCTGTGGGGGATGCTGGGATTCCTCCCAGCCCCGCCCCTGAGTGGGGAACGGTACAAAAGGTGGGACCCGGGGTGCTGGGAGGCAGTTCGACTCGAGCAAGATGAAGTACCAGTGAAGAGAGAAGACCGACTAGCTAGGCCCTGGAGCTCCCTTGATCCGCTGTCCTTTTGAGGGCCGGGCAAGGCAAGCCAGGGTGCGACACCAGAGCCGCGAGGGCCGATGTCCTTCTAAGGGCCGGACTCGTGTGGCTGGTGGTCGGGACCTGCGCCGAAGCTGGGCCAGGTCAGGTAGCCTCCCTTAGAGCCCTTAGCGGAGGACCTGGGAGCGTAGGTGGATAGGCAGATAGCCTAGGGTTATATCCCAGAATAGTACGGATGAAGGGGCTGTTACCCCTTCAAGTATTGTACGTTGCCCTGTGCTGAGTTATAATAAATACGTGTTGCCTCTAAGAACAGTCTCCGACGTCGTTAAGCCACTACACCTGTATAAAAGATACCTGGGAGCCAGAAATCTTTCTGATTGAGAGGGGGTCAAATACTTATTTCCCTCATTAAAATGCAAATCAATTTATAACATTTTTGACATGCGTTTTTCTGGATTTTCTTGTTATTCTGTCTCTCACTGTTCAAATAAACCTACCATTAAAATTATAGACTGATCATTTCTTTGTCAGTGGGCAAACGTACAAAATCAGCAGGGGATCAAATACTTTTTTCCCTCACTTTAGGCTTTCAAGGCCAATATTTACTTCCAACATTCCATTTCCTGTTGAAAAAAAAAACAATTAGCATGTTTTCCCAAGTAACAACTTGGTTTTATTGGATTCGTCTGGCAGTGTAGGGTTCTATCTTCTTGGTTCTTTCAGTAAAGTCACGTAGGTAGAAAAAATAATAAAAGTAAATACATTTAAACTACGACGTTTCGATCACAACACAAGCGATCGTCATCAGGAAGAAATAAGTAATATTAAAAACATACTTTTTTTAAACACGCTTTAATGAAATGTTCCCTACTTTTAATAGCAGAACTCCGCGGCTCCAGGAAGTGGCCGCGAAGCTTGCCATAACGTAAGGGACCGTGGTGATTTACAGCCAACGTGAGTTGAGCGTGGACAATTAGACCCAAGCCGAAACATACCATATAATAAAGATGGTTAAAAAATATTTTTTGACAATTTTTAATGATAGAATATAGTATTGTCATCAGTTTGCAGTCGATACCACATTGGGAAGTGGGTTAAAATTGAGTTATAAAATTTGAGGATACGACAACAATAACAACGACAACAACAACAGACAGACAGAGTGAGTTTAATAAAAGCGTGTAAAAAGGGGGGAAGGGCACTGAAGGAAGGCTGTTTTTAAAGGTTTAAAAAAATGGGTGTGGCACAAGCATCCTGGTATCAGAACGATGTGGGCGGGGCACATGTACCCTGCGGTCAGAGAGCACCATGGTGAAGCGAGGACGGTTACAAGAAGGAGCTTGGAGCTTGGAAGGTGGTAAGTAGGAAACATTACAACCAGTTATGACTTTAAGTGGTTGATGACGTCCTTCCAATGATTGCTGAGTATGTACCCATCCTCTTGGTTGAAACTGTGTCTGTATCTGTATATATGAATGGCTACATGTAGGGTTCTAGTTAAAAATTGGCATTATGCCTACACGATCTGACCAAAAGTAAAATAATAATTAATCAATTAACCAGTTTGCATGGGGTACAAATTTAGAATCCCACTAGTCAAGGTAAGTTTTGTAAGAAGTTATGAAATGACACTAATCGCTGTAAAATGTGGCTTCTAGACAATGACTTCGATTCTACGAATGTGGCTGTGTAGCAGAGACCCATGTTATACCCACATTTTGGAATTTGCTCAATATTTACAAGTATCAATATCGTAATAGTTTTGCTTATATAGTCTCCGTTACAATATAACAAATATTCTTTAGTTGGCCCTCACCTGGTTAAACAGAGGCCACTGAGCTTAACATGAGTTTAATTTACTAGCGACAAAAAAAATGCTTAAATGAGTCTCCTAAGCATAGATCCCAAAAGATCAAAGTTTCTTTTTGCACAAATGAACATTATAAAGTGCTCATCTCCATTAGCGAGCTCAAGCCAGGAGTGGAAATTCCTCATTCCTATGGCGGAGATCACTGTTTAGACAACCACCGTTGATCTATACAGGTGCGCTTTCTCGACAGGAAATTACAGCACTGAAAAATTGAAACCACCATTGATACATTTGGCATTTGTCGCCCCACCAAAGGATAGAGGGATCTGCTGAAATAATAAAGGGGAATGTTTTTTTTCTAGATGGTTATTGATATTGTAACGTGAAGGTTTACACATGAAACCATTTTTCGTAGCCTACATAACCAAAGGTCTGTTTAGTTTGGATCGCATTGTGTAGTATATCCCCACTACATATATTATTCATTGGCAGTCATAATCAACAGTCTAAGTTAACTCTGGAAGTCTGGATTTTCTCGATGTAACCGTTACTTTATAGAAAAAATAAATGTTCATAGTTCGCAGCCAAAATGCCCATATTTGTCCAATTGGTCAAATACTGGGTCCTGGATTACTGCCAAAGGGAGGTTTACTTAAGGTGCATATATAAATCTCCAGCATATGAACCCAACTGCAATTTTCCAGTAAAAAAAGCACGTTGAAATAAAATAGTAGCACTTTTTTTTCCAAAGCCGTAAGGGTGTATGGCCAAGCAAGCTTCTTTCATTACCAAATAGTTGGAAAATTAGACCTCAAAGAAAATAAAGTGTTCATTGAAAACACCGGTCTAATTTGTATGTGGAATGAGAGTTGTGTAATGTGAAGTGACGAAGTGACACTGATATGCATGTCATCTGGTTAATAAAAGGGTTGTTTAAAAATAAATATATAACAAAAATCCCAAACAAAGTAGTTTTGCTCCTGCAATTAGCTCCTCGCCAATTTTAACTGTGTGCGAGTGAACGGCGGTAACCTGGTATTGTGGTGATGTTTGGGAGTAACAGACGTGCTTGAGGATTCGACATCGTTTGTTCGGCTGAGAGACTGGTCTCCATCGTAGGAATGTGGAATGTATATACAATGGCACAGGGCTGCAAACAGAGTTGAGCACCACCACGTGCTCACATGAGAATGGATATGATTTGACTTTCACATTAAAATGACACATAAATCAAATGGATTAGGGACATGTGTAATGTACATACAGTATATATGAACCATTTACATTTGATCCTAGGTTTTAAGTTAACCTACATTTTAATCAATATTTCCCCATAAATTACACATTATTCACATATACAATGACTGTATTCAACATTTATTTGACAATATAATAGTGTATGCCATTTATGAAACATATATTGCATTTTCTTAGTTTTTTCGGTAAAGTCACGTTGAAGAGAAACAACAAAATAATAAAATATATATAAAACAATAAAAAATTCTCACGACGTTTCGACCATAACTTATTCTCACGACGTTTCGACCATAACTTAACTTATGGTCGAAACGTCGTGATAATTTTTATTGTTATATATATATATTTTATTATTTTGTTGTTTCTCTTCAACGTGACTTTACCGAAAAAACTAAGAATATGAATTACTGCAGTCACGAAAGCTTTAAATCAAAAATATATTGCATTGTCAAAATCACAATAGCAAATTGTTGCTGTTGTGTTAAGGTTGTATCAATGACAGCCGTGACATGTCTGCATGCATGCGTGCAAACACATGTTGCAATGTGACACAATAAACGATCTGATCTTCCCAATAAGGGTAATATTTATCGCATTTTCAAAGGGACCTTAGCATTAGTGTATATAGATTGATTGTCTTATATACGTGGTCATTATTTATGGCCAGGGTGAGGGCCCACTGAGACTAAACAAAAGCAGAGGCGGCAACAAATTACATTATTTGATACATTGAAAAAAAAAAGCAATTACCAAAAATATATGTTTTAGTTCATAGGTCATTTAAATATAATATTTTACAATAGAAAAACAAAACTAAATCTATGATCTAAACAAGAAACAAACTTGGGCAATAACCAAAAGCATTGACATTCTGATTGTCCAAGTAAGGTAATGCATCCGGTTCATTGTAGAAACCCCATTGAGAGGGTAGAGCCGTGGAACAAGAATAGACGCCATGAAGTCCACGTGGTGTCGTGACTTATAAACTTTAAGCACATGACACAGGAAGACCTAATGCTCAGAGAGGATAAAGCACTTAGTGTTACTTGGATTTATCAGGATCCTGCTCAATCTTACTGAGATTAAAATTCCAATATATGTCTGAATTTCAAGTACGGCATGAAAATGATCACAAATTGCCAAATGTATGCACCTGTTTTGCTTGGTAATCAGTGGGCAAATAAATTTACTTCATGGACATTTAAGATACACTCATGGGTGGCTCAGAAGTTAGAGCGCTGAGTGAGCTGGCACAGCTCAGGTCCTGGGTTCAAATCTTAGCATCTGCCAGTGAATAAACCGGTTACACAATTAATTTGGCCAAATTCCAGCTCTGAGAAGTAAACTATCTGTTTGGCTGTCAGGCGACGAGCCTCATTGTCATATTGCAGAGCGAGTGGAAAGTGCTGTCGTCTGCTGTGCGTCGACCAGAGGTCACTTGAAGAAAGGATCTCAGAGGTAGCTCTATAATATCCACTTCTGTGGGCCTGCTCTCCAACATGAAGGGTTTGCACCACTGTCCACAATCGTGATACAATTGGAGAAAATAAAAAAATAAATCCACTTATCCTAAATGGGACGGAGTTACATATTGTAGATGATGCGTTTTACAAAGCGAGCCTTCCGTGAGCATCATTGCATAACCCAGCCTCAATTTCCGCCGCTTTTTTTTGCAAATTTTGCGCTTGCACGCAATGCACATGTTACCACTGACTACACCCAAAACTGGATTTTATACAACGGCAAGAGAAGACAAATAACGGATGTGGATTTTTTTTTCTGGTTGGAAACGCTGCTGAGCCTACAACCAGCCGGAGAGCAACTGAGAGACGCAGATTGCTTTAAACTTTGATTTGGGAAGAATAACAACAAACAAGTAGAGCGAATGGCCCCATTAATCAGCTGACCAATCTCGTTGGGAGTGTGTTTGATCAGGGAACGCTGCTCTTAAAAGTGAATTTCATCAAAAAGGTAAGGGGAATTAAATGCACGCAGATCTTGTTGCTGGGTAGTCGGAATGCATTTATTCGCAGTATTAGGCCGCTCTCAACATATGGGAAGCCAGATGGTTCGATGGTGGGGTACAGTTACAGCAGGCCTGGGGTGTGATGTGGGTGTCTGCTTTGCAACATCTGCAGAATCTGCCTGAGGGTGGCAAGCGATAGTGAGTTGTGGCGGTATCACCAGGATTGGCCTCCATGAATTCTTCATATGTTGAGCTGCATCTATTCTGTTGGCACACGTTTGTCGGGGCGTTTGACTGACGCTCAAAAGGGTTGCAAGTTAAAATCCTAGTCACGGGTTGGCAGTACATTATCACCCTGGTGACAGGGGGGTTAATCATTGGTTATGATGTCTCCCACCATACTAATGCGGAATTTCCACCACTAGTTTACAGCGTTCAATGGGCGTGAATACTGTGGAAACACTTAGAATTGGCATAGACTCGATTATTGTTAATTATCAGATGCTTGTCATCCTGTTTGTACCACGACTTAGTATTGCTTGGATTCCCATGCAACAGCGCGTGAGAATCCGAAAGCAGGCCTTGACACACGGGATGTTATTTTTAACAGTTTCTCTTTTAGTTATTTTAGGGGAAAATCATCCGAATGGGTCCACCGGGATTTGGGACATCACCCAAAAAAGCGCACCCCGACAAAGTTGAATTGATCGTTAAGACGCTTGCTGTTGTTGACGCGATGGGGCCTTTAAAAACAGACCGTGAGATGTATTCCTATTAGGGTTGGATAATAAGCAAGGCACGGCCTGCTTTACATCTATTCTTAAAATGATATGTATAAAAAAAGAAACCTCCCACTGCAGTACATCAAAAGTGACACTCGTGCTGGCTTGGCTTTAATCAAGACTCACGCCCGCAGTTTCAACACACGTAATTAGACACATGCGAGAGCAAACAATGGTCGAATTGTTGTGCTGCGTGGAGTAGCAAAGAGTGGCGAGGAATGAATGGGGTGGTAATTTTGAGTTCACAAAGGGAGAGAGTGGGAATGGGGTTTAGAGACTTCACCTCATTTAACAGCGGTGGTGCTTTTTATCGGGCAGTTTACGCGGGCGTGGTTAACAATGTAAGGCATGATCGAAGCAAGAGGTCACTCTCCATGTGCAGGTCATACACCCTTAGATCGGACCGTCATTCCTTCCTCTGCATGGTGGTTAGGACAGCGTGCTGTAGTGATTGCACGTGACCGGGGTGAGGTTCCTGGTCACAACCATAATAAGTGCCTTTGAGTATTTTCACCTGCTTGGGGGCACCCCAAGGTCAACTCAGCATAAAATAGGTACCGGCTGCAGCAGGTGTGGTCAACATTGACCGTGAAGTGACACACAAAGTGTTGTGTCTTGACCCTCCAGAGCAACCCCGGACTCATTCCTTATTCAGACCAGAGGCAGAGAAGCTTCAACATGAACGACTCCATGAAGTGGCCCCGAACCCCAGGGACGGCGGTCCTTTGTAGCTCCGAGCGAAGATTTGACAACGTTAGGAACCGCGGACAATTACACCCAAACAACGAAACGTAACACATAGCTGGGTGTGAGTGTTATGTGGTGTTCCCAAAAGGGGCTTGTTTACATAATGTTCTCAGCTGTCTATCCTCGCTAAGTAGATTGATGTTGGTGTGTACTGCACCGTGAGTGTAAATCAGTTCATGTGCAGGTGCTGAGTGTATTATTATTTCATCGAGAGAGGTGGGGGGGGGGGGCTTCATCCAGCAGTAGATTGAACATCAATTCAGCAGTGGATCGATGGTAATGTGTGCATGCTACGCATAAACTCTTGCGGAGCAATGGTGTTGTGATTATCATGCTGTGCTACTGCTAACATCATTGGTAAGTGATATCATAACTGATCCTGGTCCTCCCCTAGGTCAGCTCAGCCTTAAATGAATACCTGATGTGGTATGTAAACATCAGCACTGGGGAGAAAAAGCCTCACTACACAAAGGCTGGTTGCGGTGCTAGGTACACAACACCATGGAGTAATTAATAGGTGCTCGCTCGCAGCACTTGGCCCAACAGCCTGTTAGAGGCTACATGCAGGATCTTTGTCGATAAGCTCATCTGTGCGGGGTGTGTATGCTCAGGTGGAAAGTCTCCGTTGAGACTTGGTGATGGAAACAACTCAAGGCTATAATGTCAGATTGACACTGGCAGAAAATACTCAAATTCTGATTTAATAATGGACTTATTATGACCAGAGGCGTTAGTTAAGGTTTTCTCTTCAAATTAGATTTTAAACTTCTCATAATCTGCACATGGGAGTCACAGAAATGTAAACGATTTGTAAAAACGTGTGTGTGTGTGCATGTGTGCGTATGACCAGCGGAGAGCGGTAGTGTAGCAGTTAGCGTACCGAGCTACAAACTCCAGTGGTTCGAGTCCCACCCATGGCCCAACACCAGTCAGGATTATCAGAATCGGTTCTGGGCCTCCCCTAGGATGACTCAGTCTCAAATGAGTACATGTTGCGGTGTGCCAAAATCGTCACGAGGGATACAAAGGCGGTCGGGCGTGATGCTGCCTTACCCGTGCTGCCCTCAATAAGTGTTCGCTGACATCACTTGCCCCAACGCTCTGTTAAGGCTATACGGGGGATCTTTGTCTTTTGTGCCTGACCTTGTGAAAAACACCCCAATGTATTATTGTTGATATGAACATTTAAGAGCAGGTGATGATGATGATATGACCGACTACTCAACTGAAACAATCAACTTCTTTGGTTCTTTCGATAAAGTCACGTAGAATGAGAATAAAATAATAAATTGATAAAATAAAATAGCACAATAAAATTCTCACGACGTTTCGGCCACACCAAAAGCGGCCTTCATCAGGTGAAGGGACGAGACTGTCTGGAGGACAGCGCTGGAGCCCAGCCAGACAGGTGCCCTCCAGACAGTCTCGTCCCTTCACCTGATGAAGGCCGCTTGTGTTGTGGCCAAAACGTCGTGAGAATTTTATTGTGCTATTTTATCAATTTATTATTTTATTCTCATTCTACGTGACTTTACCGAAAGAACCAAAGAAGATGAATCCTTGCAGTCACGAAAGCTTTAAATCGAAATGAAACAATCAAGTTGAGGCCTCCATTGGGGGATGTCTAAGCGTATCGTTCATCACAATACAAATGATATTATGCATGCACGTTTCAATTGTGAAGGGTTTGTATGTTACGAGAAGTCCATTGCTGTAGATGCATTCTTAAAACTAAATATTATTTTAAGGGCCTCATGTTTTATGAAGAATGTCCACTTGCCTGAAACGTCGCCTACAATATATACAGCGTATGTTTTTGTGTCCTGAGTGTGGTGTTATTATTGAGGAGTGTGAGTTTTTTTGTTTGTTAGAACTCCATGAGTAATTCGTATGCCGTAAGTCAACGGCGGCCATCGGGTAGAAGGACTGGGACCCGTCACGGGAATGTGGAATTTACACAGCTCGCTCAGGACAATTGACAAGAGAGGAGCGCTGCCCCATCATAGCTTGTTTGGCAACGGAGCTTCGATGATGACACTGAGTTGTTATTACTGCTGCTGCTGCTGTTGTTATTTTCTCCGCACGCCACTGAAGCAATGGGGTTGCAAATTCTCGGGGCGGTTGTCTTTCATTAATCAAACAAACATTCTTTTCAAAAAAAGAAAAAAAAGCTTTGCGTGAGTTCACTGCCGACATTCCCATCACTCATCATGCTCGCAGGAGCCGAGGCTGAGAGGCTAAATTCCATCGCGTGGAACACTGTGCCAGCTCGCGCTGATTTAAACACCGCCAGGTAATTAATCGCAGGTGTACAGCACCGCTGCCCCTTGATTCCCGAGGCCTCCCGAGCGGCATTAGCGTCGTGTCAAAGTTGTTCATCAGCGAGTGCGAGCAAACGGGCCTTGAAGGTTCTCTGGTGGAGGGCCAAGCGTGGTCATCTTGTTAACCCATGGAATATGCAAACAAGTGAACATCCCTAAGGTGGGTGGGTGTGTATTAAGGATGGGGGAGGTTCCTATCCGCGTGTGGTGATGCTTCCTCTTTGACAGGCATCACTCCAGCTAGACATCCGCAGGATTTATGTTGAGCTGCTATAATTAAGGTCCATTTGCACTCGACTATAACTGGGGAGGAGGGGGGGGTGATTGAGGGGCATTGTTTATTTTCCTAAACATTTTTTTTTATAATAATACAAGTTTTGATTGATACGTAAGTTCAGATTCGTTTTACATGAATCTCTTGGGCATATTGAAGACTTTGTTTCTGAAATGTTTATGATGGAAGCACAACACGTACGAGTATAAATATCCTCATCGTTTTTATATTGCACGTGGTTTTTTTTTGCTGTAATTGCTGAACTACAAGTAATATTGTAAAAATATATAAACATGATGGCTTGTAACAAACGTCTATTTCAGCATACTCTATTGCACGTTGCATTGTTTGATTTGAGCCAGTGGTGGAAATTCCACATTCCTATGGCAGGGAGCAATCTATCGACACTTACCATACACCCACTATTCAATTAGCAAAACTGAAGGAAGTGTTATTGACCCCAGATAGACGTTGTGCTGCCTTGATCTTGAACTCGTGACCTCAGAATGTTGAACCCATTGCATTAAGAGCTGAGCTATTAGAGCCACTGACATAGTCAAGACCGATACACGGTCATTAAGACGAGCCAAACTCACAATTCCACCTCGCTTATATGAGCACGGGCTTGTGTGCATCTTGGTTGGCAATCCTAAGCCAGTGGTGGAAATTCCAAACGTCACACGATTGCCTCCAAATTCGTACTTATTTTATTAACCGCAGAGAGATGATAGGTAAGAACTGCAATAGTCACATGCCAAAGAAAACATATCTTTAATCATAACACCACCCTGACCGATTCGAGTTAATTAATGTGCATATATGCACCAAACAAAAAAAACGATGAAAAAGGTAAACCTGCATCTGAATGAACAACTATTAGGCACACTCCTTATGCAACTTCAGATGCTGAGGTGAGACGATGAACTCTTTGCAAAGTTATGTATTTGTTAGCGTTTAAGTTTTGTTCTCTGTGTTCTGCTCATACTTATCTTATATTTTCCCCGATGTGAGGTTGGCATTTCAATAGACTTTTGCCTGGTCAAAGGCAATTACGTGTGAAATTAAAACATTTTAATGGAGCATGTAGAAAAAATGGATTCCTGCTCAAAGGTGCATGGGTTGCGCAATTTACACATTCCTGTCGCGGGAACAACAGTAATCCATATGAGATGACAATTGTTGACTTCCAACAAAGTGATCTGAGTCAACCATACCTTGTGATAGTACAACCTTGTGATAATGAGTTGAGCCTTCTAACCACTACACTACTTGGCTAGATAAAACACGTGAATATATTGAACCAATGATGATGGAAATAATGACAATTACTTGACTAGCAAACCCTGAGTGAGTCTGAAGGAGGGTCCTGCATTGGGATGTTTGGCCATTGTTTTTATTGAGAGTTTGGCTTCTTGTGACAGGAAACCAGAGACCATGGAGAAAACCCACAAAGCATTCGAGGGGGAGACACTCAGCACTAGCATCTCCTGGTCACCTTCCAGCCCCATGCCTACAACACCTAGCAAGCTCTGGTAGTCACCCATTAAATCACTAACTTGGCTAAACTCCTCTGCTTAGCTTATGAGAGCAAGTTGAGATAAGATGCAATTAGGGTGATTTGATCGTTGACAATTGGGCATTTATGAACAACCGCATTAATCAGATGCATTCATTAATATCTACAAAAAAATCAGGCACTAGTCGCAGTAATTATTTAACCTTGCCTATGTAATAATTCAATGATCAAATGCATGCATGCATTAATTAGTGTATATTAGTAGCATTGATGTAGAAAGTCACTGCATCACAGGCATTAATCAACATCTCAAATATAATGGATCTCTATGTAAGACATATTAATAAATATATCGGATATAATGAATGGAAAACATTCACTATTACCCCAACGGCAATACGTGCCAGTAAACCACTTTTAAGAATTCCACCACGGATGTCCTCGTTACAGTTGTTCATTAAAAGGGGGAAAAACGTGCCACTCTTTCAAACAGGTGAGTTATTCTCATCACGGGAATGCCTCTTAGCTTCTGCTCATCTTCACCAACAGAGTCGAGCCTGTATCCTGACAACAAGCAGATGCCCCCTTGACCAGATTGAGATAAGAAAGAACATTTCAGGTCCCCTTTGTTGTTTGTCTTAAGCGCAGCAATGAAGCCATATGGCAGAGGCATTTGGAGCTGTTGAGAGACAAAGTACGCCGTTGAGTAATGTATCTATGTCAAACCGAAGCATTAACCAATGTACACAAGTCACTGTGAACCTTTCACTGCAAGGAACTGATTACGTGCTATAAGAGCAACCGGCAGCTGCTTTCAACAACTTTGTGCCCACACTCTCGCGAAAAAGCACTCAAAGTTTAAAATTATGGAAAGTGTGAGGTCTTTGTTGGATTCAGCACACTTTCAAATCTCTCGATACAAGATTTAGTTGACCTAGATTCCAGAAGAAAAAAAAACCTGCACAATATATGGCCGCCATTAGAGGGCAGACGCCATGTTGAATTATTTCGGTTTTGGGATATTTCTATTTACCAACTATAAGCAGCATAGCTTCGACTCGATTTGTCCCAACATTTGTTTTTAATCCCTCTGTGCCATACTTTCTAGGTAGGGTGTACATTTTTTCGGAGGGGGGCCGGAGGGGGGGGCAGATTCAACATACAGTATTTGATTATGGGACCTCCTTTGCCAGTACCATAATATGATAAGTTTTCCCATTTTTTCTGGCAACAAAACAGGTAAAAAATTTGATTTAAAGCTTTCGTGACTGCAGTAATTCATATTCTTAGCTCTTTCGGTAAAGTCACGTTGAAGGGAAACAATAAAATCATAAAATATATATAAAACAATAAAAAAAATTCTCACGACGTTTCGACCATAACACAAACGGTCGTCATCAGGTGTTTGTGTTATGGTCGAAACGTCGTGAGAATTTTTATTGTTTTATATATATTTTATTTTTTTATTGTTTCCCTTCAACGTGACTTTACCGAAAGAGCTAAGAATATGAATAATAACAAAACAGGTGTTAAGATGTTAAAACACCAAATTGAAACCACAATACTTGAGGTCAGAATGTAAACAAAAAACATACTCTGATGATATATGCATTTTCTTTGAAACTGATTGGTCCATACCAGAGACAGATTTTTTTCGAGCCTAGTCTCAAACTGTTTGAGTCTCGAACCGTTTCAGAGATTATTCCTTGTAAAAAGGTTTCAGTTTGGTGTTTTAACATCTTAACACATGTTTTGTTGCCAGAAAAATGGGGAAAATCTATGATTGTACAGTATTTGGTTTCTTATTGTATTATTTGATTTCTGCAGTTTTTAGAAACCCCATGTGCAAACCATGTAGCCCTTGGATCAAAAACTAAAAGGTTAATAAATCCTGCCCCACATAATAAAACAGTCAAATGTTTAAGTTGTAAGCATAAACTCAACTACACTTGTGTAATATTTCAGCTTTGTATCTCTTTTAGAACATAACCAGAATGATCACTGGGTCACTCACACATTCGGCTGGTTAATTATATATTAACACCGCAGGCTGCTCAGGAGTATAGTGGCCAGAGAGCTCATTGCTGAGACAGTCGGTTCCATTCCCACAACAGCCATCAGGTCAAGTCTGTTGTGTGATTCTACTGCCCGCAGTCGAGAAAATGTAATGTTAAACTTGCTGTAGCATCATCATCTCAATCCTAAATTTAAACTGTCCATAAATGACTGGACAACTTTCATGTTCCTCCACGCTCAAATGAACATCGTGATACCACTCGTTGGTTGGCCCCAACATACTGCTATATAATCCAAATACCTTTGGCAGTGGCCATTTATATAACACGATGGATGCACCTCATGTGTGAGTTAAGGAACCTGCACTCGTTTTCTGCAATATTGATGTATTTTGTGTTTGTTGCTGCCAGGCAACCGGATAAGCGAGATCATCCATGGAGCAAACAAAAATATTCCAAAATAAAGAGTTGAATTCTTACAAAGTGGTACTGATTTTATGGACCCCCCCCCCCCCCAGAAGGATGTTCAACTGAGTCGACCTCCCTCTTACGCAAGGCTTTGACTTGCAAGCCCTCTGATTGTGAGATGAGCAATCAAACAGCAGTGTCATCCAGCTGCACGTACATCTTATTAATGATGGTAATTAGCGCTTTCAACAGACTAGTGCCTTGTTAAAGAAGGCTATTTAACATTCAACTGAACTGGGATAACACGAATTTGAATGGAATGTACTCCTAAATCAAATACAGCACTACTGAAGTGTGAACGTTGTATACAATGCATTAATCACTCTGGTATGTCCACACTATGCCAAAATGTGCCCTCTTACTGCTAAAGCATATCTAGATAAAAAACAAAATTAAACGTTTTACATGCAGTTTATACATTTTGATGTTTTTCTTTCATCGTTATCTTGGTGATAAACTGATGTTTGTAAACAACCTATTAAGCCAAATATGCAAGTGGATTTTCCTTTGAAATATGAAATGCATTATTCAGTCTGTTGTTCACAGTTACAATATTAGGGTCCTTGGCCTCTGTGTAGCCATGGAGTTAGAATAGAAAATGAATGTTTACATTTGCTTAAGTCCTAAAGGAACAACTATGGTGTATTATAAAATTTGCTAATTGTATAAACCAGCTGTGTGATGAATGTAGATAGTCGTTAATTAAGAGACTGAGTAGTTCAAATGTAACATCCTGAGATTAAACTATCAACTTTTTCACAGGCCATAATTTGATGAAACAGTTAAGTCAGGTCTCACGAAATACAGATTGGAATCTCATTATAAAGACACGCACGCAGTTAGAGACAAATATCTGTATTTGTTCCAAATTAATGAGCTCAACAGGTTCATACATTGCACTACACTATAAAAATTGTTTTGTGGCAATGGTACTTCTTAATTTCTCTGAAGAAGGGCCAGTCCGTGAAACGTCACCTACTATTATTTAATTTTAGTGTACTGACAAATCTGTTGAGTTAGTTTATTCTTAATTTACGTGCGTATCCAATTCAGTATCTTGTGCACATTTTTTCCCAATGCAAAAACTTTTACAGCAACTCAGAATCCGAATCTTTATTTAAACTGGAGGAATACGATGATCTATGAAGCTCTTTTCACATGTTCAGCTATTGTGAGTGCTCATGTACGAAGGCTAACAAAGAACACGTGGGGAGGGGGGGGTATAACAAACACTACATTAGGTCCCGCCATTGTTTATCCCCAAAATATTGGCACACCACGCGAAGTAATAAACATAGCGTGAGGCAACCTCGGGAAGAGCCAGGCCAAGTCCAAAGACCAATTTCCAATTAAATACACGGTCAGGAATAAAAACCCTGTATGTTGTTGGCATCATCATATAGTGTGTGAACGACGATGCCATCTTTCTGCGTATTTGCATGTGTGTGTGTGTGCGTGAATTGTGTAAATCAGTAGCAAGTGGCATCTGAACCTATCCTAGACATCCTCGAAGTCGACTCGGCCTTAATTGAGTAATTAGAATGGTGTATAAACATCAACTATGGCGAGACAAAGGCAGCAGGATGTCTTGCTGGCCTCGTATGCTGTGCCAGCGTGAGTACATGCCAGGGCTGGACTCGGTCACTGGGCAATTGGGCATATGCCCGGTAAGCCGGGCCTGGTGATGGGCCATTACGCACTCAGCCCAACTTAAATCTCACCTTCAATCAGCCGGTATTTTTTTTTTAAGTTGGGCGATTGCCCCGATGTCCAACTTAACGAATGAATTGTGGGCCAAACTGTCGTTGCTCGTTGGCCAAGTTCTACCAAGGTAGACGCCCACGATTGTACGATGGCTCAGAACTCTGAGCGATCTGAACGCGAGCTTTCCCAAAGAGCCCGCGTTTCCATGGCAGCACTGCCGGACTGACCTGACACCAACTGTGTAAAAGCAGAGCTCCGTTATGTGACGCTACATATACATACAAATGTGTTTTAGTCCTTAAACCTATTGGCCTATTTCCAGACCAAATTTATCAAGCAGGATTTGTTTAAGCAAGCAAACTCTGAACTTTAACAAATGCTGCCAGATAATATTGGTCCAGGATAATAAGCTGATGGACTAATAAATAGTTTTCTTTATGTGTACACACAGAACAGTGGTCTGCATATGAGGTATACTGTATGCTTTTGCCTATCATTACCGACAGCAACGCATAGCGAGTTTTTGGACACAATGTTGGCTTTGGAGCCGTGAGTTCCTATAATTTCTTTCAGTTGGGCTATACTTAGGATGCAACGTGATGTCGTCGGGTCAACATGAAAGTGGAAATTGTGCTCCAAGCTGTCACTTGGTAAGTGCAACTTCAGAAGCAAGGAAGTGTGTGTTTGTGGTAAAACAACATGGGAGGATACAAGTGAAGGCGGATGAGATGATTACAAAACATACATATTTGGACTCGAAATACTTTTAATATACACAGACTATCCATAATAAAAACAAGCCTGCGGCAGATGCCCTTAAAATCAAATGTGACTTTGTTAATCTTCTTCCCATTCCCCTTGCAATTGTGCCAAGATGACATGGCACACTTTCCGACATGACCTGCTACAATGAAATATCTGTGGTATGGCAGTGAAAATTACGTTTTGTCATATTCCAACCTAATTCCGCGTCCATGGCAAGCTCGACATATAAGTTGTCAGTCTTCTAGTGTGGTCATTCTCGACCGCGTTGGAACCGTGGGTGGCTGTCCATGGATCTTTGTAGCTCAAGGCGCGACTTTGGCTGGAGCACGCATACCACTCAAATGCCGGTGACAAGCGCGTCTCCTTTGAACGCTGATGGGCTGAACAAGCCCTCTGCGCCAGCCTGACCGGCAGCAACCTTTTCACCTTCTCACGTGCACGGTCGTCGACGTTCCGTTTTTGTGTCGTGCGAGGCGCATCTCGCGCCGTGTGCCGCGGCTCGTGCTTTGTTCTTGTGTTTGCTATTTGTTATTCGTGACTTTTTTTCTGTTTCAAAGTCGGCTAAATTGAAATTGCTGCTGGCAGCAATAAAAGTGTTTTGCAAGTCAAAAGTCGAGTGCTGGCCCCCGCGACCTAACCCTTGAGCCACCTGGCCAAAACAAACTCTCGTTTTTTTGTAACATTTTATATCGTTTCCCCCTCTTCTCCTCTGTGGAGGGCAATCAAGGGGAAGAGGGAACGGTGCAAGTTGGAGCTACCGTGGTGTAACGGTGATAGCGCTGAACTTGCAAATCAAAACTTGGCAGTTAGATTCCATCCACTCGTTATAAAAGCCAATAACCTTCGTCTCTTCAGTGATGATGTTCGCACGCTATTCCAGACACATTTTTAGGCCGAGGTGACCTTGTTGCAGTCAAAGCTAGTTTTAACCACCAAAGTGAACTGTGTTTGTGTGACGTTCACCAGTGCTGTTAAATTACACAGCAACTCAATAATTATTAAGCATGCATACATCATGTCGTTAGAATATTCAGTCTGTATAAGTGATTAATATATAGTTTTATCTTATTGGAGAAGAAAGTTGAAAAATATACAGTGCACTTTGGATGGTGTATGCTGCCTAAATAAGCTCATATATAACATTTTTCTCTAAAATAAAAACAACAAGTTAAGGAACAGTTTGGCGTATTATATTCTACCTTGTTCCAGGGTACACAGAGCCATATTTTATTGGCACAGCTCTGATTATTTTAAAGAAAAACAGGTGTTTGCAGCACTGCAACAAATTGGGTATTCCCTGTATTCGACAAATCCAATAATAAAGGTATAACAATCAAAAAGTATCATTGTAGAGCATATACATATTGCGGAGAATGCAGGTATATTGTTAATAACACCAACACTCGGTGGTGTGAATCATGGGCAGCTATGGAAGTGGCAAACAAAAACATCATTCACGATCCGACCGTGGAAGTACGGGATTCTCTCTTTCACGGCGACTATGGACCACGCTGAACCGCGCTCGAACACAACACGGCAGATGTGCATACAAGTTCCATAAAAGGAGAATCAAAGAATCGCCCAACTGCGACTCTGGAGAAGTCTAAACCATCGAGCACATCACCGATGAATGCTCCATCCATGCACATCCTGGCGGTATCGCTGAAATCCACACTGCGTCAACCCTACATCATTGGACTGGATGAGGAACCTTTGCATTCATTTATGACGATCATTAAGAAAAGATAAAAACTGTTGCTTTTCACAATGCCATATAAAAGAAGAAGAAGATATTCAATAACTAAATGTCACATAAAGGTATACTAAACATTGAGCAGTTTACCACCATTGATTTAAGCAAGCTTGGCTCTGCTGATTGGACACTGAAAGTTAAATCTGGGTAAGAGTTTGCTTGTATTTCTGCAATGCTGCTGAAAATATTAACTCCCATAAGGCTGTGCAGCCAATGTGACATGTAAAAACTACTTTATTTTTTTCATGTGAGACAAATATGGCAAGAGTGACTCTTGTCTGTTTATTTGTTTTTTTCAAAATAAATGTCTTATTCAGAGCTCATACGTCATACCATCCAAATATCCCTCTGGCTTCTCACTCTTACCCCCAACTGCCTCTAATTCCCTAAAGGGACATGGCTTGTGACCTGCACAGTTAGGGGTAGCAGACTCAGCCCTTGAAAAGGGGCCTGTTTGAATAGTCAATTGGGTTGAGAACAATACCACTGCCTGGGTTCAAGTTGCCAATTTAAAAGAGCCTGGAGGTTAGACAGATTTCCATTTGAGGGTAGCAGCCATGGGGCCCTTAGGGTGATGTGTGAGGGATTGAAGTGGAGATAAGGGCTGGTGAAATATATGTGGCTTTTCCCACCAACTCTGTTACACAGCCAAAAGTGTTGCCACTAAATGAGCAGTTGGCCAAGAAGCCATATTGAGGCCCTAATCAGGCTTTCCCTGGCTGCCTGTTGTTTTTAGGTAACTGATGCCACTGCATCTCCCTATTAATGATTTCCTTATAGATCTCAGATCTCCTCTGAAAAAGACATGTCCATGGAATGATGGAAATACCCAGTGGCGGAGCCAGTGGGGGGGGGGGGGGGGGTGGCATGTGCCCCCCCAAGGATCCGATCATAATCCCTAATCTCGATCAGATCATTGGGGTTTATTAGTAATACATCGGCATTTTGCGACCCCCACTGCCATTGTGCAGCATATTATTATGTGACAGGGACTCTATGAGATGATAGGACAATAGTCTGAGTCCATAATTGGTAATAAGTAACGGCAAAGCAGTTATAAGTGACTCACAGAATTGTGCGCAATCGAAAATACAGTACACGACTTCACTGAAGGCATTCACCTTCAGCGAGCGTGATGCCGATCACACACACGTCGAATAAAAAGCAAGGGACAAGTCCTTTCTAACTAACAACTCCTATCATTTTTCATTGGTGGAGGGGTTGCCCCCCCTACCTGAAAATCCTGGCTCCGCCACTGAGAAACACCTACATGTTTAACCATGGAAAGAAGATTATTACTTTTCGATTTAAAGCTTTCGTGACTGCAATGATTCATCTTCTTTGGTTCTTTCGGTAAAGTCACGTAGAATGAGAGGGCCGCTTGTGTTGTGGCCGAAACGTCGTGAGAATATTATTGTGTTATTTTATTTTATCAATTTATTATTTTATTCTCATTCTACGTGACTTTACCGAAAGAACCAAAGAAGAAGATTATTACTGGCATACCAAAAACACACGTGCGGGGTAATGTACTGAAATTCCTTATTGATGTTCTTTATTCTAACAAAACTAAATTGCATGGTTGCAGTGCATCTCTGTAATGCAGGTTCATTATCTGTAATACCACATAGCCATGCAGTGTCACTCATAGCTACGAGAGGCGCTGAAATATGGCAGTTAGAACACTGGAGTGGATGTGTCATTTAAGCTGTGAGCAAATTTTTCATGAATGAAGGTGTTGAGGCTGCTGGAATTTAAGGCAGATTGCATGTTTTTTTTTTTACGTGGACCACCTGCACATGTGAAGCCAGTATCAGGAAGTTGATAAAGTTATTCACGTTTGGAACAATAACGTTTGCTAATAAGCCTGGGAATAGCAGATCAAGAAGGGCAGTGACCCTCAGTGACGCACAGTGGAGGACAGAAATGTTAATTGTGTTTTGTGAATTACACTTTAGGTATGTCCTGAGCATGTTTCTGCGTGGATGCTACGAAAGTACTAACTTACGTCTCTTCATCAATTTGTTCAAATCTGTAAATAACCCATCACAATCGTAAAACGAATGCAGGCTGTAAACAAATAGATTTAACAACACAAACGGTGTGTAGGTAGCATATCCAACAGTTATCAGCCTTATCCAGACAACCAGCTGAAAATAACTGAACCTGAGGCTATTTTGTCAATTATAATGGCCGCCAACTAAGATAGTTTAATCTGTTTGCTTCCAGACAGTGTGTTGTGATGGATTTTCTCATCATTAACCGATTTTACGTTTGCCTTTCGACAAGTGCTATCTAATGGTGTCCACACAGTGTAAAGGTACTAGTCTCCTCCATGTTGGGGGTTTTCAGAGGCATATGGCAGGAGTGAACATTGATGACTTTTCTGTACCGATGAGTCCTAATTAGGATAAAACCGCTCTACAGTTGTGTCTTTGTATCACTGCTGCCGTTTTGTATGGCCACATGTTTTCTTCAAGTTGATGGTCTAAATTACAAAATGGCTACACATTCAGTTCGTTTGAGCTGGTGGTCTCCATAAGGCTGTGGACATTTGTACGTGCAATGCACACCTTTGGGTTATCAACTTGTATCCAGTATTTCATAAAGGTAGAATGGTTTGCATACTGGATTTGCAATCCAGCCAGTTAAATCTGCCAGTATGGTGCAGTGGATATGTTTTCATTTTGTTACCTCTCCCTGGATCTATCCAGCCAGCAGTATAAACGGGTTTACCACTGTTTATTGGCAGGTCGCATGTGGGTAGTCCCCCATTTTCCAAGATGTTTGGCCAACGTGGTAGAGTCGGGCAAAATGCCGCTGTCTGGAACAGTGGCGTGAGAATTGTGGGGCTACACCTTTATCGTCATTTCGTATTTTAACTCCAAGCTGCTTATTGAAATTGCAGCGTGACACTTTGGATTGCTGTGCAAACTCAACTTTTGAGATCCGTTTCTCGACCGACAACACAACCATTGATATACATTCGTAACTGTAATTGATATTTCTCCCCGTGCATGAAGAAGCATTTAGTATTCATTACTCTGCATCTGTTTGATTTGTCCTCAGTCCAACCCGTGCATTAGAGCCTGCCCTTATATAGTGCTTGCATATTTTGAGTGGCTTAAATTTTCAAGTCAAGACGGTCGTCTCTTAATTAACAGAGCACCACACTTCTGAACTCTTCACACGGCCACTTGAAGGGATTCAATCCTTTTAAAGCCACCAGAGGTGGCAAAATAAACATGCTTAAGAAAATAACATTGAGGCACAGGAATTACGGTGTGACACGTCTGGTATCTGAGTGCATGGGGTGACTAAATGAGTACCACTTTGCGGTCGGTCAACAGTGGTTGTCCTACGGAGAGACTAAGCCTCTGCCGTAGGAGTGTGGAATTTCCACCACTGCTAACACAGATGCACACAGCCCCCAAACTCGTTTGAAAATGGAGACACGTTCAGCTCTTTAAACTTTATACTCAATATATTCGACTTATGTACACTTTCGCTAAAGGTACATGTGCAGTTCTGCATTTGCTTGCTCACGCCACCGCTGATAGATGGGTCTCCACCAAAAGGAACCCCAGAGGGATAGTTGCATTACTCTTTCATGCAGGCCCAAAATCTTCGAAAGAGGTGGGATTACCCACATTTTACCCCACTACGCGCAACCGACTGATCAATAAACTCGGTGGATAGAGTGTGGGAGATTTAATAACATTGACAAATGTTTCAATTGCAATGCTGATCAATCGAATCAGTGACCTTGCAATTCCAGTGTGATAGCCATTATACAACGGGAGTGCCTACGAGTCAATCTCTCACTCACGGCACTGTTGAGTATTTTTTGTCGTACAGAGTATAGAACGGGCTCATTCTGATCAGAAAGAGCAAGAGACCTACGCTATTGATGATCAGTTGCACATGACCTCTGGCCTCTGATATAGGTAAAAACAAAAACAAATAAGACCTTTTTCAGCAGATAAATCTTACGAGGTTTATATTGATAGATGAAATGTCTCCCATTCCTCGAATGTTTTGAGTTGAAAGCTGCAATTTTTTTTGTAAAATCAACAAATATCCAAGCAACATATGGGGGGCAAATTAAGTCCTGAAGTGGTGTATGAAACCATGAAATTTCACCCGAATTTTCTCCGAATAATACACTTCAATGCCCCTTGCGTATGTTGAAGTTCTTTCACACCGTACATAGCCACCATGCTAATGGGAGGTGCCCCAATTCGAATGCAAATAAACAGCACTTTGAAGTGTTTTATTTTGATCATGCTTTCCAATAACAAATAAACACGAGGGCTTGCATGCTATTCACTTAGTTGTTACCATCTGGTTCACAAATAATCCAAAAATAAAAAGCATGAACATGTCATTGACAGCCAAAGGAAGCAAAACATCTGTACATCGCCCAAGCGCAGCAAACAATTTTTCCCTAGATGTTATGACATTCACAAGGCGATGAGTGGAAACGATTTTTTTTTATGCAGTACATTCAAAATCACAGGTGCCACATGATGTACGTGGCAATGCATGTACCAACTGCTACATTTAATACCATATTGTAAAGAAAATCACACAGTTGGTTGTGTTGTGCAGGGGCTGGCCTCTGCCACATTAACGATGAATATTCACCACAGCCTCGGGGCCGTGGTGAACATTCAAGCTCACTTGAACAAAGTGACTCTGACCCCCTCCTTTTGCAAAGTGAAGATGCAATCGATCCTTCGACGTATGGACGGGGTCATTGTGTTCTGTTGCAATTATATTCACACTTTTATTTTCAGTAACATATCACGGGATAAAGATGTCTCTCTTGAGCACTCACAGAACATTGAATGCACCATGTGTTGGAGAACAGTCGTGGATGATATGTTGACAGGACAAATTTGGAAGCCGCTTCTAAAGCTGTTATTTTTTCAAACCATACTTGGGGCAAACTTTTTTTTACGTGTCTTGCCATTGGTCCTTGCATGCCAATCACACCAATGTATTTCATCCTTAGATGTGGAATATGCCAAGTTAAGAGCAGAACAAAAAAATAAACTAAACTATTTTTATTTTACTGGGAAAGGCCCACTGAAATATATAGTTCTTTTTCAGAAGCGATCTGGCCACAAATTTTAGCTCAACGAAGTGGCTTACCATGTAAATACTCTAAATCAGTGGTTCTCAACCTTATTGGAGGTATTGAACCCTGCAAGCTCCATCAGTGCATTCTCCGAAACAAGTGCCACTCTCATACAATTTTCGCAAGAAAGTCTGTTCCTTTTCTTAGTTTTTATGTCTACCATCCTCGAAAAAGATTGCTCGCAAAGATACGTTGTAACAAACGGTGTGAGTATCTCAAGGGCTTTCTTCGCAATTAGAGGGTATGGTACGATTTGGTGACACCAAAACGTTGAGAGCGTTGTTGTTGTTCTGAAGAGTTGCTGTTGAGGCTGGCTCTGCTTAAGTTCAGTGATTTCCACGAGGTATTCATCGTTGACATCTGCTGTCGCAACACTAAACGTGAACGGCTGTCTCACCCATGCTGGATATGACTCTCTGGTGGGGAAGTATCCGTCGAGAGACTTTGCGAGCTCATCTAAGTGCATGGCAATTGCTTGCTTCAGCTCCCCAGGTACAGAAATGTCTCCAATTCCAGACACGTCTTCGATCTTACTTACACAGTCGTCCAGCAGGGGAAAGTTTGCGAAGTTATCATTCTCTGTTCATCGTTTCCATAAAGGTAGCTTTTTTTTAAAACACCTTCAAGTTTTCTTCCGCTTCGATGATGTTGACTCCACTGCCCTGCATCTGTCGATTGAGATGATTGAGAGCATCGAAAATATCGGCCATGTACGCCAAAATGAGAATGAACTCAAAATTTTCGAACAATCTGCGTGACAATATTGGTACTCTCGCAAAAACAGGGCTAATTTCACACGCATGGCAAAAACACGATTCAGCACCTTTCCCCGGGATAACCACCGAACGTCAGAATGTTACAGAAGTACCTCGAATTCAGAGCCCATTTCCTTACACAGCTCTTTGAAGATGCGGTGCTTCATAGCACTATTTCGCACGTAGTTCACACATTCAACTACAATTTTTAATACTCCTGCCAGTTTTGGAGGCAAGGTTTTTGTTGCCAACGCATGCCTGTGCAGAACACAGTGCGGAACAATGATGTGTGGTGCATCGGATTTCACCAGCGCTCCAAAACCAGAGTGTCGTCCCAGCATGGCTGGAGCTCCGTCCGAACAAACTGCAGAAACCATATTCCACGAAAGATCGTTGTCTCTGAAGAAGTCATCCACGAGTTTCTTCACATCAACTGCCTTGGTTGTTGTTGTAAGAGGCTTACAAAATAAAAAAAAAATCTTCCTTTATCACGTCGTCTTTCATATAGCGCACGAATACAACAAGCTGGCTTAGATTGGAAACGTCGGTGGTCTCGTCGAGTTGGAGGCTGAATCTTGCTGGGCTTGAAATCAGATCTGCAACTACTTGATGTCATCGCTCATGTCGTCTATTATGCTGCTGATAGTGTCATTTGAAAGAGGAATTTGGGATAACTTATCTTCAGCAGCTTTTCCCAGCATGATATTCGCCATCTTCAACGCAGCTGGTTTTACGAGTGTTTCACCAATGGTGTGTGGTTTGCCCTGCTTTGCGATCAGTACGATGCTGTGAGGATCGGTTTGTACAAAGCCGAGAACAGGCAGAGTAGCCTTTTCATCGAATCTGGCTCTCTTCACCTTGAATTCAGCGAGCGTTGTGTTCTTGTATTTCCCATCTCCATGCAGCTTGAGGAAGTGTTCCTTTAGTTTTGCCATAATTAGTATGAAGGGATTGAAAGATTAAAAGAAAATCACAAATGACATACAATCACAACAGCCACAAGTCGACTACTGAGCGCACCAAGTTCCTGATCACGCAACGTGGCGTCATCAGCTGCAGCCAATGATGGAGAAGCGGAGCGTGACGTCACGAATAATACAAGTGGGCTGAATTTATTTTGTGTAACACATTTTTACTAAGCAACTAAATATTTGCAATCTAACACGGCGAAGAAAAATTGTGTGTTGCCAATTTTTTGACGGCCGACAAAAACAGCCCGACATTGCTGGTGCGAACCGGGCTGCTACACTTTGTGTGTCTTGACCCCTGCCGAACCTCCGGAGAGTGACTCAACGAACCCTTGGGGTTCGATCGAACCCAGCTTAAGAGCCACTGCTCTAAATGCATGTTTTTATACAGTATGTGGAGGGAAAAACGGGAGAACCCGTAGAAAAATACACACGACCACCACAGGGAGAAAGAGCAAACGTGCCAACAACAAATATACAGCAGGCGTCAGGGTCGGGATTGAACACACGACACGTCCTGCATACCAGGCGAGGGAGTTAACATCACGCCACCGCAGTCATTGGTGATCGAGGCGGAGGCCATGGTCATCAGGCTGAGGCCATCAACTCGCTGGACTTGAGAACGTGGTTGAGTCAATGGTGAGTGGATGCCCACATTCCAACCCAGGATTTTAGCTGCGCAGGCTCAGCATTCCCATTCCTGAGCCACCCGACCAACCAACCACCTCCAACATCTCGGTTATATTCATTTCAACGTGTTTTTCTCATTCATTATGTTTAATAATGGTCATTAAAAAAAAAACCGATGCCTTTTATTTACCCTGGAATATCTCACCGAGAATCAAGAACAATTTTTTGGGTTGTCCTGTTGCATTGAAATGCTTGGCCAATTCCATGGATATTATTGAGTGGCGATGGCATACATCACAATTACGTATTTGATTATCCACCTACATCTTCATTAGGCCATTAGTGTAATTGTGGCGAGCAATTTTTCCCAAGCTAAGATAATTGTACTTACCATGCAAGCTGTACATGTGAGCATGATTGCAAAGAATGCATGAACATGTGTGTGTGTGTCTGTTGTGGGTGAATGTTGTGCATGTGCAAGAGCGAGCAAGTGTGGTGCAAGTGCACATGCGCCTTGATACGGAGAGGGCCAGATGAGGAACACATGAACACATATCTCTGCAGCACATGTGCAACTGTGTCTGTGTGCAAGCATGCGTGCACAAAAAAAACTCTAAAAAAAAAACCCAAAACCTCTATTATGGATAAGTGTTTCTGTATGTATGGCGTTTATTTAACGTACACATGTATGCGCATATTTTAAGTTTGCAATGCTCTATGCGTAATTACTAAATGACAGTCCGAACACAAAGCTACGGTTGCTGCTGATTATAATGATTATTCTTATTTAACAGAGTGCTGCTGTGGCGTAATGGTTTGCACGCTGGAGTTGCAAGCCGGCGGTTGCGGATTCCATTACATCTCTCGGCACGGCAGTCGCAACGATGGTCAAGCCTCTGACACCTGCCTGCCTCGGTCCCCCCTGCAGTGTTGATGGGCACGCCGCAGTTAGTTGATCGGCAGCTCGTGGTGGTGCAGTGGAGCAAAGTAAAAATGTGGGTACTCCCACTTCCTGCAAGATTTCAACCTCGCATTACAGCGGTTATGACTTAAACCTGTTGATAACGTCCTTCCGGTGATTGCTGGGTTTGTATCCGTCATCTCGGTTGAAATTGTGTTTGTGTCTGTATATATGGTTGGCTTCATGAACGAATCTTTGTTGATAGCCAATGGGCTTGCAAAGTACTTTCGTCTAAGAGAAATCAATTTCGCGTGAGCCAACCGCATGAAAACAATGATCAGCATGCGCTACCCACTGCTTGTCGAGACTTCCTCTAGCACACCATCTCTGTAGGATACTTTATCCACTGCTGGCCTAGACTACCTCTAGTAATCCATGCCTAGTGCATGCGTTATCCACTGCTGCCGTAGGCTCCATCTGTATAGGATGCTCTATCCACTGCTGGCCTAGACTACCACTAGTCCACCATGCCTACTGCATGCGCTATCCACTGCTGGCCTAGGCTTCATCTCTATAGCTTTTGCTCTATCATGGCCTAGACTCCATCTCTATAGGATGCTCTATCCACTGCTGGCCTGGACTCTTGTGCCCCGCCCACTCCGTTAAATGACACTTGGGCTACGCCCACTTTTAAACTTTTATAAACAGTTGCATTCGAGGCTTACCCCAATTTTCTCTTCGCCTGATGACGACCGCTCGTGTTGCGATCGAAACTTCGTAGGTTTTTTTGTTCATTTTATTTTTGATTAATCTGAACCTATCTACGTGACTTTACCGAAAGACTCATGAATATGAAGTCCTGCAGTCACGAAAGCTTTAAGTCAAGATTTATAGTTTTCCTTTTCAGGCAAACGCTTTAGAATTATATTTAAACAAAGAGCGTCTAAATAAAAAAACAATGGCAATAGCTGGATACACAATACGAGTGATGTTTTTCTTAACGAAATAAACGGTGCATCCTTTCCATTCCTTCCACGTGCTTGAATGGAGGGAATTAAATTGACCTAATGCTCAAATGTGAGATGCTTCTTGATCTTAGCGCTAAATATCAGTTTGTATATTTGAGTGTTACAAGGTGCACCGTGCAGGTAATTTAACAAAATGGCATAATCACGCGAGTGTGTTAGCCACGTTTAGAGTAATGCCCAAACAACTTGACCCTTCTGTCTTCGTTTGTACTTAGGCAACACTGCGTATTGGAACTGTGAGCCGCACACACACAAAAAACACAAAACCCTCAAAGGTCAAGGCACCTCATAATTAAAGCCAATGTGGCAAAATGTCTAACATAAACCATATTGCCACTTCGCTAACGAAATTACCTGTGGCAAGGTGAAATTACTGTTGTGTGTTTTTGTTTTCTTGTGATTGCTGGATTTGCGGGGTGGAATTTATCGTCCTATTTGCCCCAAATCTCAAGCGGAGTTAATGACGCAGTTGCGTTGCATGGCGGTGTCTGCTTTCATGAATGGGCCTTTAAAGAAAAAGAAACTCCCCCACCCCTGCCCCCGGTGCAGATGGCAGTTTACTGGTTTGCATCAGCAGCAAAATGGCACTAAAGGAAGCCTTGAAGCTTTGCTCCTGGGGCAAAACAATTACCTCAAGTATAGAGCAGATGCATCAATACTTGAAAGCTTGGCATTGCTGTGCCTGCAACCACTGAGGTGCATCGCATGCTTGGCGGTTGCACCGTTGAATGTGTTTGCCACACTTACCACAAAAATGCCCCTTATTTTCGTAAAATGTGTCTGCTGTCCACACACATATGCGATCTACGTAGCCTCTCAAACATTCAGACACTTCTCGTGCAGTGCTGTGTGTCCTGAAAACACTGGCCTAATTCGGGAGAGGGGTGCCCCAGTATTTATATATATTTTTTCACGCAAAAAATACCATTGTTTCCTTGAATATATCTTCATGCTGTCCAAATGTGATCAATTTACAACTTTTAATTGTTTTTTTCCAGTTCTCAACAATTTTTATTATCTATCTTTGCACACTGTTCAATCCGTGTTTCCGATAAGGCGCGCCAGTATTTTTCATTTAATGTTCAGATGTCCCTCACAAAATAATTCAGGACACAGTATATCCACTCACCTTATTTCGACATGTATTTGTTTTCGTCTATGTAGACATGTGCCATCGGAGGGGTATTTTGGATAGCGCTGGATATGGTTGCAAGCTGTGATGTGGATCTATAGCAGAGAGCATTGATTGGATTCCTTGCAACTTCCCTTAATCAAATGCTTTGAGCATCTGACAGTAATCACAACATCATAGAGCTCATATTCTTAGTTTTTTTCGGTAAATATATTTTATTATTTTGTTGTTTCCCTTCAACGTGACTTTACCGAAAAAAACTAAGAATATGAATGACTGCAGTCACGAAAGCTTTAAATCAAATCATAGAACTCAGTTGGCAATTACTAATTCCGGTTGTACTTTTGTGTAAAGTCTTAGTACAGTGACACCTCAAAACTGGATAATTTTGGAGGACCTGACAAATGGCATGTATTATGCAGTAAGACATGTTCGATCTGGGAACACTGACTGTAATTGCGCCATTGGTGATTGTGTAGGCTTTCAGTGCGACGTTACAAATGGGAAAATGCACAAAGTACCAACGTCATAATGGGTTTTGCTTTCTGAACTCAGTATGAACTGTGTTCATTGGGCATGCAACGTCAGTCCAGATTGGAATCGGATCTGATTCATATTTTTTGTGGATAAAAACGGTAATCAGATCCAGCGATCAAACCGACCATGCAAGCATTGGTATGTAATCCGAGTAAGATGGGCTGATTTGATAATGCATTGTTACCGTACACCCACACATATCATGGGATAGGCGATATTCCTTTGTAGAAGGAGATCAATAACCGCTTGGCATATCCAGGCCAACTCCCATGCTCATGCCTACAACACTCGGTTTTCCCAGGCAGTCACCAATCCACTGATGTATCCGCTGGTCATTTCAGCTCTGTGACAATTATCTAATTTGCATGTAAGCCTTCAGCACCAGGTGAGAATAATTAGTGGGAATATGCTCTTGAAAAACTGTGACATATCACACAGTACGAAGCTTAAAGTGCAAGCACATGTAATGCGTCTGTGTGGTCAGATTTATGCAGGAATCTTGATTATTGCATGTGCAAGGATATCTGTTTCAAATAAATTCACTGCTATATAGGGCCCAAAAGTTTTCACAATCAATATGTATACTTGCTGAACTTAGAACACTATTCTTATATTAAAAGGTTCACTTTCATTTTTATTTAAAGGTACAAGCCTACAGATTTTCGTTCCAAAATACATTTTAAGAAGTATAAATCTCTTCCTATTTCTTTCCATGACATTAAACAAAAACGTTAAAGCAAGTCTTTATTTTAGCGAAGCTATGCATTACATTTATTCCCTAGATGAGGTACTTTTTTTGTAAATGGAGCATTAATAACTGCAGTATTCACTGCACAACAGAGTAATGAGAGTTTAATGTATCTTATTTTAAGAAGGCTTATGCAAATTTAATGTGTTTTTGTATATATTCGAAATATGTTTTAATGTTTATTAATAATGCATTCCGCCGAAGCAGTGGTGCGACGGTTGGCAAAAGACGCTATGAACCCAGCAATATGAATTTGATTCCCAGCCACGACGAACATCAATGGCAAGTGAAATCCGAACCAGGCCTGTGGTATGCCTTCGCGGACTAGCATCAACCAGCATGGTGAAGTATGGTCAATCCTCAAAACGAATGCGGTGTAGGGTGGCCTTCATCTACCAGTGGATATAAAAGGCTTGTAAACTCTGTAAACATTATATATACACCCTTTGTTTTTACACTATTTATACATTTGTTTATTCTATTTATTTTCTCAGGGTTTTTATTGACAATAATTGTTAGAAATAGGATTTAGCCTATCTAATGTGATTATCGTAGATATAATAACAAAAAATTGTACAGCGTTGTGAGAGGCAATCGACATACCGTGATACAAAATGAATTGTCATGTTGCATTGAACATTCTAGAGCTGACGCAAAACTGCTACGGACCACGTGATCCCGAGAGACGGTGCCGCCAGGGTCACTGATCCTCACCATCGCGTCTTTTTTTTTTTTTACGCTCTGCAAGATCCCACAATCGCTACGCACGTTGACACCCCAAACTCCAAATGGTCCGTTCGTAAAGTCTCATCAACACCGACTGGATCTCCGCGCCTTGAACTTCTTTCGCACCGTACGGTTGGCTACATACGGTGCAAAAGAATTTCAACATGCATACTATTGTAGTGACATAGAATCGGTCACGTAGCAGCATAGCGCTGGCTGCTGGCGGGGAAGGGGATCTGCAGCTTACGGCAGCCCTGACAGCAGCAGGCCACGTGGTAGACCAGAGAGGGATCTAGGGTAAAGGTCACGGAAGGGGCACATCAGGAACCTGCGGGTAGGTTCCAGAAAGGGGGCGTGGCCGGGGGAGGAGCCAGGCCGCGCTGACAGTATAAGAGGGGCCCCTGTAGGGGACCTGGTGGCTGTCGTGTGGAGTGGGATCTCCGTCGTGCTGCCGGAGTCTTCGCCGTTCTTCCCGTCGTCTCTGTCTTCATCGTCTCAGCGTCGCCAGTCAGGCAGTCTACCGGCTGTCCTGACTGGGAACCGTAGTTCATTGAGTGGTGAGTTGTAAAGTGTTTACTGTCAGGCCGTGCTAATAAACAGAGTGCCTTCTACTCTTAGTGTCTCCGAGTCAGTCACTACACATACACTCGGTCTTTCCCTTTGTCGCCAACCTGGCTTTTTCTTTTTACAGAGACCACGGCACCTGGAGTGGATCGCTGCACATACCATACCTTGTTAATCCGGCCGTCCTCTAAGCTAGAAAGGTGGATTTGATCAGAGCTCATGTCATAATAGTGTGAGACAATCCCCACCTAGAATCCAGTAACTTAATAGCAGGGTTGGTGGACCATGTAAGGCAACCTCTTGCAAACAAAAAAAAAACTAAATGAGGTGCCTGCAGAAGTAATTCGGTTCCTAATGAAACCCCCAACACGTACAGCAACATGCCTGAGATCATGCCGAGGAACAAGCAAGAGACACAACCCTGAAAGGACAGCGAGGGAAGAGCTCTGATGGGAACATTGTGAAAACCTTGGAGCAGCAGATATTAACAAAAGTAGAAGTCAAAATCAAGCCAAAGCAGCATCTTCCTGCTCAAATGAGCATTGGTTGTTGCTCGCTCATCTCTGCTGGAGGCCCTAGGGTCAGTGCTGCAAATTTCACATTCCCATGGCAGGGACAGTCTGTTCAAAGTCCTGTACACAGCCATGGAGTGGCACAGTATTAATGTATCAAACCTATGAGTAAAATGTGACCCCAATAGTAACACTGTACAGTATAATTAAATGTTATGGAAAGTGACGATTAGGTATCAGGATTATTATTCTCGAGGGTTCTCTTTCAGATATTTGGCCAATTTAGTGTATATGATAAAACTGTTGTGTCAGAGGAAACCTATGCATCCAATGGGGAACACACTTCTCTGTTATGGATAACTATAATTAGAGGTCACAAAAGGGTAAAACAAATATATATATTTTCATCAATTTTATCCAAATTCTGTTATCACCGCTGTGTTACGAGGTGAGGAATCCAGTCAGAATGCTCACAGCAGTCCATTAGATAATGGTCTGTGGAAGGAGATAACACAGAACCGCTTCTGAAAATGCAAGTGAGCTCTTATCCACACTAACGAGGCTGCACCCTTGCCCGGCCCCCAAACGAGAACATTTCCATCCCATGCGTCAAACTCATAGTTTCACTTCTCAGAGCTGGAATTTAGCCAAATTCTAGAATAAACATTTTATTAAATGACCCTTTTACTTTTTGCTTTTCAAAAAAATAAATGTTCACAGGTTATATTTTTATTACTATACTCGTGCTATCTTCATCCTGAAATACAAAACTTTTTTTTTTCCACGCAAATATCTGTCACGGCAGCTGAAGCCATATCCCCGTCATCGTCTACCCTTCACCACTATTACACGATGCCCTTTTAGACTGTCAAACAGACGAATGCTTCGACTATATACCTTACTTCAGAATAAACTCGGCCTTAAAGCTTGACACGAATACATTGACTTTAGAATTTAATTATGAAAAAAATATGTGCATCTGTGCGTGCGCATGCATGGTATCATAAGAGGTAGGGGGGTTCTGTGGCGCAGTGGTTAGCGCACCAGCCCTATGAATCCGACCATCCAAGTTCAACCCCTGGCGCACATTTGAACCGGTCCTGGCACTCACGTAGTTCATCTCCGCCTCAAATAAGTGCCTGGTGCGGTGTGTAAACATCAGCACTGGGGAGACAGGTGACCGGGCGTAGTGTTGGCCACCCACCCCGTCGCGTGCCACGCCGGCTTTCACGGAACTTGCCCCAACAGTCTGTTGAAGGCTACGTGGGGGATCTTTGTCTTTTGTGCTACAATCCCTGTGACCTGGGTTCAATTCCTGGCCACGTGAATTTGTGTCCAGGTAAAATCAGACTCAAAATCGTGAACGGTAAATAAATAAATAACGACGATGTACTTTACAGCTCTTTGTTGTTCCACCACCGAATGAAGGCCGTGTCTGTCGTGAGTGTTGTTTAACCATATTTCACCAAGCTGTGTAAATATCTGTACTGGGAAGACAAAAGTGGCTGGCCGGCCATGATGTTTGGCCATACCAACCCCATCCCATGCTGCGCTGGCCTCAATAAGTGCTCAAAAACAGCGTTTGTCCTGAGGTCTATGAAAATAAATGGAGGTGTGTGTGTGTGCGCACGTTTGGGGAGCGGTCGTACAGTGGGTTATCGCCCTGCCCTACCATCCCTGCAAACAAAGTTACATTCACAAGATCAGTGACGAATATCTAAACCAGGCCTGGCCCTCATCTGGGTTGACTCAGCCTTAATAGAGTACATGGTGTGGTGTGTAAACATCATCACTGGAGAGATAAATAGAGCTGTGCATGGTGCTGGCCGCACCACCACCTCGTGCGTGGTGTTGGCTTCCATTCGGCGCTCGCTAAGACCACTTGGCTCCAACGCCCCGTTAAGGCTGCAGGTGAATATGTGGATCTGCTTTGATGTATGTGCGTGTCTTCTGCAATCATCAATGACCGGGCTGTGGCTATAAAATTCCTCTCTCGAGAAAATCTCGTGTTGTCTCGGGTTGAAAGCCTGGATTTTGAAACGCGGATCTCAGCAGTGCTGGCTCAGTGCTCTGACACGGGGTGCCACAATAAGCCTCCTGGAACACCCAGCAGCCACCTCTGGCTTTTCATATTTTCATAGCAGAAAAAAAAGGCGCCCAGTAAGTTTATTTTCAACTGTCTTTTTGATTAATGGAATAATAATACTGTTGAGACGCTTACCGCAGAGGCCAAGGTATGCCTTTCACGATTTTACAATTTGACTATTGTCCATTTCTGCAGCCCACCAAACCCACACTGCCCGCTTGATCCCATCCCCCGCATCCACATAGCTTCTCTTCATCTCTTCAAATAGCACAAAGGTTGTAGTCGCAAGGAGTCTGGCCCATCCAATGGATAAGCGAGGCTTATAGATAGAGTAATTGATGGATGATAAAAAAAAAATCACCCGCTAACTCACCGTGGCAACCCTTACCCGACACTTGCATCTCGTTTCCATTGAACAAAGATGGTCACTGCATCTCGCGCGCGTTCAGATGCACTTCTGCGGCCGTCTGGAATGCCCTTGCTTCCGATATTAAGAAGCCACTGGGAGCGATGCACTTTAAAATCCAGATTGAAGATTAATTTCTTTAAAACTGCTTTTTGTGTTTAGTTCGTTGTCCTTCCCCTCCCTCGCACCTCCGATTAACACGGTTGGCTACACACGGCGCGAAAGAAGTTCAACATACACACGTACAGTCACGTCTCATGTGGCCCTGTCTCTTTGCCCCATGCCCTCACTCCCATACAGCTCAGCTAAAGTGGACCAAACAATAAAGTGCAGTCGTCTCAAGCACATTTAGTTTCTCATTTGTTGTCTTCATTGTCCTTCCTGTATTGTGTTTTTTTTAACAGGATGGACTGAGACTAGGTACACTTTTGAGGCTATGTGACGCGTAAATGCTCGCAGGCAAGAGGTCACGGGACAGCTGCAGGGTGCACCACCTGTGCCAAACTTGCTGTGTTTTAGCCACTCTGCGTGGTCCTGGTGGCAGCTGCCGTCAAGTGTTCAGGAGCGGCTTTTTCGAGCTCTTTCCACAGAGGCAAACCTTGACACACCACACGTATAGCAACGGTGATTGCCAAGGCCACTCAAGTCCAAGTTCTCCTGTACCGCATCAGCCCATCTTTTCTCTTTTCCATGCCAGGGCCAATTAGCCCATTCAATCGAAGCCAAGCAGACGCTGCTTGAGCATGTGCTCGCTGTAAAAGTCGACGACGTGAACCAGCCACTGCTGTCTGGAAGAGCCCATGTATGGGACAATTTCAAGATATTTTAAGTATCTTTGAGCTCGAAAGTAACTTTGAGCCTGGTGTTGCAGGATAGTGCAAGCGTTATTGTAAGGGGAGAGAGGAGTGAGTTCATATATATGTTCTAATCATACAGGAAGTATAGCGTGACTGTGACCAAAAGTACCCAGAGCTTTGTATGGATTGACATGCAAGAGAGGTTCCATAGGAATTACTAAGCTGATTTTAAAAATAATAATTTCCCATAATACAGGTTTTTTGGGGTTAGATCGCATAAATATATAAATGTGTCGTTAAACCCGCCACCACCTGACACAGCCAATTAGTAATGTTTGTCACGTAAACAGAACGTGCCAATTCGTTACTAGTACAGCACACTGGTGTGTTGGAGAGCCGAGCCACAACATTTACAATTCTTGGTACGACGTTTCACCAGTAATTGACATGTTCTGTTTACGCGACAAACCTTACTAATCGGCTGTGTCGGGTGGAGGCGGGTTTCACGACACATTTATATGTTTACGCGATTTAACCCAAAACAAACGTGTGTTATGGATCACATTGGTCGCTAAAGCCTACCACGTGTTAAATTATGACGTTGAACAATTTCAGAGCTTGTAATGAGCACACGGTCAGAGGCATCGGGACTTTTCCATCAACTGCACGGCCACTCCTTGGAGAGTAGTTGGGGGGGGGGGAGGGGTGGGGTGGGGGGGTGAGAGGGGGAGGGTAGCGGGGCTTAGCTTTAGAGACTGTGGGGTTCAGCGCTGATGGTGAGCACCGACTTAGGGCCAACGCGTCCACACGATGGGGTCGTATGGCCAGAGGCATGCGTCGCCGCACTCCCTTTGTTTTCCCCAGCGCCGGGTATTAATCACGGAGCAGCGGGCACATTCGCACAGCTTAACTCATTTTCTTAATTTAATACCTTTCTGGTTGTTTATTTGGTTGAGCAAAAAAAAAAGCGTATCTTTTTACTCACATAAGTGCACATTCACTCCGGGGGGGAAAAGAAAAAAAACACAGTCATGCAGTGGTGAATATCAGCAATACATCTTCGACTGGAAGGAATTCAATTAATGCTGTTGTTGTTCAAAATTAATGAACACGTTTATTTAAAGCAAGGGTTCTTTAAAATCATTGTTTCTCAATGACATTTCCTGCAAAGAGGGAAAATTTTATCTATTGATTCTTACACGATGCATGCATTTATTATTAATTCATTATGCAAATAATATGCAAATTTCATGTCCCCACATTTAGACTAACAGATCCAGAAACACTGTACAACTGAGACAGAAATAATGAGAAACATTCCAAATGAGATGGTATAGCAATTGTATTCTTGAGTCCAATCACCACACTACATCGTGACAATTCATCAAACCACTGTTCTGGTCTTCTCATCAAGCTCGCCACCTGTTATCAATTCGTCATCGTTATTAGCCACGGTCAATATCCACTGCTGGATAAAGGCCTGCCCAAAGCTGTCCCCACCTCCCATGATCAAGCAATGTAACGTATTTGTAGTGACTGAATCGGAGACACCAAGAGTTGGAGGCACTCTGTTTTTTCACACGCACCAACGGGTTAACACTTCCAAATAATCCGTCTGTAGTCGACTACGGTTCCCAGTCAGGACAGCCGGTAGACTGCCTGACTGGCGACGCTGAGACGATGAAGACAGAGACGACGGGAAGAACGGCGAAGACTCCGGCAGCACGACGGAGATCCCACTCCACACGACAGCCCCCAGGTCCCCTACAGGGGCCCCTCTTATACTGTCAGCGCGGCCTGGCTCCTCCCCCGGCCACGCCCCCTTTCTGGAACCTACCCGCAGGTTCCTGATGTGCCCCTTCCGTGATCTTTACCCTAGATCCCTCTCTGGTCTACCACGTGGCCTGCTGCTGTCAGGGCTGCCGTAAGCCGCAGATCCCCTTCCCCGCCAGCAGCCAGCGCTATGCTGTTACATCGCTAATTCTATGTCACTGCATATGTATGCATTTACCTTTAACTTCTTTCGCGCCGTACATAGCCAACCACGTTGATCAGATGTGCGCAGGGAAGGACAGCAAACTAAACACTTAAAGCAGGGATGGATTCCTTGGCTGCTGCTCCGTCACTCTTATCAAACGTCGGTCATCATCCCTTTCATCGACGATGGCCTGCTCAAGCCCGCACGTACTCTCCTTCACTACTTCTAATTAGTGCACGTGCTCCATGTTCTGTGTCTCAGTGCAATTCCAAAACCGTGTATCCATCGTAACCCCCCCCCCCGCCCCCGCCCCCCTCGTGGAAATGATTGCATGGTAATCGAGCGTTGTCTCCACGCACGCCGTTCATTGCACTTCATCGGCTCTCGCTGCTCGCGATGGGCTGAGCTGACCCCGAACGAGGATTTGAAACCCGCCACCTTCCGATTGCGAGTCAGGCGCTTTAACCGCAGCAAGACCCGGCAGGCTACTTTGATCAATTGGGCTGATAAAAAGGAAATCCTACTCCTGTTGCAGAGTGATGTGACGTCCGCTCTGTGTAAACCTCTCGCACACTTAATAACTGTTGCGTGCACATAGAGGAGCACTATTTTTGGGCAAAAAAAATGTACTCTGGCTTTGCATGAATGTTTAACAAAATAACAGCATTAACGGCTTGATTACGGTGGCTGTTCTATTGGAATAACAGAGGCTATTTCTTTTCTCGTTTCCACGTGGTAAGGAAATATTTGGCAGCTAAAGAAATCCTGGGAGGCTTCCTTAATAATAAATAATACGTATTTGTGCTTGGGTCTAGAAAGTGAGATGTGTCATGCACGTAATTCCGAGTTTGCTCTCTCAATACTGTAGTTGTGCATCTTGCTTGTTATTCTTTTGGTCTGCATTCAACACTGCAACATTTGGCGATGATAGCCAACCATCAAAGACAAGACAAAGGCTCCAGAGTAATATATAATGTATATAAAAAGAACCTCGTAAAAAGTTCACGGGGACATTAAGTGAATGGAAAGTCTGATTATTCCCATGCAGATAGCTGAACCGCCAGCAGACTGTGCTACAGCCAGTGGCATGTGAACTGAATGGATGGATGCTTTCCATCGCATCCGATTGGGGACAGAGACCACCACTTTTCAGGGTTAGGCAGTTCAACTCGCAATAACAGCTGGCCTCAAAGTATGTGCATGTGTTTTTTTTATTCTTTTGCAGCCGATGGGTTTTGCGCATGCTCATCGTCATGTTTAGTGGCAGACATGTTTAGATAATAAACACGTTCATTTGATTCGTTATCTGTTCACGTGCCAGTTATTTCCTTGCGTTTCCATCAACGGTGTTTTTTTTTTATTCGGCTTAATCACCGAAAGGAAAACTAAGATATTTAAATCCTGGTAGAGGGTTGACTGATGACTACTATCAAAAACACGAGTACATGTTCTGTTACAACCCCCTTGTAGATGAACTGGCCTCTGCCACAGTAATATGGAATGTTCAACCCTGGCGCAACCCAACGGAGATAAACGTCACTCGATGTGTGTTTGAGTCGAAGACACGTTTTTAGATGCATTTACTCCCTTTGCGATTACATATACTTGGCATTTTAAGCAATGTATACAAATATGAATTGTATATATTTAGAGTTTGGGCCATAACTCCAGCACACAGTGACAGATCCTTGCAAAGCAATTAAAATATATTGACGAAATGATGGTCATGAATTGTATTTGTCTTTCCACCACCCTCTCCATGTCCCAGCATCTCACCCCACCTGTAACCCTGATGCAATGATTCGTTTTCTGGCTATCCAGACGTCGCCAGTTCAATCTTCCAGCGCAGCAGTTAGAGCAATGGTGCAAGTTTGTTTTATCTCCCACTCCCACCTCTGTCCATCCAGCATTATAAATGGATTCACCACAGTCAGTCACTTGACAATATGGATGTATATTGAACTTCTTTCCCACCGTACGAAGCCAGGAAAATGACAACACACTAAACAAAAAAGCAGTTATAAAGAAATTAGTTGTCAATATAGATTTAAAGTGCATTGCTCCAGTGGCTTGCTAATTTGGGAAGGAAAAGCTTTCCAGATGACCACAGAAGGGCATCCGAAAATGCACGATGCAGTGACCGTCTTTGTTGGCGTCTGGTGGGGTAAAGTATGGGGGCTACCATCGCTTCCGATACCTCTTGCCAGCATGGAATAGTAGGCCAACATAGTAGGCGCTTCTGTCAGCAGTGATGTGAGCAGGCACTTTCAGGGCTGCACCTTCACCTTTACTACCTTGCCTGCAGCAAATCCCAGACCTAGGATGGGCCTTATAGCTGATCGCCACTCCCTCTTTGCCTAAATTCCCCAACCCAAATACCATGCTAAATGAAGCATTAAAGACTATTCAGGCACGTTCCAACTGTGAAAAAAAAAGAAAAAAACAATGCCTTAAAAATAAATGTATGTAAAAGAAAGTAAACCTCGGAAAATAACCAAGACACATGCACAAAGTACTTACCTAGGGAGATTTCAAACAATGTTCATTCTTCACTCAATGTGCACATATGCTAAGCAAAATTAAAAATTTCAACATTTTACTTTTGCTTTTCTGCTCCATTTAGCGAGGTCTCCAGTCGATTACCTCCAGTCAACCACCACTTAATGGAAGGCTTCTCTGCTTCTGCCCCTGTTTATATTTGCCTCCCCATAGACCAGTCGTTCTTAACCTGGGGTGCACCCTGCACCCGCTGGGGGTGCGAGATGCCCTTTCTGGGGGTGCGAGGCATGGCCAGGTTTTTTTTTTTAGAAGGTAAATCATCGAAACACAAATTTAGCACGGGGCATGTAAGTGCAACTTACTTTGTTTCAACAAAGCCATGTATGTATTTATTAACATTCTAAAAAATGTTTAACAATTGAGAACCAAAGGGGTGCAAGGCTACAGTAATGGTTAAGAACCACTGCTGTCGATCATAGTCATCCACTCTGCAGAAACCCTGCCCTCATGTTCTTCTCTGTCTTTGGCTGTGTGGTATAATAATGCTAATTACGTTTTATATTGCGTCAATCATGCCAATTTCATCTCACAACGCTGTACAATAATTACATGCATACTCACATTCAGGGCCAAATCCTATCCATGTCAATTGTCAAGCATTATAAACTCTCAGAAAATATATAGGAATAAACAAATACACACATTGAACAAAAGGCATGAACTATTTTTTTCGGTATGGTTTGTTACGCTTGTTTGCCCAGGAAAGCCTTGCTGAGCCTGCAAGGTTTTTTTTTGCAGGAAGGGGCGATGATGTGCTCCGTAAATTCCAATTGGGTAACTTGAAATTGAGTAATCTACGATGGGGCTCTATTCACACCGTGTCACCTACCACCAAGTCCTCTCCATGCATTTCTCTATTAATTTGTAAAATAAGAAAACTCAAAACATTCGTCGGTGGCACTGCCTTGACGGACGCATTGAGTTTGAGTTTGTACTTCTGCACCACTGCCAAGGAAGCGGCTCCAAACGATTTGTTTACTGTTCGAAATATATATGGGCAAGTATTGAATCTTGATGCCCGACAGGCTGAACAGATGAAGTGTCTTCCCGCTGCTCACATGTGCAATGGAGCAGTATCCGAAATCCACTGGAAGCCCTGAACCAGTGGTGGAAATTCCACATTCCAATCTGAGAGTCCAGTCTCTGCATTAGGATTTCCACAATTGTACTACTTGCCCCCGAGCGATATTCGGTCTGCTGAGTCCCTTTCTTGCCCCTGCTTAATTTGGTTCTAGGTTTTGGGAGTGTGGAGGTATGCAATTTGTACCTGTGCTTAAAGCATGAGCTTCCATGCTTATATTAGGTTCTAGCATCGGGTGAGTTTTTACGTGCTGTCAACTCTGCGGAGCACCTTGCGACCTCTGGGTGAAACGCGCTTTGCAAGTGTAAATTAATGAGTATCATGCACCCGATTAGCGTCTCCCCCTTTAACGTCATTTCGCCAATACGTTGTCACATTATTGTGAATGCCGCGACCCGATTTGCATCGCCCCAAAACCCCACACTGACGTCGCTGACAGTCATCGTCCTTCCTCTTTCGTTATCCATCGCCTCTCAGCCTTCGCCTGCACCACCCACCCCGTAAATCGCTTCGATTGACGCGCTTCTCGAGATTCGTCGTCGCACCTTTCAGGAATGCACCTCCAATTAGCACGGTGGCCTACGTACGGTGCGAAAGAAGTTTGACATACATGCAGCGGCATCCCCAGCGTAAACCGGGGTATTGCTCTACGCACAAGATACCATGAGACACACTGCAACAATTAAAAAAAAACATATCGCGGCTAATGTATCGACCATTGAACGTCTCTTGAATATGAAGTGCACATTTTTCGAATGAAATCATGTTTAACAGTACCGTATATACATCGGTGACAGCCCTTCGGCAATCCATTGCTGGATTACGGCGTCCGCACACCTTCTCGGTCATGCTGGATGTTTGACCATACTTCCCCATGCTGGTCAATGCGGATTTGGCGAAGTCGAGGTGGGGGGGAGAGGCCAGAACGTGTTCAGATATTAAACGCTGCGGCCGCGGGCAATGTAATCAGGTCACCAGGTTCGTGTAGCACAGTGTGCTCACTAACTCACCGCTGTGCCAAGACTTCCCCTGTTTAATATAGAAATGAATTAAAGAGAAGGTCTTGTGGTGAGAACATCGACTCACTGCTACATTATTTTTACAGTGTCGGTTTAATTGGCCTGTATTTTTTCCAAAAAGCGGAGGAATGCTGGATGGCAAGGATCCCTCAAGGGTCACTTGAGTTAGAAGACGTAAAGCAGAACAGACCACACAGCTATAATCGGATCACACCTCAACAAACGGATTGAAACATTCCAAAGCGTATGCTCCGTACGTAATGGGACATGTTCATGGACGCTTATCCATAGGCTACCACGGTGAAAATGTCAGTAGTCACGATGATGGCTGCAGTGTTGGTAGAGTGCTTGACTCCCAATTGGAAGGTTGTAAATTCAAATTGGCTCATAATTCCTTTGGAGTAAAATAAACCCACCATCCTTATGGGGTCATTAAATATGTAAAACTTAGTGGGAAGCCATTAGTGGTGGTTTTATGAAGAGACTTAGCTCCACTAAGGGAATATGGAATTTTCCATGTTCAAAAAGATGTTTTAAGCTCTTCCATGTGTTTTTTTTTGGTTGTGCCATGTGTGACACAGTACCGTGAAAGATGCTTCGTGAGAAAGAAACGCCCAGCACATGGAGCAAAACGTCAGACATAGTGCTGAGCAACACGTGGTACAAGCCGAAAACACATCGGAGAGCTGCACAACCTACTCAACAGGTGGTTTCACCTTATTTGTATGCGTAGTCTCTTTATTAATTTTAAAATATGATATATACACATTTCCTTGTTTTTTAGCAATATAATCGGATTATAACATAATAAAAAGGCATTTGGGTGTAGTAAATAACTCGCAGCATGCGGACAAAACAGAGACACAGATCCCACATGTAGCCTTAGCAGATTGTCGTGGCAAGTGCGGTTAACGAGCACCTATGAAGGCCGGCACACAAGGCGGTGGGTGGCCAGTACCACGCCCGGCTGCCTTTGTCTCCTCCGTGCTAAAGTTTAAACACGCAGTGCCGGATGAAGCTAGTGCGGGGACTGTAGCATATGTTTTAAAGGGCCCCTGAATATTAAAAAAACACATACATATAAAAACACGAATTTTTAACTTGCATAGTAAAGCAATTGTACTCTTCATTTGCTATGCAGACAGATAATTCGACAAATCGCTAACCTTAAACACCCAGTCGTTCATGAAAGTTGAAGGCGGTATAGTGCTATGGTAATAGAGCAAGTGCAGATTCGCTTGAAAGTATTTAGCGCGGGGCCCTTGAAAGTGCGGGGCCCGTAGCTACTACTACATATGTAGTAGCTACTTTTGCTCCTAGGATCATCCGGCACTGTGCACACGGCACCGAGTCGTCCACTTGAGTCGAGTCTACAGCAGGCTCAGGGAATTCGCCACTGATGCTGGCCCTTGGCGGCTGCGCGAACGTTTATCACGCGAGGAGGTGGCTCTGCTCTTGAGCTATCGAATCCTCCTTTGGTCTTTCATTGTTCAGTAATCTCAGGTCGCGTTGCTTTCTGCCGTTCCCTACAAGGCGCACTTTGTAACACCGTTGCGTTTCGCTTGCACGCCGCTTAAATATCGTGGCTTTGTTCGAAAAAAAAACAACAACCCACACCCCACCGCCACCACCACTGAGGGCAGCCAGCTTAACAGTAAACTCCGGTTGTGAAATTTAAGTGGTAACTCATTGTGCAACAGCAAAACCCTGCAATTTGAATGCAATTACGGTGCGTTTTAGAATACAATGCTATAATTACATATTTTTTGCTGCTATAAAGAAGAGTTTAGTAGTCAAGATATTGACTGGCTAATGCTGAAATTGCACATGCATATTTTTTTTTAAAGCTAAGCGAAAGTAAAGGCTCAGCCATACAAACGCTCGCTCGTGGCCACTGCTGGCTGGCTCGTTCATCGGCACTGCAGCACAATAACTGACTGCGTTCGTTGTCAACATTCGATGAGTACAAACTTAAGGTGGTGCGAACTTGGGTTCAAAACTGGAGGCTCGAAACGAGTTGAGCGCGCGCACACATTGCGCAGAGCCACTCCGTGCAGCCATTAGTGTCGTTGGGGATCGTGCACAAATTCGAAGAGCAATAGCGCTCCAAATCTCCACCGGCAGTTTGTGCTCATTTCTCTGCTTGCACGAGGTGTCCTAAATCGAGCGAACACTTACAAAAAAAAGTCCGCTTTTGGAAAAGTATGGTTCCCTTTGAGAAATTACTTTAAAATGAAACAACAGCCGCACTCTGTAAGACAGCTGATAACCACGATCTCGTAAACGCTCATAAATTTCCCACGCCAACTTGATACACACTCGCACACGCAAAGACAAATATCACCCGTGTAGCCTTGAACAGGCTGTTGGGGCAAGTGCTGGGATTGGCAAATCACAATGGACAAGCACAATGAACTGCAGGCTGCCGCGGTGATGTGTGGAGGGCAGCAGAGGGCAGCGCGGCAAGGTCCGTCATTGTACTGTACTTTGTATGCTCCATGCTTCGCTTTCCATCTTCACCAAACCGTTCTCACCAGCGTGGTGTAGTGTGGTAAAAAAATAACTCCCATGATCCCCCCACGGCATGGCGAGGGCCTCATCCAGCAGTGGATTGATAAACAGAGATGTACGTATCTGTATAACGGGGCACTTGATGCCGTGGTTATTGTATTTAACTAACAACTGTTCCTCGCCATTGGAATGTGGAATTTCCACCATTATCTGAGAATTGCCATTTGAGATCAGCGCTGAGCCGTAGCACATTTAAAATATAAATATTGCGACTCAACACGAGCTCAGTACAAAGCACCGGTCGTAGTACGTGGGGGAACAGACAATCCGTGAGCGAAAACTCGCAATCGGCGTTCCAGGGCTTAAAGAAAGGAACAATTCGGGGCTCTCTGCCCCAACCAAGTGAGGACCGCGAGTGGGAACCTGAAGGCTTTCATATGGGGAGGGGAGGAATGGGGTGAATGTATAACACGTAGTTGGGGGCTTTCGTGACCAATATTACCCATAATAGTTTTTTTAAGTTAGATCGCGTCAATATAAATATGTCGTTCAACCCGTCACCACCCGACACAGCCAATAATTAAGGTTTGGCATGTAAACAAACATGTCCAATTTGTTACTATTCTAGATTTGAAGTTTTCGTGACTGGTTTTTTTTCAGTTTCATTTATTTGGTATGGCACTGGGAGCCATTCGGCTCTTGAATAGCGTGCAACCGCAACAAACAAAAAATAAACATGAACAAGAAAACATCTTAAAGTGACTATGTGACTGTGCAAACAGAAAATCCAGGAAAAAACAGCAAAATATTCCTGAAAAAGCACCGTACACCAACGCTGTGTGCAAAAATCCCAGTGGGATGTAAGTCAAACAACAACAACTACAAGACAACTAAGATTAAGGCCACCAGTCTCACTCCGTACTACAACAAACAAACATGGCCAAACCAAAAAAGTTTTCGACATCACCAAAATAAAGCCATAAAAGCAATGTAGCAGTGATCATAGGAACTGTGACCGAATTTTCACAATAAACGACATAAATAACATGTAACACCAACCCTAGACCATAGCTGGCTGCATGAGTCATTCCACAACAACAGGAGCATCAGTCGGAGTATCAAATTTTTCAATGCACCTTTAAGATCAGCACACTAAATCAAAATACAGATTATACTTTGCAGCAGTCATCCGGAGCGAAACATTTTATTTTATTTTAGGCCACTGAATACCAGTGGCAGCTAGGGGTGTACAACTCCTCTAGAGCAGTTTTGAGTGAAGATCTCATAGGTAGTGATTCAAGTTGCAGTTTATTGGCAATAGCATTCCAGACCCTGGGGGCATCAATAGCAAAGGCCCTTCCTCCAGTTTTTGTACGGCAATATGGAATGTGAAGCTGGTAAATGAGTGAAGACCTGAGGTCAAATTTGTTCTTTGAAACAGAGAGGAGATCCAGCAGGTAGTCTGCGGATTTTTTGTAAGTACATCGTTAATAAATAAAATCTGGTGCACAAGCCGTCGAACAATAAGAGATGTTAAGTTTGACCCAATGTAGAGATCACAGTGGTGAGTCCTATATGGGCAGTTCAATGCAAATCTTAAGGCCTAGTGATAGATGGAATCAAGCTTCTTCAGTACAGTACTTGGGGCTGATTTATACACGATGTGTATATCAAGTAGAGGCAGTATGGTAGCTTTTATCAATTCCAAACGGAACATAGGGGGGAAGCAGTGCTTGTGTCAATACAGAAAACCAATTTTAATTTTTGTCTTATTACCAATATAATCAATGTGATCTTCAAAATTCAGTTTTGAATCCAGGATGACCTCAATATACTTATAGATCTTGACTTGCTCTATTTGATAATTATTTAAGGAATGTAATTGGGGAAAAATAACTTCCTGCTTTAGTCCTGGTGAGAAGCATAGCACCTTGGTTTTGGAGGTATTCAGGACTAGTTTAAGAGCAACTAGCTGATGTTGTAGTTTGTTGAAGTCACCCTGGAGCTTAGCAGTCATGTCATCTGGAGAGCGGCCAGCAGTAATGAGTATCGTGTCATCTGCAAAAAGATTTATCCTGGAATGATCCAGGTCAGTGCCCAAGTCATTGACATATAGAGAGAGCAAGAGGGGGCCGAGGATGGAACCCTGTGGAACCTCTTTTGTTATCTTAACACTGTTTGACCTCCAACCATCTGTGAATACAGTTTGGGTGCGAGAAAATAGGTAATTTTTTAACCATTTTACTGCGTTTTTGGAAAAACCGAGGCAACTTAGTTTACTAAGCAGGGTGTTGTGATCTACTGTATCAAAAGCTTTGGACAGGTCAAGAAAAAGACAAGCACAGTACTGTTTATTATCAAGGCTACTGTAAATGTGATTCAGAGAGTCTAATGCAGCAGATGTGGTGCTGTATTTTTTTCTGGAACCCAGATTGTTTTAGATGTAGTAGATTGTTGGTGGACAGGAAACTCCAAATTTGGTAGTTCCATAATTTTTCAAACATTTTCATCAACGGGGACAAAATTGGGATAGGTCGGTAGTTATCTGGATGAAGTGGACGGACATAGGAATGTTGACGGACATAGGAATGTTTCCATTCTAGAGGAACTGATGCTTCTTTGATGGACAGGTTGAGAATATGGGCTAAAGGTTTGTATATTAGATGACAAACAGTTAGTAGAGCAAAGACGGGAACACTAGGACAGTTGGTAGCCAGATGGCTTGCAAATAACCTCTGTCTTGGAGAAGTCAATGTCATGTGAGCCTAAATTATAACAGTGATCTGCCACGGCCGAGGTGTTGGTCCTACCGTGTTTTAGGTCTGCTTTGTGTTCACGAATGCGGTCCGAGACATATCGTTTGGTTTCTCCAATGTAACTACTACCACAGAGGCAACTTAGTTTCTAGACGCCAGGGTACTGTATGTCCGGAATCACATCTTTTACAGACGGAACCAGATCACTGATTTTATGTAATGTGTTGAATCGGACCTGGATCTTGTGTTTATTCAAGATTTTGGAGATTTTTTTTGTGATCCCCGCAATGTAGGGTAAAGTGATGGTTTTGAAAGGCTCCTCAAGAGGGTCATTCTTCATGGTTGGAGTAATAGCTTTGCGGATTGTGTAGTCGGAATAACCATTAGCCTTAAGAGCTTGGTGTACGTGCTTGAGTTCACTGGCTATGTGTTCCTGGGCGGATATGCATTGGGCTCTATGGTGCAGAGTCTTGATGAGGGAATTCTTCTGACCAACACCACGGCCGTGGCAGATCACTGTTATAATTCAGTAGGTTCACATGACATTGACTTCTCCAAGACAGAGGTTATTTGCATCCCATCTGGCTACCATGAGAGATTCGTTCATGAGGCTATCCACATATACAAACACAGAGACAATTTTAACCGAGAAGATGGATTCAAGCTTAGCAATCATTGGAAGGATTTGATAAACCATTTCGGGTCTTAATTGATTGATCACGCTTAAGGTGGCTTTCAGACCGCATCCATTATTTTTCGTCTCCCCCCTCCTTTTTTCCGAACATAGATGGACTCATTCATCTGAACAAACTGTCAAATCGCTATCTGTGGTGCTAATGTTAAAAAACCGCCACTTTTTCAAAATGTCTTGTTGTGGTTTTCACACCTGATGATGATTGCTTGTGTTGCAGTCGAAACGTCGTGAGAATTGTATTGTTTTACATTTTTATTATTTTATTGTTTCCCTTCTACGTGACTTTACCGAAAGAACCAAGAATATGAATCCCTGCAGTCACGAAAGCTTTAAATAAAAATAGTAACGAATTGGCATGCTCTGTTTACTTGACAAACCTTTACTAATTGGCTGTTTCGGGTGGTGGTGGGTTTAACGACACATTTATATTTACGCGATCAAACCCCAAAAGACTCGATTATGAATGAGGGGAATGATAAGTACAATAATTGGGGTAGAGATTGGTCTGGGAAAGGGTGGTTCCAAAGCACATTAAATGCAAAATTTACTTCACTTTTTCTCTATATAAATTGAAGCAACACATTGCATTAAAGCTGTCTAATCGTTTACACGTGCCCAAGCTGTCTCTTTCACTCATTTTCCAATAAACCTAATAACACGTGTAAATAAATATGGCCTGGTTTTGGTTTCGTTGTATCACTCTGAAGAAATAGCATTGTGTATGAGTGTTCTGTAAAGTTTGTGTGCTTTGAGTCAAGGGAGGGAAATGAAAGACCACACACAGATGACGAGCCCCTTCCCAGAGCTCTTTGCTCCTCCGCCAATTCCCTGATAAGACATTCAGCCCCCCCCCCCACAACTAACCAACGTATGTGTTTGCTCACACACACAAACGCACACACTTTGTATCCATGGTTATCTTCAAGAGAGCAGCTGTCATATGTTTATTCAGAGTGAACCACACTGCACATGACACTTGAATGCTCTATTGTTCAGCGCCTTAAGTTGTCGAGCAATTATTTATTGAATGGTCCCTGCCACCTTCTTGGAAGTCAAAAGTCCCATTGCTCCATGGGGTCGACTGCTGGGATTCTCTCTCTCCAGGTGCTTCAGATCCACTAACCGCATATCTCGTACCACCACGTCCTCACATTTATCGCCCTTGGTCTCCATCTACCCCTGCACCGGTGGCATCGCCATAGCCTGTCTAATCTCTCCGTCTCTGTGAGTCGATGGGTCTATGTGTGAGTTTATAGCTCTCTATATGTGTCTCCAAGTTTACGTATGAGTCTACAGGTATACGTGTAAGTGTATAGCTCTCTGTGTGGGTGTATTGGTCTCGATTTGAGTTTTTTTCCCCCATACGTCCCTGTGTGAGACTATGGGTTTGTGTGAGTTTATGTCACTCTTCTCATCTTAATAGCCCTTCTAATTGCATCGTCTTTGTCTAGACCTGCTCAAATAATCTAAGTCTCGCCTTTATACATTCTCGATAACATTCAGTAACCCCTGCTAAGGATCTGAACTTCCTCCTACTTTCCGTTAGACAGATTCCCAACATCCATCTCCGTAGTCTCACTTCATTCATTTAGGCAAGGCGTTTTCTTCCGTCTTCCTTCGTGCTCGCATCTCTGCTCATCGCTGCACATCTCTGCAACATGTAACACTGCTTCCTGCCATAGGGAATGCACAATTTCCACTACTGGCAGCGCAATGCAACGAGGCATGAGCGCCAGCACACGGATGTGAGAGCATGCTTTACATATTGACCTTTAAGTATTATATAAAGCCACTCATTGATGGTGGTGTGAGCGCCCAAATGCCTCCTCTGAAATTTTACCAGATGTTGTACAATTATAGTCATAATAATTGTCAGTTCAGTCTGTGCAGCCCGAATGTCCTCTGGCAGAGCACTTGGCTCACTTGTGCGTAAAAAAAATCTGTGGGCAAAATGTACCCCACCCTGTGGGAAGTCAACGATTATCATCCTATTAAAATACCGCCCTACATTATGGGAATGTTACATTATTTCCACTTGCTCGGGGCCCACCAATTACGCTGAGCATGCCAACATTCGCCTCGGGTTTTAATGTAGGGGAGAACTCCTCTTATCAGGGACCCTATTACCTGTGACTCCTAGAAACCACAGGAGCTGTAGGGTCCGCAAAAAACTCGCATTATCCATGCCTCTATTCTTCCTATTATCCGTGATTAATCACGATATTTACCTGTGCAGAAGTAGAGTAATGTCCCAGATTACTCTGCGGATAATAGGATCTGTAATATATACCCTCCACATCATCACGGCACTCCTGTACATCAGTGGTGGATCCAAGGTGGGGCAATGGAGGCATTAGTCCCCACCCCCAATTCTTGAGACGCCAAAACTGATATATTTAATGGGTCATTGCTGGAGAAAAGACATTGCATGCGTATATTATATAAAAGTAGGGCCCGATTTAAAACGCTTGAAATTTCAGGCCTGCCCTCCCTTTTAGAAGATTCTATATCCACCTCTGATGCACATGTATGTAGCAAACTGACTCCAGTGGAGCATCTACAGTACATCATTGGACCTCCTTTGCCAGTACCAATTGATGACGTCATCTGGTCTAGCGCCAATTGAGACGGGGCTCTAAAGAAAGCTGTCTCTGGTGTGGACCAATCAGTTTCAAGGACAATGCATATATTATCAGAGTGTGTTTTTTGTTTGCATTTTGACTGCAAGTATTGTGGTTAATGCAGACATGAATCCTTGTAAATTATAGGTTTCAGTTTTGTTGCCAGAAGAAAAAGGGAAAAACCCTATTATTATTATGACTCCAGTGAGTTTATTTACTTTCACAGACATTAAATCAATTTACACTCGCTTAATTATATCTAGCTCCCTGAAGTATTGAAGAAACTCAAGACAAGGGTCTTTGAAGCCTGCTTTCGGTATCGGGGTGTGGGAGATGTTGGTAGGGAGTCCTCCAGTAACGTTGCTTGGCAGACGTGATTACATGAATCTAGAATATTCCCAGGAGCAGGGGTAGCGGGTGGGTAGGTACCACTGGTGCCTGGCAAGGTTTCTGGGAGTGAGACGGAGAGAATTTGGGAGAGAGATTGTGAAGAGGTGGTGACTGTGAAGATGTGCTGTAGAGTTAGGTGACGGGGAAATGAGAAGGTGTTCTTGGACAAATCTTGAGAAGCGTATACTTTTTTACATCACAAAGTTGTACAAAATGTATAAAGTTAATTTTAATATATAATGGATGTTTCTCTACTGCTGTGCACATTGTTTAAAATTGTCTGCCGAGGCTTGGAGCACTACTTATTGAAACTGAAAAATAAAGCAACTGAAGGGGAGCGTGTTGAGTAAAAAAAAATAGATATATTTTACAATGTCTTGAAAATTACATGTTTCCTAAGTGCCACTTTGTAGGAGCAAGCCGTTAGTGACCAATGAATGTTATTGCACCATTTTACAGCAGGCAATAGAGAATATGGCACCTTGCACGGCCCTTTCCTACGGCCAGGGGCACACTTTTTGCCTCATTCTAAAAACGCATTGACCAGCCAGATGTCTCAGCGGTAGAGGGAGCATTATACTTGTGCTTTGTTTTCATCAATTTTTACTCGCGTCAAAGCCAGATTGGTCTGTTCCCAAAACGGTATTAAACATAAATCAATAACAAAAACGAAATCAATCGGGATGGAACCACATTTATATAGACTGTGGAAAGTTAAGCCCGGTTGAAAAGTTGGCCTAATTTTTTTCCTCAGTGTTGTCAGATGAGGTTGTGACAGCACTCAGCTTAGAATCAGGAACTCACCAGAAGTCACAGTAAGTGGTTTACTTAGCCCATCATGTCAGTGGTGACAATAAAATGAGCATCCCTTTGTTGAGACGTTAAACAGTGATTAGCGCGTGAATAAGTTGTCTTCCTGCCATAGGCATGTGGAATTTCTGCCACTGGCACAGGACTGCCAATAGATACTTTGATATGTGTGTATAGACTGATCTCAATGACTGAATACCTCCCCTTGTATAAAACTTAGCAATCTCACGAATCAGGAACATGACAGAACGTTTACAGTCATCACAGGACCAGAACGTCACTCTGCGTTTGGCCATGAAAATGTGCGCAGATTTGAAACGTGTAAGTACATCTGATCAGCGAGCACAAACATCTCGAAGAGAAACGTTCTTTGTATCTACGAATGTATATAGGATTTGACGGGTTTTTTTTTACCTACTTGCATTCGTACCTCAAAGATCAGGTCAAATTCCAAAAGTACAGTAATATTATGTTGGGCTTGTAAGCCACCCAACCAATTCTCTCAAGTTTAAAGTTTCATCATTCAAGCACATCGAGAACATGGTAATAATTACTACCACTCACGCAATGCATGAGTACTTACTGCACTGCATAAGGTGCACTGCAAGCCTTTATGACGATAACACAATCGTACCTCTGTGATCAATGAACTAAACACCATTTCGCAGGAAATCAGCAGTCGTTTTCCTATGGAAATGCCGGCCCCCTCCATAGTAACGTTGATTTTTTTTCATCACTTTCACAGGACAGCGAACAGAAATGAGCAACGCTGCACACTTGTTTAGTATACAGACAATTTTATTTTTCGATTCAAAGCTTTCGTGACTGCAGGGATTCATCGTCTTGATACTTTCGGTAAAGTCACGTAGAATGGAAATAAAATAATAAAAATTAAACGTAATAAAATACAATTTTCACGACGTTTCGGCCACAACACAAGTAGCCTTCTTCAGGTGAAGGAACTGAACTGTCGGGACGACAGCGCTTCAATGAACACTGCTAAGCTTGGCAGCGTCAGACACTGTTACATTAATGGAGGGTGGGATTGAGAAACAGACTATTAGGACGATTGAATCATGACATTTCTTGTACATGTGCAGTGTCAACGATTCAGAGACAGAGTTTCTCAGGGGGCACTTTCTTTATGAACAACTTTCACGGTCTCGTCCGCAGACTCTCCACAGTAGCTCAGCCTAGCCTGTGCACAGCACTAGCCATCTGACTGAGACAGCCAACTACTCTCCTTCGTAGCGCAATGTCTAGCGAAGATGTTTAGCGACGACGGCGAAGAGACGACAGCAACGACGAGACGAGTCCACTCCCAGAACCGGCAGCCTCGAGCCCCCCGCTCTCGGCTCCTTTTATGCTCGCAGCAGCGGCCCTGGCTCCACCCTGACCGCGCCTCCCTTCTCGAACCCTCTAGCAGGTTCCAGAGGCCTCCAGACGGGGTCCTCCGTGACCCTTACCCGAGTTCCTCCCTCTGCCTACACCCCGTGCACAGCAGCGGCAACTGTATCCACCTTAGTTGCCGCTGCTGTCCACCAGCCGGCGCTATTACACTGCATCTGCAAAGGTGCAGACCGGCAATTGCTTGGACATACCATCACCGGCAGACGGGCCTCCACTAGAGGCAGCCCACAAGGGTCCCTTGTGAGGGTGTTCGGTCTACTCTTCCACAATGACCAGATGTCTTGGACGAGGTAGGAGTACATCACTCTATACCCTTACCACCTAGAGCGAACTCTAGAGGGATTTTTACTACTTTTCCACGTTGACCCAACGTGTTGTAAGAGGTGGGCGTACCCACACTTTACCCCACGCCAAGCACTGTGGTTTGTTACCATTCACACTGCTGGGTAGACAGAGGCAGAGGGGGGGGATTTAATAAACTTGCACAATTGTTTCAACTGCCGCTCTGGGAGATCGAACCAGCGACCTATGGATTGCAAGTAGAATACAGTGTACCAGTCATTATGCCAAGACAGCATCCTCATATATAGTATATATTTTATTTGATCCATGAACCTGTTTTAATATCCGTACGTTATAGTTACCCCGTGATTATGACTACAATAATGAGGGGGGGTGGGAATATTTTACGCAGATGGAAAACTTTCAAGTGTGCCCATGTTGGTTTTCTTTTTTCCCCAGTGTTTATTCATCTTCTGTGGGATTTATTTTTCAAAAACGGATATGCTTGAACTCAAATTGTACGAGGCCGCGTTTGGTTCCCAAGTCTGACTTGTCACATGCAGTTGCACACACTTCAAGGCTGAAGAGCCATTTCATGCCAAAATATCCGCATTGAGATATTTCTACGTGTCAATACTACAAGAGCGGGGGGGAAATGATATGATGATAATTTACACTCATTACAATAATTGTAAAAATTTTCAGTTGTTTCTTTTTTTGGGGCACAAAGGATGCAGTCAGTTTAACGTCATCGCAATTTTAAGAGGCAGAAAAGGAATGTTTAACATTTTGGGTGCACGTTTTTTCCCTAACTAAACAGGTACAACGGACTCAATATTTTCACTGCTACAATACTCGATTATATTATTACCTACTTTCTAAAAGGGAGGAGACGCTATTTAATGGCTTTCAGGCTGGGGTTTGGCTTTTGCTAAACATCATAGGCATTTAAAGATGTTGACTCTGGCCGTACAAGGTAAAACTTTTGAATATTGTGAGTATGAACGCAATGTTTCACATGGCCTTTCAACAAATTCAAATGGGCAAAAATTCCTGGCAGTCAGCAATGCTTCGGGTTTCAGCTGAATATGTTATTAGTACTTGATGACCATAACCCCCAGAGATGGGTCTACTTTATGTAAAATATTCGTAATGTGATATTGTTTTCCCTTCACCGATGTATAGCCACAATTACCTTCAATTAACTATTTCGATGTTAAAAAAGGTAAGTGGACCCCATTCGTGTAGAATTTGTTTTGACACGTTTGCACAATTCCGGCACTAACCGGAAATTCCCCAAAAGCCACTGTGCCAAGTTCATGTACACGTTTTCTTTGGTACAATTTTTCTCGTGGCATAGGTAGAGCTCCATTCTGTACGGAATCCCACAGCCATGAGCATGGGGAGCAGGGGGAACGGTGCAACCCTGCAAATTTTCATGCTGGTGGAAGAACCTCCATTCAAGGGTCTCCACGACAGGATATTCAAAGAGGGAGCTCTGGAGAGTCACTCTAGAGGCTATTTTGGCATACTCTTCTAGGATGGCCAGACATCTTGGAAGAAGTGTCAGTACTCACACGTTACCCCACCACACACGATCTGTCGATCGACTAACTGCCGTGGTGGTCAAAGGTGGGAGCATTTATAAAAAACCTGCACCAGGAGATTTAGGCGGAGAGACCGCTGGTTTTCAATTCCAGTGTGCTGACCATGACACCATGGCAGGGTCTCCCAAAGGGCGAGTCTTGCCAGGAATTGGGGTCATCAGTGCTGACATCATCATGCAGTTGAGACCGAGCCGAACAATCAGGGTTCTTCCATCGCGCACATGAACACACACACACACAGACAAGTAATGTACGTTTGTTTGGTAGTTCGTCTGTCGAGGTGCAGACCTTTAACACTTAGCTTAGCACTACTTTACAATAACTATCACGATCACGATGTGAATTGCAATTGTGTTGGTGATGATGCCTGGTACTCCATATTTACATTATTTCGCATAAAAAGTTAACATTGACATGAATTAGCCACATATATTTTACTTGTAAATGGTTATTTAATAGGTTTTTTTACGTATAAAAATACGAATATTTTTTTCTGCACTTCAGATGTGAGTGTTGTTGGAAATTACCTTGACAAGTTGTTTGCCTTGAGCCTGAAGTAGTGGCGGAATGGGCACGGTTGTTGTGCAGAAGATGCCGCATGTGAATTGCAAATTTCGGAGTCAGAATTTACGGGTAAACGGCGGTCGATCCACTGTCAGAATGATGTCCAAAATAGCGACCTGAATTGTGGCCCAATGTCCCCATGCTGAAACAAGCCAACAACAACTCTTATCTCTGTTGATGTTTCTGGGACGTTGGTGAGAATTCCCCATACCTAGGGCAGAGACCAGCCTGTTACACTTGAGTACAAACTATGTTGACTTCCCACCGCGTAGTTATTTTATCTACTTCAGAGATATAATGTTGTAAGCCTTGATTATATGTACAAGGGGATACACATGAATCGGAAATACTGAACACAATAACAAAAAAATGGCTAAATATCACAAGCAGGACCCTTCTGCAAATGAGTCTTGGTGCTCGATGAATCTTTACTGACCATTTAATTTAATGCGGTCCATTTTTATCAGAAAGCACTTGTTGATGCTGCGTTGGCGGTGGTGTACAAATCACAAAAACCGCAACACTTTTTTTATCAATAACACTGTGGCCTTAAAAGTAAAACATATAAAATAGGTGCTGCTGCGGGCAATGACGCTTCGTCATAGCACAGCAGAATGAAAAACGCTCAAAGTTAAAAACTATAATATTTTTGTATCTTATTATTAGAGTACTTTTTATTGGTTTTGTAACCATATTTTAGAAAATCATAGGTGGTCATGAAAGAGATAGACTTGGTTCTGCCACCATCATAATCAGCCGTGTTCAATCCACTGCTAGATGAAGGCCTCCCAAAGCCGTCGCTGCCGCCTATGAGATCACTATGTGAGAATCTGAGTTCTGTTCCTTGGCTACCACTCTATCGTTAATCTTGACCAATTTCAACATTGGCTCAACGCCACAAACACATATTGGAACCATTGCTCATTTGTGCATTGGGTGTTATTTATGATGTAGCATTGTTATTATTTGCTACTTAATTAACACAAATAAAAGACACGTCTTGTGGTGGCACCAAATGATAAATGAGCTTCAGAAAATGCCTTAATAAAGAATGAGCAATGATTTGCTACTTCTACGCACGAGTTTGTTTGGCCTATTTAGTTATTTATGGGTGTTGTTTTTGGGGAAAAGTCCACAGAGGTGCTTTCAGATCTTTTACATGCATATCCAGTGTCCATTGGGTAATGCTGGAGAGGCAGCCGAGTGAAGGGAATTGAAATGCACCAATGATATTATTTACCACATAGTGGAATGTCAAGCGAAGCAATTTGATTCATACCCATACCATGCAATAAAATGTTTATTCATACCACTTTTTAATGTAAACCATCCATAGCTGGATGACAAAGTCGTGAGAGAAAACAGTTTTCAATCAGAAGGTTGCGAGTTTGAAATCCCGGGCAGTGGTTGACTCAGTCCTTCATCCTTCTGGAATCAATATCATGAGTGTGTATACATTTCTGGGACCTCAACAAAGGTTCTCCTATGAATGTACATGCCCCCCCTCCCTCTGGCAAGCTAAAGTTTACACCACTGGCTTTAAGAGTAGACAAATGTCATAACTCTGTTGGCTTTTTAATAATTATATCCATGTCACATGGATATAATTATTTTAATCGGAAAAAAAAACTACTGTAATAAACAAAGGCCCTTGGTCAAATCTACTGCTGGATGAAGGCCAACACGTCCTGCGTCAGTGTTGAGGTTTGTCCTACCATATTTTACCATTCTGGCCATTGCAGATTTGTAAATGGAATCTTTGGGGGAGACTTCAGCCATGGCATTGCATGGGAATTTTCTTACAACAGCAATAATTTACAAATTTACAATCATCGCAAAAGGAACTATAGTAAACAAGAGCAGTGCTATTTTCTCGGTTCTTTCGGTAAAGTCACGTAGAAGGAAAACAATAAAACAAACTGTCAAATCGCTCTCCGTGGTGCTAACGTTAAAAATAACCGCCACTTTTTTCAAATTTTCTTGCTGTGGTTTTCACACCTGATAATGATTGCTTGTGTTGCCGTCGAAAAGTCGTGAGAATTTAATTGTTTTATATTTTTATTATTTCGTTGTTTCCCTTCTACGTGACTTTACCGAAAGAACCAATAATATGAATCCCTGCAGTCACGAAAGCTTTAAATCAAGAGCAGTGCTCTTCATTGCATTTATTCAAGTGTTGCTTTGCAGCCTTCCAATGTGTTCTTTGGGTTATACGGCGTCTCATTTGGCATGCTATGTCTGACGTTTTGCTCCACATACTGGGAGCCGCTCATGTCCTCGAGGGAGAAACGCTGCTTGATTTAGTTCATGAAGAAGACCCCAGCTCGCAGAGAGAAACTTCAGACACCAGAGCTACAAAAAACGACCACGCAATCCTACATAGTCGTAGAATGTTACCTTGCACACTCTATGGGTGCAATGACGTTGCCCTACAAGGTAGAAACAAATCATAGGCGACGTTTCAGGCAATGGCCCTTCCTCATAGTGCAGCGGCCATCTGACGGATGAGTCTCAACCTTTACCTCTGAGGTTGCCCTGGGGGAGATGTTGGTTTGATGCTGCCCTGTGGGGAACGGTCGCACAGCGGTTAAGCACGCTGTGCTACGAACCTGGTGACACGAGTTTGATTCCCACTCACAGCCAAAACCAGTCACGATAATCTGAACCGGTTTTGGGACTCTCCTAGGTAGACTCGGCCTTAAATGAGTACCTAGTGTGGTGTGTAAGCATCACTACTGGTGAGAAAAAGGCAGTTCGACGTGTGTGCTGGCCACCCCCTCGTGTGCCGTGCCGGCCTTCATAGGTGCTACCTAACAGCACTTGCCCCAACAATCTGTTAAAGGCTATACGGGGGATGATCTGCCATGATCTAATTTATATTCAACCAAATCATCATCGTCTTAACCATCACCCGACCATTACCACCTTATGTGCTCTTGTAGAGTGTGGTGTAATGTGTGTTCAGACGCGATTGGGCGATTGGCATATCTACATTGACATTGTAGTTGGTATTGTTGATGGCGAGTTGAGCACTCTCTGTAGAGCACAGTCTAGCCTAGACCAGGTCAGACCGTGAGAATGTTGCAATTTTGCCAAGTGTTGACTATGCAAAAAATGCAGGAAAATTATTTGTGGTTGTGGCAACATTTTTTTTATTAAAATTAGTCATCTCTTCAGCTGAGAAAAGTGTTTTGGATGCATTTATGTATTTTATCAGCTGCAGGAGTAGAAATGGGTGGGTATTGGAATTTAGCTGGAATAAAACTCGATTAATGTAGATGGAGGTACAGTGTAATACAATGTTATAAATACAACTTAAGCAGCAAATATGTGTACGAATTTGCCAAAACATTCACACGTGCATTTCTTCATACACACTCATGAAAAATGAAACGCACTTTTATTTGTGTTTCTTTTCGTTTGATGTACATAGAGCTAAACACAGGACCTCCCAGCACAGCAGTTGAAGCAATGGTGCAAGTTTCTTGAATCACCGCGCATCTGTCCAGCCAGCAGTAGAAATGGATGACACCAAAGTTTAGTTGATTAGCAGGTGGCAAGTGGTGGGGTAAAGAGTTATTAGAGGGACTCATCTAATTACGAACGAGTTACGTTCCAGAAGTCTGTTCGTAAGTTGATTTGTCCGTAGGTCCAACTTTTCTCCTGACGATTCCAGAAAATGTTGTACGGCGTGTACACTAAAGACGGGGAGATGGCTTGAAAAGCTGTATAACCTCCTGTAGATGTAGATGCCACTGGTTCTTCACGTTCTGCAGATGTAGGTGCCACCACCGCCATCTATTGCGCGGCGGTTAAACTTACGACTCTCAGCCCGAATGGGATAATAGCATTGACGTGCAATTAGACGAATAGTGGATCTGGTTATTCTTATTCTTTGGTTCTTTCACGTAGGTATAAAATAAAATAAATCACGACGTTTCGGGCGCAACACAAGCGTCCGTCATCAGGTGGGAAAGCCGTGGTCTGCTGCTGAGGCAGACTGTTTTAAAACGGTTTGAAATGGGTGTAGCTCAAGGGTCAAGGAGAAGTGGGCGGGGCTAGTTATGTTAATGTGAGAAATTAGCATGTGAATGTAAGATAGGAGGAGAGCGGCCTCCTCGACGAGGGCACGGAAGTGGCTATGTTAATGGTTATTCTTATTCTCGGAGGAGGCGTCGAGTGCGAGGGGAGTGACATTGCAAAGAACGCGCTGAGCACACAGAGCCAGCACGGATCGGATTGTTTTTGGCGATGCTGTAAATCCCAGAGAAGCTTCAAATTTGGACTCTGTAAGAGAACACGGAGGATGTGAAGTTTAAATGCACCGAGGGATCTGAAAATCCCAGTCCATTCTATTCATCTGTGGCTCGCCGGTATTTGTTTGGACTGCGTGTGTGTATGCGTGTGTGTGTATGTGTGTGTATGTGCATGCGAGTGTGGGGGGAGCGGTGGTGAAAGTGGTTCGTGCGCTGTGCTACGAAGCCGATCTTCCGAGATCGATTCCCGCTCACGTCCTGGTTCTCCCCTAGGTCGACTCAGCCTCAAATAAGTACCTGGTGCGATCTTTAAATATCGCCATTAGGGAGAAAAAGGTGGCTAACGTTATCCACCCACCCCCTCGTGTGCCCTTCCCACCTTCATAGGTGCTCACTAACTTGCCCCAAAAAGTCCTCCGTTAAGGCTATACGAAGGATGTTTGTCTTTGCATGCAGGTGTGTGCATGTTTTTGCGTATGAACAGGAGTTTGGTGATAAGTGCACTGCGGTCAATCATGACAATGCAAGCAACATGTCAGGAAAATAAAATTGACGACAGGCCCACCTGAAACAAAAAAAAACCTTCTGATAGAGTATGTGCCTTGCGCAGCGCATTCACTTAACTTAGTTGGTGTTAACACCTTAGACGGCAGTAGCCCAGAGGCTGACGAGTTTTTTTTTAACATGTTGCAGTCACTGTACACATTTTGCTCTTCATCCACACACAAATCTGGGAAAGTCTTTCGGAAAACAGATGTCAGACTGACATTGAAATCGCTGCCCAGTACTCGGTGGAGTGCTCGGGCAGAGTCAACCAAGGCACTGTGGAGAAATTACACACACTTTAGAGAGGCCTTCAGTGGTATTTGCAATGATGGTAATGAGAAAAGAGATACTCGAATTAAGGCCGCTTGACTATGCGCTAAATTGGACACCTTAGAGATGGTTTTCATGGCACATTTCTGAGACGTTATACTTGACCGGTTCCACGTTACAAGCATGCACCTACAGAAAAATGACTTTGACATCTCTGTAGCAGCACAGCTTTTGTCTTCGTTGAGGGATTTTGTGGCGGGACAGCGAGACCAGTTTGAGGCTTTTGAAAGGGCAGTCTTAAATGTGACAGGTGTCTCTGAGTCAAGTAAGCACGATCTTCAGAGAAAGGGGAAACGCAAAACATTTGCAGATGAGAGCTCAGAGCCAGGTGTGACACTTGAGGGGAGGGAGAAGTTCAAAATAGAAACATTATATGTGGTCATTGACAAGCTATTGACATGCCTTGAACATCGCTTGGACGCTTACAAGCGTTTGACCAGTTTATTTAGAGTTCCGTTTATGTCAGATCAGATCTATAACTGTGATGTCATAGTGGAAAAGGTAAATTCACTCTCCGCTGCATATCCATCAGACCTGGACATGAACTTTGGCAACGAACTCATCCAATTCAAGTCATTCATGTCTGACTCTGAGGGTGAGAAGTGCCCAACTAAATTGCCTGAGACGTTGCAAGCACTTCATCTGCAGTCAGTGTTCCCCAATGTTTTCCTGGCACTTCGGATTTTTCTAACTTTGCCAGTGATAAACTGTCAGGGTGAGCGGACATTTCCCCTTTTAGGCAGAATAAAAAAAATGAGCTACGTAGTAGCGCGTTGCCAAACCCGTCTCAGCTCATTGTCACGTGTGTCAATAGAGTCAGACGTTGTCAGACAGCGAGACTTTGACGATCTAGTGGATGATTTTGCGAAGAGGAAGGCAAGAAAGACACCAATATAGGAAAGGGGGGGGGGGGGCGGTCTCCAAAAGACACGTGACCAGAGGCCTCACGGGACCATGATCCGGTCCTGCAGCCACCTGAGTTCGATTCCCACTCAATCTGGTTCTGGGCCTCCCCTTGGTCGACTCAGCCTTAAGTGAGTCCCTGGTGCATTGTGTACACATCATCATTGTGGCCACAGCATCCCCCACATGCTGTGCTCACCTTTATTAGATGCTCGCGAATAAAACTTGCCCTCAGAGTCGATAAGGCTATGGGGGTATTTTGTCTTTGTATGAATATGTTCTTGAACTTACTTCAAATTACAGCCATATGAGGGCTATGCTAAAAGATACTTGAACTAGTCTCTGGCCTCCCTTTAGTCCAATCAGCCTCAAATTAGTAGCTCGTGCAATTCTAGATCGTGCAATGTCTAATGCATACACATTGGGGACATATGCCTGGTTCTACCACTACCTCTGAAGCCATAATGTGTGCTCGCTAATGGCACTTAACCTCATTAGTTTATATAGATCTTGTCTTTTGTGTATGTGTGTGTGTCCATGCTAAACCCGAATAACACACATGGCTAAAATGAGTACTGTATCTCTGTTTATGTGTATTTTATGTGCGTTGTATGTTAATGTGCAGTAGATTTATTGCGCAATTAAATACGCCTTACTTAAAAAAGCCACTGCTGGCTCAACACTTCATTTTTATGTTTTTAATGTACCACGATCCACGAAGAAATATCGTGAGATTCACCATCGCCAAAAATGAGTTTAAACTTAAAAAAAAAACGTTTCATTTGTACAAAAATTGCGAAATGGGAATATTCAAAAGTAATAACGAATGTTTTTATGCAGCTTTTTTTAAGTTGAACGATTCGTATTCCGTTGTTATTCCTTTCTCCACGTAATGACGTTATGCGATGGCATTCACTTGCTGTGCTGTGAAAGCACTTATTGCACGAAGGTTATGAGAATCAACCGCTTGGCAAGAGCATCCATTTAATGAATGTTAAATTCTGGCCGTATTGCCGCAGGGCACTGAACATGCGCTGCTGCGATGTAGCTGTGGTGCCACGGCCGCAGACCAACTCCGCAAGCGCCGCGACTCCCCCCTGCCCCTGCCCAACCCTGAACACACGCAGCACACACACACACACGTAGCGTCCCGGCGGGGGGATCGCCTGGCACAATGGGTTTTCATCCGAAGGGCCCCTAGGTGGGAAGTCCCGCGGTTTCCCGGTGCCAGGAGATTGCTCGACCCTCCTAGGACAAATCACACTGCGGCCCCCATAGATTAGCTTAAAATTGTATGGGCGCACAAAGGTTCACCGGGCCAGCCACAGTGAGTCACGCACGACATCCGGGAGAGGGTTGGGGTGAAATATTAAGCGAGCAGAGCAAACCATGAGTTCAGGGGATCCTAGCGCCACAGACCAAGTACACCACAGACCAAGTACACCACAGACCAAGTACACCACAGACCAAGTACACCACAGACCAAGTACACCACAGACCAAGTACACCACAGACCAAGTACACCACAGACCAAGTACACCACATACCAAGTACACCACAGACCAAGTACACCACAGACCAAGTACACCACAGACCAAGTACACCACAGACCAAGTACACCACAGACCAAGTACACCACAGACCAAGTACACCACAGACCAAGTACACCACAGACCAAGTACACCACAGACCAAGTACACACTAGCCAGGTGTGGACTCGCCAGCCGGACGCCCTTTCAGATTAAACAGGTTGAGTCAGGGATTAATGAGTACGGGCAGAGACAATGGGCCGAGAAATAATGTAACGTAACGCTCCATGTAAGGGCGGAGAAACGGTTGAAAACCACAGGTAAGCACGCATGATTGGTCGCGTGGTACAAACGCCATCCCGGCCCTTTGAAGTGAGGGGATTAGGCCCTGGGAAAAGAAGCTCCAAAAGCCGCGACGGCACAGGTAAGCAACGCACGATTGGCTGCGCGGAGCGACATCACCCTGGGCCGTTTGGAAATAAAAAGAGCTGCTTGCCTTTTGGCGTCCTCTGGCCTAACACCGTTTTGAGATGAGGCTCAAAAGAAATCTGTCTCTGGCGTGCACCAATCAGTTTCAAGGACAATGCAAATATAGATTTGTCCATGAAGCCATCCAGATGTACAAACATAGACACAACTTCAACCGAGAGGATTGTTTTAAATCGAGCAACTTTTGGAAAGATGTCATCAACCAAGTCAAACTTTAGCTGGCTTATAATTATAGAGCCATTTCCGTTTCTACCAGGATTGTACTCGCTCTCGTGCAGCACGTCATCACCCTCCCCCAGAACCCCCTGCAGCATAACAAAAGGCGGCTTAACTTAACCCCCCCTCCCCACTCACGTCCCTTCCTGGCTCCTCCCCCCCCTTAACCTGTATATAATCTCGTGTGTCCCAGAGCTGTTAACTTGATACAGCTAATTTTGCTGTGTCTGTTCCACCTGAAGACGGAAGCTTGTGTTGCCTCGAAACGTCGTGATTTAATTTAGTTGTTTTCATTTATTTTATTTTACCTACGTGACTTTACCGAAAAAAACAAAGAGAATGCAAATATTATCAGAGTAGGATTTTTGTTTGCATTCTGACCACAAGCATTGTGGTTAATGCGGACATGATTCCTTGTAAAATGTTTCAGTTTGGGGTTTTAACATCTTAACACCTGTTTTGTTGCCAGAAAAAAGGGGAAAACCCTATTATCATATACCATTTCATTAACACAAAATATATTCTTGTGCTCACAATATACACATGCGTGTAAGAGTCGATTTTTTTTTATTTGCATGCATTGTGCGTGCTGGGTTCTTTCGACCGTTGCTGTTACAAGGAGCTGATAAATTCACGAGAAAAAAGAACAATATTGACTTGAATCGCGACACCAATTCGCAACGGTCCATTGGATCATACGGTGGGCTGTCTTAGCTATCTTTAGATACGCGTCGTGCAATTGGGATAGACATCGTGAAAACACAATTAAAAACTGCTTCATTTAAAGGAGTAAAATGGACTGCTAAAGAGTTAGTGGTTATACAATAATGAGTCTGGGCGTGTGGTATGCTATGCTGAAAGGCCAAATCGCAATGAGACCCTTTCTGCGCGCGTTCCACGCTGGGGTGTAATGTGTTTGGATCGACAATACTGCGCCTTTCAAAGGCAGCCTCTGTGCTCTCTCTGGAACGGAACTCACGTGGGTGTCAGGCACGCCACGCCATGCCATACGTCGCCACACCACGCCACGCAAAGCCACGTCTCCTCCAGCAGGGACAGTTTGCTCGAAAGTTGCAGAGACGCTTCTGGATGGTTGGATGCCTTGAGAGTCTTATATCGGCCGTGTCAAGGCATTTCTTCATCGTACGGTTGATGTCGATGGAAAAAAAAATCAACAACTGCATTTTTACATCGAGGTGGTAGAGTCAAAATGAGATCACCTCGGGGGTTGTGGAGCATATCGCCGTGAATCCTCCTCCGTGTTTGTGAATTGGCCATCGAAATCGTCATGGGTGAACAGAATCGCACGCCGGATACGTTTCAAGTTTCCATTCGTGGATCGAGTATCCACATCTGCCATGGTGTGCACTGGGTCAAGGCAGCTGCGATCCTGTGTTTGGGTCTGAGTTCAGCTGCCTCTGATTAATAAACAAGGTTATCGTTTGTAGTTAGATTATGGTCTCCGCCTGAATACCACCAAGTAACTGCAGAATATAAATCAAGTCGAGACAAGTTGAGTCAAAGTACCTCTGTGTTTATCTTACCTCAGTTACCAGCAATTGGGCTGGTGGTGAAAATGCCACATTCCTTTGGCAGGGCCCAGTTCATTCACGTGGGCTTCTCACAAACTCAGTAGCTATTTTCTTGCCACCAGAGGAATTCCGAGCTGAGTTGAGCCCTGACATGGATGTGAACTCGGTTTGTTATGATTGTGAGTTGAGCAGAATGAATCCACATCATAAGCGGCCATAATCTCTTTACTTTACACGTATGTTGAACTTCATTTGCACCGCACCTAGTTAACTGTGCTCAACGGAGGTGCTACTGCTGGATGAAGGCATCCCCACGTCATTTAAAAAATAAATCTAACTTCACGTAGCATATTCTAGCTGCGAGAAGTGAATATTTTGAGTTGAAGATAAACATGTTTCATTTCAGTGTCACACAATGAACATATATGTTTTTTCGATTTAAAGCTTTCGTGACTGCAAGGATTCATCTTCTTTGGTTCTTTCGGTAAAGTCACGTAGAATGAGAATAAAATAATAAATTGATAAAATAAAAATAACACAATAATATTCTCACGACGTTTCGGCCACAACACAACCTGATGAAGGCCGCTTGTGTTGTGGCCGAAACGTCATGAGAATATTATTGTGTTATTTTATTTTATCAATTTATTATTTTATTCTCATTCTACGTGACTTTACCGAAAGAACCAAAGAAGATATATGTTTTTATATTCTTGGTTCTTTCGGTAAAGTCACGTAGAAGGGAAACAATAACATAATAAAAATATAAAACAAAATTCTCACGACGTTTCGACTGCAACACAAGCAATCATCATCACCTGATGATGATTGCTTGTGTTGCACCTGATGATGATTGCTTGTGTTGCACCTGATGATGATTGCTTGTGTTGCAGTCGAAACGTCGTGAGAATTTTATTGTTTTAATTTTTTATTATTTTATTGTTTCCCTTGTACGTGACTTTGCCGAAAGAACCAAGAATATGAATCCCTGCAGTCACGAAAGCTTTAAATCAAAATATATGTTTTTACTGAGCAAAACATCTAACCATTTAATAAAGTGTGAGGCTTACTCATAGTATTTTATTAATAGTTCCGTGATGTCCTCTTACTGAGCCATTCCTTGAAACCATGCAATAGTATCCTACCTAGATTCGAAGCTTTCGTGACTGCAGGAACTACTCTTTGGTTCTTTCCGTAAAGTCACATCGAAAGAAATTAATTTTTATAATAACATACCTCGTTTAAATTGCAACACAAGCAACCGTCATCAGGTACAAATGAATGAGAAAACAAACCTAGTAAACTTGGAAATATAATGCAATACAATACAGAGAGTCGGTCAACAAAACAGTCAACACCCCACCTGGTTGATTACGTTCTTCCAAAGATTTCTAAATTTGAAAGAGAAAGACAAAACATAGACACACAAGCAGAGAGAGACCCACACAGAGACAAAGAGAGAGACACACACAGAGACAAACAGAGAGAGAGAGACACACATAGGCACACAGAAAGATAACGTCTCTGTGTTGAGGCCTTAAATAGAGAGAGGGGGGGGGGGGGCAGAGGGGGGAGTTGTGTGGAATTCCTGCCCATAGCGGCCGGATGAGAGAATGGACTTATAAACAAGCACGGTATAAATCAAATTTAGTAAAATTAGGAAGTGTAGTGCAGTTAACGCATAGCCTGGTTGATTACGTTCTTCCAAAGATTGCTAAATCAGAAGTTAAGTGTGAAACAAACAAGCACGTGTTGACTGTGTGCTCACCGACTCGACACAGAGACGTTGTATTTCTGTGTGCCTATGTGTGTCTCTCTCTGTTTGTCTCTGTGTGAGTCTCTCTCTGCTTGTGTGTCTGTCTGTGTGTCTACGTTTTGTCTCTGTCTCAAATTTAGCAATCTTTGGAAGAACGTAATCGGCCAGGTGGGGTGTTGACTGTTGTGTTGGCCGACTCTCTGTGTTGTATTGCACTATATTTCCAAGTGTACTATGTTTGTTTTATCATTCATTTGTACCTGTCGATGGTTGCTTGTGTTGCAATCGAAACGTCGTGTTTTATTATTATTTAATTTCTTTCAACGTGACTTTACCGAAAGGACCAAAAAGCAGTATTATCCTGTTCAACGTGACACTTGCAAGAGCATCGTGTCTTCATGCGGTCACTTGATGCTGACAATAGCACAATTAGAATAGAATTAAAAGTAGAACAAGCAAGCAAAAATGCCTAAAACCTTCCCGCATACATTTTGATAAACTCTGAGCGGGAATTGCAAAGTCTGTTGAACTCATCGTGCCATATGCAATGCATCGTCAGATAGCTTGTAAGTATTCCAGCAAGTGCTGCGTGGTTTATTGCAAGATTAACGAGAAACTCTGCCATATGAAGTGAATCCCTGCTGTCAAGAGGTCCTCCGTACCCTTAATACTCTGATGAGCCCCCCTTTGCACGAAGGCTAGAATGTTCCTTTTGCCGGCCTCGGCTTTTTTTTTCTCTCAAAGCACCGCGGGCATATTTTTTTTGTCTATAAGTAAATGTTTGTGCTCATAAAGTCTTGATTCCCACCGTTTATATGCCGAAGACTTTGCGAGATCAGTGCAAGATACCGTGACGCGTGCTTTCCTGTAAAACATGAAGCATTTACAATCGGACTGCCGCTGGTATATATATATGTATGCACAATGTGCGTGTCTGTAAAATTGTACGTTGTTATTATGAATGCACTATACTCTTTGGTTCTATTCGGTAAAGTCACGTCGGGAAAAAAAAAATCACGACGTTTCGGCCACAACACAGATGAAGGCCGCTTGTGTTGTGGCCGAAACGTCGTGATTCTTTTTACGTGACTTTACCGAATAGAACCAAAGAGTATGGATCATTGCAGTCACGAAAGCTTCAAATCTAGAAATGAATGCACTGTTCACCCAAGAAAACCTCAAAGAGGGGCTCAAGACTCCTTTTCGGGAGGGTACTGCCAAGTTATTTTTTTTAAGTTGCAGGCAATGTTGCTATAGTGTACTCTCAACTGTAATCTGCAGGTAACGTTAGCATTGGTGTGTACGTATGTGCGATCAACTTCTTTCGCACCGTACATAGCGAATCGTGCTAAACGGAGGCGTGGGGGGAAGGACAACATACTGAACACAAACATTACATCATTTTCTTTGAGCTGTGGAGGAATCTGGAATCCAATACCCGGAGAGAACCCATGCAAGACAGCGGGAGAACATACAAACTCAACGCAGCAAGGTGCACAAGTCAGGACTTCAACTCATGTCCTTGTTGCTGTGAGGCACAAGTGTTACAACTTCCCAACGCTGCTGCCCCATGTGTTGAGGTGTAGAGGTCATTACAACCAATGCGGCTGATATCGACAAATCTCACCATCGCTTGCTTCTGCCACGTCACACAACCGTGGCAAAGCTGATACCGTTCCACCAAGGTCCGCCCTCACAGTATGCGAGTACCTGACTTGATGCCTTCACCTTGGTCACATAATACTGGGAACTAGGTACGTGTGCATGATTCTACCAAGGTTACTCCACTTAAATGACTCTGCTATTTGTGGTGAATAACTTTCGCCTCTCTTTAGACAACGGGCCCATCTGGCTCCTCGTTCTTCTGGATTTGTCAGCTGCTTTCTCCACCCCAACCCCTTTGAGCTTCTCCATAAGCAGCGCACTTCTCACTTGGTTCCGCTCTAAACAGTCAAAGGACGTCGTCTCTGTCTTCACACAATGACTGTTTTCATCTCAGAAGCCCCTTGTGCTATGGTATCGCAACAATGTTACACCCCCCCCAACCCCGGCTCCTCTCAATGTATCTCTTTCTGCTTGGGGAAGAAGAAAAAAAACACTCCAGTTTTAATCTCGTTCATTGCTCGATGGGCAATCACCTGCCTACATCTCACTCCGTTCCCTCTCACTCTGCTCCCCTCTGTGCGATCTCCACTTTCGCAAACCAATACTCTCTGTCTTTAGCCTTCAGTCAAACTTCACTTTAACTTCACTCAACGGGAAGTCACTCGTTCTTCTCCGTCCTCCCCCCGCCCAGCCATCGGTGCTGTTGACCCCTCGCCGCTTGCACAAGTCCAGGCCCGAGACCTCTTGAGATCAGCCTGTAACATGTAAAATGCATATCCTCACCGGTTTTCTGCAGAATTTTGGGATGTGCTCATGTTTAAGCAGTCCGTTCGATGTCTACAGTTGGGACAACGTTGCATAAGCCATGCAAGTAGTATTTGTTGTTCAGCAATTAAGAAAAAATATAATTTTAAGATGTACAATACGCTTACTTAAGGGATAAAGGTATAGTAATTATTAGGATTTTTTCGGACACCCTTTGTTGACTGCAGTCAGTTTGTGTCCCGGGGCAAGGTGGATTATATATTATATCGCAGGATCGTGATATGCGGCAGTGCCTTGGGAAGGCTTTCACCCAGCAGTGGATTGATCGTGGCTGACGGTGATGATGACAGTGATTGGTGACTGGGCTATTTTAATGACAGGTGACCACAGGGATTTGGAGCTAGGCTCTCGGTGCTCTGGCAAGGCATTATCCCCAAGCCCTCTGGCCAGCACGTTCAGAGAAGCAGCTCTCACAGAATGTTTTAGTGCCTGGGCGAAAGTGCAATCATGCCCATCGGGCAATTTATGACTCTCCAAACTGGTTACCAGGAATGCTCATAGTTCTTAGGCATGTTATTATATACACAATCTTTATGCTTGAATGTACATCTTTCGGAGGGTACTAAATTAGATGATATAATAATATATATTTTTTCTAATTAAAATTGAATAAGAGTACAGCATTACTGTGTGCTGATATTCGACCAAGTGCAAGAGCACTCAATGCACACGTGGGAGGTTGGGAATTTAAAGAGTGCAATAAATGCAATTTGCATTCATGTAGAATTTAAATGACTGTAGCTCTAAACTTTGTACAGAAACAGTCGGTGTCTTTGACTTTGTGGAGAGGGCAGTCAGTCATAGGCAGTGGAAAAAAGAGGGCAGTCTTGTGCCTTGCATTTGGACAGGGACAGGCATTGGTTATGGGTGTAGGTATGTATATGGGTGGTTTAAAGGTAGGTCAGTAGCTAGGTGAGTAAATATAGAATTTATTAGGTAAATATGAGGTTCAATTGACATAAAAAAAATCAGTAAAGGCAGGTAGCTAAGCTAGCTAGGTCTAGCTAGATTTAAAGGTAGATCAATACACTTTACCGAAAGTGCACTGTGATGCAATCAACTGCGTGACTTTCATTCCTACAAACTTCTTGGAAAGTGTTCCACCACTAAAACCACGACGGCCGCACCCAGGCATAAGTAGGCATCAAGTGGTCTGCAATAATGTGATTCCGATGACAGATTGTCGTGGAATTTCTTGAGGAACTACCGAGCTATCAGAGTGATGGGCATTCATGGAAGCAAAAAACAAACTCAAGCCTTGCCTTTTCAAAATGTGCATTGAAAAGGTGTTGTTTGAGATCTTACTTGGGTAATGCATTAAAGTGTTAGTGACAATTAATGTAGGTAGTTTTTTTTTTTTAAATGCGACCGTGTTCATGTTTTCTCTTTATCAGTTAACATCAATGTTACTACTCCTTCAGGTGCTATTTATGATTTCATCAGTTCAAATCCACACAATTCCGTTGGCAAATGCACGAGAATGTGACCCTTAAACTCGTCATCATGAATCATGGCCAATCCACTGCCAGACGAAGGCCTCTACAAGCTGCCAATGCTTCTCATGACCTCGCACTGTAATAATCCACCGGGCGCTCGCACACAGACGGATTTCATCGCTCCATCTCTCCCAGTGGACAGTCTCTCGGATGTGTTGCATTCCTTGGCTGCCACTCTATTATTATCATTATTCTTGACCATCATCCATCGTCCCTAATCTTTGTAAATAAGTACGAGGTGGCCTGGAGTTGCCAGTATGAAACTATTGGTTCATAAACTAATTTGAGTAGACCATTGAACATTTTGCCTTCAAAGGCATGCATTTTCTCAGGGTAGTCCGATTTCCTTCCACATACAAAATAACATCAATGAAAAGGCCAAACATCCTGATGACGATCTTACGAAAAAAAACCTCTTGAGACTAAGGGAGTATTTTCTTTATCAACAAATCAATATTGCCGGAACAAAAAAAATGTGCGCACATGTTTAGAACATTTTATTGTTGTTTTTTTTTATAATGGCTCGTGACTCTTGTGAACAATGTCGCAGGGTCTTTAATGTCGTCTTCGTCGTTATCATCATCATCAGCAGCATCATCATATAATCATCATCAATCAACCACGGTCAATCCACTGCTGGATGCAATGTCCCGTGACTACCACCACTGCCGACGTGCTCGTACCGGTCGTCTTTGTAGCGGAGCTGCGTGCCTCGACGGCTTTGGCAGCTGAAACAAAGTCTGGCACGTGAGTCTGAGTAGGGCGAATGGGTGCGCATTGTGGTGGGTGAGTGCACTTCGGTAATGCCCCGCAGAAGTCACCTGAGTTAAAATTGCTGACTCCCTGCAACACTGGCGCGGTGCCAAGCACGCAAACCGCTAGTCTGTCTGGGAGCCAAAAATGAAAAACTGCATAAGCGAACGTACAGTAATTTAAGAAGGGCATTATTAAATAAATAACGTGACGGAATATTGCGTACAATCGAGTGACATTAATACAGCCCCATGAGTCGAACGATGCTTGGCTACACAGAGGATTCGCCGTGGGTGAGATTACTTTACGGCAAAACGAGCTGACATTCGATTTAAAAAAAGTAAAGGCGCACCCCCAGCAATTACTTGCTCACACCACTGCTGCTGGAAGGGCCTTCCACAAGATTGTGCATGCACAACATCTCTCAGTTATTTTATCATTATGCAAAAGCAGCAGTTCCTGAAGAACTGCATTGTTGGTCATCTTGGCTTAAGCCGCAATCAATATACATTGAGCAAATGTCACCAACCATCAGGCAGAGGTGAGAAATAGACACCAGTAGAACCGGCTTCATTCTTCTTAGGATTCATGATTACAGTACAGTCACCAATTCCCACTACTGCCAAAGTCTGCATCTGAGAACCTCATGCATGAAAAGACCTCACCTCTCCACCATGGGGACCCACTATGCCGTCTATGGGGACCCAATGCAGGCTTGGGTATTGCCGCCATGGTGGCCAGCTGTTAACTAGCTCACCTGGTATACAGGAGGTGGTGACTTCGATCTCGACCCTGACGACTATTGTATATTTGAAGTTTGCATGTTCTCTCTCTTTCCCTTTGGTCGGGTGGATTTTTCTCTGGGTCCTCCGGTATTTCCCCCCCTACATTTAGAAACATGCGTTTTCGAGTATTTGGCTGCAAAAATATGTCCACATGATGATAAGCCACTTCGTTGAGCTATTATTTGTGGCCAGGTCGCTTCTGAAAAAGAGCTATGTAGCTCAGTGGAGCTTACCCTGGTAAAATAAAAATAGTAGTTAGTACCCTGAGTGAATGTAACCACTCCCGTCCACTGTTCCTGTTGCCTATTATGGGGGCCACTTTGAGTTGAATATATTGCAGGTGATGTTTTGACCATCGTCAGTAATTACTGCTCTCAGACTCTACACGTCCCTCCCCCTCACAACCACACAAACATTACGCAAGAGAATAACAGCGTAATGCCCTATGGGGTCAAATGGTAATCTGGAATTCTAGGGCAAAATTCCCACAAGGACAGGCAATGGTGGTGACCAACGTGACCCGAATTGAGGGGAACAAGGATCTGAAGAAAAGTGCCGCATATTTATAATGTCTTTGATGTGTGCGGTTGTTAGTGTTGCAAGGTGAATGTGCAGCCCTTGCAATTACTTGCGCAAGGCACTGGCAGATGAAGGGCATCCACTGGAGGGAGTTCAAAAAGAGCCCCTCTCGAGAGCTACGGCGGCTCGCCTTGCTACGCTGGACAGACATCTTCAAAGAGGTGGGGGCACCCACACTTTGCCACCACTACACACGACCTGCCATCAGCTCACTCTGGTGAATCCATTTATGTTGCTGAGTGGATGGAGGCGGGGGGAGGGGATTTAATCATCTTCTTGTCCATTATTTCAACGACTGCGTTGGTAGATCGAATTGAACTGGCAAGTGTGATAACCATTACACCACACGGCAGTGTGTGTGTGTATATACAAACATAGAATTGGTCCTAAGGGGCCGTCCAAAAATTACGTCACGCACCTGGGGGGGGGGGGGGGTCAGACATTTGTGACGATATGTTACGAGGGGGGGGGGAGGTTGAGAAATGTGACGTCACATCAAAATGCGCAACTTTAAATAAATATAAACAACACGTTCTACTTAATTAAATAGACTTTTTAATAAATGTTTTCTCCTACAACATCAGAGTGCAGCGCCACATTAAATACGCACAACAATGACAATAGTTTAAAGCGATTTGAAGCATGTTTTATATATTTTTTTGGGGGGGCAGAGCTTTGTGACGTCATATTTGAGGGGGGGGGGGTCTGACTTTTTGTGACGCTGTGTGACGAACGGGGGGGGGGGGTAATAAATCGTCCAAAATCGCGTGACGTCATTTATGGACGGCCTCTAATCAAAACTATACGATCCTGCAATGGGCAGTGGTTAGATGAAATGTAGTGCTGGCAAAATTGTTCCATTTGCGGGTTATTCCCCCCCCCCCCCCCCATCAATTTAACGCCCCACATGTGCTGCACTGGCACTTGAACGATCCCTGCACACGCCTTCCGGTGTGAATTGCGTAACGCCTTCGTTGGCGCACAGAGCCGCTGATAGCGCCTCGCACGTTCTGGCTGCCCTGCCAAGTAAGGTGCGCGCGAAGTGCGCTTCTCCAATCGTCGCAACGAGCAGTTCAATTTCCTAGAAAGGAAATCTGCCACTGGCATCCACTCGGGCGGATGCCAGTGGCAATATTTCGCGACCCTTTCATCGCAGCCGCTGCTCGGGCAAAAGGCCACCCTGGAGACTCTTCCCTTGAGCTGCTTTGGTGCATTGTGGTCAGACGTCGACGTCTAAAGTCTCCCTCTCTGCCACAAGAAGCACGACCCAATGCTCGTCTCCATGGGCGAGCCCCTGAGCCCGTGCCGGGATCGCCACGCGTCGAGGCGGTGCTCGTTACAGGCACCGCGTGAGCGATGGTGCGCTGAGTCAACGGCTGTCCAGGAGCTGGTGTCGTCGCTTGCCGCCCGCGATTCGAGCGTTGCAATGACAGCGCCACCCTGCTGCGTCAGTTCTCGTCAATGACAATCAAGCGACAACTTGGGCCATCGTCTTAAGAGCGACAAGACAACGAGCACCACTTTGTGGGAAGTCTGCGATGATTGTCACGTGGAGATATTGGTCTCTGCCACAGAAATGTGTTTATAATCATTTTCGCAGGATAACCGGAGAGAACTACTCAATTCCCGTTTGGGAATGCATATGCTGGCAATTTGATTGATACGATTGATCTACTTAAACTGGAGCGGGACCACTGGTCCACGATTTTGAGGGAGTAAACTTTTACATTACTCTCAATATGTAGAGGTGGCTGGGCCATCTCTTGAGGCTCATGCTATTTCCCATGATTCACTCACTGCTTTTACAGCTGTATGCAGTAATTCAAAAAAATCCACAGAGATGCACATACCAGATAGAACGCTTTATATGAGCACAAATAGCTATCACAGGGTTTCTTTTTTAACTTTTCCAAGAAACAAACCTCTCGATCTGATACCATATACTAATCAACTATAAAAAAACGTTGAGTTCAGGTATGAAAAAAGCCCAAGTAAACAAATCAGATGTGTACTACCACATCTTTAATCTCTTGAGAAGTAAAACATTGTTCACAGACAGCCTTTGTGTCAAATATGTGTGTGTGTGTGTTAATTGCCTGCATTTTCAGTCACACTCTCGTATCTCTATTGCCTATGCGAGAGAGAGGGAGAGAGAAAAGGGACATGACAGCTTCTGGGACAGAAGTTGTCGGCCTCAGACAGAGTACATGGGGGTAAAGTGGTCAAAAACCCAAACAGGGTCAGCCCTAGTCAAGACCAAAATACAATACCGGTGACAATTTTAATTGCATTTAACCCCACGAGGGATGCTACCGTTGTGCAATGGTTAACGCACTGGGCTTGGAAACCAAGGGGTTGCCGGTTCGATTTGATCTCCCAGTGCGGCAATTGAAACAATGGGAAAGTTCCTCAACCCCCCCCCCTGCCCACACCTCCCCACTCTGTCTACCCAGGAGTAGCATTTCAATAACCTATTCCCCAGGCACTGTTTCCTGCCAGAACCATTAATCACCATGCCCCTTGATGCTGAAGCTTGAAGTTGCTTACACCTTATTTTCATTTATATCAGTTGTTCAAATTGCTGCTTCAAACAAGCATGGGTGGGTGGCTTCATCTCCATTGCAGCCCTGAACCGGTGGTGGAAACTCTACATTTCCATGGTGGTCGTCAACCTCGCTATAGAACCTATAGAACGGCCGCCATTGGGCATTCCACAAATTAGTATAAATTTAATGAAAACAGTAACACTGTTTACCTGTATTCTTCTTAATTGTGTGTTGCGGTCGAACAACAACAGTAATTTTACATTGAGATGGTCGAGCCAGATAATTGCATCAGGTGTAGCGGAGTGATGTGTCGCTGTGATGATGCCTCCTTCGTATTTGTGAATCTGGCATTGACTTGCGAGATAATCCTTGGTCAGCAACCCAGGAGGAATGATTCGCTGAGTCGAGCTACAACCTTGGCTTTGGACTCAACCGTTCGGATTGCCAGCCAAGTACTCTAACCGCAGCAGCACAGGGCCAGGATAAGTCATAATCCCCTCTCATGAATCCAGGTAACAGGGGAAGCTGCCACATCCGGTGGACAAAGTTGTGTATTTGCAGTGAAGCAGCGTGTAATTTGGAAGACTTTTGGATGCATTGTCCTATAGAAAACTGAGTTTATAATTATTTAGTATTTTTATTATCGTGTATTTGGTGGTTTTGAAAAACTGGTTTGTTACCCTATTACGGTTATTTAGATGTTAAATTTAGTCTTTCTTCAAGCAGAGCATATGCAAGCTGTGTATGTCTAATTTCTGATCCATTCTGGACTCAGATTTAAAGACTGAACGGTTGGCTCTTTATCCAGTTTTCCATGCTTTAGTACTGCACTTTTTTCCTGCTGTGATTTATGGTCAGTGACTTTTAAAGTCCAGATCCGGAATGAAAAACCACCAATGGTGCATTTTTTTCATGTTAAATCCTTAACCCATGCGTGATATTTTTCTCAACTCTAAATTGTATTTCAATTGAGGTCTGGTTTTGTACAATAATGTATTGAAGTAAAATTGACTTCCTGCTCAAATTACCATTGAGGCAGTGATCGTTTTCCACTTACAGCCCTCAGCCATTGGTGGAAATTCCACATTACTACGGCAGGAGTCGAGTATCTCCATAAGAGTCCACTACTGTTGAACATTCGCATTTCAAACCACTATTTCCACCACTGTGCCGCCCAACCAGTTTCGTCTCTCCGTGTAATAAAATGTAGCATTAGTGGGACGTAAATGTTTTTTTTATTAACTTCATGCTGGTATTAGTGATATATATTAACTGGAAAATGTGTGCAACTCTGTACTGGTGCCATAATGCTCTCGTTTTTTTATTGCTGTACAGTAAATAAAATTGGTTAAAAGTTAAATCACATTTCAAAATGAAATATATGCAAAGTTAATTTACGTTCTCTTAAATGTTCCAACTTTATGTATCCTGCTCACATATTTTACAATGAAAAGCTTAGATACGTGTGTATACCGTATATCAAACAGACCTTTGTCCACGCTCTGCCAGGCATGGGGATTGTTTCACCATACTTCACCATGCTGGTCAGTGTTGGTTAGCAAAAGAGGGGCAGTGGGTGTGGGGAATGACCGGTTGATTATCACTCAACATGGTTGGTTGCAATGGTCGGGAATAATATTCAGGTGGCTAGGTCCATAATGCAGTACACTCACCGCTGAACCACTGCTTCTCTCTGTACAAACGTATAATTATATATCAAATCATCCGTCACATGTTTTGATGCCAAGAACTGGCAAATGTTATTTTCAATTTAGAATCGTGTGTAAAGTGTTCTATGTCTGGCCAGGTGGTGCACACACATTTAAATTGCAAAGTTGTGAGTTACATGCCAGTCCATCATCTACGGAAGGTCAATTCAACTCTCAAGAACCAAAATAATAATGGTGACCATCCAAAAGAGCGATTTGCATGCAGTACAAAAACAATGAAAATGTGATTTAGCTACACTCAGTTAACTTCCTGAGGAACCAATAAAATATGTTTATTAATATTCCATTATATAAAATCCGTCCAGCAGGGGTCCATGAAATAAATATGTACGCAAGGCATGGCAAGCTCTACGATATAGTTAGATTAAATGCAATTGTACCATTGAAGTCATCTGTGCAGTTTATAGTATACATTTGTGGCTACGAAGGACGCCAACTTGCTAAGGGCTTTTAACAGGGCCTCCAAGATCACATTATGTTTGTGGAATTTTGCCATGGCCCCATGGTTTGTGATTTTATAGAGGCAAGGCCCTCTGAGTTCAGGCTGGGCTGTGGAAATTTAACAGTCATCTGGACATAATTCTTAAAATACCTAGAAAAAAAACCCTTCAAGGTCCGTGGTGGTACAGAACCATTGCACAACTCACACAGCAACCATAGCATTCAAAAGCCCGTGTACGTTCACTGCTCGAACCGGCGTGAGCAGCACTCTCGAATGGTTTCGGGTTGTACCACGTGTTGTTCGGCATGAAGCCCAACGTTTGAGCTGCACATGTTGGGAGCTTCTTCAGGAACTGTCTATAGATGAAACACATCAGAGCGTTACACAGCATAACCGCCAACGCCTGGACAGTAGTAAGCAATGGAGTAGCGTGCATCTCTATTGATGGCCCTGAGTCTGGGGTAGGGGTGCCACGTTTCTTTAGCAGGGGCCATTCCACCCATAGAATGACCACTATTGACTTGCGACAAGGTGGTTCGTATTTTAGCAAACATGGACTGATGATAATGATGATGGGCTCCGGACCCTCAAATGGGATTTTAACTCGCACACTTCCAACTCCAAGTTGAATCCTCCAAGCAAAGTGCCGCGAGACGCGATCATAAAACTCAAAGTGCAGAGATGGAGCAATGAGTTCAGAGGGTGTGCGGGAGCTACGGTGATCGTTGTTGCATCGTCACACTGTTGCGAGGGATGGCGACGGGTCAGGGAGGCCTTCACCCAGCAGTGGACAGATCAAGGCTGATGCAAACAACAATGCAAATGGGCGGTCAGCATTGTTGGCTGGGAAAGGCGAGCGGTGGAGACCCACAGCATAGGCGTCCCGCAGTGAGGCTGATGAATGAGGTTTCTGCAAACGTTCCCCCCCCCCCGTCACTGATCCCACGCCTACCTCCCTCCTTCCCCCCAGTCCCCCCTCCCAACACACAACATTCTTATAGCAAAGGAGATGTGCGCAATTAACTCCAACAAACAGCCCTCATCTCTGCCGTGCAAAAAAAAAAACACCAGGGCATGTGCATCAAAACAAGGCACGCATTGTGGAGATAAATAAATTATTTATACGCAACCCATTAATCTTGCTGTCATAGCATGTGTATATGTTACAGTATATATATATTTGTATATATTAACCAATTGCCGAGCTCGCTCGATATTATGGGGTTTTTTTTCTCCAATACGTTTCATGGGTGGGATGCTAAGGTCTACGGACTATAAACTTGCCGGCTTAAAATCCGTAGAGCAAATTTTGCGTTCAGAAAAACGAAAGTGTGCTCCGAGTCATATTGACGAATGCGCGGGTGCACTGCCTGAGTTTCAGAGTGATTTCTGATTCCCTTGGTGTTACACCCACTGGTTTACGTTGGAGCGGTGGTCCAGTGCCGTAGCACGTGGCCAGGGGACGGTAACTTTTCAAAGGAGAAGAGACAGTTTTCGTTTGTTTTTTTAATCATTGACCAAAATAGTTCGAGAGCGGCATCGCACGCAGATATACGTGTACACACACACACACAGCAGCAGCAGCAGGTGATACAGCAGGTGAACACACACATTCTGACTTAAATAAACAAAATAGCTGAGGGAATAAACTGCGTCTATTTAAGTTGATTTCCCGACGGTTATTCCTTAGCAATACAGTTCGACCGTTGTACATTCTGTCGTCACCAAGACATCCCTGCCATATTTCATCAATTATCTTCACGTTACGTAACATTTTTTTTTTAAACCGAAGTGGGGGGTAAAAAAAAAATTCAACGATCCGCCCGCTCAGGGGGCAGACACAGAGACACGAGGTGGGGGGGGGGGTGGCAAAAAAGGAGAAGCCACGTGGCTCCCGAGGCCCAAGTTGCCGACTCCTGCACGTGGCTCTAACACCAGTGTCGAGGCTCTTCATCGTCTGCTCTGGTGCCGGGCCTCCGCACACGGTGCTGAAATTGATGACGTGTTAACCCTCCACCCCCCCTCCCTCTCCACACCCACCACCAAATGTGTAAGGAACAAAACACGATGTAGAAGAAGCAAGTGTCTGTTCGCATAACCCGGTTGGAAGATGTTATCGACTAACGAACTGACGAATGGAAAACTTTTTCATTGCGTGTGTACGTGCGTCTGTAAGTGTTTCGGTGTGTTTGGCAAATGCACCACCTTGTGCGCGGAGCACAAGGTGGTGCATTTGCCAATTGTTTTAGTCTGTTCACCCATAACATTTGGGTCTGTTCCTTTGACCTTCCAGCGAGCCTTCAATACTTCACGTGGTCTCAACGTGCACCTTGGCCTTGCACAAGCGCTTCTGTGACTTCACTGCCACCCTTTGTGTGTGTATTGGGGGGCAGCAGTGCAGTGATTCACGGCCTCAATAATGATCCCACAATTCTCGGCTCGATTCCTGCCCCGTAGTGAGTGGTATCTGAAAGTCTCCTCGGTTCACTCAGCCTTAATAAATGAGCACATGGTGTGATGTGTCAATACAGCATTGGGGAGACAAGGTCATCAGATATGGTGTGGGTCACTTTGTTAACGTTTGTTTTGTTGCAGACTGAATAGGTGTTTGCTCACAGCAATTATTCTTACTTCGAAATGGAGAATCGTTGTCTTTGTGTGGGTGTTCAAAGCACTTAATTGGGTATTTTATGTCATCAAGCAACGCCAACCCCTCAACTCCCCCCTATAAGTGATGCGGCAGTTGTGGAGAGAGTGGAGGAGTTCCCATACGTGGACAGTGTGCACTGCCATGTTCCGGTGTAGCCTCAGTGGAGTGGCATTATATTTTCATCGGCTGCATTGAGCTGCGCGGAAGCGACCTGATCTGTCGCTCCATACGAAGCTCCAGGTCTTCTCGGCCACAGTTATGCCCTCCCATCTCTACGGTTGCGAAACGTGGACCCCGCTGAAGGAATATCTGTGCTGGTTAGACACATTCAGGCTGGCCTGTCGACGACTCGTCTGGGGTATATTCCAGCTGGATTCTGTGAAAAGCCCAAAGATCTTTGAAAGATCTGGACACAGTCTCATCAGGGAGCTCCTTCGGCAGGCGATACTGCATTGGCTCGGTCAAGTAGGCCGCATGCCTAGCCACTGCATGCCCAAGCAGTTTATGTTTGGCCAGATAGAGGGGGCTAATCGGGCATGGGATGGGTTAGAGAAGAGATAGGCTGATGCGATATAGGAGGATGTGGAGATGAGTGGACTTACACATGATTCTAAAATTGATTATGTATTTGCCCAAACGTGTAAACAAAAGTGTAAGTGGAGAGTGTGAAGCTAGTGCCTGATATCGGCTAACAAACTGAGAAATTGACAAAATCGGCCTCTGTGGAGGTGACTCGTGAATAATGCTACTGGGTGGTTGGAGGCAGTCGCGGAGGGCAGAGGAGCGTCGCTCACAACAACGTGCGGGGCACCGGGGAGATAAAATAAAGTTGGCACAACAGAATGCACAGGTGGGGCATCTGTAAATAATCTCAATCAGTCAACCCATGCCACCTGGGTCTGTCCCGTGACCTCTTGTGATCGAACCTTTAACACTTCACGTTGCCTTAAAGTGCATGTAGCCTGGCACAAGCGCCGCGGTGACATTACAGTCACACACAGTGGTGAACGGCGGCTGTTTTTGCATGTTTGGTCCCATGAGTGTGTCATTTTGTTTCAAAAAATCTAAAATCTCGATTAATTTAAAAATATTTTTTTTACAAGCAGGGGTGTTTTTTGCATCTGTTTCAATTTTACTTGCAAGCGTGTATGATTTGTGACGCGCGGGGGATATGTATAGTCTTTACGAGTATCTCAGCATTAGCGTCTGGAAAATGTTGAAGGGTAGGGCATTGCACCAAATCCACATTTTCCCAACGAGCACACTCGTACATCACGACTCCTACTCTCCTTGAGTAATTGCACAGTTGAGATTACAATACGCGCAGCTCTTTGATACATTTCTAAAAGTGTACCGGCATTTGAAAGCAATGTATCCATGCCATGAGCTGTAATTACTGCACTTAAAGCAGTTGTAAAGTTTACACATTTTTATAAAATGAAAAAAGCAGATTTTATGTTTTTTGGCACCAGATTCATGCCACCATGAAAAACATTTTCCGATTGTTAGCGCGTTTTTTTTTCATCTCAGAAGTTCTTGAAGTGATGAATTATTTTAAATGAATCTTGCAGCTGCCCAGCTCATATAGCAAGTTTTTAAGTTGCGGCCTCATTTCGCGAAAAAAACCAGACGTAACTTTCACCCTTGGCTCGGGGCAAAATTAACACTGGCAATTTTAAGGTCTCCGACATTTTGAAAGTAACAAAAATGCTGTGTTTGTGTTTCTCAGCCATGTGCTTTTTGTTTATAATTCTTACACATTTCTAAGTTTGGTCTGTGTGGCCAGAGATCCGATTTTATCTGAAGCTGAGTTAAACGCGCAGAGAGTTTAAGGGAATGTTATAGCGGTGCTTGCCAAATGTCAGTTATTAGGTAATTGAGAGACTGGCAAACTGCATTGCATACGAGGCGTGTTACAGCAACTGTTTTGAATTTAGTGTCATGAATATTTTTTTTTAATTTGTTTTGTCTCGTTGAATAAAAAAAAAACCTCCATTCCATTTGCGCAGAGGTTTAAAATCACGGCTGGGTGGCGCTGTGGTCCACGCACCTGTCTCAAAATTCGAAGGCGGTAAGTTCGGATCCTGAGTTCAGATCCGGGTAGGAGTTTGTTCAGGCTACCCTTCGTCGTGTTGGCCAATGAAGTAAATTACAATTTGTAGGAGACTATCTCTGGTCATTCCACGGAAACAACAGCCCCGCCATGGTAAACGGAATTCCAAGCACCGGCTCGGGCTCACCGGAGAAGAGATATGTGCACTGCCACTTGCCATTGCAGGGAGATACTTTAATTACATTGTTTTTCTTTCAAAAAAACGGGTAACAGTCCACTCGTAAGCATTACATTAATAAAAAAATGTAATATCCAGACTATAATAGTCCACATTACCTTCGGTAAAGGTGCAGGCCTGCAATGTATGTAGGTTGAAACTTCTTTCGCACCGTATGTAGCCAACCGTGCGAATCGAAGGTGCAATATATTGCTCAGGCCACTCCTGGCAGAAGGACCCCCACTCGGAGCTCCAGAGAGCTCCCTCTTGTGAATAATGTTATCGCACTCTCCCACGCTGGGCCCAGACGTCTTGGAGGAGGTAGGAGCACCCACACTATACCCCATCGCACACGACCTGCCAGTCCACAAATTGCCGTACACCTCTTCAAAGACATCTGGTCAGCGTGGAAGAAAGTGTCAAGTATCATCTATAGCAGTCGTTCTCAACCGCGGGTACATGGACCCCTGGAGATTTCGTGGCAATGTCCCAGGGGGTACCTCAGGTGATTTATTAACGTGTGAAATTCTATACTGCATGAGCGTCATTGGTGAATAATCAGGCATGAATGTGCCACTATAAAATAACGACGATAATATTTAAATCCATGCAGTAATCTAGGATGAGGTGAGAGACCTCTTTAAACTCATTGATCGTGAACAATTTGGTTTCCGAGAGTAACCGGCGAGCACAAACAAATTCCGTCGTATCTGCAGAGCGCGCATTGGTTTATTGTTTTTCGCTTGCGGTTGAGTAGCCGTGTCGGGTGGTGGAGGGTTACGACATATTTATACTGACGCGATCTTACCCAAAAACCTTAATTGGCAATAATATTTGTCGCGACAGCCTACGTGTTAAACTGGTTAGGATAATTCTAGATTTGAAGCTTTCGTGACTGCAAGGATCCATACTCTTTGGTTCTATTCGGTAAAGTCACGTAGCTAAAAAATTAAAACAACAAAAATCACGACGTTTCGGCCACAACACAAGCGGCCTTCATCAGGTCGATGAGGGCTACATCAGGTCGATGTAGCCCTCAAAGGCATAGGGCAGATCCAAGCAGACGTTGCGAGAGCTGAAATAGCCACTATTCTCAAGAATGCTAAGAAACCCATTAGCAACATCAGCAAAAATGAACGCTCTGAACTCGCGAATTAAAAAAAAAATAGAAATGATATAGTCATCCTTTCAATGGTACACTATATGTATTCTAGTAGTGGTATTCCAAACTCCCAGGGTGGAGTATTATCATCTTGTACTAATTCCAAGCTTTGTCAGTGGTGCGTTTCATGCTAATTTCCTTTGTGAGGGCGTTTGCTGTTTGCCCCCTCACAGCTTAAAGGGAGGCGACCAGCGCTTGGCTTTCTTCACTCCAACGCTGTCCGCTGGACAGGTTGGTCCCTTCACCTGATGAAGGCCGCTTGTGTTGTGGCCGAAACGTCGTGATTTTTGTTGTTTTAATTTTTTTACCTACGTGACTTTACCGAATAGAACCAAAGAGTATGGTTAGGATAACTTACAAAATTGACAGTTGGCTAAAATATTAGAGTTCATTATTATTGCATTTATTTCTCAGAACCATGTTGGGTCAGGCAAGGGAGTTGCTCGGTTGAAACAAAATGCACTGCTCTCGAAAGGGGGCTTCTCTGCAGCTCCCTCCATTGGAGGCCCTTACCCTCGCAGTGACGTGAGCAACTCCATGGCTGAAAATGCAAAAAACCTTCTGTGTTTACGAGTTGCTCGTAGAAAACAGTGAGCAACGATACAAATAAAAACCGCACACCAGCGGCGGCGGGCGGGAGGGGGGGGGTCTGGCGATGATTTGCGGTAGTTCTTCTCAGAGGTGAGGTGTCGATGACTGGCTGCAATTGTAAATCGTTGCACTCCTTCGGTTTTTGCAACGCGTAAACCCACTTCACGGCTTTACATCTGCACGTTGAGTCACCCGTACCACCTTCGTCGTAACCGCTCGGTGCCAGCGTGCACGGCTAGCAACACTACATTTCCCTTTGCACGGTGCAAGCGCGCGTTTGTTCACGAGGCAAGCCGGCGACAATCTTCATATCACGGGCGCGGCTGCGCCACGCATGGCGGTGCAGTGGGAAAAAAAAAAAACTGGGGACCCGCGATGGCTTTTCAACCGTTCGAATCGTAGGGTGCCAACTTAAGTGCCACGGACGGTTAATAATTAACATCCTTTTAACGTCGCTACTTGAGGAGTAATCTATGACGATAAATCCCACCTCTTGATCAGTCCACTGGTGGATGAAGGCGTCCCCAAGTCGTTTCAGTCATTGGGGATTGTTGAACGCACTGCCCTATGAGAGATGCACACCCACTGACCTGAATTAGATTCTTGAACACGGCTAGCATCTGAAAGACCTGGGCTCCCCCCGTTCACCTCCAACTTCACTAACCTGCATTGGCCAGTGTGGTGATATATGGTCAAATAACCCTGATGACTTTCACGACATGGGAAGGCCTCCGTCCAGCAGTGAAATGGTAAAAGGGCTGTACATTAATATTTCATATAATTTATAATGAAAGTGTGTTTTCTGGATGATACAGAAACAGCAAATGCCAGACTCAGACTTGCTCATGCCCAGCTAGTTTTGTGAGATTATATTTGTATCCTCAGATCTTTCGATGGAGGAATATGAGATATTTATTCAGTGCCACCAGAAGCTATTGCGTGGCTAATCAATGGGGAAGATTTATAATCATTGCTATTCACACAGCCATATGCAAAGATAATAAGTTTAATCAGCGGGGCTGTAACACCCCGTTGCCTTTCCTTTGGGTATGAGAGAATGCCCTTCTTTGTGCCACCATCTCTTTGGAAGGATTTTTTTTCCAGACATAATAATAATTAATGTACTTTAATTTAGCTTATTTCGTGCTAATTGCATCCCATAAAGCTGCACAGCAATTAGATAAGGGCGAAATTATCTTTATAACAACTATCAAGCAAATGAAAACCCTCAGAAAATAAAAATGAACCTATGCATTGAAAGGCATTCATCCAGCAGTGGATTGACAAAGGGCCGTATAATACAATACATATTTAAAACGTAGAAATGTGCAATTGAAGTGTGCATTTATGTTAGTATCAATTGCTGTTTTATTTTAGAGAATTCTATATGTGAAGGCTTCAATGAGACAGAGAGAGAGAAGAGGGGTGGAGTGATTGCTTCCATGAGACCTGTATGCACCATACTTTATGTTTTATGAATTTATACTTAACCAGCAAACTGTTGAAAACACCAACGCACCTCTCAAGTGAATATTTATACTTTTAAAAACTAGGTACTGTATATAGTATTACATAGAAAACTATTCAATGTTTATATTATTATTGTTTTACTTTAGATTGGATGTTTATGAAAAAACGTTCGAATGACATCCGCTTATAGACCTGAATAAAGAAATGGCAGTATCATCAAGGTAAAAAAAAATTAAACCCAAATTTCTATGGTGCGAGCTCATCTTTGCACATGGCAACAACATGAATAGCTGCATATACAAGCTCTGTGCATTTATATATAAATAAACTTTACCTAGACCAGTTTGTTTTGCAAAAAATACAGATTATCTTAGTCTGTATCATATGGCACATTTGAAGCATTCATCATAAAGGCTAGCCCAGGGACAGTAAATCCATGCTGAGGAATGTTCAGCTTTTAATTTATGTGAATACTGCTAACAGACACTCCCAAGGCTCATAATGCAGGGTCAGGGAAGGTTCGAATACTTGTGCTACTTTTTGCATAAAAATTAAAGCTTATAAAATGTAAAATCCTACAATTTCACGCTCACTGCTACAATTACATACATGAAATAACAACACAAATAGGCTTAATGTTTCAAGCATTCAGGAATATAGCATGTTATATATTTTTTAAAAAGTTTCACCTCTGGAATTGCTCACGCGCACCACTGCTGACCGAGAGGCCTCCTCTGAAGCGAGTTGAAAAGCTTTATCTCTCTCTCTCCAAGGTGCTTTGGCCTCTCGTCCACGCTGGGCAAACGTCTTGGAAGAGGAAATAGATTCAGAAAAAAAACGATTATGTAACGATTAAAATCAAGTAAAATTGTCTTCCTGCATTATTAATAATAAACATTCAATTTCGATTTAAAGCTTTCGTGACTGCAAGGATTCATCTTCTTTGGTTCTTTCGGTAAAGTCACGTAGAATGAGAATAAAATAATAAATTGATAAAATAAAATAACACAATAATATTCTCACGACGTTTCGGCCACAACACAAGCGGCCTTCATCAGGTGAAGGGGACGAGACTGTCTGGAGGACAGCGCTGGAGTGAGAAAGCCACGCTGAGATCACGACCTTTAAGCTGTGTGAGAAGAAACAAAGCGCCTTGACAAAGGAATTAACATTCATTTAAAGCCTGTTTTTCATGACAGTCATGGTTAATAATGGTGAATGATTGTTTGGCAACTCATCGAGGTTTTTGGTCCTGAGCCAGTGTTGAAATATCCACGTTTCCCAGGCTGTGCCAATCGCTTATCATATTCGTATGTCAACTGCTTTCTGACTTCTCACAAAATGCTACCTCATCGCATCAACCCCCGGAGGGATGGTGGACTGTGTGGACGCCTCACCAGGGTTTGAACTCTCGCAATGCAATAACCCATTCGATTGTGAGCCGAGTGCTTTAGGCGCAGTGTTGCCAGCACAAGCAAATGAAGCTGGAGCACAAATCGTCCTCACCATCAAAACGCCACGGCAGTTGCTGGATTGTACGTGACTTACGATTTGCTTGTTTGATCTATTAATCTACGTGACTTACTCAGTACATTTTTCACCGTTCCCGACCCCAGCGCTGGGCAGGACACCCTGTGCATCATTCCTCCATCGCTCATCGGCTTCTTCCAGCTCCTTAAATCAGATGTTTAGGTCTGCATAGAATGGGGTGAGCGTGAAGCGGATATGCATTCATCCACCGCGTTCGGTAATGACGTGTGCATTGAACAAGTCACGGTACGTTGCGCGGATCTTAGGGATGGTGGCAACCAAAGTCTGGCTGGCGAAGAAATGTACAATGGCATCATAGCAGTGCCATCGTCCCTGCAGTGTTTATGCAATGTCTAGACTTCGATTTACATGTGCACATTTTTTTTTGGAACAGGAGGAGGAAAACATATGTGCGGAATTTATACTAACATTCGCAAGCGCTGCACTTGATGCCAGCATTTCGAGTCAAAGAGTCCAGAGTAGGACTTGGGAAAGTGTTACATTATCCTGGATGAGGAAAAAAAAATGTGTTTACTGAAAATGTAATTGTTTATATGTTGCATGTGAAATCCAACTTTTGGCATAAGTTTAGCGGGAAAGATTGTGAAGTAAGCTGTTTTTCATAATCTGTTTGGAAAATGTTTCCATTAATCAAGGAACGTCATTTTGCTTCATATATTTTTTTATGTTATCTAGCCATGACATTTTAAAGCTGTGGCACACACGTGTTGGACATTTAATGGGGAAAACCCACGGTTTTTCTGCACGAGCCTGCTATGTTTATAAAGCTAAACTCATTCACAATAGCTAGATCCACTGACTTGTTAATGATCAATTTCCTCTGAAAGATACTCAACCCCAAAATTTGGAGAGGTTTCATTTTCAAATTAATTGTCGAAGGCAATTTTCAAATTTAGAAAATTTGGACCATGGGCCGTTGGCAAACAATGGCGTTCTGTAGTAGATGATGTCATCGGATATTCAATGGCAATTGCTTGACAAATTTGATATTTTTTTGGAAATGGGTGGCTCTGCGTTGTAATGCCTCTGCTAAAGGATTGATCCATGGATACATCATGACACCACTCCAAAGACGGGCACTGCATCGCATGCTTTCAAATGCGCTTCTGCGGCCGTCTGGAACGATCTTCCTTCCGATATTTGGAAGCCACTGGAGCTGTGCACTTTTAAATATAGATTAAAACGAATTTCTTGAGAACCACGTTTTGTGTTTAGTTTGTTGTCCTTCCCCAAACACCTCCGATTAGTACGGTAGTTACGTACTGTGCAAAATACAGATGTTTACTACAACCACTAGGTTATATAACTATTACATTTAGTATTATCATGATCATGGGACGTTGTCGTAGTGTAATGGTTGACATATGGAACTTGCAATCAAGCGGTCATGAGTTCTATTCAACTGCTGTAGTTGAAACAATGGTGACGTTTATTACTGTCCTCCTTGCAGTATTAATGGGAATACCACAATTAGTCGGTTGGCAGCTTCTGTATCTTGGGGTAAAATGTTGGCCCTCCCCCTTTAAAGAGTGATCTAGCTAGCATGGAATTAGGAGGCCAAACACGCTCCAAATATGTTCTGTGGAGCTTTAGTGAAGACCCTTCCGTTACCAGTGGTGTGAAGCAATGGCAAGTTGCACTTTTACTTCTTACGTTACGTTGTTTTATTTTGCTTAAAATTATGAACATTTTAAATAAACACTGGAGATCAGAAACATTTTGTCCCATCCGCCTCTTGAATGCCCTCTACTACAAAGTGCTCTCACAGATGTTTATCATCTCGAATGCACAGACTGTTTATGGATATTGTTGGTTTGAAGCTTCTGGCTCTTTCATATGGAAATTCTTTCAATGACTTCCCAGCTGCTGGACAAGTTGACTAACAGGTCATACAGATGTTTTGTTTTTCACCGTGAACTACATATCATCCTCCCACTACCCACCACACACCATCTGTGGAAGCTCGCCAACGAAGCATGCAACAATAGCCAGATGCATCATGCAGGCTTGTTCCACACTGTTGTTAAGATCTTCGCGTTGTTGCACAGAATTATTTGACTTCGCGTTATACTTCGCTGACACGGCAAATGCGTTTTTTTTTTTAAAGATGATCTGTGTGTCTGTGTACTTTTTACAGCTGACACTATATGGCAGGAGTGAGCCGTATTGGCTGGGCATTGGAGATCATGCTTCTCAGAAATGTACTGCACTGTAGCTCTAGCAGATGACAGCTGTTTCTTCATGTTCACTCATCTATCACCAATGCAGTCTGGAATGTTTTAAAAAGATGCTTGGAAGTCCGCGTGGACACCAGGGCATTGCGATATTGTTTTTGCACGGTACGATATGTAACATTTGAAGAAACAACAATCATCGCGATATCGATTTCCCGTAACTTTGCAAATGTATAATTAATTTTAAATTCGTTACGCATGCTTCACTCAACATACGTCTGCCATTAGTCGTTCCGATCATTACAACCTATGAAGATTATAATGCACATGCTGTCAGCTACACAGGAATACATTAATTCATATCATGAATGATGGTAACATATCATTGATATCCTTTCCATTACTTAGAGCAAAACAACTTTCGCAAAGCACTAATTTTATGGATAACAGCTATTCATGTATAACTTTATTTTTTCTCAGGTTCTTTTTTACGTATTTTAAATAATTTGGTTACTATGATGAAACGATACAGTATTTTTCCTAGACGGACAAAATTATTACCTTGGATATTATATCGCACGATATATATCGTACGATATTGCACGATATATATCGTATGACCGCATTCTCACGGCAACCGCAGAGGACACACACAAACAAAAAAACAAACGAACATTATGTATCATCTGTTCAGCCTTGTCTGCACTACTCTTTTCTTTTTAACGATGCTGTGTTTTGCTCGGTTGCAATGTCCTTGTTAAGTGATGGCGCATTTATATATATATTTTTAAATTTGAATTGGAGATTTAAATTTAGTGTTTCTTGGGAATCGATGTGTTTTACCACTGGCACTTTTTATGCCTTTTTGAAAAAACTTGTAAAATATGAATGTAATATTTGAATTCATATGATTTCTTACCCTTTTTTTGCATTATTCAGTCATTTCTCTCTGATGTGTTATGTACGTCACAGAAACGGTGTGTGGTTGTTATTGATGAAACCCGAACATAAGAGCTTCTTAGCTCACAGGCTACTTCAAAATAAACTGAAACTGAATTGAGCGTTGTATACCGTCTTATCGTTTGCAGGCACCTATTAAGATTCACATTGCACACAGTGAGATGGCATGACCAGCTGCATGCCTTGGCACTTATACCTTCTTATTACTGACATTTCACGTAATAACTTCAGCATTCTTGCACGCAAGGGGATGTTATAATATGACCATGATATCGTGGATAGCTGGGAATGGGTCGCAAACCACTTGGACGGTAGTCCGGTGTGCTGACCACAATGCCACCGCTCCCCAAGAATGCATGCATACATAAAGACAAAGTCTCCCATATAGCCTCTAACAGACTGTTAGGGCAAGCGCTGTTCGCGAGCACCTATGAAGGCCAGCACAGCACACGAGGGGGTAGGTGTGCCGCACAATGCATAACCGCCTTTTGTCTCTTCAGTGCTGATGTTTACACACTGCCCCTGGTACTCATTTGTAGCTCAGTTGACCTCGGGGATGCCTAGGACACGTTCAGATATTCGTCACTGGCATTGGTCATGAGCGGGAATCGAAACTTAGGTTGCAGGCAGTTAATAGCGCAGTGTGCTAAACATTATGCCACTCTTTCCCACAGATGGATGCACAACAACTGTTGTCCGTCACTAATTGGCGGTGATGTGTCCACACCACTTGTGCCAGGCTAGGTGCACTTTGAGGTCACCTGAAGTGTCGAGGGCTCTCTGAACACAGAACAGATCCAGGTGCCGCGGGTTGACTGACTGAGATGACTGCGCATACACCCACACTTGCACGTGTCTTTATAGGGAGTGTATATTCACTACATATAAACCCTTATATACACAGTGTAACCATTTAATAGAGGCAGGACCACCCAAAAACTCACCTACAGAAGCCGATACACAGCTAATGCATCAAAGCTCACATTAATGCATTTACATTCATCATAGCTAATCATTCCTTTGTGTTCGTCTCATAATGTGTACTTACACATTTTCTCCTTTCAAAAGTCAACTTAGAGGAAATATATTAAAGCGAGTCGTTTAATGTTATGACTCTTCCGAATGGCTTTAAATAGGCTTTAGACTCCCGTTCTCTTCTTATTTCTCAGAAAATAAACGCGCAGCACTTTAGCATCTGCAGCGGCTTGCCAATGGGGGTTGCGCTCCTAACGTACATGTTTTTTCAACAGATGTGAGTCATTTACCTTTAACACACTATCGAGTTTGCATCCGGAATAATTAACTTGGGGGGGGGGGGGGGCGGGATATAGAGGAAGGAAAATGTGCACATTTGCAGATCTATTTTTCACCTGTGTTGTCTCACTGCTTTTTTTTATTTAAAGCATGGCTTGGAGAAAGAAAAAAAAACACCTCTGTGCCTGGTTATCAGGCAAATTGTTACCACATGGCACTGAACGCATGTGTTTTTGTAATAGACTTAGCCCTTGTGGTTGCCCGCGTCATTTTTCATATCGAACTTAAAAACCGGGCGATGTGGTGCTTACCTGTAATGCAGTGAGATGGAGAGAGGGTGGGTAGGTGGATCACGAAAGAATTGAGGTGTCACGAAGGAGACACCTGTCCAAAGGGCAATGAGGTGTTTGTAGTAGGATAAGTAGGTTTTCGACATATGTGTATGATTTTGAATCTGATATTTGGGTTATTCCCCAGAGTATAAATATAATGAATATTGTAAGTAGGACCTCCATGCAATATACTCCACGTTATACTTTTCAGGGTAAACAACATTATTAATACACCATTTTGGCACACAACCCACCACAAAAAATTCAACCTTTAAAGATAACTATATTATCGATCATCGTTAACATAAAATCGCTCCACTCATTTTAAGATTCAGTTTCTATTATGAGTTATGGTTCCATTTTTCTCACCAAGCGTGACCGTTTATGAATTGCCAATCATCAATCTTCTTTTTGCTGCACAGTAGTAATAGACACACTCATTATTGCATTGTGATATTAGCACAATAATGATAATAATAATACCTCTCCACCAATAAGTCACGGCCACCAGTGTTCTAAGTGCTACCTCGTTGATTGTGTCTACAAGGGCAGAGCTGACCTTTTTTTTTGGGGGGGGTAGGCATTAGTGAACAGGCTGAACCTGTAATCTTGGTTCTTTCGATAAAGTCACGTTGAAGGGAAACAATAAAATAATAAAATATATATAACAATAAAATTCTCACGACGTTTCGACTGCAACACAAGCAGTCATCAAACGGGTGTGAAAATCAACGGCAAGAACATTTGAAAGAAGTGGCGGTTTGTATTTCTTTATTTATTTAAACCGCCACTTCTTTATTTATTTGAACCGCCACTTCTTTATTTATTTAAACCGCCACTTCTTTCAAATGTTCTTGCCGTTGGGTTTTCACACCTGATGATGACTGCTTGTGTTGCAGTCGAAACGTCGTGAGAATTGTATTGTTTTATATATTTTATTATTTTATTGTTTCCCTTCAACGTGACTTTACCGAAAGAACCAAGAATACGAATCACTGCAGTCACGAAAGCTTTAAATCAAAATTTAGGCTGAACCTGCTTGCGTTTTCAAACCTGGCTGAACCACGGTTGAATGGTTACAACGATTTCAACTCCAAAAATCTTAGCCTACCTAAAGAGCTCTTTAAATGTAATGAGCATCTTACCGTACTTGGTTAATCGCCACTTGGAAATTACGAGGCATGTAAAATGATTTAACCACATCGTGATTCAATGCATTGTCACCATTTCGTCACGATCCAATTAAAAAATCAATTATTCCTCGTCTTGTTTGTAGTTTTCTCATTTACTCCACGAGCACAAATGTCACAACGCGTATAACCTGCATACGATCATCACACATTCTCATTAATTCTTACACGCACGCCGGGAGCGTAGGAGACAATTTTAACCAACGGACTGAATAATTGGTACATGCCGGGAAGTTACCGGGTTGTCATTTCCGGTTGTTTTCCCCCCTCCACATTAAGAAACGTGCGCTTAGTTTATTTGGCTGCTATAAATGTCCACATCGTAAGCCACTTCGTTGAGCAATCATTTTTCGCTTTTGAAAAATAACTAATAGCTCAGTGGGCCTTACGTGGTGAAATGAAGATAGTTAAGCATGTATTTATTTTTTAGCGATTTGCTTTCCTTTCCTATGCTTTGCACTTGTATAATTGTTTTAAAACTGGACATCTGTGAAAAAAAAGAGCTTCGTATCTCATTTGATTTCTCCAGGATAACTAAAGATTATGATGATTCTGATACCGCGTTGTAACTCTGTTGGAAATGCTAGTCCGTTACTTACGAATCTCTGGTGCTTGACACACGACTCAATTTCCGCGATTATTCCGTACAATATTTAAAGGGACGCTGCCGCCGTGCAACAGTCCACACACCCGACTTGCAATCCAGGGGTCACCGGGTTCAAATTCATCTCCCGTAGTGGCGGTTGCAACAAAGGGCACGTTTATTACAACTCTCCCTGCCAGCGGTCGCATGATAAAGAAATTGCAGAGCTGCACGTACATATATATATTTTCCATTTAATTGGTGGACAATGGGCAAAAAATGAGCAGACAGCTCACGCTCAGCGTGACACGGCGGTGAGTGATAACAACGATGACACCATCAATCCCCGCCCACAGTGACAATGCATCCTGCGTTATAAGTTATCTATGGATATGGAATATTGCGATTGTTTTTTTCAGACGGTTAACCGATTATATAATCGGTGGATTAATAACGTATTCCATTATTGTAGTTTCGTAGCTGCTGCTCCGTCACTCCCATCGCTCTTTAGAGATGCGACCCACAGTGCCACAGTGCTATCGAGTGTAGCTCCGAGACAGTAATTTGCATGCTGCGGCGCACCATTTCTGATGCAGTGTAATTTCTCCAGTGGAAAACGTTGCTTTGGAGGGGGCGACATGAATTGGGCACCCCAGCGTGTCGCTTCGTTGGAGGTCAGGTGCGAATTAAAAAAAAACGTGAACATTTCGCAAACCCAGCTTCGAATGTCTCTAAAACAGAATCTCCAACTGGAATAACTGCACAGTAATATTTCCATACAACTAATTGCTGGTACACTATAATTAGGCGTGACAAAACGCTCTTAATTGCTCCGTAAACATTCGGAACGATACACTAATTGATGGCACTTTGTACACTTTCATCTGTGTTGTTTCAGTGATTTTTTTTAAGTACACTACTGCAATAACTTCCGGAGTATTCATTCACAGTACGTGTTTTTGTCCGTAATAACGCATGGTACAAATAACGCACGTCGTGTCGACAAATTACATGGTTCACGGTGTGATTGTGTGATGTTTTAATGTGGCTATCTATCAAGTATCATGGTTATAATAATAATGTAACTTGCTTATTTCTAGAGGAGAGCCACATAGTATTCATTTTCAGGAAGGTTCTAAATTGGGATTTTTTTTAAAGGTGTTTTCAGCCAATGAACCACGGGTAATTATACAAATGGAAGGAAACCAGAGCACTCAGAGAAAATGCATGCGCGCGAGGGGGCAACGCTCTATCCCCGTAGAGATGGAAAAGGATGGCGATTAGTCCATTCGCTTTCCTGCCTTTTTCTGGCGAGCCAGAGTATGGCTCTTCGACACCGACGTTAAGGGAGTTTCACAACATCTGTGCAGCGATACGCCAACCCTCGCTGCCTCCACATTGCTGCATTAAAGACCACATGCGTAGCTACAACAGGAGATTGAACAGATGCTCTGGGATTCCTTGGTGGGGCTTCCTGGGGGCGGACTGCCTTAGTGGGGGAAGGGGGCTGATTTACTGTTGTCAGCCCACGATGCCAGTCAAGGCTCGAGATCGACTCACGTGGTCAGACATCATTAAGTGGTCGGCGAGTGACTTATAAACGGGTCAGGATTGTATCGATTGGATTTAAATATGTTGAGAGACTTCTTGCTGTGGTTATCAACCGTGTTCCACAGTGTCAGTCCAATTTGAAAACTTTAATATATATTTTTCTAGAATGTTTCCTTGCTAGAATGAGGATGGGATGGCACTCATCTCCACTGGCAATCCTGAGGCAATGGTGGATATTCCACATCCATATGTTTTGGACAAGTTTGTAGAATTACCACTAATTTAAAAAAATATATAAAACTACTGTAGTATGGTTTACCAGGGGTCACTTATAAAAAAAGCTAATGCATCTCTTTGAGCTGTCTACTGGTTAAGTGAACAATGATTTAATTATTCAATTTTAGCAATATTGTTTTTCTACATCAGTTGGTCTCTGTGCGTCACGCAATTTCTGTGACCACAGGAAATTGAAGCCAGATCAACCATCTGCAGTAAAAAAAATGTACAGACTCTCATTATGAAGAAATGCTCTGATTATATTCGGTGTCGGATTCAAAGTGGGATAACTGAAATCAGTCGGTGAATCAGTATGTTGCCTTAATTGTATCCAGCGACGGCTCATGCAAACAGTAATTATTATATGGATTGGATGTAAGTAGCAAAGGTACAGACAACAAAGAAAACAGGTAAAATTAATACAAAGTCATCACATTCCTAATGATACCTGTATAAGTGAACTCTACGTATTAACCAGGTGAGATACATATTGTTGGTTCTTTCGGTAAAGTCACGTAGGATATGAATCCCTGCAGTCACGAAAGCTTTAAATCAAAATTCAGGTGAGATACCTTAAAGATAAACTTCTCTTTTCCAAGGAAGGCCTAGGATGCATCAGCCATGATCAATTCACAGCTGTATGAAGATTTTACCAATCCATTACCATCTCCCACAATCCTCAGATGTAACAATCCACCGAGTACCTTAACATGAGCTGCTATCACCACTCCAACTCTTATTCAGACTGCTCTGAGGTGATTTCCATTCATTGGCTGCAATTCCATTATTATTCTTGACTATAAATCTTTCTGAAAATGTGTCTTGCCCAGGCTGACTCATATTTTTTACAGCTTTAATGATTTAATTAACATGCCTATGTTCTCTGATCCATGTGTTCCTCTTGCTGTCTCTTTATGTAATTCCAAATATCCATCTCTCCAAGCTTTGTTGGACACTTGAGCGATGGAAATAGTTTCATGCAGAAATATGACCGATACAATGATGAATGATCCATATTTATTTTTTGTATTAGGGCAACATAGTTTATGACAAATGAATTGTGACAAACCCTCCACCACCCAATAAGATCATCACATATACAAGGAAGTTATTTATACGTGCAAATATATTTATCGAATTCTGACCAATAAAACTTACCACCGGTGGCTTATGACTTTTATTTACTGGTCAGAATTTGATCAGCACATTGGCACGTATATGTCATATCTCTGTAACCATGACAATAATTGTTGACATACAAAAAAATTCAACATTTTGACGAATAAAAAATAATTGTTATGGTAAAAAAATATTACAATACATATTTACCAGCAAAGTAAATAATGCAGGAATCCAAAAACTCTGCATTAAAAACTCTTCGTCCATAAATATATTTTTTTCCCGATAAAACACCAGCTAACCGACCGTCTACAATACCAAGTCAAATAAATGTTGAACACTTGCTATAATTTCCCACATATTTCGAAAAACATCTACAATCACGATTGCCAATAATTGACTCGATCTGTGCAAGGAACACGACGTTCGTATTTTTATTTTACACAACTTTCACGCAGATGTGCTGTGGTTAGAGAACTCCACTCATAAAAATGCGGGAATTCCAGATGTCTGTGCGTATGTTAATCTTCTTTAGCACCGTACGTAGCCAACCGTGTTAAGCAGCGATGCGGAGGAAGGACACCAAACTAAACACAAAAAAGCAATCGGGGACCGCTTAGTCCATAGTCCCTTCGGGGATCGATAAAATGAGTACCACTTTATGGAAAGTCAACATCGGTTGTGCCTCGAAGAGAGAGAATTATCGCTCCCCCTTAATCGGAATGCACAACTGCTACTCCGCCGCCACCAACTGACGATATAAGAGCCCCGTCCTATGCTTGTTTTGAACAGCAAGAGGGTGGGTGGCACTTTGACATTTTATTTTTTCACACTTTCGTTGGATTGGATGGCTGATTTCTTGCAAGACGTGACCTGGTCCCAGCGGGTGGGTAACAGCGTGCGAGCCTCTTTTTAAGTAAACGTCAACGGGCCGTCAGTCTATCGGGATGTTGCACGCCCCGTCAAAAAAGGCGTTCACTTCGATAGGTTCCGTTCCCTCCCATCGACCCTCCTTGTAGAGCCGGCGACTTAACAGGTAAGTTCTGCGCACTCAAGACACACGCACGCACACGCACGCGCGCGCGCACAGGCTCACACAGAAATGCCCGCAATTTAAATTGGAACAGATCCATACCAAAGCACAAGCAAAGCCATTCAGTGGGCGACTGCGCGCAAGACAGCCCGCCGCCGATGGCTGGGAGCGTTTGTTATAAGGGGCCGTCTGTAAATGACGTCACCCACCTGGGGGGGGGGTGGGGGGGGTTGGGCCAGACATTTGTGACGATGTGTGACGAGGGGAGGGGGGTTGAGAAATGTGACGTCACGTAAAAATGCGCAACTTTAAATAAATATAGACAACACGTTCTACTTAATATAATAGTATTTTTTTTAATAAATGTTTTCTCCTACAACATCAGAGTGCAGCGCCACATTAAATACGCACTACAGTGACAATAGTTTAAAGCGATTTGAAGCATGTTTATTTTTTTGTGGGGGGGGGTCTTTGTGACGTCATATTTGAGGGGGGGGGGTCTGACTTTTTGTGACGCCGTGTGACGAACGGGGGGGGGGGGGTCAAAAATCGTCCAAAATCGCGTGACGTCATTTATGGACGGCCCCTAACAGCCCCGCGGTTTTGTCGTACGGCGGAAACGAATGTAGCGTGGACCGCTCAAAATGACCGCTGTGGAGTCTGAGAGCAATTTCAAAATTGTGGCGGCATGTCGCGATCCTAGCGGCGTGTCAGCGCTAGGGTCGCGTGAGAACGGAGGCATCTGGAAATCTGAAAACTAAGCTCAAACATGGATGCATTATTGATGGAGCTAGATGGAAATTTGTATGCGGGGGGGCACAAGCAGTGTGTCTGGTTGTAAGTCAGAAGTAGTACTGTGCACAGTATACGAGTGTGTATAATACAAACGGGTAAAGGGTAAGGCCCTGCAATTGCCCGCTCTCACGCCACTGCCGGCCGAAGGGCCTCCACTAAGGCGAACCCGATAAGGATTTGGTGAACTTTTCCGAGTCGACAAAACGCTTTGTAGGCGGTGGGCGTACCCACCCTTTTCCTCACTGCAACACAACCTAGCGACGAACTCACCGTTGTTGCTACACCATTTATACAGCTGGATGGACAGCGACGGGGGGGAGAAGGGGGGGGGGAGTTAAAAAAAACTATGAAACAATCACGATGGAGTGGCAGCCCAGGACTTCATTGCACCTGAGAGAGCATCAGTTTTCCACCGTGGAGACGGAGCGATGAAATCCGACGATGTGTAGGTGCCGGGTGGATTGTTACATCGCGCATTGGGGGAACGGATTGCAGCATCGTGGGAATGCGAGTGATAGGGGCGGCTTAGGGAGGCTTTCATCCAGCAGTGGATTGACCATGGCTGACGGTGAATATATATATTATCATCGCCATCGTCGTTCAAACTCAATTATGATCGTTTAACACTCGGTAAGGTCCTATTAACGTATTAAGGGTCGTGTGTGGCACGTAATAAGGGGGGCGTGGAGAATGGGGCAAGCAATGGGAAAAGCTGCACATTTGGAAAAGGAATAGCCTCATGAGTCAAAGGTCGTGAGTTTAAATTCCAGTCAAGGTCGACACAGCCCATCTTTTCTCCACAGGTTAAATGAACACCATCTGTTCAGGCAGCACTACGTGGTGGACAGGAATCAATAGTGGCCCTTGTGTTTAATTAATTTCCGTTAGATTGGCACTGCCACAGGATTCTGAAAAGAAAAAAAATCCTCTACTCGGCACAGAGAAGTTAAGAGTGTGGAAGCCGTGTTTAATTAATTGTTGACGTACTTGGACCTGGCATAGGAATCTCAAGTGATATCACCATCTGGAGACTGCCAAAGGAAAAAAAACAGTACTCATTAGCCATTAGATGTTTAAGTACACGTTGGCAATGCATTATGTATGCATGTTAAAATAAATTCTACAAGCTTCGATAGACGATAATATTTCGGCCCCTTTGGACCTTCACCTCGTAGCTCCTGTGGAGGGCATGGGGATCTTCGGGCTTCAATTCTAAACTATTTTACCTTAAATTTCGATTTAAAGCTTTCGTGACTGCAAGGATTCATCTTCTTTGGTTCTTTCGGTAAAGTCACGTAGAATGAGAATAAAATAATAAAATAAAATAAGACAATACAATTCTCACGACGTTTCGGCCACAACACAAGTAGCCTTCTTCAGGTGAAAGAACAGAACTGTCGGGACGACAGAGCTTAACCTAAGGAACTTATATGCAATAGTAAAATAAAAACTATTCGAACAAAAAACATAACGTACAATAACATTCAGGATTACAGTATTTATTAAAAAAAAACAACGTATTAACCATTCTTTAAGCTATAATATATTAGAAACGTCTTCTCGTGCTATAGGACAAGTCTTAAGTGTACAGTACAGTCTTCAACGTAACATTTTAACCAAAATTGACACGTGGCATTTTTTTATATATTGTTTTACCTTTTCGTATTCCTTCCTCTGCTTAAGTTAATTGAAATAATAGGAAAACAAAACTCACTGACGTTCTCGTACGTTTCAATGTGTTCGGAGTCGCCCATGTCGCACCTCCAGGTTAGCAATAAACATACGTGTCGCAAGCTGCGTCGTGAATGAAGTTTCTGCGTTGTAAATCGATCCATGGTGGCATTATATAAACGTCCTAAACGTGGGTCGTAAATTGGACCGTCGTTAACCGTGGAACGCCTGCAATGATTCCCAAAGCTTAAATCAACATTTTTACTGACATTTTAAAATGTATAACATCAATATTTCATTGAACGGTAATGTTGCACAAATATGCGCTCAAAGAATGGGCTTTATGAAAACAAAAATTCCGGACAGGCAGCAGAGTAACAGACAAACTCACACTTGCTCCACTATACATGTAGTATGATGATGATGATGTGGACCTGCACTGGAATGCTAAAATATTTCGTAAAACAAATGCATTCGTACGACGTCTCACGTTAACACAACGTGTCTGCGTGCTCACACGTGCAGCGGTCCTCATCTCCTTCCGCGGTCCTGAGCCAGTGACAGCAATCCCACGTTGCACTGGCAGGGAACGAGTCTCTCCATAACATAAGCACTCACAACGCTGCTGACTTCCCGCAAATTGGTCCTCAGTTTATTGCGCACACAGGGATAATGGGCCGAGTCAAGCCCCGGCTACAATTGGAATTTGGAACCTTCCAATCGTGGGTTAACTTTTCTGCTGCAGCATCACCAGCTTAGATATACACGTGACTCTGAATACGTATATGATTGTTATGTATCGCGTGTATGTATATGTGTATGTATGCGTTAATCATATATCTCGTAAAATATATATAAGGTGCAGCCCTGAATGTCTTGCTCATGCCACTGCTGGCAGGAGGGCTTCCACGCCCGAGATGGCAATCCAGCCACTGGCCCTACTCTTCTGCACCGCCCAGATGTCTCAGAAGAGGTCTGAGTGCCTGCAATTGTTGCAACTAAAGCGACCTCAAGATCTTTCTACTGTAATTGTGGTGCTGTACGCCTATCTCCACTGTTATGTTACGGAGGCGGTGGGGGGGGGGGGGATTTAATCAACGTGATCATCGTTTCGATCGAGCAGCCAGTCGAGTGAATAAAACCAGTTCAGTGCACTAATCATTGCACCACGACAGCAAGCCTATATAATAAGAACTGTATTTCCAGTACGTAAAAATTGTCAACCAAGGTGCTGTTCTCGTTACCTTAAGGCATCTTAACTTCTTTGTGATCATTATCAGCTCACATTATTATTATAGTCGCACCGTGCGCACGCTTGCTTTGATCAACGATTTAGTCGCTTTAGTCGCACGCTCCTCGCATTTAACGCTCGTTCCCCACGTTTAGCGAGGGCGACTCGCCATGCCGTGCACGAATGTGTTTCGACTTTCAATGGCTATGAATGTAGCAGCGAGAACGTATTACTGTAAGAGCGTTTTTCTGTGTTTTTTTTTTCTGGCAGACAGTAGAAAGAGCTGGAATTTATTCATCGTTTCGGATTGGCAGCGCTGATGTGGGACTTGAACTGACAACGGTGTGACTAACCGGTCAGCGCTCAGTGGAAAACCAAACAAAATGCGCTAACCGATGTCTCAATGCGCGCTCACCTGGTTCGAATTATTGAATGAATGTCAAGTTAAACAATTAAAACAAATACATGCAATATGTTTATCAATTCGCTGCTGAGTGATGGCCTACACAGCCATTCGGGTTGTGTAACCATATTTCACCAGGTTGTTGAAAGTGGAAGGAGAACAGAACAGCAATGAATGTTGCTGCACTGCCCTCTACTAACCCACAGTGATTGCTACACACCTGTTTTTAGTTCGTGATGGTCCCCTATCTAAACACGATTCATGCTTAGCCCTGCTTAGCTACTGAGGCATGATGGGTTTGGGTCCTTTCCGGGTTATCTGGTCAAAGATGAACATTGGGTGTCACTCACCACGCATTTCAGTTCTTGCAGGGAATCACACTCAGGTCAGTTGCACGCCCAGATACAATTTTTAGAAGGGGGACAATTTGTTGTCCTGCCAAGAACACGAAGTTGGGGGAACGTATGACGCATTGAATATTCATGAAAACATTTTAACAATCGTCCATGACGTACAACGTCCTTCTCAAGATGTGCGGAGGTGGGGGGGGGAGATGCCATGTATTATTTGGGTCTTTCGGTAAAGTCACGCGTAGAGTTTCAAAGAAAATAACAAAAATTATGACGGGTTTTTCCCCCCCCCCTGATAACGACCGCTTGTGTTGCGATCGAAACGTCGTAGGTTTTTTGTTGTTATTTTCTTCGAACCTAACTACGTGACGTTACCGAAAGACCCAAAGAATATTAATTCCTGCAGTCACGAAAGCTTTAAGTCGGGATGGCGAATTTCCATTTTTGCTTCTCCGGGGTGTGGACTCGAACTCAGGTCACTCACTGGGTTTGCAGAATAGTGTGCCAACCACTGTGACACCACTCCTTTGCCTTAACTCGAATGTACAAGGTATACTACACATTTGTATTAACACTTCAGTTCGTTCATTTATCTATATACACAATTTAGGTACGATTTGTTGATTTATATACTGCATGTGTGTGGTATGATTAAAATCCCAAATACCTGGATTTGATTCCAAGTTTGTACATCAGGGGCAATTGGCGTTTGAACTTGTTTCACGTCTTTCCTACGTCAGCCCAACCTTAATGGAACATTAAAAAAAAATCGATACATTAGCTTTGGGAAGGCAAAGGCAGCCGGGCGTGGTGCTGACAACACTACTCCATTTTGCGATGTGCCATCCTTAATAGGTGCTTGCAAACAATAACTTAACCATCCAGTCTATTGGTCCGACTCAGGAATATGTGTGTGTGTGTGTGTGCGCGTGTGTGTGTGTAATCCTGGCCACCCCAGTCCCTCCCACTTTGCTCGCATTCATTGGTGCTCACGAACAACTCACCCCAGCAATCTTAAAAAGGTGATCGGGACAACTTAGTGATTAAATGTTGACTTTCGTGACTGCAGGAATTTATTTTCTTTGGTTCTTTCGGTAAAGTCACGTAGATTAAAAAAAAACAATAATAATAATAACGTGAATACAAGTAAAAATAACAAAAAATAACATAGTGATTGCATATGCACATTACATACACGCGCAATCGCATGTATTCCAATGCGCAAATTGCCTTGGCTTTGTGCCACAGCATTGCAACACTGCCACAGGGGGCGACGGTGTTTGAAATGAAGGAAAGTGACAGCACCATCTTCCGTGCCACGAAAGATCAGAGGGGGCTTTGCTGTGGGTGGGAAGGAGATTACGGCTGCCTTGGCTCGTTCACACCCCGCCACGCCGCCCTCCGCCAATCTCCCACGCGCTCACATCCTCCTCCACTTTCCCTGCTCCGTACCAACCCGAAGCCCCATCCCCAACTCGATCCGAGCAAGGCAGACCCTGGCTGCCGCTGCTGCTGCTGCTTTTTCCGGGGGGGGGGGGGGGGGGGGTTGTCTCTACGACCGGCAGACGGAAACCAATGGAGCTCTCCTCGCTGGCTTATTCCCGCCCATCGCCTCCTAGTCTACCAATCGCTCCCACTAACAAGAACCCACGATATCAAACCCACCCCCCACTTGGAAAGCAACGCCGTTCTTTTTTTTACCCCACCGCACCCCACAAGCACGGCCACAGCATCCAAAACCCCCCCCACCACCACCACCACCAGCCGCCCCGACTTGCACCCCGGGGGTCCTCCCTTCACAGGGACCTCCCCCTAAATGAGAGAAAAAAAAATAAACCTTCCAGCGGAGCCTTGATGGAAACAAGGGCGCTCCTCGTGCCGAGGAATGCGCGCTCGCTCTGTAGTCTCGGCGCGAAGGGCACGAACGAACGAACGAACGCGTGCGCTCCGTGGCTTCAGGGAGACCCGTGACCATGCCCGAGCTTCCGCAAGAAACTGCGTAGCAGAGGAGAGCCGGGAGCCGCCTGCTAACAACGCGCGCGGTGAGTGCCGGAGGGAAGCGTTGAATGGATGCGAAATGCTTGCGCTGCCTTTCGTTGTTTTACATGTATTTACATGTTTGCAACTAATAGGAAACACTCGCTCTCTTGTGTTGCTGCTGTGCTGCGCGCCTTTTAAATGTTTTCGCGGCGCCAGAGAGACACTTTGACAACGGGGTGCGTTCTTAAGTCGGCTCGCTCGCTCGCTCTGACTGTGGACTGACTGTAGGTTGAATATTTTCTGAATGGGTGTAATATCATATGCGCGTCGGTCTAGCTCGAGTGAAATTACGAGACGTCAAAAAGTCGGAGCTTAATGGGGTTTTTTTGCATTGGAATTTTTTATTGCAATAAATTGCATTCTGTTACAATCAAATAAGCACAATTACATTTTGACAAAAAGCTTTCCATAATTCTAAGTAATTCGTGAAATGCGAGTTTTTTTGTAATGAAAGCGTGTTACAAATTAGGAAGTTGCTTTTTGTAAACGTACAATATGCATTGCATGTGGGTGGGTGTGTGTGTGCACAAATGTCACTCGACCAATCTTGGCCCACTCGTTCGCAGAACCACGCTAACCTGCGTGGTGAAGTATGGTCAAAGAACCCTCACGATCGACACGGCGTCGGGAAGCATTCATTGAGCAGTAGATTGTCAAGTGGCTGAAATTCATAATTTGTATTAATAAACGCGTATGAATACAGTACATACGTCAAAGTGCCTCTGTATACTCAAACTATCAACTAGCAGTGGCCGAGAGCTGAATGGGTGGTGTCAAGCCAGCAGTGGAAAATCCACGTTCCCTTGACAGCAGCCAGTCTATGCATAGGGCAACAACCCTGGGCTTTCCAGAAAGTGCTGCTCGTACACCGACGAATGGGAAAAATGTATAATGAATGCTATAGTAATGGTGCAAAAGGTTAAATGTGTAGGTTAACATATGGTGCATACTTCTGACACATCTGGCATGCATACCGCAGTTCCTGTTCCTTTGAATACAGGTACGGGGGGAGCTACTGTTTCAGGCATAACTACGCTGTCATTCCGCATTACGTGGACTCTGTGTGTGCAATACCCAGGGCATGTATGTGTGTGTGTGTGTGCACGCATGTCTACATGAGCTATATGTTTGAGGAATCTATCAATAATATTGCAGTGCATTTGTGTGGGCATTTAGTTGTCTTGCGTGGGAAGTGGCTTACGATTCTGCAAACGCGAGTTCGATTTTCGCCAATCATTGCGCATCACTGGAGAGCAGAATCTCGACATGCCTACTGCGCCTTCCCTCCGTTAAGTTTATTTTTCTTAACCAGGTCAAGCGCTCAAGAGACCAGGATAGTCTCGTGTGCAAGAGAGGCCCTAGATCCACTCGGCCTTAAACGCTGGAGTGTGGCAGCATCAACACTGTGGGTAGACACTGGTGATGCTGGTCACTCAATCCCATTTTTTTTTGCCGTGTTGGCATAAACTAGGTTCTCGCTAACATCGTTTACCCCAGTAGTCTATAATGCCAAACCTGGGTCTCTGACTTACGTCTCAATAAATAATTGCATATATAGAATGTGTGTGTGTGTGTGATATGTAACTATACAGAGTTGCACAGACCAAGACCATTAAGATCAGTGTAAATCGCTGGTGACTGTACTTTGTTCTGGCTGGGTAGCGCTGTGGAGAGCGCGCTCGACTCCACTAAACGGGTGCGCGAATAAATCCTGCTTGGGAGTCGACTCGGCCCATCATTCCCCACCCCCCACCGCCCGGGGGTCGATCAAACGAGAACCACGTGCGAAGTCAGCAGTGGCACTGCTTGGGATAGACCGGGCTCCACCATTGGAATGTGGAATTTCCAGCATCGGCCCAGAACCTGCACAGGAGAGCGGAGTGCTGATGTAATTTGAGCATGACAACACCCGGACCTTGTGAAATGAAACAGAGGTTAATATTATATTTAAACTGTAATTTTTAAGCCTTTGTTGTAATATTTTAACACGTTTGTAAATTGAGCCTAAATAAGGCTATCATTCAGATGGCATGATCTTTTTTTAACGATCACAGTATTTTAGTCTCATATGTGTTTGTATGTGTGTGCGTGTGTGAGTAGCTATCAATAGTGTTATATTGCTGGATTTGCGACAGATCACAGCTGCTTCATCCAGCAGTGGACTGACCATGGCTGGCAATGATATTTTAATATATGCTGCTTAATACAAAATCAACGCTAAAGTAAGAAACACAAATACAGTTCAATTAATCTTTCCAAACTTTCTGCATCTCAAATAGTGCAACTTTTGTAAATTTTTACAAATATAGCCAAATGTCCAGCTGAGAAGTAAAAAAACGACTGAATGGATGGAGCCTTTAAAACTGGCTTAATTGCTTTTCCAGATTCGGTGTCACAAAATACTCTCGGTATTAACCAAACGGACTGTTGACTAAACCAAATGCAATGAACATGTTTATATAAGAAACACACTCACCTACGGAGGAGTCGGGTGACACTCAGAATGCTATGGTTCCCTGCTGTTAATGAGCATGGGGTAGAGTTCTTCTCGCTAGTGGTGGAAATTCCACATTCCTATGGTGGGGGTCAGTCTGTGTCGGATAACCGCTGTTGATTGTTGTCTTTCCACAAAAGTGATATCAATTTTACGGACCCTGGAGGGACGGTGAGCTCAGCCAACCCCTGACCAGGAATGAACTCACAAATATCCAATTGCATATCTGAGCTCTTGCTAGAGTGCCAACCAGCTGGAAAATCAATTACATTCGCATTATTTGTTTGCCTGCGGCCACATAACTCCAATGCCCTTCCTGAATGATATGTCTCTGGCCGCAAGAATTGGTCCATCTCCAATCCCTTTTGAATGTAAGATCTACTAAGTCTTGTGCCCTATGGCTGTGGCTGATGTAGTCTGACCTGCAACCGAGAGTTTGTGACTTTTAAGCCATGTGCAAGCACTTGTGTCGCTCATTCACAAGCCAAAATTGGCAAAGCGTGGTTGGAAGTAGGGCAGATTTATTTCTGACGTCATTTCAAGGGAGGTGGTTATGGGAAATATTTTACAAAACCAACATTCCAACAGCGAGGATGAATTAGTAATTACGTGAATAAATCATAACTCAGGAAATACAAAAATAAACCATGAATAGTATTTGCTAAAATTATGATTTTTTTAAGTGGATGTTTGAATCTGGCTTGTATTGCAAATTCATCTTTAAGAATATTTGTTCATTGATTTGTGGGCACTTTTTCAGATGTGCGTTATATTAAGTATGTATAATTTGTAATACTTTAATGAAATAAAGCACTTAAACCATTAACATTTTACACAATTTATATCGCATAAGGAAGGGTTTTGTTAATTTAGATTACACATGGAAAATAGCAAGTCTTGTTTTTAATGAGTAAGGGGGAAAAATTCAGTGTATAATGATAATGGACATCATTTTGGAGCTGCTCACGCCGAGCTATGAATGCCCTGATAGTGGTAATCTTCACAGAGAGCAACTGCATACAAAATCCTTCATGTCAATTTCCATTTCAGATGAGCAAAACAAAGTAAGGTTTGCATATTATAAATGCCATTCTCTTCATGACCACATTTTTACGGTTTATTTCACTAACCCCATGAGATATGGCAACTCTTCCACTGCCTGTGAAACAAACCTAATTAACCAGCAATATCTACATTATATGTGGAGCTTTTCATTTATACATTCTAATGCAATTATCTTAATTATTTCCCAGTATGGTTAAAATGTAAAATCAATACGTGACGAAAATTATTATTACAGTAATTCAATTAATTTTCATGGTTGGTTATATACTGTTGTATAGTAACATATTTCATTAATTCATCATTATAATTGTGCATTCGTATTGAGTGTCTTCTTGAATTCTACATGCAAATGTAAGGTGTGGATTGACTATTTTATAATACAGTTATAAAACACACACATGCACGCACAACAACACATACCGCCACAACGCGGCCATTTAACAATAATGGTGATCTCATTATTGTGGCTGTTGTGCCAGGCTAGGTCCACTTTTGAGGTAAAATGGAATAGCAAAGCCTTGCTGACAGGTTATGGCACAAATACAAAGATGCCCCTCGGAGTCTTAACAGACTTTTGGGGCAAGTGTTATTCCTCAGCACCGATGAAGGCCAGCCCAGTACATGAGGAGATAGGTGGCCAGCACCATTCCCGATCGCCTTTGTCTCCCCAGTGGTGATGTTTGCACACCACACCAGGTGCTCATTTAAGGCTGAGTCGACCTAGAGAAGGCCTCGGACCACTTAAGATAACCGTCACTGGTGTTGTGGCCGTGACCAGGAATCTAACTCGGGTCGCCGGGTTCGTAGCGCAGCGCGCTAACCGCCACGCTGTCGCTCCCCCATAGGGCACAGACACGTGCATGCACGCACAACGACCATTCTTTGGTTTTCGAGATTGTGGGGGCGAGTCCATTTAGCGAGAAGCCTATTCACCCCAGCATGGTATGCTGGGACCGGCACCATAACCAGCTGCCTAAATCTCTCATGTGGTGGTGGTGGTGGTATTGGCACACTGCATCGGGTACCAATGTAATGCTGAATTGAGCTGGGGGAGGCTTAGGAGAGAATCAGATTATTCTTTGCCACTAATGTGAGGTATGGCGAGGAGTCAAACCTGGGCTGCTGTGAAAACACATGCCCTCCTACACACAAGCACAGACTGATGATAACACTCCTCAATTTTATGATTACGGTTGAATACAATTAATGTTTGTATGTATGCTGAGGCCGAATTTTGTTTTGATTTAAATGTGCAATGCATCAGTGGAATTTTCAGCTCATTGAAGTGGCTGGGAGGCAAAGGGGGAGAGGGGGGGGGGGCTCATAATGGCCATGTCAGAACACTGAGCCAGCACCAGTGAGATGTTAGATTAAAAGTTGGGATCCAGCCACCTGCTATGAAATTACGTTTTCCGAGTGTAGTGGGATTAATTTCTCAGCCCGGAAATGAACAAACAAAAACATTTGTTTAAGAAAAGTACATGCGTGTTTTCGATTACAAATTAAGTTGCCTCGAGCTAATAGTCAGTATCAATATTCAATAATGTGGTAAATCAGTGTTTTATAAATCAAGAAATTTCGCCATCTTGTGTTGTGTCATGGAGACCCATTGAAATGTTGTAACCATTCATTTTGTGGTTTGTTTCTTCTAAGGCCATTCCCTGACATGATATGAGGAGGCTCTGTTGGCTAAAGAGGTTCCAGAGAGATGTTTACGTCTCGTGACCTGACTCCATTTGGGTAGTTTGGAATGTAGTTCTTGAGAGAGTCCCACATGTATATGCGCATGATTCGCGCAGTACATTACAGCGAGACAAAGATCGGGGTGCAGCACTGAATTTCCTTCTCAATCCCAACGCAGGTGGCAGGGCCTCCACGAAAATGAGCTTTGGAGAGCTCCACTAGAGGATCTTGGCCTACTCTTCCACACTGACCAGACGTTTTAGAGAAGGTGGAAGTGCCCACACTTTACCCCATTACAAGCGACCTGTTGCCGATCGGCTAACTGTGGTTGTTAACTCATTGATACCGCTGGGAGATTTAAAAAAAAAAAGCCGCACCATTGGGCTGAACTGGCGTGCCGGGAGATCGGACCCGACGGCGAACTCTGGATCTCAGGGAGCAGGTTTCCTACATTGCAAGTACTGTAAGGAAAACATGAGCATGTTTTTTTTTTCTAATTGCCAGTGCCTTTTAAGTCTGGGGGATGCATACACGCAATGCATATTTCCGACATCGTTAAACGGCAGTGGGCAAACACGTGCCCCATGGAGAAAATATAGGCCAGCTGCCAGTGCGGTTTATGTGTGTAGCTGTGAATGAACGAGGGAGGACGAATGATGCCGTGTTGACCCCATACGACTGTGGCGCGCCTATGTCTGCTCGCTGTTGCATATCACGGCCTTTACTATGAGAGCGTTCATTTGTTTTCGAATGAAGATTGTCGCTTCGTATTTAGCATGGCAATTCATCATACAGTGGTCACGTTTGTTGTAATGCATTGCTCAATTTTGTTTTGTTATACGCGTGTATCCGCAAACTATTAGGGTGATGATGATGATGATGTCAAACTTCACAATTCAAAGTTTTACTTCGAACGTGAGCCCAGGATATAATTAGAGGCCCTTTGCATTGCTGGCTCTGGTGGCTCAGTGCGTTGGCTTGGCAGCAGTAAACAGCATTAGCCCATTAGCCCCCTGAGTCACCCAGCCACCTCAATTTACAGATCAGCTGATAGCATTAGAACACTGACCAGTGACCTTTGCAACCGTTTTGCAGAAGTCACTTCGCAAAAATAAAAAAATAAACCATCCAGTTTGTTTGACAGCTTTGCCGCCCGTCAGCAGAGGGAGAAACAATTCGCACGGCAGGTTTTCGTAGCATTGCGACCTTGACCCTTGACCCTCTGACATGATAATTAATTCAAGGCGCGCTGTCAGGCCGTGAAATCACCCTTGGAAGTTGGTCACGCTGCGGTCTGTCAGGACCACATCGTGGCTACCCGGAGCGCTGCTGCCCCATGCAGAACGTTATGGCTTATTGAAGCTGCCTCTTGGGCTGAGCATAATTAATGAGGTGACACAACTTTCATTTAGATGGGTAAACAAGGAACTCGTATCTCGACCATGCATGCAGCGGGGTGACGGAGGAAGGTGGGAGCAGAGCAACGATACGTGTGTGTGTCTGTATTTAAGTGTGTGTGACTGCACGTGGTCTCGGAGTGTACCTAGCCTGGCACAAGCACTCTGAGGAAATGTCACCGTAACTTCATGCAGAATGGCATCTGTTGTTGCAGTATGAAAGTGTCTGTGCAAGTGTACGCGTTTCGTGTGTTAGCGCACTGTGCTACGAACCCAGTGACCCGACTTCGAATCCCGATCACGGCCAACACCAGTGGCGATTATTTGAACTGGACCTGGGCCTCCCCGAGGTCTTCTTTGCCTCAAATGAGTACCTGGTGTGGTTTGTAAACATTTCCACTAGGGAGACAAAGGTGGCCAGGCATAGTGGTGGCCACCCATCCCCTGGTGTGCTGTGCTGGCCTTCATAGGTGCTCACGACCAGCACTTGCCCCAAAAGCATGTTCAGGCTATACGGCGGATTTTTGGAAATATGATTGTATACCGTATATGAATGTGTGCGCATGCTTCTATTTGTTTGTATGGTTGTGGCGCGAAAGTGCTGTGGTTAGTGCACTGCATTACATACCCGGCGGCCGGAGTTTGAATCAACGGCCAAGATTGGTAGCAAATATCTGGATCGAATCTGGGACTCGGCCAAGTCAGCCTTAAAAGAGTACCTGGTGCGGTGTGCAAATGCCATCACTGCGGGTACAGATGAGGCCACGTGTGTTGCTGGCTGCACCAGCCCTCAAATGCCGTTTAGGCATTAATAGATGCTCGCAAACTGCACTGTGTATGTGTCGTTTCTGCTTTAACAAGTATGGGGTAAATTTTGATTTAAAGCTTTCGTGACTGCAGGGATTCATATTCTTGGTTCTTTTGGTAAAGTCACGTGACTTTGCCGAAAGAACCAAGAATATAAGTATGGGGTACTGCTGATCTGTGTTGGTGGTTCTCAGCCAACATTTGAAATGCCACATCTTCAATGCAGGGGCGGGTTCATGATTGGACAGACACTCTTGACATCCTGCAATATGTTTCCTATTTTATGCATTCTGTGGACATTATGGATTATTAACAGGGATATGGAATATTTAACATGTTTTATTTTATTTTATGAAATAGCAATGGCCACGACAATAAAAACCCTGACTATCTTGCACATATACATGTGTTTTGCTTTTGAAGGAACGCCTTGTAAAAGTAAAGTTAAATTCAAATATAAGTAAATGGTCGTAAAATTACTGCTGCAGCATAACTCTACATGCAGACTATTAACACATTGCTCTACAAAACATAATTGGTGCGTCGGGGTGCATTGCGGTTCACTGGTGGCCAAGGTAAGGACTGTGGCATCTGCCCACAGAATGAATCAACGTCGAATATTTAACCGGAACGTCCACGCAATTTATGCAAGACGTCTTCCTTTTCAATTATCATTTTTGCGTGCAAAAACATCACGTTTTCAACGGCGTCCGTGGAACACGATGACATCATTTCTCAAAGTTAGTGCGATTTCTACTTTTCTTGATTGCGAAATGCTCTGAATGTTGTGTTGGCAGCTTGTTTTAGTTAAAATATATATTGCCTTGTGAAAGTTGATAAAAACAGATGTGACAGGTTTGATATTAATTAGCAATTGCCTTGAAATGCAATTATTGCAATTATAATTACAATGACACATTCCTGACTGCAAAAACAGTTATTGTTTTAGCTTATTACATCATTACTAAATTGCAGCAACACATTACTTGACATATTCTTGGTTCTTTTGGTAAAGTCACGTAGAAGGGAAACAATAAAATAATAAAAATATAAAACAATAAAATTCTCACGACGTTTCGATTGCAACACAAGCAATCATCATCAGGTGTGAAAACCACAGCAAGAAAATTTGAAAAAAGTGGCGGTTTTTTAACGTTAGCACCACGGAGAGCGATTTGGCAGTTTTTCAGATGGACGAGTCCATCTATGTTCGGAAAAGAGGAGGGGGGAGACGAAAATAATGGATGCGGTCTGAAAGCCACCGTAAGCGTGAACAATCATTAAGACCCGAAATGGTTTATCAAATTCTTCCAATGATTGCTAAGCCATCTGGCTACCATGAGAGATTCGTTCATGAGGCTATCCACATATACAAACACAGAGATAATTTCAACCGAGAAGATGGATTCTGGCTTAGGAATCATTGGAAGGATTTGATGAACCAATTCGGGTCTTCATTTATTGTTCACCTTTTGATTTAAAGCTTTCGTGACTGCAGGGATTCATATTCTTGGTCCTTTCGGTAATGAATCCCTGCAGTCACGAAAGCTTTAAATCTAAATTTTAACCGCCTCTTTGGGGAGGGTTGCCACATAACTTTGAGATTCTTCAGCAAACTCCACGATAAGAAAGCTCAGCTGATTGAGTCTCTCACCTTTCTGAAGAAATTACGCGACTCTGGGGTAATACCAATCGCATTTACACTGACATCTGCTGCTGTAACTTCTTCTAATGCGAAACGAATTTTTTCCAGATCTAGCTTAGCTCTTATCTCAGAGAAAATCAGACTTATACGCACCGAACTAGATCAGTTAGACAAGACACTCTACAAATCATACTTATCATTGACGGCAACAATGTCCACATCGGATTGGGAACATGGAGACAATATGACTGCCTCTTCAGCTGCCACTATGTCATCCTCTCAGCCGACAAGGGCAATGCCACTGCCATTATGGATAAAATAGAATATAACAACAAAATTCAAGAATTACTCAACGATGGCAGCTATACAAAAATAAAAAGAGATCCCACCAACAGCCTCGTCATACAAACCAACAAAATCATTTCTGATTCAACCGCATTAATTGATCAAACCAAACAGTTCTCGTTGAAACCTTCTGCTGCCAGGCCACCAACATTATACGGCTTACCAAAAATACATGAGGTAGATACACCCCTTTGTCCCATCGTCTCTACTATCAACTCCCCCACCTACAAACTGGCTCGTTTTCTGTCTGAAATCCTGCGGCCTTTCACTGGAAAACCACCTCTGCGGTACAAAATTCTACTCACCTGGTATCGACAATCACGGGTATTTCCCCTTCCCCAGACGACCTGCTTGTCAGTTTTGATGTAGTTTCCTTATTCACCAAAGTTCCTGTACCTGACACCATCGCAATCATTGAAGACTTGGTTCATCAAGGACTAAACACTTAGGTACCCCCCCTGGTGAGACACTGCTTAACCAATACATATTTCACTTAGAATGGAACTTTCTACAAACAAACTGAGGGCACCCCAATGGGCCCCCCCTAATCTCCGGTTGTAGCCAACATTTTCATGGAGAAATTTGAGACTGACGCCATCCAGACTGCCACTCTGCGCCCAACCTTATGGAAGAGGTACGTGGATGACACTTTTGTCATCTGGCCACATGGCCGGCCTGCTACAGACCAATTCCTCGACCACATCTATTCCATACACCCAGCCATCAGATTTACCATGGAAGTCGAAAAAGATGGCAAGCTACCTTTTTTGGATGTCCTAATAAAAAAGAGACCTGATGGTTCAATGAGCCACTCTGTCTACAGGAAAGCTACCCATATGGATGCTTACCTGAAACCGGATTCCCACCACCATCCATCCCAGAAGAATTCCCTCATCAAGACTCTGCACCATAGAGCCCAATGCATATCCGACCAGAAACACATAGCCAGTGAACTCAAGCACGTACACAAAGCTCTTAAGGCTAATGGTTACTCCGACTACACAATCCGCAAAGCTATCACTCCAACCATAAAGAAAGACCCTCTTGAGGAGCCTTTCAAAACCATCACTTTACCCTACATTGTGGGGATCACAAAAAATATCTCCAAAATCTTGAATAAACACAAGATCCAGGTCCGATTCAACACATTACATAAAATCCGTGATCTGGTTCCGCGTGAAAAAGATGTGATTCCGGACATACAGTACCCTGGCATCTACAAACTAAGTTGCCTCTGTGGTAGTAGTTACATTGGAGAAACCAAACGACATGTCTCGGACCGCATTCGTGAACACAAAGCAGACCTAAAACACGGTAGGACCAACACCTCGGCCGTGGCAGATCACTGTTATAATTCAGTAGGCTCACATGACATTGACTTCTCCAAGACAGAGGTTCTTTGCAAGCCATCTGGCTACCATGAGAGATTCGTTCATGAGGCTATCCACATATACAAACACAGAGACAATTTCAACTGAGAAGATGGATTCTGGCTTAGCAATCATTGGAAGAATTTGATAAACCATTTCGGGTCTTAATTGATTGTTCATGCTTACGGTGGCTTTCAGACCGCATCCATTATTTTCGTCTCCCCCCTCCTCTTTTCCGAACATAGATGGACTCGTCCATCTGAAAAACTGCCAAATCGCTCTCCGTGGTGCTAACGTTTAAAAAAAACGTTACTTTTTTCAAATTTTCTTGCTGTGGTTTTCACAGACGTGACCTAGAAACTCACCTGTCATCTATTTACTTTTATTTTACCAAATAAGGCCCTCTCAGCTTATACAGCTCTTTTTAAGAAGTGACTTCGCCACGCAAAAGTGTCTTGTCACCTGGAAATTTATAGGAGCAGCCAAATACTCTAAACACGTGTTTTTAAATGTGGAGGGAAAAACCAGAGGACCCGGAGAAAAATATATGCATGCAAACTCCAAATATACAGCAGGCGTCAGGGTAGGGATTGAACCCACGACCTCCTGTATATCAGGCAAGGTAGTTAACATCTCGCCACTGTGGCACAGCACGATATACATATTTCAACTTAATAGCAAGCTATTTAATTATTATAATTATTGTACTTTCAGGGTTTCCTATATTAGCACAACTATGATAAGTTAACGGTGCTCTTCCTACAGTTAGAATGACCCCTGCCATGTGAATATGGAATTTCCACCACTGGCTAAGTGTCACCAGCAGAGATGAGCATGGGCACCTAATTTGTTTGACGATGTAAACACCTCAACGTTTTACACTTTAATAATAATAATACATTCATGATAAGTTGTATTTGATTTCTTCAGTAATGTCTCGCTGAGTCTCAAGACTCCTTTTAAAAAGATGTTGCTTGGGATCAAAAACCCGCAAAGTTCGCAGAGACAAACTCGCCAACTACTTTCTGCACTGCTTCATATAATCAGAATACTGTACAGCAACGTGCGAAACCGTGTTCGGCTGAATACACTCCGAGTGGTGAGGTCTGGAGTTGTGATCGCATTCGGGCAGTTTGATTCCAAGCAACGAATTGCAACGTGCCCTGTGCACCGCTGCGTTCATGCACAGCCACCGACCTAATTAGACACGGGGTGGCTATTTAGCGCCAGGCAGCAGAAGTGCACAACACCGTCATAGCGAGAGGACGGCAGACAAGCCTATCGGCCGAGATCAGCCGTGCTGAATTACGGCAGTGTCACGTGACCTTCCGAAACATCTGGAAGCTTTTAGCAGACTTACATTTATTATTTACTGATATAAAAAAAAAGCAAGTGCACTTAAAGTGGGTTTTCACGGTGGTGCCTTCCTCCATATCGGTGGCTTTCCGTACATATTCCGTTGCGTTTCTGACCGCCCATTAAATCGCATGCGATTGTTTAATCGAATTTATGGTCACACATTCCAATGACGTCATTAAGACTTTTTGTAAGTTGAAAGCCCGAGCGATTAAGAGTTAGATATTTCACTACTAAATTTGGTAGCTAAAGGGCGCAGTCAAATAAATATTTTCTTGGAATGTTTATTTAAAGAGTGCAATTGGCAATTTGTCTCAGTGCAGGAGACCATTATGATTTAAAAAAACCTTGAGAATTTGTGAGGCTTTCCCAGATTAATAAAGGGCAATTATAACGTGTGGCTTGACGACTTTCATGTCATTGCTTGATGCAATTGTTGTTGCTTGCAAATTTCAAATCTTGATTTGAGGATCAATTCGGCTAATCATCATAGTGGGGAAGGGGGGGTCAATACAATTTGTAACATTTTGCGAAACATCAAGAGCGGTCACCTTATGGAATTACCATAATTGGTTCAAAGCTACCAAATAAAGATGCGCCTCATGAAACACTTTGACCTTTTGAAGTTAATCAACGCCGTATTCATGTTGTTTTTGTATCGTGCCTCTTGTCTCATGAGAGTCTCCATTCTCTCAGGCGCAGTGAATTTGGCCAAGCAGGAGCGCATTGGCCGCTTGTTACAGAGGTTATTGGTTCAATCACCGCGGCTGCCCTGGTTAATACTGTGGGCATATTGCCCAATAAAATATTGTGCGGCATCTGCTTCACAGTGGATATTTAATATCCGTTTAAAAATTAAACGACAACAGAAGTAGGCGGTGTGTGCCAGTGTCAAGGTTCAAGTCTGGAAAATTGGGAACATTACGCAAAAATCACTCGATTGGGGAATCAAATGGGAACATCGACCCTTGCTGAAAAACGAGCCTTGAAACTTGGTGAGTAAATAATATAAATGTTAGTTTTTATTTATTTACGATCATTATCATGATATAATTTAGGCTTACGCCTGTGTGGTTGTTGATTGTCATTCTCACCAATCCTTTCACTCTTTTCTCAGTGGTTCTGTGGTTACAGTGCACGACTTATGACATAAAAAAAACACATGAGCGACTAGTATGTCTCCTTCATGTTTCATTATTTATTTACTGCCTCTCTACAGAAAAAAATAAGCTTCTTATATAATTTATTGATTGTTTTTGTTTACAAGGGTAATAAACATTTGAGCCTGAAGCTGTTTTACAAGATTAAGGAAGTTAAGCGGCAAGAGAAAGTGTGGCATTGCATAACAAACCTAACTGCTTATTCTTGGTTCTTTCGGTAAAGTCACGTTGAAGGGAAACAATAAAATAAAATAATAAAATATATTTTATTGTTTCCCTTCAACGTGACTTTACCGAAAGAACCAAGAATATGAATCACTGCAGTCACGAAAGCTTTAAATCAAAATTTAAACCTCACTGCTGATGAGACACTGTGTGGCAAAATTGGTCCCGAGTTTGCTTGTACCGAATGAATCTGTGCTCGTGGAATGTTGCACTCCCAGAAGGCCATGGGGCCGATGGACCAATGGGTTCCGTCAAAAAAGACAGATATATGGGAGAGACGTCTGTTTATTTATGTTGTTGTTTTTATTTCCACAATTACGCAAATGGTTATTTCGTGCTATGACTTAGAATTTGAAGGTCGTGAGTTCATTTCCCAGTTGTGGTGATTGACTGAATCTCAGGGCCTTCCCCAGTTGAGTCGACTCCTGCCCCTCTACTCACTTCAGCACGGGTCCATTTTGACGTTGATTTCCCGTGGCTATAATTTCTCAACAATGCGCTCAAACTATTCATGACCCCAAGTAATAATGAAAGTGCTTCTAGAATGTTCGCTGCAGTTTTGCATTTGAAGGGACTTTCGCGATATATTTTAACTGCATTAAATGTTGGTTTGCATAAATAAATTAACAAAGTGTACGTGGTTGGAAAATGTGACTTTTTAAAACTATATTTATGAGCCAGAATTGAGTCGGTCAGACAGCCAAAGGCATAACTTACATTGTATTTGGCATCATTTTAACTCTCAGTTTCAAAGTTGAAAGCGTATTGGCTTGGACAGAAAATATTATTTTTCATTTTGTCCAAGCAAGCGCAAAAAACAATCCAATATACATTACATTTCTGTTGAATAAAAAATATTTCTCCAAGTTGTTTTTTTCTTTCTTTCTTTCTTAGTTCTGTTTTTTTTATAACAGCGGTTAAGATGTACGCTTCTTTAAGATGCAATGTCGTGGGTGTATACCAATGTATGTGTTTGTAGATACATACATACAGCCGTACAACTAACCAAGGTCAAAGTATCGCCTTGCTCGAATAAGCATTGGAACAGCGCTCATTTCTGTTCTTGGTTCTCGGCTGGTGGTTAAACCTCCACGTTATCATGGTGGGGGACAGTACGGCAGTCCTGATCGCCATTGGTTACTTCACACGTATGGGTCGACCTTTGAGCAGCATTTGAACTCAACGGGTTTCCAAATGTGAGTTGAGAAATCTAATCAGACTCCCGCCTGGCTGGCTGGTCGGCACACAGCAACAATTGACGCGCAAATTCAATGTGTGAGCTACGAGGTGCAGCTGCATGTCGATGTCTTTTTTTCTCCGTCATATTTTCTCCCGTTCATTTCCCAATTGTGCTATCGGCTTAATGCCCCGATACAAATTCACTCAGAAACCTCCAAGATCAGCAACCTTATTCGAAAAATCCTTACAAGTTGTTTTTGTTTTTAATCAACTACACATTATATGGGGGCACACTGTCATTTGCCGGCTGAACCAACATTTTAAAATGTTCGTAGCACCATTAAATTGAATTATGTATTTTTTTGCAGTCACTGGTAACCAGGCTGAAGCTGTCAGCTTACTCGGCTTAAGTGCCTGGTTTAATCACAGGCAACTGAGACCGACACTGGAACCCAAAAATCTCAGCTGTTTCGGTTCATTGCTTTGATTATAATTATTAAGCCACACCCAACCACCTCAATTAGATACTAACATGAACCAAAGCTGTAATCTTTATGGCAATCGTTGGCCATGTCAATACACGGCACATGTATTTTTCAAACGCATTGAGGCGTAGCTTTGTCAATGTAAATAGCTTGCTGAGTACAAAAAGTCAATCGCTTCCCCACCTGTCCCTACTCACGGTTATTTACGATCTCTCTCCTTTCGCTCTCCACACCATTCCACTCTCACCCCTCCCTGGAATGTTTGCTGCTTAGCGCACGCAACATTTCTTAACTTGTTTAGAGTGAAAATCCATTTTTAAGGCACTCACGATTCGCTAGACATTGTCTCCTTAAAGCCACTGGTTGGCAAATCAATGTGTGTCAGTAAATGCGGCATAGACCTGGGCCTCAACAAGGTAAAGGTGCAGCCCTCGCAACTGCCCGCTCACGCCACTGCTGGCAGAAGGTCCTCCACAAGAGGGAGCTCTAGACAGAGGGTGTTTTGGCCTATTCTTCCATGCTGGACAGACATCATGGAAAAGTTAGGTTTACCCCCCCCCCCACCACCAAATCCCACCAAACACAATCTGCTGATTGGCTAACTGGCAACAAGGTTGACTAGGCCTACAATTAGTGTGTAGTTGCTGTGCGGTCATTTGCAGCAGCAAGGATATAAAGTCGACTGGGCGTACGTGTTGCTAGCACTGTCACTCCGACACGTGCCATGCCTGCTTAATAGGTGCCTGCTGATACTGATTACATTCCCCACTAGTCCATCACCGCTTTGTCTTAAAAAATAATTGTAATAAAACAGTAATGGGTTCATGATAGACTGTATTGATTTTTTCCTCCTGTGACTGACGTTTATTTTTTTGTAATAATGGTTGCTATTGTTATGTAAGAGCTCACGCACTTACATAACCGTGAAGTGGAATACGTATTGTATACAAGTTGAAGATAACTTGTTTGGAAAGTATTGAGCCGTGTGAGTGGCAAGCCAGGGGATAATGGCGAGGGAAATATGCATTTAATGGAAGCCAGGAAAATAGCAATACTGGGTTTGCTTAAATCCTAAGGTACATTTATACAAGCATGCAATAAGTGCCCTCATTGCAGCAACACAATCAAATCGAATGTTACTATTATCAAGCCATAACCCAAGAAAATCCAGCACTTACTTGGGAAAATATTTATAGGTTGCCTCGTGGGTCCATAATGGCCATGGTACAGCGCTGAGATTGTGCTTTTAACGTCTAGACATATACTCAGATTTAAACCTGGATTGTCAAGTGTAGCAAGATGATGATAATAATAATGATATTCTTAGTTTTTTCGGTAAAGTCACGTTGAAGGGAAACAACAAAATAATAAAATATATATGAAACAATAAAAAATTCTCACGACGTTTTATTGTTTTATATATATTTTATTATTTTGTTGTTTCCCTTCAACGTGACTTTACCGAAAAAACTAAGAATATGAATTACTGCAGTCACGAAAGCTTTAAATCAAAATAATAATGATGTTTAGTTTTATATTGCATCATTCGCTCAAATTGCATCTCACAACCACTGAGGTAGCGAGCCAATGCCAACAGTTGCCCAAGCTCTGCAGTCCTCTAAATGGTCAAATGTTTTCAGGAGACAAGAGCTCCTAGAGAAAACCCGCGTGTGCGAGGGGGCAGCACACTATCCCATGCAGAAGGGACGGATGATATTTGTCTCCCATTTTGCTTTGCCACCTTCCCTGGAAATCTGGAGCTATTCCACCTCAATGCGCACGCCAAGGGAGTTCGGCAAGTTTAGTGCAATCCTCTCACCCGTCGCCTCCACAGTGCCAGATTACAGGCGTGCAACCACCAAAGGCGCAGCCCTGCAATTGCTCACTCACTCCACTGCTGGCGGAAAGGCCTCCACTAGAGAGAGAGAGAGCACTGCAGAGTCACTCCTGGAAGGTACTGTGGCCTGCTCTTCCACGCTGATGTCCCAGACCAGTTGCCACAAACTGGATGCAAAAAAAATCGCGTAATTTACGTTTTGAACTTTATTTACTCGAATCTGGCTTTAAGGGCTAAAAGCAACTGGGTGGCTGACATTCACTGAGCTGCTTCTCTGGAGAATGTGTAGGAGCAACTGTCTGCAGTTGAATGCGAGGGAGAGATATAAGTGACTCCAGAAGTAGCCCTGTGGTGTCTTCACGCAGTGGTATTTCTTGGCTTCACTCTCATTACACTGACACAAATTTGATACATCACTCGCAGGTCATACAATTGGGAAGCCACGTAACAATACCATCATCGTCCACTGGCAGACCAATGCCTATTTGAAGGCCGATGCTGTGGTTCGACTTGTGCCTCGCAGGGACAGCTGGCCCCCTTACCACAGCGTGCATTGAAGAGTCCCGCATCCGTGGCGGTGGTGTGAATATGAAGTCGTGGCAATAATTACATAACACCCATGACAGCAACATTGTTTAAAAAAAAACAATTGGTGGGGGGGGTGGAATCTAAAAAATGATCTTGTCTCTGCAGCAATGTATTATACAACAAGTGTATTTTTTTTTCCGATGCATTTTTTTACATTTTCAAAGAGAATGTATATTTATCTATAAATTACAAGTTCTTGGCATGGTATGTCATGCTGTATGTGATAAGCTTTCTCTCATAGCAAATGTCCTGCTTCTAATGGGTATTGAGGCAGTCTACAGTCTTTCAATAGTGGTGGAATTGCCACTTTCTTATGGCTGGAGTGAGACTCCCTAAAGGACAAACCACTATTGACTTCCCCACCGACGCACTCACAAAGCGTTTGAATATTGTATATTAATTATTGTGTAAGCCGAAGCAGCCCCTCATCTCCCCTTTGATTGTGCTCCTTATACACAGCTGAGCGAAAACACATCGTGTTAAGCGTTCACGTTTCTGTAACGTACATCATGAAAAAGACCAGGTTAAATAGTGCAACGTGACCCACAAAAATTGGTCCTAACCGAGCCACGGCAAAGCACTCTGCCTTCTGCATCTAAGGATCGTGTCGTGTTCTTGGAAGTCCTCAACCACGGGGGGAGTGGCTGGGGGGCAAACCCGACTTGACATTCCCCTTTGAAAGATGTCGAGCACAATAAGATGCTATTGTTTCCCCCCCCCCCCAACGAACACCACCACGACCACCACCACCAAAATGTTACAGCATTCCACTGCTGGCCACTTACAGGTCTCAAAGCTGGCACCAGGTCAGAGATAATTGTTCTTTTTTACCCTTTTATCTGGCAACAAAACTCAGTCATGTTTGCATTGACCACAATACCTGCGGTCGGAATGGAAACAAAAAAACAACAACTCTGATCATGTATTGGCACTGTCCTTGAAATTGATTGGTCCACACCCGAGACAGCTTTCCTTAGAGCCTAGTCTCACATGGGTGTTGGACCGGATGACGCCAACAGGCACACAACTCAAAGACAATGCGCCATCAGAGTATGAGAGCTCGGGGAAAACATTTACATCATTGGAACCTCCTTTGCCAGTAGCAAAATATGATAAATTGTTCAACAATTTCGGTTGCCCTCTACGGTCACGACACTCGTCGCCAGTTGTTTTTTTTTATTTTGCCGAGGATTTTATTTCAAACGTCGCGACGGGGGCTGGGGGTGTTGGGGACGACGCCGCACGGCAGCACGCGGGGGCACGCAGTCGTCCAACGCTCCTTGGTCGCACCTCCACAGCGGAAGGACGTTGCCGCAGATTTTCGAAGAAAAGGTCGGTTGACGTAATCTGAAAATATCTGTGACCTGTGCACTTTGTTTCTCAAAAACGTCAAAGCCAAGAGTTGACCTTCTTCTTCTTATTCTTCTTCTTCTTCTTCCTCTTCCTCTTCTTCTTCTTCTTCCTCTTCCTCTTCTTCTTCTTCTTCCTCTTCCTCTTCTTCTTCTTCCTATTCCTCTTCTTCTTCTTCCTCTTCTTCTTCTTCTTCTTCCTCTTCTTCTTCTTCCTATTCCTCTTCCTCTTCTTCTTCTTCTCCGATATCAACCCTTCTGCAAGTTTTAGAGAGCCCCCTTTGATGTCCCAATAAAGTAAATGACGGAACGTATTTGCGTCTAAATTATGGGATGTGTTGCTTTGCCAATCGCGCAAGCATGGTCATTCATGATTACCATCAATTTTAAAAGCTGGAAACACTTTGTTTGCCAGCGTGATATAAAAAGACCGCCGTTTGTATAAATACGAAGGCTTGCCAAAAAACCCTTGATGTTTCTTCTATGCTTTCTAAACCAAGAATTTCAAAGGTAATAAACACGTCTTTTTGCTTCGTGGTGAGGTACTAGGTTTAATAAAAAAAAAACTATTCATGTTTAATATTTATGTTTGGTTATTCTCATAATTATGATCAATCATTTTCATTATTCAAACGTTGCTTTGATAATTCACATAAACCCATTGACAGAATGGATTTACCTGGACAAATAACACATTGGAAGAATATATGCGTAAAGAAACACAGTTGCAAGAGCTGGACAACAACACAAAATGCATTAGCAAAATATGTTTTAAAAGTTATTCCAAAAAAAATGGTGAGTTTTTTTTCTTCCATATCGCCATGACAAGGGCTATTTTTTTTGCAATACAACCACTGTCAACGTTCAACAAAGTGCTACTCGATTTATGACTCCAGAGGAATGATGAGCCGAGGTCAATTCGCAACCAGGATTTGAACTCATAGCTCTAACCACAGCACCAGCTGAATGCATATTACCACTGCCTCTTGTTTAACTCTTTTCGCTTGTTACATACACAATCTTCTTCATTTAACATTAACACATTGATCACTGTGGACTCCTGCTTTAGGAGAGACAACTTTACAACTTTCATACTGACCATGCTAATATCTCTGGAATGAATTCATCTTTGCTAAACATTTTCATGGGCCTGACAGAGAAAATATATGGTTGCTGTTATTTCTGTGGCCAAAGTAAAGTCAACATTTTTTCTAGGATACTTTAGTCAAAGGGCACCATTATTTGAGCATTGTTTTTTCCGTGCTCTTTGCATGTGGATTTGCTGGTTCGATGGCCCAAAAGCAAGAATCGTATATATTTTTTTCACAAGAAAATGCTGACAATTTAGGACTCGCTTCTCGAGACTCGGTTGTAACTCATCTTTTTTATAGCCTCCTTCACCAAGGGGAAGACCTAAATCTTGATCGCGGGAGTCTGCGAGCACAGGCCTTGGAGGTCTGGTGTTGATGGCGCAACAGCTGTGGGATCTAGCAAAGAGAAGGTTGAGACGGCGAGGTGCAGTAGAGCCGGTGGCATTGTCCGTGTGAACACCTCTTAAGCTCCTTGTGGGCAGCCTCTGCCTGCCCACTGCTGGGCAACTTTCTTCCATTGCTCCTGTCCAACCGTGGCCTCCGAATTTGGTCATTTTCATCTCGCCATCACTTCCGTTGCCTTCGCTTTGCTGCTCCTGCCTTCTCTCGGTGTCCACTCTTGACCTTGACCTCTACCAACACCCTCATGTGTAGGAGTCAAGTCAGAGTGCAATGCTAAGCCACGCAGCGGCCACTCATCTCAAGTGGTAGCCCGAGGCAAGTAGTCAAAAAAATGTTCACTTTGTCGTGCAAGGGCCATTGTCTGCATAGGTCACATCCACTGCTGGTTGATAATAAAAATATTACCCATTTTGTCGACCCTGGAGGGATGATAGGCTGATTTCACCACAAATGCATTTGTGAGTTGGGAAATCGAAACGTAGCACCACCTGGAATAATTTGGGTGTCAGCGTTTAGATGCAGCTGAATTTGTTTATTAATTATTCTTTCGTCTTTTTTTCTCAATTAATTTCATTTGCGATTTTCTCAACGACGAGTTGAGTGTTATAGCAGCTATATCACAGCGTCACCTGGTCCACGTATCTAATAATAGCTATAAAAAACAATTTGATGATTTGCCCAGAAAAGCCTCGGCGAATTGCAAAACTCGGTGCTTATGCCAGACGTGGGCTCCTGAATCTGGTTTTGTTTTACGTTTTACGAGCAAAACAAAATCTCTGGTGCCTGTGCTTCGCACATCTGCCCGATCTCAAAAGAGTTTATGCAGGTCGTCGAGGCTTTTGACCGGTTAACTGAGGAAAAAGATCCTATCCATGACACTGCGAAACGAAACCATATGGGCAAGCTAATCCAATAACTGGCTCCTCATATTTGCATGTAATATTAAATCTGAACTGCTGAGCCATGCGCATTATATTTTGTACCACAAAGCTGTATTATTTTCTTACCCACTCCATAAATTAGGATTAATTGCATTCCTTTGTGATGCTTGTGTGTGTGTGCGTGTGCATGTGTCTTTGTGGGGAGCGGTGGCGCAGTGGTTGACGTGCTGCGCTACGAAATCTGCCACCCGAGTTCGATTCTCGCTCATGGCCAACTCCAGTGGCGAATATGTGAACTGGTCCTGGGCCTCCACTAGGTTTCGCCTCAAATGAGTACCTGGTGTGGTGTTAAAAATATCAGCACTTGGAAGACAAAGACAGTTGAGCATTTTTGCTGGTCACTAGCCCTCTCGTGTGCTGTGCTGGAAATAATTGGTGCCTGCTAACAACACTTGCTCAAAAAATCTGCTCAAGCCTATACGGGGGATCTTTTTCTTTGATGTGTATAATTTTTAACAACATGTATATCTGGGTTTTTATTATTATTATTATCAAAAGCCGCTATCTTAAATGCTGCATATTTTACAACCACAAAACTCCGGCAGGATAACGTGTATCCAAGTGATTTGTACTTTGTTGATAAATGTTCCAACTGCTTTTGTTGGACTGGCTTTAATACGTCGGCTATGACCGTGCTAATGCTATGAATCAGATTTCAAACTGTGAGATATGCAAGAGAGTTAATATTATTCAGGAAGGCTTGTCAGTGTTTTCGATACGTAAAAGTAAACATGGTCAGATGATATCGTTTGTAAAACAGTTTTATGTGCACACTATATGGTACATACGTAAATGTCTTGTGTGTGCATGTCATTCATGTCCTTATATAATTCCCTATTCAAAAATAATGTACATTAGCACATTGGCAAATTTAACTGCGGACTCAAAGACACACATCTCCCTTATAACCTGAACAGACTTTTGGGGCAAGTGCTGCTAGCGAGCACCTATGATGGCCAGCACGGCACACGAGGGGGTGGGTGGCCAGCACCACGCCCGGTTTCCTTTGTCTCCCCAGTGGTACGAATTTCAGGCAGAGTCAACCTATGGGACGCCCAGAACCGGTTCAGATAATTGTCACTGGTTTCGGCCATGAGCAGAAATCGATCTCGGGCCGCGAGATGCATGGAGTAACGTGCAATGACCGCTGCACCACCGCTCCCCACATATACAATAACGCATACACTTTCCCCATAAATGAATATCTCACAGTTTTACTTACAATGATTGCCACAAATTATGTTAGCGTGCACCTATCGCCATGGCACACAAGTGGGTGATGTGGTGATCACTTCACACCAACTGACACCTGCGGTGCCGAGTCGCCAGCGCTCGTTGTGTGTTGTAAACCCAGGCAGACACACGGATCTATAAACTTCCCAACGGAAGGGCGGTCATGAAAATTTAAAATGTTTAAGAAGGGCCCTACATTAGTAGCAAAACACATGCAATACTTTTTTCCTCCGATTAGCACGGCTGGCTCCGTACGGTGCCAAAGAAGTTCAACATATTCTCTAGGAACTATAAATTAAATACCAAATTTCGGGGGGGGGGGGACCGGGTTGGTTGCACCCGTTGACTGCCCCCCCCCCCACCCCCCCACTTGGAGCCATCACCGAACCTAGGGGAGGCCCGGGCCAGGTTCAGACACCATAGGGGCTACAGAGGACTAGCGGTTTAAGATTGAACTGGGTCACTGAGATTCTATTTCATTGCTTTAAACTGTGGTTCCATCGCCACACACGGACAAGCGCACATACTGCTCATTGGTCCTATATCATCGTGCACATTTATGTGCAATGCAACGAACGGTATTTCCTCGTCGTATTTTTTGCGCAATGTCTGTGTGCATGTCTCTATTTAAATAATTTTAAAAAGCACAATTCAAAATATATTTCGTGAGAATGCATGACGGAGATGCAACATGTGGTTCGCATTGTGGGTTTGGTGACAAACACTCATCACGTGCCAACTCAGGCGGGACAGGCTAGACCGTACGTATTGAAGATGCATTACGTGAACTAAATAAAGCACCGTATCTCATTGTCAAGAGGTGGGTACCTAGTGAGCTGCAATTTTTTGAAAGGGCAAAGTCTTACGTCACACTCTCAGGAAGCCGAGACGGACTGTTGAGAGGGAAATCATTAACGTGATGGGAAAACACGTTTTTCAACGTGGCTCCGCCCTCCCTTTACACCCTTATAATAACAAGTGTTTTTTTTTATTTGGCTCCAGTCCCTGTGATGTTTAAAGCCGGAGCAGAAAGGTGAGGCTGTTGGACTTTGATGTTCTGCCAAGCCCATATGTCGAGCATTAACACGAGGATGTGAAGGATTGGAAACATATGCCCTGATTTCAGCTGCGAGCAGGCCACCGCAGATTTATTGCACGTGATAAAATGCCAACAGCAAACACCCCTCTCTTATCTCAGCTTTGGCGTTCCGGCCATAATTAAAATTAACCCTACCTTTTTAAGTGTCAAATTATTTCATTCAACCTCTGATAGTCCAATGCTTTCTGCATCGTTGAATCGTTATGTTATTATCACTACAGTTTACAATGTATCGCTTTAGTCGCAGATAAATTGTTGTCCACATCACGATCGCAAAGGGAATTTAACTTGACCAACGTTCGGAAGTCATTGGACATGCAATTCTGGAAGTGATGCAAACGAATTGTCTGTGCATGGTCTGTGACTCTTCTCTTTCGGGGGTGTTCCTTGGATATCCCGGTGGCGTTATGCACAGCCCAAGGGCACAGATGTCAAGTTCCCAATTAAAAACTTTCAGCATTGCAAAGACAGTCTACGAAATAATTATTCTGTATTCCTCTTTACAGTTTTTGGATAAGCCAAAGTGCAGGCTACAAACGTCACATGACCTGACATTAAATCAACAGTGCAGTAACTCCTTGTTAAATTTTACACTATACCGCATTTGATTTTGATTCTAAATAATTGTCTATTCTGGACACAACTAAATTCAACTGCTGTTACATTTTAATATTTCAGTTAATACTTAATTATAATTTTTATCATGAATCTCAAGTGCCATTCACCTTAGTTTCTCGGTTTATTTTTCATTACATTTTGTTTTGTAATATTTTGCATCATATCTATGATTTCTAATGTAATGTGTGACTTAGTTTGCGAAGAAGACCAGGTTTTCATGGTGTTGTAATAGGTAGTTTTCCATCTGCTGGTGAATTAAAAGGTTCCTTCTGGTTCTGCCATATGTCATAGCTGTTTTGAAACAATTTATGCAGAATTGACCCAAAAAAAGTATCCACCTCGAATATCGAAAGAATTATGGAAAAAATATTTGATAATATCCAGATAAATTTGGAGGAAAGTGATGCTCACTAGACCTGGCTCCCATTAACTACAATATAGACCCTTCAGTTAAGGAACATTTTTTTAGGAAAAGCTGATTCTGACAATTAAGCAATTTGTTTTGTGAATGAGAGGTTTGAGGTGTAAGGCAGATTATAAGCTACGAGCAATCAATGGACCACGTCCATTGGACATCAGTATTAGTATATCAACAAATGCCAGATTATTTCCTATTGTATCACCACTTGTAAGGTCGTGTTTTAACACCCATAGAGGAGTTTATAAATCCAGTTATGTGTGAAGCAAACATTTCCATGAGTGGATGATGTTAATTGCCCAGATGTTCTAAAGGGTTGGAGAGCTGAAATGTGGCACAAATGAAATTAAGACTTTAATCATAACCAGACGTATCATACAATGCAACATTTTTTGATTTGGGTCCCCCCCCCAAAAAAAAATAAGATCTGGGGTGATGGGGGTAGTGGGAATTTACAACTTCCCTGTTTTAGAAACGAGGCCTCTGCACGTTTGTGTCTGGATGTTTTGAACGGCGCTGAGTCCAAATATGATGTAACATTTGCGAGCCACAAAGCACCAAAATTGTAAAAAAAAAATAAGGCTCGGCTTATGAAAGTTTGCTTTTGGAGGTTAACAATAGTGCTGAATACATTCCTGGCATTTTTGATAACTCTTTTTGTGCCACTTTTTTTAAGTATGACACCAAAGTCAATATCACACCGATAAAGCCAGTTAAACATTACGAGTGTAATCTTAATCAATTTGCAGTTGTCTATCTTTGCTCTAACGTGATCATCATGTGCCGTGATATGGATTCTAAAGTGGCCAGTAGGTAGCAGTATAGTAATAGGTTACTCACCCATATGTATGCAGTGTTAGCAGCGTTTTACATGTCGGCTTTCTCAGACATATCCAGGTTTAACCCACGATTAAAGATCCCCAATGGGGAAGTTAAAGAGATATCCGAAGCGGGAATCCTATGACATGTTGACACTTTGCTGGATTAATGTATGACGTAATTTAACATGAATAATCCACAGCCCTTTGTCCATTCACTGCTGGATGATTGCCGCCCCCATGATGTGCCAGTCATGGGGGATGTCTGACCATACTTCACCAATGCAATTTGGTGAAGGGGACACCCCCAAAGACGTGGCTGATATATAATCCGCCACGGACGTTGGCCGTGACCAGCAATCAAAACTGAGATCGCTGGATTCATCGTGCAGTGCGATAACCACTGACACCCCTGATTTAACAATTGTACTTACATGCCTATTAATTAAGTTAACGCTTTTAAACATACATGAGTATGAATAATTGGGGTTGAACCAATGACCACGACCTCCACCCGCACTCCCTGCTGCCCTGTGGTGTTTTGGAGGCACATTTCCCCCTGAGACTGTTCATCCTGAAAGCATGAATCAAGTTGAAGATTGCCAAAAGCGTGACCTCGGTGTCCGCACGAGAAGGCCCTACTGGAACATCTGCGTCACAGACAGCCGCTCCGCGGCAATGACGGCAGCGTCTCACAAAACGCTTGTCCTCAGGCCCGACAATGCGAGGGTTACGTCTGATAAATACTAACGAATTAATCGCTGATTTAAATTCCGCTGTCCTCACGTGAAACCAAACCGCCGGCAGAGTCATTTGCCCGTTTTAGAAGTTTTTTACGAATTGTTTTCAGAATTAGAAGAAAAAAAATTTACTGGACTGTGCCGTGTTCATAAATTATAATCAGCTGTGGTGGGCCGCTAACCAATGGCGACCTGATCACAAGCTGAGAAGTGAGTGATCGTGCAGCGTAACGGCTGCCTTTTGTAGTCTGAATTCTACCACTGACCACATAATACACAATCATACAGATTCTCAAAAAGACAAATGAATGTTGAATGCCATTGTGCCGAGGCTTTTTTGTCGACTTTCGAAAATAATTTGGTTTCAGTTGAAACTGACACAGTCATCCAAGCTCTCACCACTTCAAGGCCTTAATGAAATGTAAATTAAAGCCATTTCTGATGGAGCAGCTGTCCTGGGATTGTATCAAGAAAGTAGGAATACACAAATCACGAGGGTCAAGCAAGGAAGCACTCTAACCAATGCTTTTCACAGTGACTTTAGAAAACATTTTTATAAATATTGGATTTGAGAAATTGAGGTATAAATATAAGTGGATAACGGATCTACCAAATCAGATTTTCTGATGACAAAGCTATTATAGAAACCAATTGAAATGAACTACAGGACATAATTTAACAAATAAACCTAGAAGGCTGTAACGCAGGACTCAAAGTAAATATTAATAAAACAACAGTCGCATCAAACAACTTTACTGAACAAAAGGAAATCATTGTTGGGGGGACAGAAGCTGCTACTACATCAGATCGTGTCTGCATTGGGTAATTAATTACGGCAGTCTGTGATCCAAATGAGCAAATAAAGCAATGTGTAAGAATAGGTTGGGAGTGCTTTAACAAATTATATTTTAGAATAATTAAAAAAAGGGTAACCAAATTCCTCAAGAAAAGTTTCCAACTATTGCACATCAGCCGCCATGACAGGTGGCTCAGAAACATAGAACCCCGACAAAGAACGTGGACAGAAATTATGAGCGCGCAAAGAACAATGGAGAGATGCATCCTGGGAATTACACGGAGAGGCAGAAAGAGGAGCACGCAGATCGGAGAACACAGAGTGGGCTACAGCAGGACACGCCACGAGAAGGTAGATGGCTCATGGAGAAGACCGGTCGCGGAATGGCAGCCAAAAGGAGAAAACTCGCCTGGGAGGACGCCCATCACTGAGATGGAGTGCTGGGATCAGCTCCTGTGCAGGAGGGGGACACAGCGTTGTCTCATCGTGGGAATGTGAGTGATGGCGACAGCTTGGTGAGGCCTTCATCCACTCGTGAATAGATCATGGCTGATGATGATGATGAGCAGTGTACGGAGTGACGTTTTGAAAAGCCTCATCTAACATTAGCGTGATCATTGTGGAAACGGTCACTTACCATATTGTCATTTCGCATGTGTGTCTAAATATATTTCATAATCGTTATTTAAAACTAAACTATTTTTTATTTTACCAGGTAAGGCGGTATAGCTCTTTTTCAGAAGTTACCTGACCACAAATAATAGATCAATGAAGTGGCTTATCACGTCGAGATGTATAGCAGCAAAATACTAAAACGCATGTTTCTCAACGTCGATGTAAAAACTAGAGGACACGGGGAAAATACACGTGACCACGGGGAGACCATGCAAAATCCAAAAATGCAAGCGTCGGGGTCGGGATCGAAGCCAGCACTTGCATACCAGGCGAGGGAGTGAACACATTTACCCAGGAGCCCCTCAAATGTGTCAGATAACCACTTTCTAGAAAAATATTGCGTGTGTTTTCCACATTATTATTGAGTTAGTATTGCTTTATGTATACTTAGACTATCCCAACCATAAGGTTGTGAAACTTCAGCGCTGCTGACATAGACTGAAGTTGTATACTGAGACAACGCGCAGTCAAAAGTTGATCTTATTAAAAATTATAATAACGACGATAATAAAACGCATCCCAATGTACGTAACTTTCCAATCCTAGTTAAAATAAACACTTAATATATTTAAAACTAATTAAAAGAGTGTTTGCCTTAGCTGAATGCACCGAGCCATGAACACACTACATTGTGAAGTGTGATTTGTTACACATATCATTGCGGTTTTCTCTTCACCCCGCCATAATCACCTGGTATGTGCCTTGAGACAAAGTGTCAAACGAAAGGTGAAACATGACAAGAGATGATGATGATGAAGGAAAGTTGCATCATATGTGAACGATACATTCATTATCTTGGAAGTCCGTGGTGCAGGATGTAACAATGTTGAGAATAAATCGCCTCCTGCCCACGTGTCTCGCCAAATAATTAATACGATTTTCTTTTGCACAGCCCATCGGCAAAACACGGCCTTCTGGGAGGGCATCTCATCAGCAGCATTGGTTCAATGAGGAAACTCTGGAGCAATTCCAACATTCAGTCTGTCATCAACGGTCAGGCTTACTTTTACGTGTACGCTTTCGTGACCAACTATATGATTCGAAACAGTAATGCTTTTTTTCGGGTTAAATCTTGCAGCTATAACGCGACTAACCCTCTTCCACTCGGCAGCCAATCAAATCAAATGATCACGTGGGCAAATCTTCCATTCGATTTTGTCAACAACACCGGAGGAAAGGTTTATACAAAGCAAGCACCTTCGTCAACAATGTTTCAACGACGCTTCGCTGGACATTGCATCCAGCATTATCAGGCGATCTCTTACGTGCAAAATATGCTCGTATTTATTTCGTGGCGGGACAATGATGGCTAGTGGAGGGTTCGTGGTTTCAAATTGGCGTCGTACCTACACGATCTAAGCCAAAAGAAAGTCGTTGTGAATCAGTCGGGCTTGCTTGAACCGGTGCAGTCAGTGGGTGTCTTACCAATCCGTGTGAGTGTTTAAGTGTTCACACCTCATGTGAAAGGAATTTTCTCCAGGCACTTTGGTTTCTTCCCTGGGGTATAAACACTAAAAAAAGGAATGTTTCATGTATGTATGTTGAACTTATTTCGCACCGTACTTAGCCAACCGTGCTAATCGGAGGTGCGCTGGAAGTACTAAACACAAAAAGCAGTTCTAAATAATAAATAAAACATCCCAGAAAGGAAAGCCTCTGTGACTGACCAAAGGCTTTCCTTGGTGCTGAAATCCGTCTACCATTCACAAGGTGCTATTCGTAAATTGTATTATTCCACAGACTGCAGATTCCAATATGGGTACACATGCCGCTTGTTGAGAGTTCACACCAGCCCTGCATTCTTCTGAGGTTAATTCATTGAGTACAACTTTGTTGGAAGTCAACAGTTGTCCAGCTATTTATTGCTTCATTGACCCACCCTTCCCCCGTCATATGAATGTGGAATTTCAACGAATGACTCAAGACCAAAAATGGAGATGAGCTTCTGTCCCATACTCAGCTGAACATGGAGACTCTTTACATTTCGAAATTCGATTTGCAACGTGACGTTTGATCGACAATGGATTACCCAAACAGTATCAACGATAGCGGTTTACGTAACGTACAGTACTGTAGAAAGATAGAGACGCACAGTGAGGCCCCACTATTCGCGTGACATGATGAACTTGGCTGCCACATTCTTTCCGCCCCCTGTTGGCCCTAGGACACGAAAGGAACATATCTTAGTAGCTTCTATCGGTGGAAGCTGCTGCGTCGATCAAAATCGTGTTGGAGCACTGACAATAGGGCTGCGTGTGGAATGTGCCCTCTGGGCTCGGGCTTCGGCTTCGAAAAAATAAGGTTAAAGGTGTTCAGATGGGACCAAAGGCGATGGAGCATCAGCGCCGTGCCTCTTCACGAGGCTGGATGCCTTTTTTTCGTTAATTAACTCGAGGTTGATGGGTAGCTCGTGGCGATCATAATGTCCACGTCAGAGCTGAGGGCTGTGACCGCTGCTGGTATCCTGGGCACAAATATTGGCAGCTCTCTGGATTAAACCCTACTCATAGTGATCTGGATTTGTTATGTGTGTGTGTGTGTACATGTTGGAAATGGGAAATATGGTAAACTGTGTAAGGCATTGGGGTGCAGCGGTTAACGCGCTGCGCTGTGAACCTACAATGTGAGTCTGATTTCTGGCCACGGGCAAACATCAGTGGCAAGGGATATCTGAACCAGTCTTAGACTTCTCCTTCATCAATCCACACTGACAGATATGGTAAAGTATGGTCAAACAACCCCCACGGCTGACACGGTTTCGGGAGGCCTTCACCAAGGAATCGATTAACAAAGGGATGTCAATTATTTGTTCATCATATGAGGCAATTGATAATTCAATTATGCTGCATATATATTGCAATTAAGCTTAGTGGATACATTTGGATGATGATGTGAAGGAGCACTTGATTGCAATTAGAATGTCGTGAGTAAATACCCCGGTCAGGAATTGAGTCAGACCATCTTCCCTACAGCAGTGATAACACGACTACCACTTTTTGGGAAGGCTATACACAGTGGTTGGGATATGAATATGGGAAGATGAAATTTCCACTCCTGGAGTTCAGTGTCGCGAATGGAAATGAGCGCTATTATTTCAATGGTCATTTGAACAAGAAGACTCGACTTGTATAAACCTCAGTGGAGGGAGCTTTAACGTCGTGAACAGAAACAAACAGCCGAGGCAATCTTTATTTTTGTGTGGCACATTTCACGATAAAGATTATCTTAAAATGCCTCACGTCAATTTGTTTAAATAAACAAATAAATATATGTGAATAGTCGCAGTAGAAAGAATAATAACAACCCAGTAAGTATACAAATGCTGTAAGAAGCAGAAAGTGAACACGTCAAGGTTTAGCCACAGTTATTCTCCCGTATCGTAAAAAAACGACATGAATGACCGACTGATTGATTGACTGAATGATAACAAATGTGTGATTATGAGGACCATTGACTGATTTTCCTCTCTTTTGTATATCATCGGCTATGTGTATGGAAATTAGACAATCAATGGATGTGTAACTCATTGAACAAATAGCAGTCATCCATGGCAGCCCAGGGCTGTGGGGCAGGCATCTCTTTCACCAGTACGAGCAAAGTTATAAAAGCAAATGCTTTTGTGAAGGGCTGTGAACAGTTCTGGCTGACTTATCACCTTGTGAAAACCAAACTCGGCCAAGAGAGATATTTCATTGCAGCGTGTATTTATGAGTGGCGTTAAAGAATAGTTTATAATGCGAGCGAAACGCTTTAAGTATGTCGTAGGATAGCTCATGGGTTCACTATCAACATATACTGTACAGTATTGTGTTATACATTCTTGCAGAGCTCATTTAAAAATGTGTCTAAAAAAGCATCGTCATTTCAGAGGATCCACGACTGGGAAGGGGGGGGGGGGCAGGGAATAAGGTGTTATAAACAAGAATGTGGTAAAGGTGCAGCCTTGCAATGTGTGGCTCATGCCACTGCTGACAGAAGGGCGTCCACTAGACGGAGCTCTAGAGAGCCCCTCCATTCGATTTTTGGCAATGTTTCGAGTGGAAATGAGTGAAAATGTTTATTCCCTCGCCTGCTACGCAGGAACCCAATCCTGACGCCTGTAGGTTTGGAGTTCGCGTGTTCGCTCTCACTGTGGTCACGTGAAACGTTCTCCGGGTCTTCTGGTTTTTGCCCTCCAGGTTTAGCAACGTGCACTTAAGATTATTTGGCTGCGACTATAAATTCCCACGTGTGATGATGATGATGATGATATACGGCCACATTGATGAGCCATTGTGTGCGGCCTGGTCACCTCTGTTAACAAAGCTAACAGTTCGGTGGGCTTTACCTGGTAAATGAAATAGTTTGGTTTTACTCTTACACACTGGTGAGACAGGTCGTGTGTGGTGAGGTCGCGTGTGATGTACCCGTGTATACAGCTGGCTGGACAGAGGCGTGGAGGGGGATTTAAGAAACTTGCCTCATTGTTTCAATTGCTGAGCCGGGGGAATTGAAATAGAATTGTCCAGTATGCAGACCACCACACCATGGCATTTCCCACTATGGCATCAGCAATAATCTTAAACTATACATTGGGGATATTGTCGCATTCGAAGCAAACATTTTCACCAATACATCGTGCCAGTGAATAGACTGCGCTGTTTGTTATTGACTTCAGTTTATTCCAATCTTGAAATTATAGACTTAGGCAAAGCAAGAGTGGACAATGAATTCAGGAATCGGACACTCTTAAACGCAAACGTAGACAAGAGACTACTTTTGTATTTCGTGCGCCTGCCAAGTCTCCCCACTGCTGAATTGTGCGTGATAACATAACAGAATACTCGGTCGCACGTAGTTCATATATGCAGCAGGTTAGAGAGATTCCCATCCTGCACATTCAGACTCGGTCTTCATTTCAGCCGGTAAGGCCCATTGAGCTTTAGCCGTTCCGTTAAGAGGACGTCGACCACAGCCAAAGGTTGTCATTGGCAGTGGCAGAAGCTTACAGGACGCTTCAGAGGTGTGCGAATGTACAAACTAAACAAGCACAAAAGCAGGGGATTATTTTCACGAAACTCATGCCAGAACCGACTGCAAACTGGATAAACAAATTAATAGTGATTTGAAGCTTTTGTGACTGCAGGAATCCATCCTTCGTTGGTTCTTTCGGTAAAGTCACGTATTTTATTTTATACCTACGTGACTTTGCCGAAAGAACCAAAGAGTATAAATGAATAGTGCTTTAAAAAACAAACAAATCGAAAACAGTATAAAAAAATACCGTCTCTCACACACACACACGTGCATGCAAAATATTGCCAAAGGCGTTTGCTGCGAGACGCAGAATGTATTGCTGTGACAGATCGCACAGCAGAAAACGCGGGCTGCAAACGCACAAGGGAGTCAACCCTTTGAAGTGGACAGCTCCGTTACTCAGTACAATTGGCAACGCTGTTGGCTCGGTTTAAAACCCTCGATATTTGGGAATTTGTGTGATGAAGCACCTGATCAAATGTGCACAAGAAATCAATCGTGAAAAGTGTCAGTCTTGCAAATGCATCTTAAATACCAATTGATAGTATTTCTTTGAGAGAGAAAAACGTGTGTGTGTGTAAAATGTAGTTTAAAGATTATTCTTTTTGGTAAGCATCGTGGGATTAATTGCGTGTTACAATTTCACAACCGCCCTGCTACGTGTTTTACGATTGTACCGCGAGTTGTTCGGCAAGATGTCCGACGTTTTGCTCCAAGTGCCGGGAGCTTCTTCAGGAACTAAAACACATCAGCGAGATATGTAGCACATCTACAAAAAAAACCCCATGCAGTCGTCATTTCACAATGATATGAATTTGTTACTTAAGGCAATCGTTGTTTTTTTGCTATATATTTACATCGTCATTTTAAATATTTTTTTTTATTTAACAACAAAATACACATTCATGTTTTGTCCTTTAACTTGTCATAGAAAGTTTGCACAACGTTTCTAACGATCACTTTGAATCATTATATCTCTAAGTATGACGTTATTTGTCACGTATAGCTTCTCTTTTTTTTCTCCAGCATATTTGTGTTCCATCATATAACTCTACATTTCTGTATTTATTATTCTTTGCAAGTCAAACCTCACCCTCAGTGGTGTCTCACCTGATTATACAAAAGGCTTTCATTATGTTTTCCTTCGCTGACCCCCAAGCACAGCTTATTTGCTTCTCCTAGTGTCAAGCCTTTCATTGTAGCATGTGTAGATTTAAAACACACACAAACACATAGACACATGCAAATACAAAGATCCCATTGTTAGTCCAGTTGCACACTGTCGGGGTGGAGGTGCTGTCAAGGAACGTGGCATGCCAACCGAAATGTTGGTTAGTAACGTTACGTTTCGGGATGCGACACTCGGGGATGGAAGCTATTCAGGTCGTCACTTATGTAATAGGACACAAACAAAAACGAAGCAATGTGGGGGCAGCGCCAATAGCGGGCACTTATTAAGGTCGCCGAGGCATGCGTCGGGGTTGTACGGGGGCCAACATTACACAGACGCAACCCCGACTGACTTTTGTCTGCCAGTCCTAATGTTGACCACAGCTGTTGACGGCACATGCACACTAAGACAAAGATTACACCCCCCCAACCACTCACACACACACACACTCGTATCGCCTCTAACAGACTGTCGGGGCAAGTGTGCTGTTAGCGAGGAGCACCTATGAAGGCCGGCACGGCACACGCCCGGCCACCTTTGTCTCCCCCAGTGTTTACGTGAACTACACACCACGCGAGGTACTGGTTTAAGGCTGAGTCGACCAGCACACACAGACAAAGATCCCCCGTATAGTCTTCACAGATTGTTGGAGCAAGTGCTGTTAGCAGCCAGCTATGGCTCTAGGATTTGGTGTTACATGTTATTTATGTAGTTTATTGTAAAAATTCGGTCACAGTCCTTGTGATCACTGTTACGTTGCAATTATGGCTTTATTTATTGGTGATTTGGAAAACGTTTTTTTGGTTTGGACATGTTTGTTTTGTTGTAGTACGGAGTTAGACTGATGGCCTTAATCTAAGTTGTCTTGTGGTTGTTGTTGTTGTTTGACTTGCATCCCACTGGGATTTTTTGCACACAGCGTTGGTGTACGGTGCTTTTGTCAGGAATATTTTTGCTGGTTTTTTCCATGGGTTTTCTGTTTGCACAGTCACATAGTCACTTTAAGATGTTTTTTCTTGTTCGTGTTTTTGGTTTTTTTGTTTGTTGTGGTTGCACCCGATTCAAGAGCCGAATGGCTCACAGGGCTATACCAAGATAACCTGAACTGAACCTATGAAGGCCGGCGCGGCACACGAGGGGGTGGGTGGCCAGCACCACGCCCGGCCGCCTTTGTCTCCCCAGTGGCGATGTTTACACACCGCAACAGGTACTCATTTGAGGCTGAGTCGACCTAGGACCGGTTAAGATAATCGTCACCGTGGTGTTGGCCGTGAGCGGGAATCAATTTCGGATTTTGGTGGGCTCAAATGATATAAACTCTTGTTGCAGCAGCTCTTTCTCCTATGTCAGCAGTTCTCCTGCTGTATCTGTTCCACCTGATGACGGTCGCTTGTGTCGCGATCGAAACGTCGTGATTTAATTTATTTTATTTTATACCTACGTGACTTTACCGAAAGAACCAAAGCGTATGAAGGTGGTATGTTGACAAAAACCCACCAGGCCACCTTTGTCTCCCCCGTGGTGATGTTGGAAACATCTAGGGACTATGTTCCTAGGCCGAGGCCCCACAATAGCTTCGTTAAGTTACGAGTTTGCTGGTGCTGCCGTTATTATTGTGCGTCTCGAGAATGATTTCGACCTGAGTTACATTTGAACACTTGCACAAAACCCAACCCGATGTAGCCTCATAAATTCTGGGAGCAAAAAGGCGGTCACATCAAGCTCATGCTAAGAAGGCCTGCATGGCACAACAGGGAATGGCGTGGTCAACACCACACACTCAGCCACCTTTGTCTTTCAGCAAGGTAACAATTTAAGGCTGAGCTGACATGGGGGAGTTGCGTACAGTTTTGGATACCGCTTCCCACCGATGTTAGCCACGGCTTTGAATTGAACTTGGAGGATCATGTTCCCCATAGCTGTGGGCTAGCATACTCTGCCACAGCTCCGCATTTAAACACACACACACACACGCATTCAATAAAACAAAATATCACGTAAGCCTTTGCCATTAACGGGTAAAATGGCCAAGCCAATTAAAACATCTCAAGGAATTCACAGTCGCTTGTGGCCACGGTAAAACGAGAGGTGTGGTGGGGGTTAAAATATCTAAAAATTGTATCCAATTAAATGCCGTGTTTGTACTCCGCTCTTGTGTTGTGGTGCAGAGAGCTGCATTGAATGTCGCAACACGCTGAGGCTCCGTAGCTGTGAATTGGTCTTTTTACAACATGGGTCTATCATCTTTTACTAATTTACTACCTTGAGTGCTTGCAGTGATCAATTGTGAACCTCCCCTTACACATACACGACATTGGCAACATTCATATTTTGCAACTCTTACAGTTGACACCAATTGCATGCATTCCTCTCGTTTGATTTATGGAACGACTTAGCCATTTTTATGAATTTTATTTTTTTATGAAGTTTTTTGGCAACGCGATTGGTAATCCTGTTATGTTAGGGAGCCGCACTCTAGAGGACTGGGCACATCAAGGTATTTGCTTTGAGTGCAGTAGTGGCAGCCGCAATTGGAAGTTATTTTGAAAATAAACAGAAAGTGTAGTGGTGGGAAAGGCGGTGGCTGAAATGTTTAAATTTCCTTAACGGGTCTAAATTTGAAAAGTTTAGCAAAATATACCACTGCCATATATATTGTATATGCAAAACTCCTTTTATCCGAGGCAATATGGGCGACCAATATTACGGATCCTGTTATCTGCGGGGTATTACGTAGATAATAGGAGTTTTGTTGCTGATCCTACAGCTACTATGGAAAAAAACAGAGTTGCAGGTAATGGTGCTGCGGGATAGATGCGTTTTCCTGTATATTCATGATCTACAGTAAATACATCAACATTTTAGAGGGCTCTGTCAGTCGACTACTGGATGAAGGCCTCCTTATGCCTTGTCATTCATGGGGGGTTATTAGAGCATGTTTCACCTCGTTGGTCATTGTGGGTTGGCGAAGAAGGAGCCGGGACAGGTCCAGATCTCACGAGCCAGCGACTCCAGCAGCTGTGGAGCAGGAATCGAACTCAGCTCGCCATGTTCATAGCGCATGATGCTAACCACTGCTCCACCTCATGACAGACAGTATCTGAAGTAATAATATGATCATGAATGATACGTTTTGTGTTATTAATTCATTGTAATCTATGCAAATTTACTTAACTTAGCACAGCATAAAAACAGTAATAATATAATAATTCTGAAATTTTAAAATATATAATTTCTGTATTTACCACCATTGAACCAAAGCACATAATTCGTCCAGTGGACATTGTAATAATAAAAATGTGCCTGTATTTTACCGAGTGTATGTTTGGTATGTGCCCGTAGTCCAAGTGTCTTAGTGTGAAGTGCATGTGAAGCCTTGCTCATCCCCATTGGCAGCTCTAAGCCAGTGGCGGGAATTCCACATTCCTAATAGTGGGTGCCAGCATATTTATAGGGGGACTTCTGTTGGCATTTCAAAAGGTAGTATGTCAATTTTATGAACGGTGCAGAAATTATGAGACCAGTCGTCCCGTTGCCGGGATTATTTTAAACTTTCGACGGTCCGATGGGGGCCTCTGCCACAGAGTGGACGCGCAGCCAAACGAACCGGGATTTATCAACCGCGTCATTTGCAGCATTTCAATAGAGGATCTCTTTCACTACCTACGCTTTGTTGCCCTGAGCCATCCAACCACCTCTGCAGTTGAGGATCTTGATAGTGCGCACCTGGACGTGTGTTGTGCATTAAACCGATGCGATGGATATCGCTCATGCGACCAAAAAAATAAATAAACAACCATCGCGCGCTACCCTCTTACCCTATGCGTGTGCACGTGGCACGCTCCACGCGCGCACGTGTGCACTCGCGCACGTGTGCACTCGCGCACGTGTGCACTCGCACACGTGTGCACTCGCGCACGTGTGCACTCGCGCACGTGTGCACTCGCGCACGTGTGCACTCGCACGTGTGCACTCGCACGTGTGCACTTGCACGTGTGCACTCGCACGTGCGCGTACGCACGTAAGCGGGCCACATGGTACGCGCGTCGGCATCGCAACGGCGATCGCCGACGCGTGTTGCACCCTATTGAGGCTCATCAGCGGAATGCAGCTGCTGTCTGGCTGTGCGAAATTCGCAGCGTCCCCCCCACCCCCCCTGAATGTATGCATGTATGCATGCACGTTAAACTTGTTTCGCACCGTATGTTGCCAACCGTGCTAATCGGTGGTGCTGGGAGGTGTGCCTCTGTGTGTGTGTGTGTGTTTGCCATCGTTCACATGTGTGGTATGTATGGATATATGTTGAAATTGCGAAATAAGTTATGCGTACATACGGACACACATGTGACACTCAGAGACACGCACAGCAATTTATGTTGTAAGAGCCCTGAGTCTGTTTGATGGGAAGGAACTAAAATAGCAAGATCAACAACAATAACAACATCAACAAGAGTTGTGGTGGTGATGTCACAACCGTGCTTGTACCAGGCTCAGTGCATGTTGAGGCCACATGGAGTGGTGAATGATAGCTGGCAGGAAGTCTTGAGAGAGACTCCCCCCCCCCCCCCCAACTGTTACGGGTTAAAGCTACATACACACGCACATGCAGATTCAGAATGACTAAGATCCCACCATTTATCCTGAAGCATAAGCGCTTTTAGTGGGTACCAAGTCAGGCCAATTCATGCTCAGCTGCCTCTGCTTGTCTGTGCTGATATATTCACACGCCATACCAGGCACTCGTTTAAGGCTGACTTGACCTAGGATAGACTCCAGATAGGTTCCGATGCCATGTGCCCCTGATGTTATTCATGCCCGGCAATTCGATCCAGATTGTCTGGGTCATCGCAGAGGGTACAAACGGCCACCACACCATCATCCCCACACACACACCACACGCACTCAAAGCTGGCATACGACTATTACCAATACGAAGATGGTCTTTGTTAGGGACTCAAGCTGTTGAGTTTCATCTGCTTCTATGCAGACTTAAAAAGGCCCACAGTCATATGGGTCAAATTTAGGCCGATTCTGACAACCCAAATATTTGCCCGCAAAATGCACCCTTTGCGAGAGAATGCTGAGAGGATGTCTTTCTAGAAAATGAGCTCCATGCCAAGGTCAAGATACATTGACACCTGATTGTCACTTCCTTCCTTCTGCCAGATCAAAGCTGTATTAAAATGTGTCCATGAATTCAATAACAGCAGTATGGTGATTCCCCACCCCCTACCCCCCTACATATATATCTCTATGGTTTAAATCTGGTCATCAGTGCCAGCACACAAGAAAAAAAACACACCATAATACATTCGATTATTCACTCAATTCAGTTGCTTTCAGCTGAGACTTATGAATTTTGGTTTGATTGACATATGACAAACATCAATCTTTGCAAGGTATTTAATAGATGTGCCCCGAGCGTTGAATGTGGAGGTCTGCTGAAGTAACTTCGGAAGTAGTTCTGACGCAGTCTTTTAGGACCGTGCAGTCGCCTCGCGTTTTACGCACAGTTTCCGTAACGCGATTTTTAAATGGCGCGTTGGATTAATTTACACTTATTTATGTACATTTATTTATGTACACTTATTTATGTACACTTATTTACAAAGACAAAGTTCCCCGTGTAGCCTTAACAGACTGTCGGGGCAAGTGCTGTTAGCGAGCACCTATGATGGCCGGAACGGTACACGAGGGGGTGTGTGGCCAACCCCACAGGCCGACCGCCTTTGTCTCCCCAGTGGCGATGTTTACACACCGCACCAGGTACTCATTTCAGGCTGAGTCGACCGAGGAGAGGCCCAGGACCGGTTCAAATAATCGTCACCGGTGTTGGCCGGTGACGATTATTATTTACGTACACTTATTAATTATGTTATGCGTGCACTAGTATTGAAATAACGCGCTCCTCCGGCGCATCGGCCCACCACGGTTTTATCGCGACTCAGCAAAGTCGAGTCGCGATAACGGCTGAGGTGCAGCAGCAGCAGCAACACCAGCACGACAATAAAAACCAACCACAGGCGAGAGCTTCGGCATTAGTCAGCATCTCCTTCTCTAGCGTGACATTTAGAAGACGTTGTCAGCATGAACTTTGGCTTGTGCATTTGCCTACCAATAATATGTCCGGGAAGCATCGCACTACGTGTTACAAATATTTTAGTTTTACTTGATTTTATTTCATAAAATAGGCTGTTACTATCTTTGATACGTGTCTGGTAGTAACTTGTACTGTAACCATTGAAATATTTACACAATGAAGAATGATGTTCGAGAGCGTGCCATCCCTAACCCCAACCATTTCCTTTATTTCTCATGGGAAAATTAAAGTTTAATTTAGGCGATTTTGAGTTACCCGCCGTTTTTCAAGAACGCAACCCCCACGTAAAACGTGAGGTGGCCGTATCTTGAACACATGGTTGATGCACGGCCAGCTGAAGCGTTCCAAGTGGAAATTTCTCCGTGGCCCATAGCACAATTGTAAAATAATTGGAATGTGTTTTTTTTATGGCAAGGCTTTATATTCAAGACAAATTATTTGAAAAAAAAATCACAGCGCATCGCTCAACTTTTGTAATGCAATAACTGTGGGCTTTGTCACGTGTGGTACAGGAAAATTGGTTTTATCTGCAATCCTATTGCCCGCAACTCATCTTATCTGTATGGCCTGCGAAAAACGACTCTGATCCACTGGCCTATCGTTCCCAGTATCCGTGATTGTCCGCATTGTCCTTGTATTCTTCCTGTAGAGTAAATTTGCAGATAACCCCACAATACATGTTCCCCACATCGCCGCAGATCAGACGAGTTTCCCTTTAGTTCTAAGAATAGTCATAGGTTCCACCAAGTGGATTTTCCAAGAAATGTTTATTGTACTTTTTTTTTTCTTTACCACATGCCCTCTCGCAATGAAGTCGGCCTACATGCATTGAATGCCATTTGTTTATGCTCTTGACGTGCCTGCTGCTGACACTGGGTTTGTTTTGGTGCGTTTCAACATGTGAGCACACGTTTGTGCTGATGCTCGTGGCCTTGAGTGAGGACACGCGATGGATAAAGTTGCTTATCACGTGTGATTACAAAACAAATCAAACAAGCCTCTTCGTGCAAGGGATTACATTTCATGGAAATGTGTTTTATTCAATGTAAATCCTTGACCACATTTTTATGGAAAGTGTATATGTTTTAAGCCAGTGCCAGAAATTACACATTCCCATGGCAGGAAACAGTTCATCCGTAGGTCAAACACTGCTGACGTCGCACAATTTGGTCATCTTTTTATCGACCCCGGAGGGATGATGGCCCGTGTTTTCCCCCGCTGTTTTCCCCCGATTTCAAGTGAAGACCTTCTGATTGCGAATGGACCGTCCGGTTTTATCCAGCCAGATTGCAAACATTGGAAAGAAAAGATAAAGGTGCAGCTCTGCAATTGCTTGCTCAGGCCACTGCTCACGAAAAGGGGTCTCCACTGGGGGTAGCTCGGGCGAAACACCCGCTTCAAGCGTCGAACAGCCTAATCTTTTTACCCATCCCGTTCCGTTGTAACGTGCACCGATGTCCTTCTGCGTTTGAGGGCGATATTGGCAACGTGAATAAAGAAAAAAAGAGAATGATCGATTAACATGCCGGCCAGATGTTTTGTAAGAGATGGCTCTAGCCACACGTTCTCCCTCGCCACATGCAACCTGGCGATCGACAAACTGTGCTGGATCCATGTATCCTGCTGGGTAGACGGAGGCGGTACCCCTGGTGGGGGAGAGGGGGCAGCAGGGGTTTAAAACAGTTATTGCTCCAGGATTTGCAAGTCCAGAGTGCTTACTGTTACAGCACGGCAGCATCCCGCATAAACGTGCAACGATGATGATCCAGTGAGAATTATGATAATTATTATTTACAGCTTGAATGAGCGAAAGCATCCGCTTGCCTCTCCGTGATGGGATTTGTTTGACCACACCGTACCATGTCCGTGACCGGTTCAGACACGGGCCGTCCATAAATGACGTCACGCACCTAGGGGGGGGGGGAGGTCAGACATTTGTGACGATGTGTGACAAAGGGGGGGGGGGGTGTTTGAGAAATGTGACGTCACGTAAAAATGCGCAACTTTGCATAAATATAGATTTGTTATAACAACACTCCTACAACATCAGAGTGCAGCGCCACATTAAATACGCACTTCAATGAAATTAGTTTTAAACGATTTGAAGCATTTCTAGATTTAAAGCTTTCGTGACTGCTAGGATCCATACTCTTTGGTTCTATTGGGTAAAGTCACGTAGGTGAAAATAAAATACGTGACTTTACACAACAGAACCAAAGATTTGAAGCATGTTTTATTTTCAAAATGGAAATATGGTTTTGGGGGGGGGGGGCAGAGCTTTGTGACGTCATATTTGGGGGGGTCTGACTTTTTGTGACGCCGTGTGACGAGGAGGGTGGGGGGGGGGGGGGAAATCGTCCAAAATCGCGTGACGTCATTTATGGACGACCCCATATCACTCGCCATCGATTCGAGCCATGGCCAGGAATCGAACTCGGCTTGCTGGGTTGATCGTGGAAAGCGGCAAGTAGCTGACCTCTGTACTACTACCCCTCCACCACCCCCGCAAGACATATGTCAATATATTAAATAAAGAGGGGCCTTTCATAAAGATGGTAGGCACTTTCCACAGCATGACAGACAAGGATGCTTTTCATCCACATGAAGTTTCTTCATCTGCTCACTCGTGTGTTCACGCATGCACAGCACGAGACAATGACTTGATGTCTGGCCACACAACCAGAAAGGACATCAGCACTCCCATAAGATCCATACGAGCGAAGTGCTGCGTGGTGTTCTCAGAGAGTCAATCAATCATCGCTTTATTAAAAGCAGGTTTGCTCCCATTGAGAAGTGATGCCTCCCTTTTTTTTTCAACGGAGACCTGGAACGCTGCTGCGGGTACGGTTTCAAGGGAATGCTTTTGGCTTACAGACCTGGGCGCTGCACCTTTAACACGTTACCTGCTCGTGTTCCTGATTTATGAACGTACGCTCGTAATGCGCGGGGGTTATGAGAGAGAGGGGGCGTTCGCAGGGTGCAATTTGTATGAACCTCATGAGCCATTTGGATGGGGGGTACATAAGTCAGCTGTGTTGGTTAAGAATCACGTGTTTGAGAAACGGAGTCGTAACCATGTTCTGCTGTGTAGATCAGAGGGCTAGACTTTAAACGAAGCATCCAGAAACAAATAACACGTGGTCTTTGAATATTACCCATGCGTGCAGGCGATGCTCAGCATTGCGTTGCGTCATCAGGTGAGCAAGTTGGAAACGTGGCATTGTGGGTAGAATCATGGAGAATTGCGGCGGTTGTCGTCAGGAGGAACACGGGGGGGGGGGGGGGGGAAATTCACCCCGTCAGAGAGACCGCTGGCCTGTGTTAGTGCAGCGCTGTCAAGCGTTGACGGCGTGCTCATTGTGTGTGGCTGTGAATCCTCTCAAACCGAAGCCTTCACAAGCCGAGCAATCATCATCCGTTTCCACAGGCGGAGTTTGACTTTTATACAGTATTTGGGAGGGGGCAGCGGGGTGAGGGGGGGGGTTCGCTTTGTCCTTCACATTAGGAATCGTGGGCGGATATAGTTACTTTATTTATTTTTAATAATAGTAAACTACTGAAAATACATTAATGAAGGCATCCAGTTTGGGAGGGGGTTGCCCGTACCTGTGCCCCCCCCCCCCCACCAAACTCCGCCCAGATCTGCTTCCCTAGTTTAGTGATTTGACCGTATTCATGTTGAACTTCTTTGGCGCCGTACGTAGCCAACCATGTTAATCAAAGGCGCTCATCCCGTTCCTCCGACGGGAATGTGATCGGATTAATGTACAAAAGGCTCTCGATGGCTACTCGCTTGCATTTCACTTTTAAATCTCTTATCGGTGCATTTACGTCACAGTTTGTACGAGTATCTGTGGGGGCTACCGTCCCCCGCCATCACCGAATTGTTCGGGTCGTTGTCTCCCGACTCCCCCGCTACATTTGTCCCACTACCCCCCGGCTGCTCTGTGGGGTCCGGGCTACCGACCCCCAATCCCTCGCCCCCTTGCGCCCCCGACTTTGCGGCTGCACGCGTAGGCATGCTTTGATTGGATGCGGCCGCCTGCTCTACGCTTACGACGCGCTACGCTGTTCAGTGGCGGCGTGCCGCGGGGAGCGCGCTCGCAAAGTAAAAACCCCGTCCCGCACGTGAACAAACAGGTCCGGCGCGCCGACGCGTGATTCCCTCACACCCACGCCCCACGCGCTCCGGCAATAACAACCACGCCGCTACCACCTGCCCAGCCCCGTACACCAATCGCACGCGAGGGAGTTGGGGTCGGTGGGTGGGAGGGCAGGGCGTCTGCCGTGCGCGTGCTGCTGATTGGAGAGGGGTCACTGCGCTCCGATTTAAAGTGCCGTTTAAACAGCCGCGCGAATACGCACACGCCTGGCGCTTCGCTCGCTACCTCGCTATAGACAATCGCGCCGGCCCGCGACCGCAACGCAGTCACACAAGCACGCGAGAGCTAAGCACTACTGTAAGCAATCGCACGGGCACGCGCGCGCTGAACACCACCGAAAATAGTCGCGTAGGCACGCACGCGCTAAACACTCCGCCTCGTGGTAAACAACAGCGCATGTACGTGGACACCACGCACGCTCTACCCTCCTCTTCACACTCTCAAAGACCACACGACACAGTTTATCCCCCTACTAGTGATTTTATTTACCGCGAGTAACCCGTTAAGCTACGCGTAATTGTGTGGGTCAGTGGATGCCAGCCTCTTCCCCCTGGGATCCTAGACTGAATTTACCCTGCCTGTCGCTCTGCTCTCCACCCTCGATTAAATCACTCAAAATCACTTCCCTCTCACTCGCGCTTGCTTCCACTCCGCTGCGCTGAACGCTGTAGAAGGACGAGGCTGTGAGTCGTCTCCGTAGAGGGTTGAGGCTGGCTGCGCTGGAGCTCGTCACATGGACGTCTCGAAGGGCTGACTCTCCTCCTCCGTGGACCGCGATGATTTGAAGAAGAAATCTCCTCTTGCTACGCTAAGCCTCCGTATTTTATCCACCCAAAAGGCATTCAGATGCTTCCGCACCCGCGCCTGCCCTGTCCATTCAGAGGCCGAGTTATTCTCGTCTCTTTCACATTCGGATCCGTGACCTTACCTAAAACCAAAGGCATTCGGATGCTTCCGCACCCCGTGCTGCCTTGTCCATTCAGATTTCGGAATGCTCTTGTCCCGTTGTTATTGGGGTCCCTAATTTTACCTATGACAAAGGCGTACCGCCGTTCCCACGCCCCGTGCCGTGTGTGTGTGTGATTTTATCCGCGGTGGCTCTACTGCCTCCGCCGTGACCACGTAATTTTAATATCAGGTCACGGCGCCGCGGTGCACGTCAGCTACGGGGGGAGATCGCCCAATTTCCCGGCCCGCAGGAAACCATGAAGCTTGATCCCATTAAGGGCTTCTGGATAAAAACCCGTCGGCCAGGTGACCTTCCCTCCCGACTCTATGTGGGGTGTGTGTGTTCGTGCGGGTGTTGGGGGTGGGGGCGGCGAGGGCGCGCCGCGTCGGCGTTGTCACCCCCCGGTGGTGGTGTCACGGTGGTGGGTACGGCCCCCGACGGAGCTGCTCCGCTGCGGCGGCACCACGTATCGAGGGGACTGCGTGCCCTTCTACCGCCTACCACCTTGGCGCTCTGCGCCGAGACAGATCTCCCTCCGTGTTCCACGAATGTCGGCCGAGCCGCTCACGGAGGAGGTGGCTTGCAAAAGGTGATGCACGCTTGCAGGATGGAGGAGGGAATATTGCAAAGACACTGGTGTGTTGTCCAGAGGTCAGCGGTGATGGGGGATTAAACAAACTAAACTAAACAACTTAAACCGTCTTGTTTTACCAGGTACGGTCCGCTGAGCTACCTTACTGGCTATGCCGGGTGGTGTATGGTTGCGACACAATACTTACGCGATCTAACCCACAAACATGTATTGTGAACTATATAGCTCTTTTTCAGAAGTAAACTGGCCACAAATGAAAGCTCAATGACGTCGTCTACCATGTGGAAATGTATAGCTGCCAAATACTCTAAATACATGCTTCTAAATGTGGAGGGACAAACCGGAGGACCCGGAGGAACATCCACGCGACCGGGGGCCATCCATTGAGAAAGTGCGCAAAAATCTGTCAAAACTTGACCCCTCCCCCCCCCTCCCTGTACGCACGCGGACTTTTTACACTCCCCCCCTCCGAATCCGATATTTAATCCACGCAGAAACGACCAAGGATTAATAATATTAACGTGTTTAAGCAATTAGAAAGTCCACCGCTGGCTGCATTAAAAATTTAAGTTGCGTACCTTTGCCACTTATTTTGCTGAGCTGCGTGATAGCTCGCAGTCAGGGGCACGGTGGCACACAAAGTGACACCTCTCCCACAGTCCTACCTCTCCCGGTAGTACTTGTCTGACAGAAACTGAACTGTGGCTTATTTGAAGGCCAATGTAGAAAAATAGTTAACGAGGTTTCACCCCCCCACCCCCCCCCCCCGTTTCCTATACGTACGTACATTGTCAGTAGACCCCCCATACGCAAGCGTACGCATTTGGGTTAACCCCCTCCCCCCTCCATGCGTACGTACTAAATGGATGGCCCCCCACGGGGAAAACATGCAAACTCCAAATATACAGCAGGCGTTGGGGACGGCATCGAACCCACGACCTCCTGTATACCACGGGAGGTAGTTAACATCTCGCCAGCACTGCACCCGATGGTGGTGATGATGAGGCTTTATCAGCAGACCCTGGAGCTCCGAGGTCAGGAAACGGTAGGAAGGTGCGGTGACACGAACGGCACTGGCTGCAATGAGCTCATGATCCCATTCATGTTAGTCTCATAATCTCAACTTGATTGTCATCCACCAATTACGGGTTCAAAGGGAGCTGCTGGTGTCCTGAGTGAACCTCAGTAGGGGTCGTTCATGAGCAGCACTCTCCCATCTAGCCAGACTGTCAGCTGGAAAATCTGGATAAAAAAAACCGCAGACGGGCTTTAGCTTAACCTTAAGCATCATATTAATGGCATCAATGAAAGATGAGTGAGTCACCCAGACAGGAAACCACCAAACTCATCCATGATATGTTTTTTTTCTGGCACCGTCTGTGCAGCCGCTTCCCCAGACCCCTTTGGGAGCACTGTCGAATCAGATCATTACTGCCAGCTCGGGTCACAATAACAAGTGGCGGAGTGTGCTAAAAGTATACCGCAAGCTGCTCTGAGAATGTCCCAGTGCTATAGAAACGCAGGGCCACTTTGCACCCTGTGTTGCAATGAGCACTATATGTTGTCTCTAGGCTTGCAACGGTTCTCCAAACCCTTGCCATCCAACGGGTTTACATGACTTGGGGTCCCGCGATTCGATTCAACGCTCGGCATTGTCAGCGGGGTTGACATGAAGTATGCCCACTTGGGAAAAGAAAAATAACCCAGCAGTATAATCGAGTAATGTATATATTGTTTTAGAAAGGTCAGGAGGTCAGTACGACCAATGCCATTGGTTTCACAACACCTTGGCATTACTTCCTTCGAATAGATCCCTCAGCGCATGCGTTGGCAACACCCAGAAAACCTCCCAGGGCTACCCTTGCAATCGCATCATCGCTGTCATCTGGATTTAGGTCTTTCCCTAAAGCCAAATTATATAACCCAACGTATAAGTCGCTCCCATATCCTGCTATGAAATGCCTAACATTCCCTTTCCACATGTGTGTATTAGTAGACCAGAGGCTGCTTATCGAGTTGCCTTGTAAAAATGTAGCTTCCTTTAACACGTATCTCATACCAGGTGAGTGTGGTGGAAATAAAATATATATCGTGACTTAAAAACAGGGTTGTTGCATAATTGGAAACCTAATTTGCCAGTAACAAAATATGATAATTGTTTTTTTACCCTTTTATCTGGCAACAAAACTGACACCTTTTTTTACAAGGAGTCATGTTTACATTGACCACAATACCTGCGGTCGGAACGCAAACAAAAAACAACAACTCTGATAATGTATGCGCACTGTCCTTGAAATTGATTGGTCCACACCCGAGACAGCTTAACCCGAGCTCTCATACTCTGATGGTGCATTGTCTTTGAGTTTTGCGCCTTTTGGCGTCTTCTGGTCCAACACCATGTGAGACGAGGCTCTAAAGAAAGCTGTCTCGGGTGTGGACCAATCAATTTCAAGGACAGTGCCACATACATTATCAGAGTTGTTGTTTTTTGTTTGCGTTCCGACCGCAGGTATTGTGGTCAATGTAAACATGACTCTTTGTAAAAAAAAAGGTGTCAGTTTTGTTGCCAGATAAGAGGGTAAAAAAACAATTATCAGGGTTGTTGCATCACACGGAGATGGAACCATATCGTGTTAGACACTCAGGTGGTGAACTCACAATGACAAACTTGCTGGATCAAATCCCAGTGAGGTGCTAACTCAGGCCATCATCTCTCTGAGGTCAATAAAATAACTAACATTTTGTTCGGGAGCGGTCATTGTTAAATCTTTTGCATGGATTTACTCCTAACGTTAAGTGTGCAATATTCACCATCAGCTGAGGGCATACACGCAATCTCGCACTTTGTCAAAGCAGAGAGGCAGTTTTACATGTTGCAAAACCCCTTATTATATATGCACACAGTATAATTTACTGACATATTCGTGGTAATTGATGATGTAGAGATGGTGAGTTGGAATCTCTGGGCCATCACAATGAAAAGGGTGCAGAGGTTTCCAGATGACTCAGAGGTCAGAATACTTGGCTGGTACCATTGAGATCTGGACAACCACGAACGATTGAGGTTGGTTCTCAAGTCCAGTCAGCCGGCCCTCAGCCTGGTCACCAATGACTGACAAACGGGAGCCATTATGCTAACTTATAATTTTTCTCACCTTATCAGCAGAACTGCAACTCTGAAGGAAAAAAAAAACATCTTCGGTTTGAATGCCATGTGACGAACACGCAATATTGTGATATCTGCCACAAGTTGTTGCCTCGTAACACGTGGGGCAGGGAGGGGGGGTGTTTGTACTGTGTGTGTTGAACTTCTTTCGCACCGAACATAGCCAACCCTGCTAATTGGAGGTGTGGTATGCACTGCTCTGAGATCATTCTGACCGGACACTTCATCCGGTGACATGATGTCTATAGTACAGTTGAAATAAAATTGTGAACGACCCCAATACAAGAGGAATAATGAACATGTTTTGAAGTCCCTTGCCCAACCCGTTTTTGATGTGTTAGGGTCTGGCTTGTGGCTTGACCACAGCATTTACTGGGTTTCATTTGTAAACAAATATTTAATCCCGACAGCGGTGGGAAAATCGGTTGTGTGTTCTAGACAAAGTGTTCTAGACACTGGAACAATAGCATGTGGGATACAATTGTGTCTGTGGATAGTTGCTTTGATGTTCGAGTCAAACATTGGGTAACGCAAGTAGTCTAACAGAGATTGTTGCCATGTTAACTCTCTGGGTTTTTAATGTCTTGCAATAGTTTAATATGAATGTTGTTTGAAACTGTAGCAACATTTGGTGGTGTTAGTGGTGGTGTGGTTAGAGCATTCAACTTACAATCTCAATAAGGTGTCAAGTCAGCCCATAATTATTTTTGGATAATAATAATATTTGCAAATGTTAACGTGCCGCATAGTACAAGCTCACTCTCATAGTGAGAGAATGACTCGGGCGCGATGAACCAGAGACTAGCAGGAATAGAGCCACGTGGTGAGCTGGTGCCAACAATCGCCCAAGCTCAACGGCCCTCTATATATGAAGGTGTTATTGGCCAGTTAATGAGTGGTTACACCTGGAAAAAAAAACCTTCTATCCCGTACAGAGGGAGGAGTAGCAGGCGGAGTTCACGTTCTTGCTGCACTGCCGTCTGGCAAGCCAGAGTGTGGCTCATCGATGCCCACGGGGAGTAAGATTCGCAATGTTTCTGCAATCCACCAACCCTCGCTGCTGCTGCCGCCTCCACAGTGCTGGATTACAGGCGTGGGTCACCACCGTCCGGCCGGACAGATGTAATAATCACCATTTTGTGGGAAAACAACAGCGGTCATTCTACAGCCCCCACAATGGAAACGTGGAATTGTTACTGGCTCTGAGCAACCAGTGGTGAAGTGTACAACTCCATTGGTTGTTTGAGCAAGGACGATGCTGTGGATTTTCGCTGATATTGTTGAAAGCATCCAAAAACGGAAAAGATAAGTAACCGAAGGGGTAAAATAACAAAAACACATGTTTTCTTAAACAAAATTAGTTTTAACAAAAAAATATTTGATTCTGCATTTGCAATGGTGCTTAATCACAAATAAAAAGACACTCGAATGATTAATGTGTTGAATTATTTTTTTTACCATTTTCAATTAAAAAAAATGTTTAAATGGTTACGTTTTATTATTCTTCAAACGATAATTGTATCTGTCATTCAACCATCAACTGCATCCCAACTATAGACATTCTAGCTGCCCCATGTGTCAATGTGTGTGTGTGTGCATGGCTGTGGAGCGGTGGTGCAGTGGTTTGCGCACCGTGCCACGGACCTGGCAGGAGACCCGAGTTCTGGGCCTCCCCTAGGTCAACTCAGCCTCAAATAAGTACGTGATGCGGTGTCAACATCACTACTGGGGATACAAAGGCGGTTGGGCTTAGTGCTGGTCACCCACCCCCTCGTGTACCGTGCTGGCCTTAATAGGTGATCGCAAACAGCACAAGCCCTAAAAGTCTGTTAAAGCTTTATGGAGAATCTTTGTCTTGTGGGTTTATGAGCATGTGTTTACTCACAGTGTGCATTCTCCACACGCAGTGTGAGCTTCAGCTTGAAGTTATTTGATTGTGGGTGGTGTGGTCACCCATGTATACTTGAACACATACTTATTATAGTGAGTCACGAGATTTCGGGAGCTTTCCAAATGTTAGGAGCAAGTGGTTTGTTGTTTACTGAACACAGACTTAATTTAACGTCCGTGTCAATGTTTTGACACATTATGTAGCCGTTTTGGAGGATATTGGCAGCTGAGTCATCGTGAAGAGCACCACATTGATGGATTCGGTCACGTAGCAGTAGTAATAGTATTTTTTCAGGCCTTGGTCTATCCACTGCTGAGTGTAGAGAATATCTGCGAATTAATCTGCCATCTGGTGTCAACCTATCATCAGCGACAACACTATCTTCGAGCTCTTCCAGCCTCAGAGTGACCTCTCAGCATTGACTACTGTGTGAATAATTGGAATTTTTATCATCCTGTGTCTGGCCTGTGTCGTGACCACACACGTTTCCTGTTTCACCCTGCTTAAACCTAAGCGGAGCTACCATGAAGCTTTGCCTTTCTGCAACAACAAAAAAAGCTAAAATATGTGCATATGGTCGAGTGGAACCCAGGGACTAAGGCAATGCCTCTGTCAAAGCTAACTATCTCTGTCATGCCAGAGTCGAGCTCTGGGGCTTTGATTCATAATTAAATTGTCTTGTCATATGGGCCTAGTGTTTTTTTTTAGTCCACCGGAAGGTCACGTGTGATGGGTTAAAAGCACGCGTACTCCCACCTCTTCCACGACTTCTGGCCACCGTGGCAGTCGGCCGAAATACCCTCTAGATGGGCTCTCTATAGCTTCCCCTAGTGGAGGCCGTTTCACCAGCAGTGGCGTGAGTGGTAATGCACCATTACCTTGTTTATCTATGTGCTTGACTCACAATCGGTGCGATTTCAAGTCCCGGTCTGTGGACAATTCGGTGCGCCATCATCCCTGCAGGATCGCTGCAGGAAGTTTCAGAGGCCATCATATTGAGAGAGACCGGCGTCTGCCATGGGAATGTGGACATGCCTCCAGTGGCTCAGGGCCACCAACAGAGAGCAGCACTCTCAAAGTGTGGACACACTTTGAGACACACTTTGAGATTCGTGTAGGCGTCGATAAACAATTGAAGCAGTCGCCTTGTCTGCGCAGCTGATGGACAACATCGGCGGCAGTGTAAACCCTAACCTTTTTGGATGTGAGGGAAATTACTTCGACGTAAAGTTCGGGTGCCCCTGCGGCGAGATGTTATCTGTCTCGCCTGGTATACAGGAGGTAGTGGATTCAATCCCATACCCTGACGCTTGTGTATAGGGAGTTTGCATGTTGTCCCTGTGGTCGCGTGGTTTTTTTTCTCTGGTTACTCCGGGTTTTCCCTCCATGTTTAGACACGTGCGTTTATAGTATTTGGTTACTTATACATTTCCAGGTCGCTTCTGAAACACAGCTATATACTGTAGCTCAGTGGGCCTTACCTGGTAAAATAAAAAAATAGTATAGTATTTTTTTTATTTGTAGTTTAGTGCCACGGTACGAGATGTTCCTTTGCCTTTTTGGCGAATTCTTTAATTGTGGGAAACAAAATCTGCACGTGCCATGATAAAATTGCGACGTGAAACGCACTGCGCAATTACAAAACGGAAAATCCACCCACCGTGCACGAGTTGCAGTCACTTAAGTTCGTGGAAAACTGGAGAACAGTTGCACCGGTGATGTTTACAATGTGGTGGTTTTAAAGAGCACTCAGTGATTGCAATAACTATTATTACAGTAGCGTGCTAAGCGCTACTATTTACAATATGTGCGTTTTTTTCTTATAAGCTCCGATGCCCTCTTCAAATATATGTAATGGCTAACAGCAGCGTATATGTGATAGTCTGGATACATCTTTGTATATTTGTCTGTAGCTGTACATATGTAAAAAATATCAACTTGCAGTTTCTCCCTTAACAAAAAAAAAACTGGGGCATCACTCATCTTGCTAGGAACCTTGAGTCAGGTGAGGAAATTCCACGGTCCTGCGGAAGAGATATCTGCTTGCACCATAGAACAACCACTTTTGACTTTCCACAAAGAGTTACCTATTTTATCGACCACTGAGATATCCACTTGGAATGTGGTAGACCCTTAGCTTGTGAGTCAGACTCTCTTTCCACAGCGCCGCCCGGCTGAAGACATTCCACAGTATTTACATGTGTTCATATTCATTAAAAAAAAAGTCTGCGTTGGAGATTTCTTTCCTGAGTAATATTTTCCTCCAGGATACAAAATCAAAGTGCACTTCTGGCTGCTATCTGGCTCTCCCATCACCACAGTCGGGGAGCAGGAGTAACTTTTCATGGTTCTCAGGGCAGGGAAGCTCATTATTGACCAGTACAGCTTGTTTACTGGTTGCTGTATAGAAACCGATAATGACCCTAATGAGCGTGCACTCCGGGGCAATTCTGTCTTGGCATCAGACAGTGGCACGCCCAGCAAGACAGCCTCTGTGATTAAATGCCTTTCCACCCTAACGTACTGGCCAGACTGCCATTCTCGGTCATCGAGTGTAATTTGTGCCGTGTGCGAAGCAGACGATTCGGAATTTTCGGAGCGGAGGCAATGAAACGACGAGTGCCTGAGTTGTCTGCTAACTCGTATGAAAAAAAACACATCTCTTTGCTTAAAATCAGCTTTGTGCTGGTGCTCATCTTCATTGGCACCTCTCAGCAAGCAAGTGCGGGGGGTGGGATTGCACAGTCTTATGCCAGGGCAAGCCTTCTCTGTAGAGTAACCATTGTTGACTCATCGCCGAAGTTGTATTATGCCTTGTCCACCCAAAGGTGTGATGGGCTGAGTTGGAGCCCACCTCCCCAACTCAGATTCAAACGTGCAAGTTTCGGCTGTGACGCGAACACGCTCTTAACACAGCTACCTCGCTGGATATCGTCGTAATAATCATCAAATATCATCATGAACATCTCGTCATTACATTTCACACACAGGGTTTAAACATTTTCTACGTTTTGAACGTACATTCAAATTCAGTTTGTGTGTGTGTTGTTTTTGTGTGCATTAGCAATGGTTGACAATTGCTTCACGTACCTGTCGGGGTTATTTTTAATCACCAGGGTATTTTACTTTGACGCCTTTGGAATTTGCAATCAGGATGACGCGGCAGCCAGACACTTAATGTCTCGCATTCCACCCCACACCCAAGTTTCCCTCCCTGCCTCTCTACCCCCATCAACCAAAAACGCCATACCTTCGCTCCCTTGCCTCCCCTTTCTTCCTTCTCTCTTTCCCCAGCAACAACAAAAAAGTCTTGGTAACCACCCGTGGCTCCCATTATTATTACATTAGGGTTTTATTTTTAGCTCCTCTCTCTCTCTCAAGTGCTCCGCTGAATTGTGTGTGCGCACTATTTGAAAGCTTGTACAAAAAAAAAAGAATTACGCGTATTGTTTGAAATACGGTAACGTAAACCTGACGTTTGACTCCCGTGCGTCTCCATGCTCACTCGAGTGTTGGATCGGTGTTCACCTCCAAAGGCGTTCCCGGGCCATTGCCTGAAATTCCACATTATTGTCGCAGGAGGGGAAAAAAATCTCCATTTTCCACAAAACAGTACTTGCTTTTATCAATCCCCGAGAGATAACTGGTTGGGATTTAAGATAGTGACCTTTCCGCTTGTGGAGCAGTTCCCCTAATCATAATGCCATAGTGAAGAGTGCATATAAGAAAGATCTGCTCACTTGTCGGGGTGCATGTATGTACACATATCGTTGTTGTTGTTAGTCCACTACATACTTCAAAACACTGCGCTCCAAACCCAGCGACCACAGTTCAATTCCCGCTCATGGCCAACCCCAGTTATCTGAACCGGTTCTGGGCCTCCCCAAGGTCGACTCGGGCTCAAATAAGTACCCGGTGCTGTGTGTAAACATCTTCACTGGGGAGACAAAGGCGGCCGGGCGTGATGCTGGCCACCCACCCCCTCGTGTGCCGTGCCGGTCTTCAAAGGTGCTACTTGCTAACAGCACTTGCCCCAACAGTCCGTTAAGGCTATACGGGGGGTCTTTATCTTTGTTAAGGCTATACGGGGGAGCTTTGGGAGTCGGGGTGCTCCCATGTTCATTTCAGATATCACTGGGCGCTGATGTTAGCCGTGGATGGGAATCATGAAACTCCAGGCCATATAAGAGAAAGCTCGTCACTGTGTACCCCCAGCTCTCCTCCGTACTCGTAGGTTGGATTGGAGCATCTACCTGCACATACGTAGGGTGAGAGCTCATTGCAATGCACACAGAAAACTCCTTTGTTTGAATTCTAACTGTTTGATTGGCAACGCAGACCACCGATGTAAAAAAAATACGTAACAAAATATTCCCACCCCCTGGCCATGCCAATAACCTATTTTCATTCTTACAATTTCATGAGATATTACTAGAAGATAATTATATATGTGTGTGTGTAGAGATATACTGGATAATACATTTACTTCATCATAAGCCTCCCACTCATAAACAGTCTCATAGCACAAGAGCAATATAATATGTATTATTATAGCTGAGTGTTTATTACATATTTTCATATGCTTTGCGAATAAACTTTGCTTTGTTGCATTAGACAGTTGTTGTTTTTTTTCTTCTGGGTGGAAAACATAACTCGGAAATAATATTAGAAAGGAAGCCCTGACTCTCTGGGAAAGAATAAAAAAACGTGTTTTCCATAACGGCTTAATTTGTTTATTTCTGTAAACGCAATGCTCACGCTGCAAAACGACACTCGCCGGTCTGGAAGATAAAGAAGAGAGAGAGAATGACTTTTGGAATCTCGGGGCTTGCGTGTGGTCAACTTGCTACCGGCGCTTCTCCTCGCTCGTTTTGATCCACACCTGGAAGGAAATGATTTGTTGATGGATGAAACGGGGAGGGGGGTGAGTGGGGGGTGTGAGTGGGGGGTGTGAGTGGGGGGGGTGAGTGGGGGGGGTGAGTGGGGGGGGTGAGTGGGGGGGGGGGTGAGTGGGGGGGGGGTGAGTGGGGGGTGAGGAGGGTGAGCGGGGTTGGTGGGGTGGGGGTGAGGGGGCTGATGGGGCGGGGTGAGGGGGGAAGGATGGTCGGGAGGGGGGTTGAGTAGGGGTGGTAGGGGAGGGGTTGAGGGGGAGTGAGAAAGGGGAGGGGTTGAGAGGGGGGGACATGTCTTCACCAAGAGTCAAAATGAGGTCTTGCAGCTGCAAAAAATGCTCCTGTCGGTTCTGTCTGCTGTGTTTTTTTTTTCACGCAGCAGACACCGCTCCGCGATTTGACGCCGTTGTGCTCTGCGCAGTTTGTTCGATGTGAAATCTTAAACCCACTTTTTGCCATCGAAAAAAAAAAATTAAATCAAGCAGCGGCGGAACATTCTACAGATTGGGAAAAAAAAAACATTAAATTTGACCGTCAGAAAAATTCACGGTCATTTTTTTTTTACACGAACTTTATACATTTCTTTTCCTGTGTCCTATTTCACTAATTAAACTTGGCTTTGGGCTTGTTTAAGAAATGCAAGAATATCTTTTTTCATGGCTCCTAGTTTGCTTGCAACTGCTGCAGTTAACCGTTTTAATGTATTCCTCGGCACGAGTCAAACGAGGTGATTGATCATACCCTGCTGACTGTGGCGATTACTCACAACCCCAGCCCACGTAATGCCAAGTCCCATTTAGGGCCGAGGAATGGCGAGCTCACTGTTTCTTCAATTTGCCTGCTCAAGTCCTCCGATGCACATTTAAGCCTCGAACATAATCCTCCTCATTTGCGGACTGAAACACACACAAAAATGCATATTAACCCAGAGCACAATGAAAGAAAAAGTTTGGGTAACACTGCTGGGAAATGGTACAAGGACAGGGGGTTGAGTAATTATGGCCACTCGTGGCTTATTTTTAAATCATCATCATCATCATCATCGTCCTTGACATAATTTTGAATGCCATCATCATCAATCTCAATCTATTGCTGGATTCGGAGCTCTCCATTGCAAGTCCTACTTGCCAAAGGTCATTCAGCCCTTAGCTTATCAAAATCCCATCGCATGTAATGATTATAACCGTGTGTATGATTGTTGTTTTGCCTTTTTTTGACAGTGAGGTCTCATTATATAGAGTGATCGGGAGGGTGCATTTCCCCCCTCCCCCCCCCCCCTAAAAATCTCTTCTTTGTCATCTACAGTTAGCTTTGGTAAGATGGGAAAGGGACATTCTAAAGTGGGAATAAAGCAAAGCACAATTTGCAATGGCCAGATGAGCTAGAGGAGTCAACCTCGTCCTACCGTATGCCTTGGGTGTTGCTGGTGCAGCCTTTCATACTTCACGTGACCTGCACGTTACGCGACAAATACATCTGCAGGGTTATGGTGTTGATAATAAAGGTGTTGTTTCCTACCATTTGATCCACTGATGTTCACAGTGATACAATTCGTTTTAATAAGCAAAGCGTGTCTCTCTACTCCAATGTGCAATGAGTCGCCACGGTGGCGAGATGTTATCTCCTTTGTCTAGTATGCAGGAAGTCCTGGGTTCGATCTCGACCCAGACGCCTGTTGTATATTTTGAGTTTGCATGTTCTCCCAGTGGCCGCGTGGATTTATTCTCTGGGTCCTCCGGTGTTTCCCTACGTATTTAGAAACATACGTTTAGAGTATTTGGCTGGCATTAATTTCAACATAAGCCACTTTGTTAGGCTATCATTTGTGTCCAGATAGCTCCTCAAAAGGAGCTAAAAGCCCGGTGGGTTTTAGCTGGAACAATATATATTGTAAATCTCCTTTTACAGGCAGGGAGACGATTGGATATCTAAACCAGGTAAGAGCACACGGAGACGACAAGACTTATTTTTTAGGGAGTCCTGGGTTACAAAATAAAACAGTTACCTAAGTAGGGAAAACAAATTATTGACAAGAATTGCAAAGAGCAAAACATTCAAACCATAAATATATGCGATAAATTACGCGTGATAATGTATAAAATACAGATGGACAAATAGTAACTCACATCAATCAAACACAAGGACTAGATTAGCCAAGTGAGTTGTAAGGCAATGATCAAAGTAATCTGTATGCAGATTCGCCAATCAGTTACTCCACATGGTGATCTGCAGCCAGAAGTAAAATTCCACGTTGATATGGCAGGGGCCACCCTCTCCGTAAATGAACCACAGTTGATTATGCTTCCCTACAAGTGAGCACGTTAAATAATTCGACATTACATGGTGACGTGAATAATTTACTGCAAATTGTATATTATATAACACAACTGCAACTCGCATAATTCAGGCGCCAAATCACGTAACCAAACATGTTGAAATATGCTAGACTCGGATAATACATTTCCAGTCGCATACTATTTGTGTTTGAGGCCAGGGAATTAGACAGCACGGCAACGAGATTTTACAGATCGTGGTAGTAATCTATCAGACGGTGCCCAGAGTGGCTAGTAATTTGGAGAAGTGCCCACTTCGAGGAGAGCAGACAACATTTCTGCTATTGCACGCATCTCATCACTGGGCACTGCCTCGCCATCAATGAGCACTGGTGTAGGCCTCAGTAACTATGTTACTGGATAGCGAGACCCACAGCACTCGGGTTCCCAGCAAGAGTTGAGAGAAAATGTGCTGCCTTCACAAATCCACACTCACCGCCGTGATGACATATGGTTAAATCCTCCCTCGCCTAATGTTAACTACCTCACCTTGTATGCAGGAGGTCGTAGGTTCGATCTCGACCGTGATGCCCGTATATTTGGAGTTTTCCCGTTCTCCCCGTGGTCGCGTGGATTTTTTTTATCCAGGTCCGTCGGGTTTTTTTTCTCCAATTAGAATCAACGTGCCTTCAGAGTGTTTGTGTGCTGTACATTTCCACGTGATAAGTCACTTCGTTGAGCTAGCATTTGTGACCAGGTCAAAAACTGTAGCTCAGTTGGCCTCACCTGGTAAAATAAACAAAAATAGTTTAGTTCATGATCGACGCACAGAAACAACGGGCCCTAGTCCCCCCCCCACCAGTGGCTCTGGATCCAACATCACCCGCGGCGTTGGCTGGGTGGGTGAGGCAGCAGGACGATGATTTTCGCACAAGGTGGCTCTGTGCCAAACCATCAAGAAACAGTCGCGCGGCTCCCCACACAGCGCCCTTTTACACACCAATCCATAGTCACGGCCACCGCCTCCCCCAGTGTGATTGCATGAATGGGACCTTTTGCCAGCTCCCTTGCTCACGGGGGCCCGCATAGGCTCACATGGTGAACGGATAAAATATCGGGGTCAGGAGTTCCTTTGTTGGCGTGACTCGCTCCTGTAAAGGGAACTTGTGGCTTTTATCTTTCGTTTAAATCTCCTGTCCTGTACTTTTCCTGATTATTATATGATTTTTTTTTTGCCGGCTATAATAGTTTTCTTTCACAGATGATTAAAAAATCGGACATTGCTTGCTTGGCGGCTTGCGCTTTGTGGAAAGTATGCACGCCCTGCAGTTGCATGCTGTATTAATTATTGTAATGAAAAACTGCCAGGCTCCATATAATGTCTTACATAACGGCCACTTTTTTCCCATCAACATAACGTAGTGCAATTATAAATGAGGTGGTTATCCAATTGTAATATAATACACAAATGCCATTTTAAGACAGCTAATGTTGTAATATCTCACAGACATAAGTGGATTTTAATATACTGTATGCAGTAATATATGCGTAATCAGAATATGTATATATACTGGAGGAATCCGATGAACTGTAAAGCCCTTTTTCATAGATGCAGAAGGGTCTCCACAAGAAGGGGCTCTAAAGAGAGTACCTGGCCTACTCTAACACACTGGACAGATATCTCAAGAGACGTGGGAGTACCCACACTTTACTCCACCACACAGGACCTGCCGATTGACTCACTGCTTACCGTGGTGAACACATTCACACTGATGGGCGTGCTCATTCTCGGCTCGACTCATTTGCCTCTCTCCGCGCCCTCCACTGGCTCACCATTGCCAGCAGGCTCACGTACAACATCGCCTGCCTCTGCCACCGGCGCCTTCGCATCTGGCTGCCCCCCGTAGCTCTCTTCACTAGTGACGACTAGCAGCACAGCACGCGGCAATTGCCTTCGAAGTGCGACTCACGACCTCGTGCCGATACCAAGATCCAGGACGGTCACGGCTATGCGCCGCTTCTCGGTGGCTGCCCCTACAGTCTGGAACGCCATCCATCCCCTCTGCACATTGGCAGTATCACCTCAGTCGTCTCCTTCAAGAGACGCTTAAAAACTCACCTCTACGACCTGACTTTCGAGTGACTCTGAACTTTGCTCCGCGCCTCTGAGTTGCGGCCGTTCCGTCCGCAAATTTGCGCGCGTTACAATTTGTATTATTATAAGAGGGAGCGGGGGGGGGATAACATAAAACTCGCCCCATTGTTTCAACTGCCAACGCCGAGTGATCGAATCGAACTGGCGACTTCTGGATTGCAAGCCCAGTGTGCAAACCGTTACACCGCAGCATTTCCAAATAAACATGCTCCATAACATGTAAAATCCAAAGCCAATGTTTCTCCCTGGGTAAATGAGTGTGGATAAATGAGTGTGGATAGGTGCTCATCTCAGTTATCAGTTGTGACACACTCGTGAAAATTGCACGTTCCTACGGCAGCCTCCCAAAAGGGCAAACACTGTTCATTTCCTGGAGAACGATCGGCCCGGTTAATTTACAATTTAGATTACAACTCCTCGCAATCCATACAACCGTGAGTTCAGCACTCTAACCACAGCACCCCTCTGTCAGACGGATACTCGATGCAACCTCGAGTGCACATCGTAATATCTCAAGGCCATGCGCGATGACGATGGCTCGGGGCGGTCTTCATCTGGCAGTCGATAGATCATTGATGCTCAATTTATCAAGAGATGGTTACATAGATGGGCCACGAGCAACAAGACTCGCAACAATACGGTCATGAGTTCAGATCCATATGAGGTCAGTGAAGATGAGCATCGCCTGGTGAAAAGTTAAACCGTGGTTGTCCAATAGAGTTATGGGCCCCGTCATATGAATGTAGAATGAGCCAGCACAACTGATGTAAATGAGCACCACTCAACACTCATTTGAGGATGGGGGACACTTTGACTTTGAATTTTAATAAGTGCATATATGCTTCGAGGTATAATTATTTCCTCATGCGTTCTCTCTTTCTCGCTCAGCCTCTTACTCAGTTTCCACTTTTTTTCAGAGACTTGTAGTAATTTCGTTCTGCAGGAACATTGAGCCTTATTAGAGAAATTAATTGCAGCATGATCTCAATTCCTGTTCCTTTCTCTCACTACGTGTGACTTGCAGAACAGAGGAATTAGCAGCTTACTGGTCATGGATAGGAGCTGATAGACGCTTCACAGCCGATACTTTTTCACTCTCTGCAGTTAAAATTGACGCACATTTCGAGCCAACAGTGTCATAGTCGAACTCAAGGCAAAGTGTCTTCATGCCCAAATGATGAGCGTCATCGGATTCCTGAGCCGATGCTGGAAATTTACATTCCCATGAGGGTGACCAATTCCTCCACGTGATCACCATTGTTGACCTTACACAAAATGGTACTTAGTTTATCTAACCAACAGAAATTATGGGATGTGAATCCACAACCTTCCAAAATTTAAACGGAGGGCTCTAACTCATCGTCATTCAATAAATGACTTGCTTAAAGTTGCAATTCCAGGAAGCCACAGAGAGGGTTGTGTAAACTTTTAATGCGGTTAACTCTTTCTCACGCAAATATTGGATTCATTGAAGGTCGAGCAATCATTGTATTGCTCCGTAACCTCCAGACGGTCATTCTGGTTACAATTAGATAACAATTATTTGTAATTCTATAGAAATGTAAGACATACAGGTGGACAGACAGATTCATAAATATGGATGTATGCAGTACGTATTAAATGCAATATAATTGTCAACCCTTTGTCAGTCCACTGCCGGATGAAGGTCTCCCGATGCCGTGGGTGAGTGAGGTTTGGGGGGGAGTGAGGCAGGAGCAGTTCAAATTTCACTCACTGCGGATATAAGCCATGCCCAAGAATTGAACTCGGCTTGTGAGGACTCAATTCTAGATTTAAAGCTTTCGTGACTGCAAGGGTCCATACTCTTTGGTTCTATTCGGTAAAGTCACGTAGGTAAAAAATAAAACAACAAAAATCACGACGTTTCGGCCACAACACAAGCGGCCTTCATCAGGTGAAGGGACCAGGCTGTCTCGAGGACAGCGCTGGAGTGAAACACAGCAACGCTCAGACCGCGACCTTTAAGCTGTGTGCGAGGAAACAAGGTGCCTTGACAAAGGAATTAGTATAAAAATTAGCATTTGATTGGCCGACTTAGCATGATGAACGGTGTAGAGGTGGTGTACATGCGGGTGAACATGCCGGTTGGCGCGGGGGGGAGGGGGAGTTTACCTATTGATGGTGTGAAAAGGGAATTTTTAAGAGTTGCGAAAGTTTGAGGACTCGTAGCACAGTACTCTAACCGCTAAGCTCTATCGTTTTGCTTTGAAGATGTTCCTGAAATTAATAACATATTGGAGGATGACTTGTTGCTGTTAATGTAATAATTCTGGTCTGTTTACATCTCGAGCCTCTTATTGTCAGCACCATGAGCTTTGCACATGCCCCTACCGGCTATTGATTGTGCCGTGTAAAGTCTGTAAAATAACAGACGAACACACTTTAAAAAAAAAACAAAGAGTATGAACACACTTTAGTGGCCACACACAGAGCTTTAATGCTCGGGCCGAAAAAAATAATCCCCGACAACTTCTGTTTACGCTGCGCCCACGGAGCATATTCTAATGACGTTATAAATGCGTATAAAGAGTTATTCTCCGAATGCAACATCTTGGAGGCTGAAGCGCTCGTTAAGCCGGTACACTTGTTCCATGCCAAAAATGCGAAAGATAGCCGCTTTTTTTCCAGCGATTGCACCTCCACGGACACCACAGACATTCCTCGTATCCTCTACATGACTGTGATCATTGGATGTGCTCCAGAACTGGCACAGGATTTTTCTGGCAGAGTGAATAGCCTCTGGGCATGTTTAGCGCTCACCAACAGCTGATAGCTATCATTTATTTACTCAGTCTGTTGCATTTAGCATTTTTTACGTGGCAGCTTATTATTTTGGAAATGTTTGCTGTAAAGGGCAGTCGTTTTTTTTGCCAAACTGTCAAAGTAAATATTTGTTTTAGGAAGTACAGTCAAAGTGAATGGCACGGTTAAATATTTGCACTATTTATATACCTGTTCATTATTTGTTTACTAAAGTTACGTGCCCCTATGTTCAGCCAAGCACTGGGCAGTGTTAATATCTTTAATCGGTCCTTAGCCAGCAGTGAAAATTCCACATTACTCCATCAGTGACCAGTAATTAATTACTTGACTTGGCAAAAAAACACAAAACAACATCGCCCGTTACGGACAGACTATATCACTACGAAACGTAGCGTCATCGTCAGAGCCTTGAGCTATAAAAGTGGCACGAATATCACAGGTAATGAACTATTATCGTAGTATTATGATTCCCTACCACAATCACCGCTAATTGTCACTAAGTGGTACATTATCACCAGGTGGTGATCATTTCACGGGGGGATGACTGGCTGAGTGAACCAAAGGTAGGATTTGAACGTTTTAACCCCTCCATTGGGAGGCTTGCTGAGCTCTATTCCACTCTTTTATAGATTCAGATAAAGGTGCTGCCGTGCAATTTCCTTCTCCGGTCAATGCCGGTGGAAGGGCATCCACTCGAGGGAGCTTAAGAGATCCCCTATATTGAGGGTAATTGACCTACTCTTCCATTCTGGCAAGATGTCTTTGGAAGAGGTGGGAGGACTTGCAATTTACCCAATGGCACGTGACCTGCAGTTGTGACCCTGTTGACACTGCTGGGTGGACGTAGGCGGAGGGGGGTCTAAGAAACTGGCACCCTTGTTTCAATTACCGCGCCGGGAAATCGAACCGGGGACCGAACCAGCGACGATTTCAAGTCGAGTGCGCGAACCGTTACACTATTGCAGCCACTCCTTCTTTGTGACGGAGTCTTATTTGTTTTGAAATGTCAAGGTGTCCCCATTCCCAAGTGAGCATTGGGTGGTCCTCTTCTCTTTCTGAAGGGGGGGGGGGTGGCTAGAGCTGCATCGAATGACACTCCCCCCAGGCCAGTAGCGTGATCTCCGTATTCATAGTGCCGGAGCCAGTATGCCTCACCGTGGGACGGCTTCACGCGCGTAATTTAACTCTTTCATTTCTAACCCTTAATTCAGAAGTCCTGCCACCGCCGTCACTTTCCGCTCGGGTAAACATTTTTTTTGTTCAATAAATAATATTAGCTTAACCCCCAGCTCCATTTATGCATTCTTTAGCGATTAGGCTGGAGCTTCTGGCCCCAAAAAATATATGTGTTGAGACACAAGGAGTGAGAGATAATATTTGGAATACCAACAAGAAGAAGCGAGAAGCTGTTTTCTGTTGCCTTGGATTGAAAGGCGGCGAGAATCAACACTCTGGGGTTGGTGCCAGTGTCAACGGCCACGAAGGCAGACCCCAGCCGTTAATGCTTCGTAGGTGGTGCCATGCAACCCGTCTAATCATCGATGCCAAACAAATGTGCTGTAAATGTAGCCGCCCTACCCCTGTTTATTTTCTGTGCCGTTAAGATTTGAGAATTACGGCGAGCAGTTCCAGCTGGTGATCAGCCCCCGTGGCACTGTATAAAATAAATAAATTACGCAAGGAGCCGGGGACGAGAGAGAGAGAGCGAGCGAGCATTTTTTTTATGGCGAGCAAGCGAAAGCAGGCCACGGGAGAAAAGGCAGCATGTCATGGAACTCGCACATCTGGAAAAGCCTTCTGCCAGCGCTCACTCTGAATTGCTGTCTCAATTTTTTGTCTGAATCTCCCTCGCGCGCGCTCTCGCTCGTTCCGATCTCTCTCTCTCTATGCGCAGCGCTGGCTCCCTCTCTCGCCTTCACTTGCCCTCGAGCCAAAATCCTAACTCACTCCACTTTTACTCGGCCCCTCCCCGCCGCTTGCTCACCCTCCCTCTCCCAACACACCCTCCTCCTACCCCCCCCTCCTCTCTCCCTCCTCAGTTTCTCTTGTCATTTTCCAAAGCCTGCAGCGAGTCTACAGTGTAGCGTGGGCAGGGGGGTTCCAATCCACGGGAGTGTCTTTGACTCCGCCGAAGGAGCCCCTCGCCGGCTCTGTAGCAGGGATTTTTAATGCTGTCGGGTGACGCTTCCGCTCTCAGGCTACCGTCAGCTGAGAGGCGTTGGCCAAAAGACCATTATGGGTCGCTGGCCGTGCCTTTAACCGGCCGCTAAAGTCGGTCTGCAACTTGAAATTCTTTCACCGCTGTCATAAATTGGCACCTCGACAGGTAAGGGCTGCGCCACACGTTCATCTCTTTTTGCCGCACGGCAATTGCATGCACTCGGTGTAACCGAACCGCTGTATTACAAGCAAGTGTGTGTTGCATGCAGCTAATTCAACATTGCTGTACTTAGTGTAACTGCAGCGGCTGTCCTATAGATGGACTCTAATTTGTTGCGATGCAGAATTGCATCGTCTGACTGAAGGCTGTTCGGAAGTCATTTGAGCAGCATAAACCACTTTGGCTTGTCTCAAGTGCACCGTTGAAATTCTCGCTGCAATACTCCACTTTTGAAATTAATTGCGGTACTTTTAAGATCCCTCGCTAAGTGCACATCGTATCGTTTACAAATTGTTTGTTAACAAGGTTGCATTATTAAAAATGAATCCTCTTTGAATGATTAATGTTTAATGGGCTTGTCTCATGAAAGTGCTCCGCTATTTCCCAGATAGTCTCTGGTTAATTGCGTGTTTATTATATTCCGGAGGGTGTGTTGCTCCACACTGATGTAATGTGCTGTCGTTCCTCAGTGACAGTAGTGATGTGTTCATTCATTCCTGATCTCCTGGGGTCAAACGCTGGGAGGATAACGGATAAGGGCTTTGTGATTTTGTTTTGTGAACCTCCCCCCAAAGACCAACCTTGCTGTCCGTGTGCGCACGTGCGTTCGTGTGAGAGAATGACAAAGACAAAGATCCCCCGTATAGCCATAACAGACTGTAGGGGCAAGTGCTGTTAGCGAGCACCTATGAAGGCCGGATCGGTACACGAGGGGGTGGGTGGCCAGCACCACGCCCGACCGCCTTTGTCTCCCTAGTGGCAATGTTTACACACCGCACCAGGTACTCATTTGAGGCTGAGTCGACCTAGGGGAGGCCCGGGACCGGTTCAGATAATCGTCACTGGTGTTGGCCGTGAGCGGGAATCGAACCCGAGTCGCCAGGTTCATAGCGCAGCGCGCTAACCGCTACATTATCGCTCACACACACACACAGACCAGAGAGTGGCCGTGTGTGTCTCTCGTTGTGGGGAGCGGCGGCGCAGTGGTTAAGGTGCTGAACGACGTACTCGTCGACCTGAGTTCGATTCACGGCCAACACCACTGATGGTTATCTGAACCGGTTCTGAGCTTCCCGTAGGTCGACTCAGCCATCGTATTAGTACATGGTGTGGGCTGTAAACAACTCTCTTGAGAGATAAAGGCGGTCGGGCGTGGTGTTGGCCACCCGCCCCGGTGTCTCCCATGCTGGTCTTCATAGATGCTCACAAACAGCACTTGCCCCAAGAGTCTGTTAAGGCTATGGGGGTGATCTTTGTTGTTTCTTTGGTTCTATAGCTTCTGTCGATAAACGGAGTATCTCTGTGTTTGTGCAGACGGAGTAGTTAAAACCCTCCATTGCAATGTCGATGACCCAGTTTAAATCCCTGGCCGTGCACAATACGTACCAGCCACAATGGGTACAATAATCTGTAATATGAACCGCGGCTGGTCCTCTACTAGGCTGACTCGGCCCAAATTGAAGACTCATGACGTACACATATCAGCACCGGGGAGGCAAAAGGCAGCTTTGATGCGGCTGCACCAGAGTCAGAATCTTCAGAATCGGAATCTTTATTGCGGCATATTGGCCCTTAGTCGGTGCTCACTAACGACGCGTACCCCAGCAGGCTACAAGGTGAACTGTGGGGGGTGGATAGGGTCTTTGTGTGGGAGATCGCGTGCAAAAGAGAGACGGGAGGGAGTGTCTAAGCATGCACGTGTGTGCACGTGTGTGCGTGTGTCTTTGTGCATGCGTGTGCGTGTGTCGTTGTGCATGTGTGTGCGTGTGTCTGTGTGCATGTGTGTGCGTGTGTCTTTGTGGAGCGATAGTGTAGCGGTTAGCGCTACGCTGCGCTATGAACCTGGCGACCCGGGTTCGATTCCCGGCGATTATCTGAACCGGTCCCGGGCCTCCCCTAGGTCAACTCAGCCTCAAATGAGTACCTGGTGCGGTGTGTAAACATTGCCACTAGGGAGACAAAGGCGGTCGGGCATGGTGCTGGCCACCCACCCCCTCGTGTACCGTTCCGGCCTTCATAGGTGCTCGCTAACAGCACTTGCCCCTACAGTCTGTTAAGGCTATATGGGGGATCTTTATCTTTGTGTGTCTTTGTGCATGTGTGTGCGTGTGTCTTTGTGCATGTGTGTGCGTCTTCGTAGACGTACGCGAGCACGTGGAATGCGCGTAAATGAACTTAGTTTAGCGCTTTACGCTCGGGGGCAGGCGAGCTTTCGCAGAACGCTCTTATATAACGGGGAGGGCCTTAGCATTCCACGGGATGTCTATGGGAACTGGAGAGCCAGATAACGCCGCTGGCACTGCCGCCGCCACCGCTGTGTGTGATGTGCATCGGTGACAGCGGTGCTGTGCGGGAGCCGCGATGGGAGCGACTGGAAACCAAGAAGCACTTTGATTCACGAAGCGTTTCCCAACCCTGGCTGGTCTTTATATTTATTATTCCCTCCCAGCAATACCTGCCAAGCGTGTGTCATCCTTATTTCCTTTGAGATTAAAATTGCGCATTATATAGGCGGTGGTCAGTGCGGTTTGACACTGACCAGTGGGATTAAGTGCGGCCAAGCAAGACCCACAACGTACACGATATTGGGAGGCATTACTTGACAAATGGCGTAAATAATGATAATTGTTGTTTAATATAGAAGGTGAGGGAAGCACACTGCGCGATGAAGTTGGCTGCTTGAATTCAATTTCTGGCTGGTGCCTAGCATCGGTGACGAGTGATATCTGAACCAATCTCTGGTGAAGTATGGCCAAACCATGCCCATGAACAACGTGGCATTGGGAGGCATACATCCAGCAGTATATTTTTGAAAAGCAGTCAGTCATCATTATTATAATCATTATTATTATATAAGCTCTCGAGGTAGTTATAGTCAAACAGTTAACATAATTATCAGTCAATGGTCGCGAAAACCTACGTGTTAAAATAATTATCAGTGTATATTTAGTGTGTATATTAATTACAGACCAGCAGATGGTTGCACAAATACCTGAACTTTACGATGAATTAGACGGGAAACTAACTAAAAATACCCTGTACACCGATTTAGACAAAAAATAAATTGCCGATGGAACTCATCGGAATTGGTTAAACAAGGGTGATAATTGTGGATAATGGGAATAATGGGGGCACGTAATGTATGCTGCACGGAACATGCATCCCATGGATAATAGGAATAGCAGGTAATATGACCACAGCTAAGAGGAGTTCCACTGTGTTGTGTCTATGTGTATTGGAAGAATCTGGAAAGCTTGGAAGCAACAAGTTTACTTTCTCTGGAACTAATTATGTCCAAGAGCTTAAAAAAGACGGTTATCTGTCACAGTGTCTTTTTTTAGAGGAGAAGTTAAGGCAGTCTGCCGTACACATTGAAGTTCCCAATTCAGCATGCAAATTATTGTTGAGGCTTCCCACAATGAAGTGCATGATTAATATTGCAAATATTTAAATACCTTGCTCTGTTTGAGAAAATATCTGTCCTGTACTGATGTATTTGTCATTGGCAGCAAGGAACAAGAATTGTTATTTTATCAAAATGCTGTCAATCATGTGTAGACCTGCACTTTTGTTCCCGTAAAAATATTCGACTGCTCCAAGGTGGAATGTTTGACCTACATTTCAAATAGTCATTGTTGCAGCAATGCAGCGTGCATTTAAATCCACGATGTCTATGTATATATGTTCCACTTATATCGTACTGTATGTAGCCAACGGCGCTAATAATTTAAAAGTGAATATGTGATGCAATGAGCAGCCGCCTTAGTACGACGGTCGGCATGCAGGACTTGTAACCCAGAGGTCGCCTCGTCGATCTCCCTGCGCTGCAGTTGAAACAATGGGGCCGGTTTATTAAATCAACCTCCCCCCCACCACCACTGCCTGTGTCCATCCAGCTGCAAACATGGATGCCTCGGAGTCAGTCGATCAGAAGGTCACATCCGGTGGGCTACAGTGTGGGTACTCGCATCTCTTCCAAGACATTCTGGCAGCATGGAAGTGGAGGCCCAAATATCCTCCGGAGTGAGGCCCCTCTAGCGGAGGCTGTTCTGCCAGCGATGGCATGAGCACGTAAACGCAGGGAGCCTCACCTTCAATTTGTTGACGCGGTGCACGCTATGAGAATGAGAACTGAAATGAACTAAGGGTATCTGTCATTAAGGCTCTCAGCACACTGGGGTCAGCAGTGGTGTTGTTGTTTCCCGTGCAAATTCCCATTCAAGCAAAGTGGGAAACGCACTCAGCATTTTGGGGATATCATTGACGTTGGGTTACATTTGCTAAAGTGGTTTTATTATTATTGTTATTATATAAGCTATCGAGGTAGTTTAGTCAAACAGTTAACATAATTATCAGTCAATGGTCGCGAAAGCCTACGTGTTAAAATAATTATCAGTGTATATTTAGTATGTATATTAATTACAGACCAGCAGATGGTTGCATAAATACCTGGACTTTACGTTGAATTAGACGGGAAACTAACTAAAAATACCCTGTACACCGATTTAGACAAAAAATAAACCCAGTGAAATGTCCCTTGAGTTTCTGTGCGAGTACAGTATGTGTGTTTGAGGAGCGGTGGCGTGGAAGTTAGCGCACTGCCCTACGAACCTAGTAACCTGTGTTCAATTCCCACTCACGGCGAACACCAGTGACGATGATCTGAACCAGTCCTGGGCCTCCCCTAGGGCAACTCAACCTCAATTGAGTATCCGGTGCTACTGGGGAGACAAAGCCGGTTAGGCGTGGTGCTGGTCACGGACCACGTGTATGCATGTTGAACTTCTTCTGCACGGTACGGAGGCAACTGTGCTAGTTGGAGGTGTGTACCGTGCCGTAATAAATCGGTGCTCGCTAACAGCACTTGCATCAAAAGTCTGCTAGGGCAATAATGGGGATCTTGTGTATGTGTAACCAGCCATAGGGTGTTGGATTGTGTTTGAATGATAGCTCTTTAGACGTAAGTGCGTAATTAAGGTATTATACCAACAGCGAGGTATATAAGATTATTGCATGATCACGGAGAGTCACTATTCATTACAGAAGCCTCTTTGGAAAACTGAAGTGGTCAACTGTATCGTTAACTTCAAGGCACGGATGTTTTAGGAAGGAATAATGCTCGTTTGTGTATGTACGGTGTGATAACTGGAGTTTAGCAAACGAGAAAACTAACTTCTGACCTTTGAGTAATGGTGCATGTCGATGATGCTAGGCACACCGTATGACAGGATAGGTTGAACAATATCTATCAGGAAAAACATATTTTGCAATGGATGGAACACGTGTACTGACTGGGGGGGGGGGAGGGAGGACTTCCTGATCGAGGCAGTGTGGAGTGGTACCCAGGATAAATCTCTTTCTTTATTTAGCGAATGATTTGACGTAGCCAACCGTGCTCATCGGAGGCGCCGGGGAAGAACAACAAACTGAACATAAAAAGCAGTTCTAAACAAATGAGCTTTCAGTCGAGATTTAAAAGTTGCATAACTCCCAGTGGCATAGGATGCACAAGGAGGTGCAAACGGCGTAACCCTAGGCACGTGTCGGCCGGGGAATTAGGACGATTCTGCCAGCTCGCTGCAGCTTCGGTTTCCCCGGACATGGCCGGGTACTTGCAGGGGGACACGGCAAAGACGTCGCTGCATTTGCCCCCCCCCCCCCTCCCCAGGGGTTGGTGGTTAGTGACCAGAGGAAACCAGAAAGTCACGGGGGGGGGGGGGGGGGACAGTGAACGTGGACCTTAAAGGTCATGTGCATAACCTAGCAGAGGGAAGGGAAGTGATCGCCAGGTGTCGAGACATCTACAGCAGGAGTGCTTATCGCTGAGCCAGTGTGCATGGAAATTATTTGTGTAATTCCTATAGCCAGCCAGGATTTCTACACAGCGGAGTGCATCTGTAAAATAAGCATTGCACATCCTGTGCCGTCATTTTCGAGCATGCCACTGTGTGCTCTAATCAGAGCCAAAAGTTTTAAACATCTACTAAATGAATGAATACTTTGTAAATTGTTCACGGTGGGTTTTCTTACAGTTTCAAAAGTTTTTGTTTTTGCTTAAAGGGATACAGTATCACGACGGATTATAATCTAGTTCAATGAATTGCATTGGGCATTTACTAGAAATACGTATTGCTCCGACCGTTCCATTGGCTAATCTGCCCAGGTGTGTCGACAAATCAAATCCTGATTTGGAGGTCGACCTGGTTAATCCACCCTTCATGGTCAATAAAGTGAGTACCCCTTTGTGAGAGGTCACCAACGGTGTATCCTGCAGAGAGACTGGCCCCCCACCGTAGAGCTTGGGAGTGCATGCATGGAAATGTAGAATCCGTACCGTTGTTTCCGGGCTGCCAACAGAGAAGAGTTACGCCCATTGAAGGGGTTTTTTTTTCAGCGCACGTTTATTCACGCGCAAACGTTCAACTTTTTTCGGGAGCATGGAGGTGTTCAAGAAACTGTCTCTGAGGACAGCTGGCTTGGACGCGTGGAAATATTCCCCACCGGTGGAACATAAATGTGTTTTCATGTAGCCCAGGTGTTCTGGGGTCGGGTGCGCAAACCAGACAGTGCATCTCACCAAACGGCACGAAGTCTCCCCTCTCCGAGTTCCAGACGCCCACTCGGTGCACGCAGTTCAAAGGATGTGGTGAGTGCGGTGCATTTGCGCCGTTCCCTATTTATAGCGAGCGAAAGTATTTTTTTAATCTTTATCCACGGAAAAAAAACTTCACCGAGTCTCCAAGATGTGCAGGGTTTTTTGTTTGTTCCTCTCTCTACGAAAGCGATGTTTAGGATGTTGGAACAATTGCTGTTTTAAATGCGGTTGAAGGCTTCATATCTGCAGCATTGTTGCAGCACTCAACGCAGTTCCTTTTATCTGCAGGGTTAGCCGCCAATTTTCTTCACTTGTCCACGAAACAATTCTGGATAAATGCAGGTAATAGGATGAATTTTGCCGATGGAACTCCTCTCATCGGTATTTTTTTTATGCAAAGAATTGGTTAAACAAGGGTGATAATTGTGGATGATGGGAATAATGGGGGCACGTAATATATGCTGCACGGAACATATGCATCCCATGGATAATAGGAATCGCAGGTAATATGACCACAGCTAAGAGGAGTTCCACTGTATTGTGTCTATGTGTATCGGAAGAATCTGGAAAGCTTGGAAGCAACAAGTTTACTTTCTCTGGAACTAATTATGTCCATGAGCTTAAAAAAAACGGTTATCTGTCAGTGTCTTTTTTTAGAGGAGAAGTTAAGGCAGTCTGCCTGACACATTGAAATTCCCAATTCAGCATGCAAATTATTGTGGGGGCTTCCCACAATGCAGTGTATGATTAATATTGCAAATATTTAAATGCCATGCTCTGTTTGAGAAAATATCTGTCCTGTACTGGTGTATTTGCCATTGGCAGCAAGGAACTAGAATTGTTATTTTATCAAAATTTTGTCCATCATGCGTAGACCTGCACTTTGTTCCCGTAATAATATTCGACTGCTCCAAGGTGGAATGTTTGACCTACATTTCAAATAGTCATTGTTGCAGCAATGCAGCGTGCATTTAGATCCACGATTTTTATGTATAAATGTTCAACTTCTATTGTACTGTATGTAGCCAACCGCGCTAATAATTTAAAAAGTGAATATGTGATGCAATGAGCAGCCGCCTTAGTACGACGGTCGGCATGCAGGACTTGTAACCCAGAGGTCGCCTCGTCGATCTCCCTGCGCTGTAGTTGAAACAATGGGGCCGGTTTATTAAATCAACCTCCCCCCCACCACCACCACTGCCTGTGTCCATCCAGCTGCATACATGGATGCCTCGGAGTCAGTCGATCAGAAGGTCACATCCGGTGGGCTACAGGGTGGGTACTCTCATCTCTTCCAAGACATTCTGGCAGCATGGAAGTGGAGGCCCAAATATCCTCCGGAGTGAGGCCCCGCTAGCGAAGGCTGTTCTGCACGGAAACGCAGGGAGCCTCACCTTCAATTTGTTGACGCGGTGCACGCTATGAGAATGAGAACTGAAATGAACCAAGGGTATCTGTCATTAAGGCTCTCAGCACACTGGGGTCAGCAGTGGTGTTGTTGTTTCCCGTGCAAATTTCCATTTAAGCAAAGTGGGAAACGCACTCAGCATTTTGGGGATATCATTGACGTTGGGTTAAATTTGATAAAGTTTTTTTTTATTAGAAATGCGAATGCATTGCGAAGAAATAACAAGCAGGGAAAGTGGCTGGCTGGCCCCAGGGGGCTTATACCGTGTCAGAGCGCTGAGCTGGCACTTTTGAGAATCTGCGTTCAAACCCAGGCATCCACTCGTAATAAATACATATTTTCAGCTGCAGCACTTTGATGATTTCAGCCTGGTCATCGATGCCCAAAAAAACCCACGAATTATATTAAATCGTTTTTTTTCCCATTTCATTCAGGATCCTGGTCGCCAGCTGGAATTATTCTTCCATCGTGGAAGTTGAAACGATGGTGCACATTTGTTTTTTTAAACCCCACCGCTTCTGTCCACCCAGCAGTGTAAATGGGTTCACCACAGTTCGTCGAACGGCAAATCATTTGCGGTGGGGCATACTGTGGATAATTCGAAATCTTGCAAAACTTTTCTCCCGTGTCGAAAAGTAGGCCAGAACCAACCCCCACCCCCCCCCCACCCCCCCCAGAGCTCCCTCTTAGTCAGGGCCTTTCTGGCAGCAATTTCGGGCCTGCACCTGTACCGTTTACTGGAAACAAAAACATATTGGTTTGGTTTTTATTTCGCTCTTTTCAGGGTATGTAAAACGTGTGCCGCTTAGTGTGGCTCAAGGAAGGCAAGCTGTGAGAGGTTCCCCTTCCTCTGCTGCCCCTGCTGTTTTACAGCCCCTCCTCCTGGTTCTCACAACAGCCCTTCCACCACGTTACATTCACATCTACCTTCTCTCCTCTGCCGTTGACCAGGTACTTTACCTGAAACTTTTTTTAACCTCTGACCTTCTCCACCCCTTTCACCTGCTATCCCCCATTAACTACCCGCACCTTCGATTAGCACAGTGGGCTACGCACGGTGCGAACGAGGTTCAACGTACGTACAGCAGTCGTCACCGCTCCAGGTTGATTTTCTCTCCGGGTTTCATGAATCAAATGTTGAGGGCCTCAGCCGTTAGATGGTGCCATGCCATTCACCAGCTGCATGGGATTACGATGGATTAGGCGGCTTGAACTCCGTGTTGCATCGCTGCTCAGTCTGACCAGCTTGTCTCCTCATTTTGCTTTGGTTTCTTTAACCTAATGTGCTGTTCATGTTTGTATGGGTACCCCATGCAGCGTATTTAAATGCTTTTAACACTAATCAAATGACATTATTATAATGTTAATAATGCAATATAATAATAATTCAGAGCCCTGTCGATCCACTGCTGGATGAAGGCCTCTCCATGTCGTGCTGGTCACAGGGAATAATGTGGAATGTTCCTTTTTGGGTCAGAACACCGCCTCATTGGTTATTTGAGCAAAAACATAATTTAGCAGTGACGCAAATAACAAGTGCCTGTATTATGTACAGTTATTAATAGAATGATTCACTAGTTGTATATCGATAGACGATCTTAAGGAGTTTATTTTAAAGTAAACTTGGGGAGACAGGCTTTGGGATTAAAGGCAGAACTGATGGGGGGGGGGGAGGTTGTGGAATAGTGAGGATTGCAGATAATCAAGGGTGATTGTGAAATATTGGGAATGGATAATGGGACATTGGTGTGATAATACTAGATGAGAAAAGCTGTTGTTGTGGGGAGATTTGGGAAGTAGTGACATGTTTTTGTACTTTTTTGCCAGCATCTTTAAATAGGTCAAGGCTACAATATCATAGCTGGGTTGGTAATGTTCCATGTTTATATTAGAAATCTCGGTTCTGGAAGATGTTACATTAGTCCAAGGCTGCATTGCCGTGTACTGTGAGCCCCAATAGCCAGCTGTGTTTTTGCACATGTTTAAGTGCCCTATGGATCTGCGTTTGAGAAAAATTAAAATAACATTTTCTCAGTTTTTATAACAATGCCCTATCGAGGTCAAGTTCAATAGGTCATCACAGCTGATGCTGTTGATGCCACCGCAGCATCTCACCATCGCTTCCTTCTGCTAGGTCCTCCATTGGACGGTCAACACCCAACATTCAAGGTCGGCTCTCTGGCAAGGTGTTTAATTTCAGCTGGAGCTGTCCTGGGTGGAGCTCCAGAAAATAATTCCCCCACCTCCCACACTGTTTCCAAGGTGGAGGTAGAAGGGGGGGGGAGTGGGGGGGGTAAGATTTCAAACTTCCCAAGTGTATGTATGTTGAAAGATGTTCAACATACATCCACGCATACATACATTAGGGAAATTTGAAGTTGGGTGGGGGGGGGGGACATTAGAAAATTATTCTTGAGAATGTAAGCATCTAACGCTGTGACGTTATCCCAACGTCTGGGTTTGGGCTCTTTCACCCTTGGCCGCCAGCCTCTGAGTATCGCCACTTCAGCGTCTGCCCCAGGCTGCCATCTCTCCCGTGCCTTGCCATTGGCGTCTCACCCCTCGTGATTTACTCTTTCCGATTGCGTCTACTGACGCTCTCTTGCCAAATCTTGACTTAAAGCTTTCGTGACTCCAGGAATACATATTCTTATGGGTCTATTCGATGAAGCCACGTAGATAGAAAAATATATAAAAAAAAACGTCGTGATATTTTTATTATTATTTTTCTATCTTCGTGGCTTTACCGAAAGACCCATAGAATCCGCTCTCTTGCCACTTTCTACTGTAACTATTTTTTGCTCCGTACTATTTTTTTTTTAGTGAATGGGTGCGAACACGCCCCGTTGCTTTGTGTTAAGGCCAGAGAGAAAAAAAAAACACAGACGGAGAGATTGTTTATGAAAGGTATGGCGGTGTCCTGAAAGAAAAAGAAGATTACATATGCTCAAAAAATGCTAACTTTGTTTCTTTTAGTGTAGGTCCGTGCTCGATGCTTACTTCACAAGTCGTTGACATTCAATGTGCTTGTTGAAAGCACCTGTCTGCGTGTGTTTGTATGCGTGTGTCTGCGCGTTCATATCTGTGTACCCTGTACAAATAAAGGCAGCAATCGGGGAAAGTTCTGTTAGCGAGCACCTGCGAAGGCCGGAACGGCACACCACACGAGGGGCGGGTGGCCAGCACACCGCACCAGGTACTCATTTGAGGCTGAGTCGACCTAGGGGAGGCCCAGGACTGTTTCAGATAATCTTCACTGGTGTTGGCCGTGAGCGGGAATCGAACCCGAGTGGCCGGGTTCATAGCGCTCTCCACCTTTTCTCTTTGTGTGTCTGTGTGTTTGTGTCTGCCTGTCTGTCTCCGTGTGTCCGCGTGTTCCTGTCTGTGTGTCCGTACAAAAAAAGGCAGCGGTGTTGTTTCTAAATTAGCAACCGCACTATGATTTCTGACCAGTGGCGTCAATATATGAACCTGGCCAAGACCTCCTGTAGCTTGACATAGTATTCAATGAGTACTTTATGTGGTGGTGGTGGTGTGTTTAACAGAAGCATTGAGGTGTTAATGAATGGCAAGCCTTCAATGTCGTCGCTAAAAGCCCTCTGTCATGTGCAATGCAGGGCTGCATAGGTGATCTCCAAAATCACTTGCCTCTAACGGTCTGAGGTTCAACAGAGGATCTTTGTCTCTGTAACTGTGTGTGTGTGTGAATGTGTCAGGGTAAAATACTATAAACAACATGACTGGACATATTGCTTTGACCTCCAGCAGTCATGCTAAAAATGTGAGTAACGACGTGTATATTTTGACAGCTACTGGCTCCTGTGTGCATACATGTGGGCACATATCCCGTGTGTGTGTGCATTCTTTTTCTCACTACCTTCGGTGCAGGAACTGATTTACTTAAATGTCATGTGCCACCTCATGTCAAATAATCAGTCCCTTTGTTTTAGCAAAGTGAGAGATGTTTGAGAGAGTGGTCACTCTTAAAATGAAGACGGGGAAAATGTTAACGGTTAAAAAATAATCATTCACAGCCCTTTGTCAATGCACCGCTTGATGAAGACCTCCCTTTGCTGTGTCAGTCATGGGCAGTGCCGGATTATCCTAGTAGCACAAGTAGCTACATATGCTAAGGGCCCCACACTAAATGCTTTCAAGCTATCAATTCCGGTTCAGTCATTCTGCACTTGCTCTCTATTGCTATAGTACTATACTGCCTCCAACTTTTATGAACGACTGGGTGCTTAAGGTGAGCGATTTGTCGTATTATCTGGCTGTATAGTAAATGAAAAAATACAAATACTTTACCATGCAAGTTAAACATTTGTGTTTTAATATTTGTGGGGTTTTTTTCTTTCATTTAGGGCCCCTTTATAACATATGCTACAGGCCCTGCACTAGCTTAATCCGGCACTGGTCATGGGAGTTGCTTAAACCACGCAGCAACATGATGGACATCACGGGTTGGTAAAACAGGACCCAGGAATACTAACGTTAGCCATGGCCAGGAATTAATATCGGGGTCGCCAGCTGTATAGACGAGAATGTTCTGACCAATGCATCACTGCTTCACTTCTTCATTGGGGGTTTGATTTATCGAAGCGAAGTGAAATATATTTGAGGCGGTTGTCACTCCTAAATTGGAGGAAAATGTTGGCAATGAAGACATTGATGTAGTGTGTAATGAATATGCTTTTGTAAAAAATATATCTGTCCTATATGAAAAACATTGATATAGCTAGCTAAGAATATGCGTATGCATGATTACCCTTTTAATTATTCTTGCATAAGTGATCATGCAAAATGACTTTCATATGTAGACAATAATTATTAAATGCATTGACGTAAATATGGGTTAAACATGTAAAATGTACGCGTTAGCTGACCGAACGACAAGTCTTGCGACGTGAGTTGCCACTCCTGAGGTGCAAAAAACCAGAACGTTGTATAGCGAAGATAATCTCACAAGAGCAGAGGAGGCGCGGAACTACATTGAAATGCATTGTCTTGAAAGATGCATTATCACACAGCTTGCAACATATTGCACTTTTAATGTGCCGGGAAGACTTACAGATTTCTCAGGACATCTGCTACCTGAAAGCAAAATTATGCTCTGGGAAACCAGTCCAGGTGGCAACACTACTATAACTCAAGTTCATGGGGCAATTGGACATGCCTGGTGCTCATAGCAAGAATATGCTCTGCTGGCCTTAACAGATGCTCACTCACATTTAATGTCTCAACAATCTATAAATTCTAGTCAAACCTCAAAGAGTCCCCTTGATCAAATGAAAGTTGGATCATTCCCCCTGCCCATCACTGGAGCTTAGTCAGTGTAGTTTTGGGCTGCAAGCCCACGTGCTGCACAGCATCATGCATGCTTGTGCAAACATGCGATTACATTCCAGTTCAACTGTTCGACCAGACGACATAATGTCATTCAAAAGGCCGAACAAAAGTGGTGCAACTCATCGCGGTAGAGAGCGGCCTGGAGAAGTTGACGTCACGGAATGACGTGTTAGGTCCGTGCAGATGTCCGATCCACACTTGCTGGTGCACCGCCTCGCATGTCGTGTTACGGAGGTGTTCCTCCAAAGATTTGTAATCTGACAGATTATGTGACAGCCAATTCAAAGTCACGTCATTTTTCAGTATGGTAATTGGCGGTTTGGCTGCGACTATCGCTTGACTCTACGTCACCACTTCACTTAACTACCCCGTTTAAATGATAGTTTTAGTTGCCTGGATGCAAACCCAGGTTCTCGAACATGCTATCTCAACGCTGCCGCACGGCATGAGTTCCCGAAGGCACTCGGCCACCTCTCCTATTCCAATAGCCGAAGGATACCTTCAAAGCAATGCAATTGACTCTTAGGCTGTTTGTAAACAAATACATCGATAATCATATCAAACAAATAAATAAATAGATAGATAGAACCACGCGTTGGACTGAGCAACGTGTCCCTGTGCGGTCGTGACCTGAGTGAAAACAGAGGGCTGCCCAAGCATAAAATTCACCACAGAAAGGTCGCGCTCAACTCTCTGGCACGAGGGAGGTCGGAGGGCAGTTATACATTGTTGGAAATTGTCAAAAAAAATCAAAACACGGCGCACGTACTGTGGAGGCGCCAAGTTCACGCGTTGGATTCCCCCTGTCCCTCTTTAATGTGAGCCAACATCGCAGCAGATGTAGGAGCACCTGGACTGTCTTCACCCCCCCCCACCACCACCACCACCCCCACCGGCCCACGCGGCTGCACACCAAGTGCTCTGCGTTGTGGGTTATAGCGAACGTCCAAAATGTCAGGGGCATTGTGACACGACATGCTGCATCGATTTCACCTCTGGATAAATGCGTCCTGATGTGCGAGCACTTTCAATATAAACGGGCGCTAAATATATATTTCGTGCGCTGGCCTCGCTCGTCTTGCCCGGAGCACGCAGTGGCAATGTTCCTAATTCGAGCGCTGCCAAGGGGTCAACTCAATGCATGTCATTTATCTGGCGGTGCGTACAACCAGTGCAACTTTGTGGAAAGTGAGTTTTTTTGGAGAAAGGAGTTTCCCTGCCACGACAATTTTTTTTTTAATGTTCACCACCGGGCTGCGGTCCACCAGCAGGGATAAGCCGCTGACCCAATTAAACTTTGAGCAACGATTCACTTTCACATAATGTTGAGATTCGGTCAAATCTGAACATTGGCGGGGATACGTCCCTGGAGGACGGCGCGATTATTAAATGTGCAAATATTAAAACTCAAAGTTTTATGAGGAAAACAGGGCTATGGGGCATAAACATTGATCACGTTTAAATCCAAACATATGAACTGTATGTCTATATTAATGAATACGCACTTTCCATTCTATCATTGCGTTAATGAACTTACCTTTAATAATTCTGAACGTAAACGTAATTAAAAGTGCAAATATTAATTAATTAGTTTGGACGTGAGTATTACACAAAACGTAATTTTAAACAATCGTGAAGAAGAGCACTCGCAGACGCCGACTGAGCAGCATCACGTGGAGGAAACTCTCTCGCTCCATCCACACCGCTCTCACCATCCACACCACTCTCACCACTCTCACCATCAACACCGCTCTCACCATCCACACCACTCTCACCATCCACACCACTCTCAACATCCTCACCACTCTCATCATCCTCACCATCCACACCGCTCTCACCACTCTCACCATCCACACCATCCTCACCATCCTCACCACTCTTACCATCCACACCGCCCTCACCATCCACACCATCCACACCACCCACACCATCCTCACCACTCTCACCACTCTCACTATCCACACCACTCTCACCACCCACACCATTCACACCACTCTCCCCATCCACACCACTCTCACCACTCTCACCATCCACACCATCCACACCACTCTCCCCATCCACACCACTCTCACCATCCACACCATCCACACCACTCTTCCCATCCACACCACTCTCACCATCCACACCATCCACACCACTCTCACCATCCACACCACTCTCACCATCCACACCATCCACACCACTCTCACCATCCACACCATCCTCACCATCCACGTCGCTTTCACCATCCACGCCACCACCAGGCCTCGCTACTTCTTGGCAGGTAGCAAGTGCCGCACTACGGCAGCCATTCATTTTTTATACACAAACCCGACACATTTCAAACAGCGCGAATACGCAATTATGAAACCAGCGAATATTACGGGCTTTACTGTACAATTGAGAGCCGAAGAAGTCGTTATTTTTTTTCAATGAGTGTCAGAACAGGGTCGTTTAACAGTATGCGAGCACGTCCTTAGTTTATGAAAAGGGGAAGGTATCCCAATTGATTTGCCTATGTATTGTATCATAATGTACATATCGAAGTATATATTTCGAGATACATATGGTAGGTTTAGTATCAGAGTCTTGCTATACACTTGAATGCATCAGGTAAGGCCCATATCCATTTATAAATCTTGAGCAAGTGGTGGAAAGTCCACAATCTTGTGATGGAGGAGAGTCTATAAATAGAACAAACACGCTTTAACTATCCACCAAACGGCGCTCCTTTCACTATCCATGTATGGGTGGCGAGTTAAAGTTAACTCTGACTGGGATTTGAACCCAAGTTCTTGAGATGATGGGCTCTGTGCTCCATTGACTGAGCTAGCCCATGCAGTCGATCAAACGGGACTCGGGTGAAATTAAGCAGCATCGGCACATTTCCATGAGGTGAGCCAACTGATTTTTTGACTTTCAGCGGTGCTTGTGTATTAGTATTGCCAGTGTCTGCACGTGCAGAACTGTCCCTCCCTAAGGGCTTCCTTTCAGTTTACAAACACTCGGCTGACTGGAAAATTCCTCCGAGGATTTTGAGAGGGAGGGGTTTTTTCCTTTAACTTCTCAGCTTACAGTGGTTTGAGGACCACAACCCATTCAAAGGCCCTCTGACTCTAATCATGTACTCACGTGCTTTATTGATGTCTCTTACTTCACCCCTTCTCTGTCCGTCCCCTGTCTGACCACATACGCTTCTCATCTGTCTGTCTGTCTGGCGGTTTGTTAGTCTGTCTGGCTGCCTATCAGATTGTCTGGCTGTTTGATAGTCTGTCTGGCTGCCTGTCTATCCGTCAGATTGTCTGACTATGTGTCTGTCTGGCGGTGTGTTAGTCTGTCTGGCTGCCTATCAGATTGTCTGGTTGTTTGATAGTCTGTCTGGCTGCCTGTCTATCCGTCAGATTGTCTGACTATGTGTCTGTCTGGCGGTGTGTTAGTCTGTCTGGCTGTCTACCAGATTGTCTAGCTGTTTGTTAGTCTGTCTGGCTGTCTACCAGATTGTCTAGCTGTTTGTTAGTCTGTCTGGCTGCCTATCAGATTGTCTGGCTGTTTGTTAGTCTGTCTGGCTGTCTGTCTATCTGTCAGATTGTCTGACTGTATGTCTGTCTGGCGGTTTGTTAGTCTGTCTGGCTGCCTATCAGATTGTCTGGCTCTTTGTTAGTCTGTCTGGCTGTCTGTCTCTCTGTCAGATTGTCTGACTGTGTGTCTGTCTGGCGGTTTGTTAGTCTGTCTGGCTGCCTATCAGATTGTCTGGCTGTTCGTTAGTCTGTCTGGCTGCCTATCAGATTGTCTGACTGTTCGTTAGTCTGTCTGGCTCTCTGTCTATCTGTCAGATTGTCTGACTGTATGTCTGTCTGGCGGTTTGTTAGTCTGTCTGGCTGTCTACCAGATTGTCTAGCTGTTTGTTAGTCTGTCTGGCTGTCTACCAGATTCTCTAGCTGTTTGTTAGTCTGTCTGGCTGCCTATCAGATTGTCTGGCTGTTTGTTAGTCTGCCTGGCTGTCTGTCTATTTGTCAGATTGTCTGACTGTATGTCTGTCTGGCGGTTTGTTAGTCTGTCTGGCTGCCTATCAGATTTGTCTGACTGTATGTCCATCTGATGGGCTCTCTGGTTGTTTAGCTCCCTGTCTTTATCCGTATCTCTGTTTGTCTACTTCCCTCCCTCACTGTCTAATATGTGCGTTTGGATACCTAACTCTCTCTCTGTTCAGAACTATAATTGTCTTATCTGTCTGCCTGCTTGCATGTCTTTCTAGATGTCGAGCTCTCGGTCTGTGTCAATTTATACGTGCATAGGTAACTTTGTTGTCCGTCTGTCTGCATGCCTCCAAGTGTATTTTTTTCTGTTTGTCATCCAGAAGCTGTTGCCTTGCAAGTAGCTTGGTGTCTAATGGACTACGTCTGGACACAAGTTCACCCACCTTCGAAGAAATACCAGGTAATGTTTGCATTAAGTCGTTGTTAATGCTTCACTTTAGTCACTTAGCACATACACAGTTGGTGCGTTTAAAAGGCACCCTTTTCTATTTAAATAGCTCATACAACTTTAACAACTGGGATCTATTCTTAAACACCCCCATATAACTCATGGCTATTTATCCAAACAGTGATTTTGTTTGATTTAAGTGCGCATAACCATGTATTATGGACATTTCACCTTGAATCAACTCGTCAAATGTTTTTTTTTTAAACAAACGTCAAGGCCCAGCCCTGCAATGTCTTTGTCACGCCACTGCTGGCAACAAAATGAGAGGGAGCGTTCAAGAGAGCCCCCTTCAGAGTGTACTCCCCAGCCCCCACACGTGAGAAGCCGTCCATAAATGACGTCACGCACCTGGCGGCGGGGGGGGGGGTGACGAGAGGGGGGGGGGGGTTTGAGAAATGTGACGTCACATCAAAATGCGCAACTTTAAATGAATATAGACAACAAGTTCTACTTAATTAAATAGACTTTTAAATTAATATTTTCTCCTACAACATCAGAGTGCAGCGCCGCATTAAATACGCACTACAATGACAATAGTTTAAAGCGATTTGAAGCATGTTTTAATTTTTTTGGGGGGGGGAGGGGGGGGGCAAAGCTTTGTGACGTCATATTTGAGGAGGGGGTCTGACTTTTTGTGACGCCGTGTGACGAAGCGGGGTGGGAGGGGGGGGTCAAAAATCGTGTGACGTCATTTATGCACGGCCCCTGACCTGCCAATCGTCTAACCGTGATGGAAGCCGTTCATACTGCTGGACGGACAGAGGTGGGGATCATTAAGGAGCTGCCGAGCCAGGAGGTCCGACTGGGGACCTCTGGATTGCAAGTCCAGTGTGCTGAGCAAATACACCTCGGCAGGTGACTGTCCTGCTCTGATTGGCCGCTCGGTGACGATCCATGCGCCGCCCGCTGCGAGGGTTCTCAATGGGCGTTCCTTTGTCGTGCGATGCGACTCTGATGGCAAGGTTTTACGGGGAGAATGAGCGAAGCAATTGAGAGCTGGAAACCGGCGTATCATCCGTGTTTTGCCGCTGTCCGTGGGGTGACGCGGGGAACGCACGACATCGACAGTGACGACGTGCATAGGGCAGAAGAGAGCCCGAGCGCGCGTTCCGGTTCTGACACGACAACAGGCACTCGTGGCTGCGATCTTGGAAACTCGGGAAGTAGAAAAGGCAAGAGTCACGCGGGAAGGAAGGTAGAGAAAGGGGAAAGAGCGTGAAGAAACCGGGGTGCGAGGAGAAGGTCAACTCGAGTGCTTCAACGACAAAGCACGCAGCGGTTGTGAATGGACCAAATTAACGGGGGTGGGGGGATGGGAGAACGAATCCTCCGATGCGCATCCGGGGCCATTAGCAAGCCCCTCGCGACGGCGCCGCCGCTGCTGCTGCGCCGCCGCCGCCGCCGTCGCAGTTTTTGTTGCGCTCCAGCGAGGCTGTTGCATGTGCCGCGGCGGCGAGAACGGCGCTCTGCACCGCGGTTGAGATGCGGTGCACCACAACCATATGCGGACGCTGACACGAGCGCGGTTGGCACGAGATGCTAGGGGGATGCACGTGGCGCGGGAACAAACGCGCCACGGAAATCCACATGGCACACAAACCCACGTGGCAGCGCCGTTGAGATGGGGGGCAGTTTGTTCTATCTCTGAGCACGCTCGCGCGCCTGTGCAGCGTGCCACTTATTTTGCGTCCGTATGGCAACGGTGGTTTTCTTAGGGACGGTGCAGATCCACCCATCCCTGCTTGGGTTGATGAGAACCGTTGTACCACGTTGTGGAAAGGCTCGACAGGGGGTTGTCCTGTCGAGAGACTGGTGCTGGCCATGGAAATGTGACATTTCCACCACCGCTTTAGCGCCACAAACGCATGTGAACAATACCTACTCTTCATTTGGCAGGCACACGAGGGTTTTTCTTACCTGGAGTCTCGCAGCCTGAAATATACATGATGTATTCCATGTCATCATCATCATCATCATCGTCACCATCATCAGCCATGATCGATCTACTGCTGGATGAAGGCCTCCTCCAAGCTGTGTCCCACCTCTCACAATCCTGCGATGTAATGATCCACCTAGCACCATATGAATGTCTCGTTTCCACCTCCAGCTCAGGACCACCATGAACACCTACCAAAATGCTGCTTCATAAAGGGATACATTTTGACTGTGCGAATGCATTTTCTGCACTATTCATCAAAAACATCACACCTGCAAAATGTGTTTTCTCATATGTGCATACTGACTGTTATTTTATTTTTAACATATGTAACAGACAAGATGCTGGGTACTTTGGCATACTCTTCCATTCCGGCCAGACATATTAGACGATGTGGGAGTACCCACACTTTACCCCACCACTGCACACGACTCACTTGCCCATCATCTCATCTGCCACGCCGCGAGTCCAGGGTGCTCACCATCGCTAACCATAGCTAACCATTACCCTTCATTAATTCCCACATCACTGCCACATGTCCACTGTTGAACAGGGTGACGCAGTACGCGACCACATATGAAACGTTGCCTTGAAAATCAATCTGGAGACAGAGCTGCATTCTCATCACGGCTGGTTCTGTTCTCTGACATCAGTATTGTCTCCCTGAGCCAACCAGCAGAAACCTCACGAGCAAACATTTCTAAGGGATTTTGCAGAGCATGTGAACTGCCCAGAGGGAATGTATTGTGCATGCGGAGTATCCTGTCTCAAAGGAAAAACCCAACCACTTGCTTTATTTACCACATTATCAAACCAACATCGATCAATTCAATGCGCCAAATAAAAATCTGCTTCCCTGAATACAAAGCCAGCTGATTCACATGTTAAATCGCAGCTCCCAGCTGCAGGTTCATGGATAATCATTACAGTTTTCAAATCCTCCCCCCTTTGTACGCTAGGATCCATCGACTAAAATCGTGCGGCTTTGCAAAATGCACCACGCATCGTGAAGTGCCAACAGGCTTTGGGGGGGAGGCCTTCATGCAGCAGTGACTTGGTTACGGCTGCTGGTGGTGGTGGTGATCATGAAGTGGCCTGGGTCACGGGTATCAACCCCCACCTCCCCCCCCACCTGCCCCCCACCTCTCCCCACCTCCACCTCGTGAATGGCGGTGAGTGGATTCCAACGCGGGTGAGCGTTCGCTAGAGGGCGCTATGGTGGTGTGCATTATTCTCGGAAGGACTCTTTAAAATCTCACGTTAAGAGAGCGCTGCAGAACAAATGGCCCAAGGCGTATGCTTACAGAATAACAGTGGTTTTGTGTGCATGTTTTCGTGTTGCGCCTTTCACTTTTACACGGTCGAATGTAAAGCTTGCCTGATTCATGCGATGGCCCTTCTCACCCCGCATCCCTTCTTCCTCAGTGCCGGATTATCCTAGTAGCAAAAGTAGCTACATATGGCTAAGGGCCCCGCACTTTCAAGGGCCCCGCGCTGAATGTTTTCAAGCTATCAATTCCGGTTCAGTGATTATGCACTTGCTTTATTACTATAGTACTATACCGCCTTCAACTTTTATGAACGACTCGGTGTTTAAGGCGTAGCGATTTGTCGTATTATCTGGCTGTATAGCAAATGCAAAAATACAATTACTTTACTATGCAAGTTCAAAATGCGTGTGTTTTAATATCAACGTTTTTTTAAAAAAAATTAGGGCCCCTTTATTACATAAGCCACAGGCCCCGCACTCTCTTAATCCATCACTTTTCTTACTGCCCAACATCTGGCTCCACGACTACTCTCACTGCCAGTTGTGCATCCTTGGCCGAATGCATGTGCAACCACCTTCAATGGATTAATAGGCCTGCTTAGCTCAAGACGGATGTTTTGTTTGGAACAAAACAAAAAAAACCAAATGGCTCTGAGTGTTTGGACAGATGCTGCTGGGGAGGTTTTTTTTTTTCAATTTGTATTCGTACATTTTCCAGTTTTTGGGTGATCGTTCAGTCTGTTGGGCGATGCTCTACTCGTAAGGGAGTGCCTACAGGAAGATTGTTTTTTTTTTTCCTTGGAGCGTCTCCTCTGGGTGCATTACACTGGCAAAGTCCGGTTGCAGGAGGCGAACGGAAAGTATTTTCGTGGACCGATCCAAATCTCTCAAAAAGTATACACCTAACATTCGGATGCTTGTATAAAGCTGGAGGCTGTCGGTATCACCCACCACGACTCGAGCTAACGTTGTTGCTTTCGTGCACGCGGAGCGCGGCTCTTGGGCAGATGCGTTTCCCTGTATGGGCTCACGAACTAACACGTATGTCATCGTAGGCACTGTTATGATTCGTAGTCGATTTTTGGTGTCTTGATTGCTAAACTTTGGGTTGTGAGAATTATTTTACCACTGACCGGTGAAGTGAAACGAATTCAGGTCACCCTTGCAAAGTATGCAACGCAGTTTCGTGAGTCTCAGTGGGGTTTTTTTTTCCGTCTCCTGGTTTTATAATGGTTACAATATTATTTGTGGGCAGGTAGCGACCTGGCCACAAATGATAGCTGAACGAATTGGCTCATCACGTGGAAATGTGTTGCAGCCAAATACTCTAAACGCAACTTTTTAAATGTGGAGGGAAACATCGGAGGGCCCCGGAGAAAAATCCACGTGACCACGGGGAGAACATGCAAACTCCAAATGTATAGGCATCAGGGTTGGGATGGAATCCACGATGCTTTGCATACGTGAATCTGTGCGTGAATAGGATACTGGAAATACCATGGCAGGATAGGAGAAGAAAGTTTGTAAGATTAAAATGTAACCTGTGAGAAAGCATTGTAGATTAAATCAGAACATGGAGGTTGCAATGGGTGGGACACATGCTCAGGAGGGCAGTTTACTGAGACATGCATCACGGTTGATTTCAAGAAGTTGGTGGCCAAGAAAAGACCTAAATTCAGCCAGAAGTGATATTTTAAAAGCAGACTTTGGAAGTCAGATGCCAACTGTATGAGAGAAGATATCTGGCAGAAGGAAGGAAGTGATGGCATAATCACGATGACCTCTTGACCTGACGCGAAACATACTTGATACCGAGTGAAGTTTTAATCTTTCCTGAATGAGTAATGAACTACAATATTTTAAGAACAACAATATTATTAGCCATTATTATTTATCATAGCTGAAAGCACCCTCTGATTTTCCACATGGCCACGTGGTTGGGCACATTGCGATGGTCATTGTGCCGAGTTCGCTACACCAGTGCGTGTGTTACCCTCTGCTTCCGCTACTAAGCAGTGATTCATTGCAAATGAAACAAAAGCGCCGCTTTCCCAAATAAGCATATTCCCCTTTTGAGCTATTTAATCTGGTTCGTGACCACAGAGCTCTTTCCTCAAAAGTATAAGATGTGTTTTTGTTGGGCTTGCCTACTGGGAGTGCCTTCCTGGTTTTTGTGGCTTTCCAAAAACAACGTGAAAAAAAACACTCCGACTTCTTATAACTTAGTCTAGCAAACCATGGGTGTGGCTAGATTGTTTAATGGCTTCAGGCGGGCGAGCTGTCTGCTTGGCCGAATTAATGAATGGTTGGGTGGGTGAGTGACTGGCTTGTTGGCTGGTAGGTCTGATGGGGTGTATAATACTGCAGACCACAATGGTGCTGCAGTCTGCAACTTGGCGGCGTGGCTAAGTAAACATGCGTATAATATTTACTTGTTTGAGCCAATGGTGACCAGGTAGCCAAGATCCTTGAATATATTGCACATTTATATGTTGACATATTTATTAATTTGTTTGATTATTTAATTGGAGAGGTGGGGGGGGGGTGATGGGGGAGGGCTGCTACACACAGTGTATGGGAGCGGGGCCACAACGCCAGATCTTGAACACAGTCCGGTGACTGTCCCCGTGCGCGTGCACCCAGCGACGGTCCGGGCGTCATTACACGCCCGGTTTGGCCCAGCCCCGCTCGTGACGACAAAACAAAAAGCACAACCCTAACAATACCTTACCTGCTCATTATAGACATCGTAAGCAGAAAATATCTCCCTCTGCCTCCTCCCCCCCACTTTCTCTCTTCTCCCATCCCACAGGCTTTCCGCTCCCCGCAAATAAATGAAGCCACCGGCCGGGCCGCCACTGCATGCATTAGTATTATATGTGTTCCCACTGCCCCGCCTCGCCAACCCCCCGAAATGATCTGTGCAATGATTATTTCTGTAATCTCTCCGCGAGTATAAGATGAGTCACCCTGCAAGTGGTGGAACGTTCGTCCTATTATCGGAGACAGTTGAGCAGATGGGTCAATGAAGTATCCTCCCGGGGGAGCGCTAATTTTCGCCTATTATCCGAACCTCTGGATAAAGATTCTGATCCTGAGATAAGCAGAGTGATAGGAAGTGGTGGCAAATTCATCCTGTTTTCCATGTTGATCCGCACTTTACTGCTTGGATTTAAAAGAGAGAGTAATTGGTCTTAAAAAACACAGATAGCAGGATTTTCCCATAGCGCCCGCACACACATTCAGATTACAGGATTTTTGCTCTTTGTAAATGCGTCCCCGCCTCTGTCTGCCACTCATATTTGGACTCGACATTGTTCACAAAGTGCCTTTAACCGCACGGTAAAAACCTCTCAGACACAGACTCAAGTAAGGGATAAATTGGGGTATGCCTCAACACTCCTTGAATTATTTAAACAATTGAAGCCTGAAGTGCACGGCACGGTTCATGTGCTCGTCAAGTTGCATCTCCAATTCGAATTTCATTCAGATCTCTCGCAGAGGGGCGGCGACCCTTCCTGTTGGAGAACGGCCCGCAGGAGTGGATATCACAGAGCTACAGTACCTCCGAAAAATCCCATCAAACGACCTTCAGCCCGCACAGCAGATGGCAGCACTTCCCCACCCGCTCTGCCTTTGAGAGTGCTGTTCATCGACTCAATCCCAACAACCCTCTGGAATCGATGGAAAGACGGAAAATGCCACTCGACGGTTGTGCGTTGTAAAACAAGATTGTTATTAATTTGTTCACGTAAGCACTTTGACTTGTGATAAGCATGCAAAGTCCTCTATTAACCCAGACAAGCCCACTGAGCGTCAATACTTTTGTATTTCTAGAAGTGGCTGCATCGTCATGTTCAGCCAATTCCCATGTTAATAAATGTTTATTTTAGCGTGTAATATGAGCATATTTCTTAATGCGCTACTTATATATAACATTTACGCGGTGATGTAACATTTGGCGATGACTACCTCTGCGTATATTAAATTGCAACATAGTCTGCTGCTTAAAATGTATTACAATTCAGTTCGGATGCAGTTCAAGCACCACATACATATTTTGTAATAGAAAAATATGATGTAATAATGCTGCATTGCAATATTGCAACCAAGGATATTATTGCGACTGTAAATAAGCTGGTCCGAAATGCAATTCAGTATATTTGGCTGCTCAGCGAAAAAAAGTGAATACCACATGTGCATTGTTCAAAGCAAATCACAGTGATGGCTCACCACAGAATTCATTACAGAGTTAGTGTTTAAAGGGATCACTAAATTGATTGAATTGGCCATATTTTTACAATTTCTTTTCGCTTCTCTGACACTTTAGCAGAGAGTAGATCATCACTGCGCTTTGTGCCCCAGCCAAATCTCCCCAACCCAGAGTAAAATAGGAATTCCCTGCTGCTATTCTGATGCGATTACTTTGTAAAATAATGTAAACCACACGAATTGCGATGCCTGTGTGCCAAAAACCTCGACGGGATCAATTAAAGGGGCATGATTTATCCGCAGGTTGAACAAAGCTCAAGTACCATGCCAATAAAACATGGAAAAAAAACACCATAAATTAAATATGCATATGTGGGGGCATGCTGCTGTGTTTAAGAATCCTTGATTTAACCATTGAAAACGGTGTGATTTCAAATTCTGGCATTAGGGATCGCTCAGCTCATCATCAATCCTCAAGGGTGGATAAAACAAGGACCACTTTGTGGAAAGCCAATAAGTGTTTGTCTGGTGGATATGCCGGCATACAACATCGGAGTCTGGAATTTCCATGACTCGATTGGAACCACCATCGTAAATAAGCACCACCATATTCGCGTGTGAGTTGAGAGATACTGACTTTGAGATGAATTGTATTTTTTCATTGTATGCTGCCGCAGATGCCACTACAGCAAAAAATACATGATTTGTGCTGTACAGACAAAAACTCTGTTCATCCATGACCCGACTTATCCGTGAATTGGTGTATCCGGGGTCGGAAAAACCCGATTGTCTTTTCCAAATCTCTAGGGAGTGTGGCCATCAAAATATCTGGGACCGGTACCACGGTTAAATGGAGCTATTGATCAAATTTATCCAACTATCGAGGATTATCTGCGGTCACGCCCCCTGGTCAGGAACCCGGATATTTGGAATCGCAATACACATCCCCCTGTTTACCCTGGATGGACGGAGTTCGCCTCTACTTCTATGCTCCCCCACATCTATGCTGCCCAGTCTTCAGCAGCTCGGTGAGGCGTGGTCAGATAACCCCCATGACCCACGAGGAATGGGGAGGCCCTCATCTGGCAGTGGATGGTCAAAGTTACTGTACATGTACATATTCCCTAACCCCTAACACAATAAAGTGTGTAGTAGTTCAACCTTATTAGAGATCATCAGTGCAATATAAGGCTATTATTACCCTATGTGACAATTGGATATGGATCTCACAGCTTGTAGAAATCACCATTGCTGTGTCTGCTAACGACCTGCTCGTGATGGCAAGGCCACAAATGCAGCTTCGGCACTGCCTCTTCCAGAAGCAAGGCCTCGGCAGTTTAATGTTGCATTGTAACATTCACTCCTCAAGCTTAATTGCCAGGTAGGGTAGAAGGCATTCCAATCCAACCTCAAACAGTTTTCTTACCCCCACCGTTCACGTCAGGGCACTTATTGCAAAGTGAGAACAACGGGCAGAATTATGCTTTTTTGTTCGGGCACAACAGGACCCAGATGTTATGGACTTCATAGAGACACGATGTAATTCAATAACGAAGTGAAATTATTAAATGAGCAGCGGGGGCAGTATTGTTAGCTCGGCCGGGCAGTTGCGAGAGCAAACGTTCGACTGCGCGATAGGCAGGGAGGTCATGAATTCAAATCCCGGTCGGGGGTCGACTCAGCCATTCATCCCCACCGGTTTCAATATAAACGAGTGCTTTCCTCATGGCTAGTCGCTGGTGGTCATATTGTTGGAGAGACTGTGGCCCTTGCTTTTGGAATGTCAAAGGTTCCACTGATAGCTCAAGGATGCACTGCAGGGATTGAACAGTGCCCGCTCATTGTTGGAGACACGTGGACTATTTTAACTTTGAGCATCGTGAGAAATGAAAGCGAGCAATGGGCGTGAAGCAAAGTTCTCGTATTCTTGGTTCTTTCGGTAAAATCACGTAGAAGGGAAATAATATAATGATAAAAATGAAACATAATCAAATAAAATTCTCACGGTGTTTCGGCCGCAACGCAAGCAGCCGTCCTCAGGTGAAGAACTGAGCTGTTGGAAAGACGCTGTCGGAAGACGCTGTCGTGGGAATGTTATTTTATTATGTTTTATTTTTATTATTTTATTATTTCCCTTCTACGTGGTGACTTTACCGAAAGAACCAAGAATATGAATCCCTGCAGTCACGAAAGCTTTAAATCGATAGAGTTATCGTAATTCATTCGTTTTGTTTGTGGACGACTGCGAGAACTGTACTTATTCAGACTTGTATAAATAATATTAATCTCAAGTTTCCAGAGTGCACTGTCCCCCCTTTTGAAACAACCATCCAAAGGGGGGCGATGGATTCCTCCAGGAACGACGGCACGGGGTGCCCCCTGCTGCAGCAATCCACACACATTCCCTACATTCAGGTGCTATTCGGAAGCTTTTCGCTGACCAGCGTTGACAACCTTCCAGCTCTGCGGAAAAAGCACAGCAGGCAACAACGCTGAGAAAAGGGACAATTATGTTAATGGGAATATCAGCTGCTGGCACACACGCCAAACTGTTATGTTGTTCAAGGAGCTTGATTAAACACTTGGCCCAGAGAGTGAATTATGGAGGCGAGTGCTTGTGAATTGGAGGCAGCTGTACAAATATGTGGCTTAGTGGGGGTATGCAAAAGGTCCAGAGAGTCGATTTATCCTTTGTAAAACTCCACCACCGCCGTCTCCTCCAGCTGGTGGGGTGCTGGGAAAAGAACCCCCTCCCTCCTTGTCTCAGGCCCGACTGAACCACGCATCCGTTTCTCTGCGGATAATAAAGCTGTCCTTGTTGTTTAAAGTCAGCCGTGCTCTGGCCTGTGCTGCTGGATTGATGTTGAAAGAAAGACCGCTCCGATAGCGGACATTTAAATAACTCTGATACCAATGGTCAGCTGAAGCATTAATATTGTCTTCCTGCGCGGACAAGCGAACAGGTGTGGGATAGCACTTATCTCTAAAAAGCGTCATATAAATGAGAAGTAGAAATTCCACATTTCTATGGCGAGGAGGAGTCCGTTTCTCGACGGGACGATAGCTGTTGACAAAGTGGAACTCGAGCTATTGATCTCAGAGGGGGGTGCCGGGCCGAGTTGATCCTCCACAGAACTTTGCACTTTACAACCTCTTAATACAATTCCCTGCCGCAGCAGCAATCATCCAAATGGATAATACCATTACAAACGAAAAACAACTGCTGACACAGCCAGGCTTAAGGCAACATTTATGCACGTGGCATTCTGCTTAAGTCAGATTAATTGTCTGTTCGCCGTCACAGTGTTGTATACCAGTGTACCGCCGAGGTAGAATGGTCAGCGCACTGGCTTGCAATCCACAGATTTGCCAGTTCGTTCGCCCGATGCGACAGTCGAAACATCGGTGCAGCAGTGGCGTGAACAAGCGATTACAGGGCCGCATCTCTGCCTTTCACCTATAAGTCCGATGAAATGCGCACTGTCAGACTGTCAAACATCCCTTTAGATAATTTAGATTACTTTGCTGCTATAAATGTCCACACGATAAGCCACTTTGTTGCACGATCACTTGTGGCCAGGTCGCTCCTGAGAGATAAGTGAATATTGTACCTCAGTGGGCTTTAGCTGGTAGGATTAAAACAAACATCGTTCAGCTTCATTCATAAATGTTTGTAAGTGATTTGTTTACCTTTCCTATACTTTGCACTCCTATCGTGTGTTTCGTATTGTTGTATCGTTCTGGCCCGCCCCTATTGGACATCTGTGGAAAAGAGCTTTATAGCTCATCGGATTCCTCCAGGATCAATAACTCTTCTGATTCTGATATTCAACCTACCCCATTGGATATACTGTACAGCATTGTGGCGAGCACGAGACTTGCATAAAGAAGCATGACAGTTAAAATGCTGGTCAGAGGTCAGCCAAATAAGCCATCGGAGTCATTGAGAGGTCGAAATTTATTCTCCTACGGCAAGACGGGCTCCTGCCGCATTAAACATAAAAATCAGTTACAGCCCTTTGTCAATCCACTCGTGGTTGGATTGACAATCCACTGGTGGTTGGATTGACGATCCACTGGTGCTTGGATTGACGATCCACTGGTGGTTGGATTAACAATCCACTGGTGGTTGGATTGACAATCCACTGGTGGTTGGATTGACGATCCACTGGTGGTTGGATTGACAATCCACTGGTGGTTGGATTGACAATCCACTGGTGGTTGGTTTGACGATCCACTGGTTGTTGGATTGACAAAGTCCCCCGCGCGGTTTGTCAGTCCTAGGATTGTTTGAGCATACATCACCGCACTTGTCAGTGCGAGGTGGTGAAAGGAGTGGTGGGCCCAGAAGCGGTTCGAACATCACTTGCCACTGATATCACCTGAGGTCGGGAATCAAGCTCGGATTGTCGGTTTCATATCCAAGTCCCCTAACCACTGCGCCACCACTCCGGTCAGGAATGTGCAATTTCAAACACTGCCTCGGGGTTGCCATGAGAGATGAACAATGCACAGTGGTTGAGCAAGGTTACAATATCTCACGTTTTACTTTTTGTAAGTAACCCTGTACATTGTCACTGTTGAATTGAGTGGCTTGTGTTTAATATTACCTTGGTCATTGCTCTGCGTGGATCGAAGTAAAACAGCGGGGGGGGGGGGGGGGGAAGCTGAGCGCCAAGTACATTAACAATGACGCAGTCCAGCTGCCCTAACGAACAATATTAGCACACTTTGTGTGTTATGTCGACTGTCATATCTGTCGAGCGCGTGTTGCATGTGCAGAGTGGCGGTGCAATGATGAAGGACGGGGCATTGTCATTCTGGTGACCTGGATTTTTTTGTTGCTGGCCACGGACATAATCTGGGCACATCCTCCTTCTGTCAACTCAGCCGTAAATGAGGACCTGATGAAATGTATCAGTTTCATCACTACGTGGTTCTGGCCATACCCATCCCATTGTGTGCTGTACCGTCCTCAGAAGGTGCTTGGCATCAAAACTCTAAACCAGTGGTTCTTCTTCACCCGGGATGCGAGATGCCATTTCTGGGGGTGCGAGACATGGCCAGATTTTTTTTATTTTAGAAGGTAAATAATAGGAAACACAAATTAAGCACGGGCACGTCAGTACAACTACTTTGTTTCATCAAACATATGTATTTATTTAACATTTTAAATGTTTTTTTTTTAACGATTGAGACCCAAAGAGGTGCAGCCTGCAGTAAAGGTTAACAGCCAGTGGTCTAAAAGGACGCATGCTATATTTTTTGTCGTTGACAGTAATCATACTCCAGAATGGAAGCTTAATCGATGCTTTGTTTTTCTCTATACGTGTCTATGTGCAGTGGTTAGCGAGTGTGCTATGAACCCTGCCACCCGAGTTGGATTATATTCAATCCTTGGCCTCCTCTAGGTCGACTCAACCTCAATAGAGTACCTGGTGTGGTGTGTAAACATCGCCACTGGGGAGACAAAGGCGGCCATGCGTGGTGTTGGCCACCAACCAACCCCCGCGTGTGCCATGACGGCCTTCATAGGTGCTCACTCGAAGAGCACTTGCACAAAAAGTATTTTAAGGCTACAGGGGTGATCGTTATATATGTGTGTTTGTGTGCCTCGATGTACACCACTGCGTCTCATTGTCTCGCTGTATGACTGAGTGGCTCTCTGCGTAGAGCCAATTGCTTGAGTTGCGCAAACCCATGGTCCGACTAGAAGTGGAGGCCGCTATTGCAAAGCAGTGCAATCGAATTGCAAAGGCTTGCGAAGTGTGCATGAAGTGGGCCTTTGCTGCCATCTGGTGTTAAATTTATGTATTAGTTATTCCTCTTTCTTGCAGACTTAAAATTGACAAAATATGGCTCTTGTTATAACGCGATTCCACGGCCTTTCTGTGGACAGTCATTTAATAGCTTGGTTATATCGATTAAGAAATGATCGAAAACATCAAACCTCATTTACAATTGGCGGAGACAAAAAGCGTACATTATTAATTTGTGTTAAATGCACTCGTTTGCAAAGCCCATTAAACATTAGCGGGTCTATTGTAGTGTTATTATCTGTATTGAAATGGCTCCTAGATAAATTTACAAACACAAGGTCATCAATAGTATTACATTGATATCAAACTTATCTTGCAGTGATGCGGTTATAGGTAAATGTACGGTCAAAATAAGTTGTAATATACTGTCTGCGGAAACGTCTGCTTATCCCCGATCCGTGCATCTTGTGCATGGTAGTTCTACATCATTTTAACCCTGCATACCGTGCATTACGAAGATTTCACCTGTAATGAACCATAGCTATACGATATTGTGTAGACTGCTTTAATAGCATCACATGGGATGAATTCAGGGGAAAATGCAGGGCATAGTTAAAATAACAACTCATTGCGCTCCCTCGTGGAATAATATCATGGAGCAGACAAATCAGTCCATCAGCCTCTATGGGCGTTTCAAGCCAACGTTTTACTCATTCTTTAATAAGCTACTCAGTTGGGAAACACATAGCAACATCAGCCCTAGGACCTCTATGCTAGTGTAGACTTCGTGAAACACAGATCCTTCGTGATGACCTTGCTCCCTATGAGAACGTGAGTGAATACCAAATGTGCACGTGATTTGATTTGATGATTTCATGTTTCCAGCAACATTAATTGATGTCCGTTACGACTTGGCCCCATTTAAACATTGGGTACGAGAAGTGGTTGGAAGGATAATGCAATGTCAGAGCATTGGCCCAACACTGCTGAGATCCTGGGTTCAATTCCAGGCACCCACCTGGATGCTCAAGCGTAGTGAGTCGATCGTTTCAACCTGGCCACTGATAACCGCACAAGAATGATCGTAATAAATAATGCATTTTTCTAAATTTGGCTTATTCCAATATTAACAATTAAATGCTGTACTGAGTTGGTGTTTTTATTGAATTTATGTGCACAGGAAACACTTTGAAAGGGATGTTACAGGCATGCTTCACGTGTGTATGAAGAGGCGTGCTTGGTACGAACACTTAGGGTTGCCACCTTGTCCTGGTTTTTTTTTTTGTCCAGGGTCACCCTCCTATTGATGTAGCTGTCCTGGTAAATCTGGATATCTTCCCGGAAAGCAGTTGCGGGATAATGCACCACTCGAGACGATGCATTTGCACGTAGCTCTACCCCGCTTCCGGAATTGTGAGATATTCCTTTTCCTGTGATACGTCCCTGTTTTTTTTGTTGTACCTCCGAGGTGGCAACCACGACTATTCTGTTTCTGTGACCTTATCTTTCGGGGGCCCATTCACTGATAAAAGCTGGTGCACTGCTTTCTTACGAATAAAATGTCTCCTTCTCGTGACTAGATGCTGATAAAAGAACGGGAATTAATGTATAATTACAAGGGAGGGAAGTAGAATGAATGCAAACACTTTAATTGACAACCTTTCTGTTATCATTTTTTTTCACTGATAATAGTCTCAAGACTTACAGTATTTCTTATTTTAATTTTGATTAGTCTTTTTCATCGCTCTGCTTTAGCCCTTTTCTCTTTTATCTTTGAATTGTATGAATACCGCTTTGAGGAAATGCAACATTGTTAGTCGTACGGTTAGACTGCGAATCATTTTTATTTTATAATCTGTACTATAACAATGCAGGGACTTTTAAACAAACTCAACAGATGCATTAATTCTCATATCGACAAATGCCGTACGTCTTTCAAAATATGCTTCATGTCACGCCTTCGTCTGACCTCGGCAGCAACTAGATGCTGCTACATTCACCAAAAAAAAATGTATTCTCGAATAAGAATCATGCCTTTTTAAAAATAGCAATTCATCGCATCGTGAAGTGATTAATTTTGTACAACCCTAGCAGATATCTCCTGACGCGGCAATAGTACAAGGCCGCGGGTAGTAGGGTAAAGTGTGGGTAGACATCTGGCCAGGTTGGAAGAGTAGGCCAAATATCTGCTGGTGGGGGGGGGGCTGTTTCAAGCACTCTCGAGTGAAGACCCTTCCACCAGCAGTGCTGTGAGTGAGCAGTTGCAGGTCTGTGCCTTTACACTTTAATGGTCACACCATACTTTGTCGTTTTAGTTATACCATTATGCAAAATATCAGCAGCCTTAAGAGGTTTATGCTATTAATTCAAATATCCCTCCCTGTACTGTACAATCTTCACACAGCATAGTGTGTGTGGCCCGCTTACCCAAAAGGCACATTTAGTCAGCTAAGCCTAAAGGTGACAACACCCTGGAGGCACTGCGCAGTGTAGATTACTGCCTCCGCTGCTAAACAATTAAGCCACGACCTCCAGCACACAACATGAAACGGCGAGATGGATACATCAAATCAATTCATCCCTCCTCCATTCCTCGAGGGCATATTTCACCCCCCCCCCCTACCCCCACCACCTCTCTTTTAACAAGCCACACAAATACGAAATGGGGAGGCTGAGCGCTGAGGGGCTGATGACGATCCGCCGAACCTTTCCAAGTATTAGGACATACCCTATTGACTTCACGGATGTCATTCAATTAAGGCCCTCGCAATTGAGAGGCGAGCACGGTAGGCCACGCTGACTAATATTCCATTATTGCATCGGTCAATATCACGTCAATAAGGCCGCGTGTGTTCGCAATCTGTGCGTTGAGTGGACCGAAGCGCGGGTGGAATGAAATTTAAGTCAATCGAAAAATGTTGCGACTATCCCTTCGCCCGATTCGGCCTAAATTGGCAGTGCTCTTTTTTTTATTAACGTCGGTGTCGAGGTGTCCCTCTGTGCAAATGAGCAATGGCGGCGTGAGGTCACGAGGTCAAGGTGGACAATGCCGTCGATTGCCACCGCACCTCGCCAAAGCTTCCTTACCCTCCGCCAGCCCCCCCCCCCCCCCCCCCCCACAGCTGCCGCAGAGTCGAAGCACGACCTCCAGGATCTGCCGTGGCAGCGTCCCACCATCTGCTCCTAAGGTCTTCCTCTTGGTCGCTATTCTACACTCGCGCCCGACCCAGCACAACCTCATTTGCCTAATAATAGCGATAACACTCACCTGCTACATTCTCTTCTGGACTTATCTTGCACGCAAAAAAAGATCATATCTTGCCACAAAATTCCGAGCATCCGTCTCCGTCACTTGCGCTCATATGACAACTTATTTTAGAACTTCTTCTTTAGAGTCCAGCTCTCGATTCTTGAATACAAATTGCACTCACGCCTCAAATTACCCGTTCTTCACACTCAGACTTACAGCATGTACAGTATCTCAATGGGTGGCCATACCAACTACGGTAGCCAGCCTCGCTATAGGCTGGCCCACGAATGATCTATATTTTCCCAAATGCTATTAGAATAATATCTTGAGTTGGAAGAATCCATGCAGAGCTCTCGCAGAGCAACGAGATCCACATGGAAACTCTTGACTTCCCACAAAGCGGGACGGATTTGAGTGGCCCACGAAAGATGACAGCCCAGAATGATTTCTGATCATGATTTGAATTCACCACCACACATTTGTGAGTGGACACACTCTGTAATGTGTAATTAATTTAAAATGACAATTGTAAGAATGTTAAATTTCGGGTAATTTCTCGTATCTGTGTTTTTTAAGTGGATAATAACAAAATTATTTGCTTCTGGAAGACAACTTCCATTCTGATGAGTTAAAACCTGCTATAATTAACAGTGTAACAACATTTTTTTGTTCATGGGTAGTAAGTGTTATGTCCTAATTGCGTATGCCTCGAAAGTACAGAAAATGGCTATTATTCCCCACAAACTTTGCTTTTGTGACTAGGACAGGGATATTTTGAAATGTACCTATTTTCAATGAGAAAACGTGGTGTGCATTTGTGTCATTCCTTCACATAAAGCCCTGGTCACAAAGGCAAAGTTCGTGGGGAATAACAGACATTTTCTATACTTTTGAGGCATAAGCAATTAGAAAATAACACTTACTACCCAGGAAGAAAAATCGTGTTACATAGTGTAATTATCACGTGTTAAAAGTGAATAGTCCTTTCGATTGCTTGCTCACAAAGGCCTCCACTAGAGGGGGCGTTAGAGGCGATTTGGGCTCCGCTTCCACACTGGCCATTGCATGGGCGATGTTGAACTTCTTTCGCACCGCACGTAGCCAACCGTGCTAATCGGAGGTGCAGGGTAAGGACAACGAACGAACACACAAAAAGCAGCTCTGAAGAAATGAGTTTTCAATCTGGATTTAATATCGCATCGCTCCAATGCCTTTCTTATATCGGAAAATACGTCTCGGAAGAGGCGGGAGCGCCCACACTTTAGCCCCGACCACACGCTATCCTGCTGATCGACCAACTGTGGTTGAACCCATTGTTTATACTGCTGGGTGGACAGAGATGGGGTTTGGGATTCAACATTAAAAAAAAACCTGCACCATCGTTTCATCGGGAGATCGGATCGGCGAGCTCCGGATTGCAAGTGGCGCGTGCGCACCGTTCCACCGCTTAGGCAGCTTCCGTTCACCACCAATAATCTAAAGAATTTCCACTCCGAGAATGACATACATACTTTCCGTATGAATTTATAGCCGTTTTTTTTGTTAAAGCCCAGACATTTAGCATTTTAATGCCGGTGGATGTTTTCAGCCTAGGTTCATATGGGCACAGCCTCTCTCCGCTGCGTTTTCAAGATCTTTGTCGGGATTTTTTTTCCTGTAATTCAGTGCAACGAAAACATGCCTAATATTATTTTTTTATGCATTGCTCGATATTGAAGCTTTTGCTGTAAACACAACAACAAATTAAATTTCACAAAATGACGGCGAATAAATCCGCACCACCTTGTACGGCTTTGACAGGTTTACGATTTTTTTTTTGGTCGTTGGAAAAAAAAAGCTAATTACCACCTGATCAGATGTTGCTTCTTTCAAAATCCATTTCAAACATCCCACTCCAAGCTTAATCATGAATGCTGATGATAAATATCTTAAAAGTCACTCTTTTGAGTGCTACATTAGCTTTAATGTCCGCCGTAGGTTTTGGGTTACGGTGGCCTCATCTCAAGTAACTGATTAAGTTTAAAAAAAAAAGAGCGAGAGAAAGAAAATGCTTTTATGTTGGCCAAGGCTGAAGTGGCACTCCCATGGATTTGCAGAGCGATCACTTTCAAGCCATGTTTTCATCTCGCTGGTGGGTGGAAAGTGGGGGGGGGGGGGGGGGGTCGGAGGATGCATTGGAAGGTTCCCTGACCCAGCTACTTTCATCCGTAGATAACGATCGGCAGAGCGGTGAAAAAAAAATTCGGAGCGATATCGCCGACGCTCGACCCTATCTGCAAAGACAAGCTCGTGTCTCGGTTCTGCTTTGCTCACATTTTTATAAGAGAGACTGTAGCTCGCAGCTGCACTAAGAGCACTCTATCTGGTCAATTCCGTGCCTTACTGCGAGGTGTATTAACACTTAACAAGATGTTTCGGAACAGCGGTGGGTCTTGGCGTGTAAAAAACGGGTCCTGTAAATACACATTCTTAACATATTTATGTCTTGCCTGGATGCAAAGTGATGAATGTTGAATGAAAAGGCAAGCCAGAGCTTCTCCCTGCTCGAGTAAGCACAGTCCTGAGCTGATGTGGAAATTCCACATTCCTCTGGCAAGGGACAAGATCTGTGAAAAAGAGCTTGATAGGTCATCGTATTCTTCCATAATAGAGGTTTTGTTTGGGTTAGATCGCGTAAATATATAAATGTGTCGTTAAAACCCGCCACCTCCCGACACAGCCAACTCGTAAGGGTTGTCACGTCAACAGAACGTACCAATTTGTCACAATTACAGCACCACCGGTGTGTTGGAGAGCCAAGCCACAACATCTAACCCAAAAAAAACCTCTTACGGATGATATTGGTCGCGAAAGCCTACGTGTTAAACCGTTTTCTTCCGGTATAAATAAATATTCTGATTCTGAGCATATTCATGACAACAACCCTTAAAAGTAGTAGCCATCCCTTTGGGGAGGGCCTTCATCCAACAGTGGATCGACCATGGCTAATGATGATGACGACGAACAGTGGGACCAATTTAATCAACTACAGGTGCCTGTTGATGGGCTGAGTATTCAGCGACCGTCGATCCGGGTCACCCTTGCAAGAGGCGAAGGCTCCGTGGGTTTTCACCTGGAGACATGCCAGTTCCACAAAGCCTTCAAGAACTCTGGGATGAACTCCATGCCTCTTGTCACACATTTAGGCCATTTGTCCATTTGCGAAAGTTGCAAGTACTGTTGAATTTTTTGTCATCTGGTTAAAATCTATGTATTATACTACTAGCTGCCTAGATTGTGATGGGAGCACATTCACTGACTACATTGCTACCAGGCCAGATATGTTATAGTGCCAGTGGGAAATCTCATGCTAAAAGCTTTCAAAGTTTTCCAGTATGTCGTTCGCTTTGTTTGTAATTTAGTACCGTATTTTCCCGCATATAGCCCGCATACGCATATAACCCGCAGACGCATATACCCCGCAAAAATAGCGTTTTGTGCAAAACAAATTTCAGATAGCCCACACCTCCATATACCTCGCATGCATTCATATATTTAACGTCGTTACCGCAGCTTAATTCCATCATATTAATACGAAATTTACATTTGTAATACATTCCACTATCAATTGTTAACATTAAAACATAACGTGCACCAAGAAAACAAACTAACCGGAAACGAGTGAACTTAAAACAGTAAATAAGTAACAAAAGTAAATATCACGTAAATAAGTAACACATAACTGTAGTAAGTACAGTTTTAGCACTGGTAGGTTGCGCACTGCGCAGAACACATTCCTGCGGAGGGGGCTGGTAGGAAATTTTAAAGTAATTTTTAAGTAATTATGTACGGATATTCAAGCCAAACTTGTTAGGGTCGAGCGCAGAAGAAAGCAAAATGAAAAGTGAGCAGAATTATAAAACGACGCCAGAAAGTGCCGTGTAAAAGAGGTCCCACCAGTCGCACCAGAAAGTGCAGTGTATAATCTCCTGCCTCCTGTGAAATAATCCCGGTTGGACTTCCAGTCCACTACGTTGCCTACCAGTATAAAGCAACAATTACGGTAGCGCCTTCGCCTCGCCCCCCACCTCTCTCTCCCCCCAGCTGCCCCACCCCCCAATCCCCACCTCTCTCTCTTCCCAGCTCTCCCGTCACTACCACAGACCTTGTGCTCTGCCCCACCCCCCAGCCCCCACGTCTCTCTCTTCCCAGCTCTCCCGTCACTACCACAGACCTTGCTCTGCCCCACCCCCACCCCCACCTCTCTCTCCCCCCAGCTGCCCCACCCCCCAACCCCCACCTCTCTCTCCGCCCAGCTCCCCCGTCACTACCACAGACCTTGCTCTGCCCCACCCCCCAGCCCCCACCTCTCCCTCCCGCCAGCTCTCCCGTCGCCGGTAAACAGTGCGCGCACTTCAAAATTGTCGTTGAATTGTACAAACAATTCATTTAAAACGTGATCACGTGCAATTTTAGTGTGAGTTGTTTATTCAGCAGTGCTTTAGTCAAAGGTAAGTGTTGCATAGTGGATAGTCCTACCATGAAAAAATGTAAACGAGTCACGACATGTCACACGTGTAAAATATTTTTGGGATGGCCCGCACCTTCATATACCCCGCAGGGTCTTGTTTTGTTTGTAAAAAGTGGTATACCCCGCGGGTTATTTGCGGGAAAATACGGTGATTCCTCCACAAATATCTCTGGAAAACCACAGGAACCATAGAAACTGAAACTAACTCTATCTTAACAAATTTCTAAATTTAAATTAAGCAACCATTGGAAAGATGTTCTGAATCAAACCAAACATTAAACTAATTTTCAATGGTACATTATATTTTTTCAAGTAGTGGTATCCCAAACTTTCGCAGCTGCTTAAATTCCCTTTTCACACCATCAATAGGTAAACTCCCCCCTCCCCTCCCCCCCTCGCCGACCTGCACATGTTCACCCCCTCTACACCGTTCATCATGCTAAGTCCGCCAATTAAATGCTAATTTTTATGCTAATTCCTTTGTCAAGGCGCTCTGTTTCCTCTCACACAGCTTAAAGGTCGCGGTCTGAGCTTGGCTGTGTTCACTCCAGCGCTGTCCTCTAGACAGTCTGGTCCCGTCACCTTATGAAGGCCACTTGTGTTGTGGCCGAAACGTCGTGATTTTTGTTGTTTTATTTTTTACCTACGTGACTTTACCGAATAGAACCAAAAAGTACTTTACAAATTTGTCAACAGCGCTGCCCTAAAAGATGAACTCGTACATGTCAGGTGATATTTGGAGGAATTGTCTTTTTTTTGCATATCAGACAGAGATATCTTGTGAAAACATGTGCGTGCAAGGGGATAACGTTGCAAGCTCCACACGATTAATTTAGTGATCCATTGCTGTGCCTGGACCCTGACCATCTCAAAACCCAGGTCTACGTGACCCGAAGACTTGGATTCAAGTGTTAACCAGTGTTAATCCTACCCAGTGTCCGATATCTCACCAGATTGGGCAGGTTCAGTGTACATTGGTTGGATCTGAAAAGTGTAGCGAAGTCGATACTAGATTCGAACAAAGCTTCAGTGGCTTGTAGATCATGGTCATTTTCTAGCAGATGTGATTTCTCTAAACAATAGCAAACAACATACAAAAGACAAAGATCCCCCGTATGGCCTGTTAACAGACTGTTGGGGCAAGTGCTGTTCGCGAGCACCTACTAATGCCGGCACGGCACACGAGTGGACGGGTAGCCAACCCCACACCAGGTCGTCTTTAGCTCCCCAGTGGCGATGTTTACACATCACACCAGTTACTCATTTGAGGCTTAGTCGACATGGGGTAGGCCCAGGAACCGATTCGGATCATCTTCACTGGTGTTGGCTGCGAGCGGGAATCGAACTCGGCTCTCTGCCGGGTTCGTAGCGCAGCTCGCTAACCACTGGGCACGCACATGCGGGCACGCACACACACACACACACGAGCACACACACACACGCGATCACACACACACACGGGGCTCGGAGACTTGAGTGTGCATCAGTTTGTCGGCCTGACTTGACAGAGCAAACTGGAATCCTGTGGAAAGCTTAGATGCATCAGGACATCAGTCCCTTTCCCGGTGTTCTGTGTTTGAAACTCTTATCGCGTGGCTGACGTGCTGTAACAAGTTGGGGGGGGTGGGGGGGGAAGCGAAGAGACTATAATGAAATCGCTGTGTATCACAACGTAAGAAATTTTCCGATCTGTCAACGGGTGTTCCTGTAGAATAAAGGATGCCACTTTCCCAGCTTGTTTCGGGATTGGCTCGTGCGTGAGCAGCGACAATGAGATGCACGGGACATCGGGTTCCACGGAGTGAAAGTACTGGAGTGTTTTTGTTTAATTGAGGTCAAAGGGGTTAGTAAAAGGCATTCAAGCTACAAGTGAACATTTCAAAGTGTCTTCAGTCGAGGTGTGCAATTCGGTCGCACTCATTTCCAAAAGTGGTCACAACCCAATGGTGACCAGTCCACATTACTGTGGTGAGGTTCAGTGTGTCTGGAGGACAATTGCTGTTGACTTTTTTTGGCATCAAGTGGAGCAGTCTGAGCAGGTGGTACTGTACATGTTTTACCATCTCCTGAGGGATATTGTTGATGATCGAGTCAACCTTGGCTATAATTTGAACTCAAGAATTACAACTGAAAAGCCCCTTGCTTGTTAAACTATTGTCGCAATAAACAATACTTATTTACGTAATTAGTTGGTCTGTCAGTTTGTCCGTGGTGGATAGAATGAGTGGTTTGGTTAACAGTGGTCATACTACGTCGTATTCTATTATTATTTAAATAAATTTATTTCTACGTGACTTTACCGAAAGAACCAAAGAGTAATTCCTGCAGTCACGAAAGCTTCGAATCTCGTGGTTATGCTGCAGTTGACATTGAGCTAGGCAGAGGGGATGTGGAACTTCTGCCACTGGTTTGAGGCCACCTTTGGAGGTGGGTGGCCTCACACAACTACGACTTGGATGTCAACATTATTTCCACGCGGACAGATCTGAAAACAGACACCGGTGGTGCTGCGGTTAGCGGTGCGGCTAGCGCTCAGCACCTTGAACCCGGTGACCTTGGCGAGTGATGTCTGCGAGGGGCCTGGTCTCCGCCACCCTTCACCGTTGCACACGTTGACCAACGTGGTGAAGTACGGTCAAACGACTGCTGTGACCGACGCTGCGTGGGGGGGCCTTAATCCAACATTGGATTGACCATCGCTGATGATACATTCTAGACGAATGATTGCACGTGTTTATTGTGAGCGTAAAAATACATTTGAAGTAAATGGTATCCCTACGAAACATGAAGCTGATATTTGCATCGGCTCTCTGTAAACTTAGATACCAACTATTCCGCTATTCCGTATGGCAGCAATATATTCAGGAGCTGAGTGTCAGTGTCGAGGTTTGCTGGCCATGAGAGGGCTTCTGGAGTTAAAATGCCATGTAGTTTTGTTACTACGTTTGAAGGGGCGCAGACTACAGTGGCTTACGATAGGAATCTATAGCAGGGTTCAGCAACCAAAATAACAAGAGAAGCTTTTCTATTTATTCAATATTTCAAGAGCCGCTATGCACGTTAACACGAGCCGGCGGTCTTTAATAAGTAACGTCATGAAGCAGTCCCTACCTCTGATTATCACGGTTGGCTCCGTACGGCGCGAAAGCAGTTCAACAACATGCATCGCTTTGTTTCTGTCGCTCTCTCTCAATGCGGTCGTGCAGAGTTCCAGATGCGATTTGCGGATAGCAAGTTTGTGAATGATGAGGGAATGCTGTACCTGAACAAAGCAATCTACTTTTCCTACGCTGTATAACGTTACCAAGTGGAATAACATTGGAATAAAATACTTAAACATGTATTCATGAATGGCAAATCCAACGTGCAATAGCCCATACATTATACCAGTTCCAGTCTATACTTTAAATGATCAGTTAACCTATTGTTTGAAATACAATATTAATGTAACATGGCAATAATAAAATATAGATGATTTACGAAGACAGTTTGCCACAGGCAAATCATTTTTTTAGTTTATGTTTTAATGTAATTAAAAACTCACATGTAATGAATATGACATGTAAGTGCAGTAAAGCCGACTTCTTTGTGAACAACAAGTTTAAGTTTAAATGTACCTAATTCCTATTAATATATATAACAGTCACTTTAAACGGCATGAATAAAATTGTAATATGAAGCCAAGGTAGCTGTCAGCAAATCTGCTTTATTTGCACCTTTGTGACTGTGCCATGACATTTGGTCATGTATTATTGGCTTACAACAACATTCGGGTTGAAGGTCACTTGAGCAACTCTGTTGTTACGATGAAACGCATCGGAGCCATTCCACATTCCTATGACAGGGACGAGTTTGGATATAGAACGACGAGCCTATATAGCCCGTCCAAGGACCGGTGTATTGCTGTAAATCTGAAACATTCAAGCAATTGTAAGGTTATAATCCCTTGTTCATCATGACGTCTTTTTTACTTCGATGTCTCAACAGCGTTACGGAGATCACGTCACGTGAGGGTTCTGCCTTTGTAGTGAGGGTTGTGAGTTGACGCCGCGGAGGGGGGAGGAGGCGCCTCCCACCCCCACCCCCATGTGGAGTGACGTTACCCGCTCATGATTATTAATGTGGGGGGCTGGGGTACTCCATGTGAAATGACGTCACCCGTACATGATTATTGTGTGTGGGGGGGGGTCCATGTGGAGGACCCCATCTGTTCATGATTATTAATGAGGGGGGCTGGTCGACGTGGAGTGACGTCACGCGCGTTACACACAAACAGACATTCTTGGCTCATTACGTTAGTAACGAGCTGTTTTTATCTTAGCAATTCCTGTTGACGTCCCACACACGCCTACTCATTTATTCAACTGTTCTGATTGGCAGCTGAGAGCTCTGGCCACAACCGGCATCCAGATCGATCGATGTGCGAGTGGTCACAAAAATGTATGTTATTGGTCATCATTCACAATGATTTGAAGAAAATAAATACATAACTTTCACCTAAAAAATAATACTTTATGAAAGTAACCTGAATTTCGACGAGACACGTTTGTCATAATAATTGTAAATGTATTTGTCAGTCATTTAAATTGGCAAAATTCGTGTGAAAGTAACTTATATTTCCCATCGTATAAACAAATCATCATCAATCACCATCAATCACCATCATCCCGGTAAGTATATTTTTCTAATAAATATGAATAGCGAGTACATTTTATGAAAACATTTCTAAGTTGAGATGTTTTTCTTTGATTTCACGATTTTGACACTTTACATTTATATTTACATGGTCAATGAATATTTAACATTGCATAAACCAAAACGTAGCAAGTATTTGATCAAATGCATTCTGATCCTAATTCAGCAGGGATTTGTCAAAGGATAATCAATTAAAACGTCGCCTCCATAACCTTAAACGAAATCCATTGAATAAAAGGACACAGTATAGTAATGCCCCGCTTTACGTCGGGGATGCGTTCATGCACAGTGCAACAACGAATATCGAAAGGGCGAATATCAAAAGCGATTTCCAGGGTAGGTGGTGGTGGTGGAGGCGAAGGATCAGAGGCGGCAGATAGCAAGAAAGGACGGACGATGCTACCAGCAATGTAAATGTGGGGTCGAGGCGACGCAAATCGGGTCGCGGTTTTAATACAGTGACGACGTATTTGCGAAACGACTTAAAAGTTGGAAACGTAAATGGGGGTATTGCTGTACTACCAAAGCAAGGGTCAGCAGGTTTGTAGCACAGTGGACAAACCGCTGCACCACCGCTCTCTGTGACTTGCCACTCATCGCATGCACACATACGCTACGACATCATACCAATGCTGTTTGCATACGTGTATGTATGTATGTTGAACTTCTTTCGCACGGTACGTAGCCAACCGTGCTAATTGGAGATGCGGGGAAGAGCAACAATGCACGTTCAAGATTCTACGAATCAAACTTTACTGGTGTTGCAGAATAAAAATAATCCATTGTAATTCCAAACTTTTTTCATTATTTAATCAACACACATTTGATCCTTGATACGGGCTTTAAGTAAAGCATGCCCCCTACACACACGCCGCTTGTTATGGCATCATATTTACGACCGCATTACTTTGCGCCGATAACGCTCAGGCGGCAAATATTGACCGCGGTTATTATTGCTGCGTGTTACTGCATTAGGCCGATTTAACAATTGCGCGTAGTTTAAAGTGATCGGCCCGTAATTATAGACTGTAATTTCCCTTTTAAATGTTGCCTTCAATCCTGTCCACAATGTTGGCTCCAGCGGCGTTATGTGGTAGGCTAATTGCTAAGTCACCTCCACTAGCATCGCCTTGCGCAACTTGCGATTGGCAACCGCAAGCCTGCTGTTCCATAAAGGCGGCTCCTGCATGCGCTCGTGTGATTAATAATTAGCGCCTGCCATACAAGTTTAGTCAGGGTCATCCTGCCAAATATCACCAGTGGAGATTATAGGGGAAAAGGAATTTGTTTTATGGATCGTATCCGCTATGCACGTGTGTATGTGTGTGTGGGAGGGGGCGGTAGTGTAGCGGTTAGCGCGCTGCGCTATGAACTTGGCGACCCGGGTTCGATTCCCGCTCACGGCCAACACCAGTGACGATTATCTGAACCGGTCCTGGGCCTCCCCTAGGTCGACTCAACCTCAAATGAGTACCTGGTGCGGTGGATAAAAACATTGCCACTGGGGAGACTAAGGCGGTCGGGCGTGGTGCTGGCCACCCACCCCCTCGTGTACCGTTCCGGCCTTCATAGGTGCTCGCTAACAGCACTTGCCCCTACAGTCTGTTAAGGCTATACGGGGGATCTTTGTCTTTTTTGTGGGGGGTGGTGGTAGATTGGTTAGCACACTGTGCGACAAACCCGGCAAGCGGAGTATAACGCAGTGACGAATGTCTGAATCGTTCCTCGACCTTCCTGCTCGCAAACTCAGCCTGGTGCGGTGTGTGATCATCACTACTGGGGGATCCAAGGCGGCTGGGCGTGCTGCTCGCCACGCGAACCCTGCCCTGCACTGTGGATGCCTGTTATAGGGCGATTGCCTAACATGCCCCAACAGTTTGCTAAGGCTATAGGGGTGGGATATTTCTCTTTGCAGTATATTGGCACTCGTTAGTGTTGAGTTTCGCACACTGTGATATTGGCAACCTAGATTCAATTCCCAGCCATGTAGAACATCAGTGACATGCGGTGTATGGTACTGGGCGTCTCCTAAACCAATTCGACTTTACGCGGATATCTGGTGTCATTAGTAAATATCAGCGCTGGGGAGACAAAGGCGGATTGCCATCAATACCCCTGCCAGATGTGCCATGCCAACATCAATAGTGAACAGGAGGTGCTCGCTCACACGGAACTTGCCCTCACTGTCTTTAAGATGAACTGGGGGATTGGTTTGTCTTTGCACTTTGCATGCGTATTCATACGTCTGTACGTGTCTTTGTACGAATATCGTGCAGACGTTCATGACAATCATCATAAGTAAATATCATGACAGAGGGCTTACACATCCATGTGCTGCATGGACAAAGTCTAACACTATGAGACCTCCTTTGCCAGTAACAAGGTATAGGAATAGGTTTTACCCTTTTAACTGGCACAAAAACTGACACCTTTATTCAAGGCATCATGTTTGCAATAACCACAACACAAGCAGTCAAAATGCAAACAAAAAAGACAACTCTGATAATAATATGCACTGTCGAATTTGATTGGTCCACACCCGAGTCAGCTTTTCTTAGAGCCTAGTCTCCATTGGTGTTGGACCAGAAGACGCCAAAAGGCGTACAACTCGAGTTGTACGCCTTTTGGCGTCTTCTGGTCCAACACCAATAAAATTCAAGGACAGTGCATATTATTATCAGAGTTGTCTTATTTGTTTGCATTTTGACTGCTTGTGTTGTGGTTATTGCAAACATGATGCCTTGAATAAAGGTGTCAGTTTTTGTGCCAGTTAAAAGGGTAAAACCTATTCCTAAAGTCTAACACGTTTTAACCCCTGTTTTGTGTTAGTTGAACAGCCAATCGTGTTACTGCGTAGGTTACTGAAAGTTGTACCGTCCATCTCTCCAATGTAGTCAGTATGTAATGTCCGACATTTTGCTGCACGTGTTGAACAAGAATCTGCAAGCACGTGGAGCGAAACGTCGGACATCGTGGGAAAAACAAACATGTCGCAGCCAGAAAAATATAAAAGCAATTCTCTAACAATGTCAAGAATATGCGGGGAAATTTCTCTCGTCGAGTTAAACCAATGTTGAGCCAAAAGTTGTGCATACTATTGTAGTGGGTTCTAATCAGGCGCACACCAGGTCTTGGAGGGAACACGTTTATTTACTGACACAACTTGAACCACGAACACAACCAACAACTACTCAAAGTCCCGAGGTTAACTCTGTACATTCCGGGCAACTATGTGCATTACGGGTTAACTACGTAAGGTGGTGGCCACCGTTCGTAACCACCTAACCACTTGAACGGAATCTCTAGATGGTTGAACCAGAACAGCCGACACGCCGTCGTGTCGTCGTGTGCGGAGACCGACGGGCGAGGATCATTCCCGGGTCGAACAGCCCCGCTCCCTCTCGGGACTGGGCTTATATCTTCTAGAGCGATCCTTCGCGGAGGCTCTGGGTCCACATTACGTGGCCCGCTCACCCCCTTCTGGGGGTCCCCATGCCCCCTCGTCCCGTCAAGTGCTCTCGCGGGTTCACACAGACTGTCATGTCCTGACCCGACCTCCGCGAGCCCCTATGTGCAGTACACCCACAGGCGCCATAGGACGGCTCATTTATGTCGTTAGACTATCACAAAACTAAATATATCAGAGCGCAGAGCCCCCTATTGGCAGCTGACCCTGTGCAGCACAAGGTGACTCGGCACCTGGCTCAGCGATGGGCGTGAGTCTGCGATGATTGCCACGCGAGGAATTTGTAGGCAATTCATATTCGTGTGTACATTTATTTTTGGGAAATCTCATTTTGTGTGACGTTGACAAATGTTACAGTGGGACGTCGAGTTTGGCGATCCGCTCCGTGGCTTCCTGAGATGCCAAAGCGGAGAAATTAAACGCCTGCCGACAACAGATGGTCAGAGCAGGGCACGTCGATGCGCGACGCTCTGCGGTCCGGGACTCATGGCCCCAGCCTCGCACTTGGGGTCACTTCCCTCATTGTCTACTCGTGAAGTGGGTGGCCATGGCGTCACCCCCCCCCCCCCCCGCATCGTGTTACCCTGTGCGGATTTCGTTCCTTCGAGAGGGTCGAAGCCAGCGACCTCAACTGTTGTGTCGGCGACGATGAGTCGCTTCTGGGCGTTGCATGTGTCTCACAACTCCATCCATGTGGATGGATCTGTAGAAGAGCGGGGGGAACCGGGAGGACGACGCAGGAGGAACCTGTGCAGACCAGGAGAGAACAAATAAACCCTGCACAGAAAAGTTCCCGAGTCACGAATCGAACCCCAAAACTCTTTTTGCTGCCGCCGCAATGGGGCTTTGTACGCACAGTGCATGCAGCGAGCTCGCACACTTCACATGCAATTTTACATTTTGGACAACATTTGAATTAACCTTGAAAGTAATATGACACCAATCGCTCGTTTATAACATTCCCAGCGATGCCCCTGGGCACAATTACTAGGGAAATCCGTGTCGTACAATATTTATTAAGTAAGTCCAGTCGTCGGTTATGATTCAGCCTTAATTGTGTGACCACTGCCAGTTCTCCCTGTGGATCAAGCGGAAGACTTTAGATGGACATTAATGCAAGGAAATTGCTAACTTGGGAAAACATCCACAATTCCTGCAACCACATCACATAGCGTGTTGTGGATACATCACATCCTTTAATGTTTCTCACACTATCTCGGTGTGTGTGTGTGCGTAGTCCGCATGCTCATTAAAATATTTTAATGAAACATTTCTAGAATATGTTTGACTTCAAATATTGCTCTTATGCCAGCACAAAACCTACGCTGTCCCCACACCTGGTGCATTATGACCCAGTGGGATTTAACATTCTTTATCCGGCAACTGAAATGAAGCATTGCTACATAATTAATTAAAAATATTATTATCTTTTCTCAAATGTGTTTAAAATGTCGTATTTTTTGTTGTTTCCTCTATAGGTAAAAATAATAATGATTAGTTATTAATTCACCCACTGTGTCAATTCCTGTTCGGGATGTTTGTCCAATTCCTAATTGAGTAATCTTTTTGAGCACGGTTGGCACCAACGATTAGCACAGTTGGCTAGGTACTGTGCGGAAGAAGTTATAATATATACACTCCAATCATAGTCATACTACTGGGACAAGGCCGTGACACGAAATACCTCTTGCCAACTCTCACAGGGCAGTACATCACCCCATGTTAGAGAACGGCCAGGGGAAGTAGATGTCACAAAACTACTATTGAGATCCCCTCAAATTTCCTCTTATCCACACACCTTGTACTTACGTAAGTTGAACTTCTTTCGCGCCTTACGTAGCCAACCGTGCAAATAGGAGGTGTGGGGGAAGGGCAAAAAACGAAATACAAAAAGGAGTTCTCAAGAATTTAGTTGTCAATTTAGATTGGAAAGTGCACAGCTCCAGTGGCTCCTGTAAGATCGGAAGGGAGAGCGTTCCAGACGGCCGAAGAAGCGTGTCGGAATGCGCGCGATGCGGTGGCCGTCTTTGTTCGACGTCCCGCCAATGCCGCTATGTGCGGATTACCGGAGTTTCCGTGGTGGTGGTGGTGATGATGGTGGTGGTGGTTTAGGCTCTCCCCCTGCCCCCCCCCCCCAAGTGCACCTTGAGTGGGGGGGGGGGGGTGCACTTAACCACATTCCCTTCCAAACAGTCAATCCAATATATTTAACAAAAAAATGATCCAAGCTGTAATTCAGTTGAAACTTTTTTTGCATTTAAAGTTTCATTCGCCACACTTGAGAACTTGATTTAATCACGGGTGGCTGCAACCCAGATTTGAACTCCAGATTGCAGCAGCGTCAGCTCGGTCCTCTGATGCCAGAGCCACCCAGCCACGTCTCCCCCCATGGAGCGTTATTGTTTATTGGAGGAAACGGTCTGACATACTTTTGCTTAATCTTTGTGTGATCCAACAACCCCCCCTCCTCCACTCGTCAAAGTATATTGATTACAGACATGCCCCATTACACTCAGCTGTATGTGTTTTTTTCCCCATGTTAATGAATTAAGAGTGATGAATCGAACTTGGCCCACCAATACGTGAGTGGTGAAATGAAAAAATGTTGTGGTGTATGTGTGTGTGTGAACGTGCCGCACTCAGTGAATGGGGAGCGGTTGTCTCGCGGTTCACTCGCTGCGCTACAAACTCAGCGACCTGAGTCCAGTTCAAATACCCGTGACTCGTGTTGGCCATGAGCCAACACGAGCCAACACAATTTATGAACTCATCCTAGGCCCGGGGGGCAGGGGGGAGGGCCTCGACTCGCTGCTGCCAGAAACTGGCGCCCTCTGGGAAACACGCAAGCGTCGCTCCCACACCCCCAAACCCCAAGGACAGATCTCGGCTGAGGTTTTTTGGTAAACTGGGAAACATTTTGCTCCCCTGTTCCGTTTAATGTTTTTCAAGCGTATGTTTTTTTTTAAACAGAGGAATAATTATTCAAATTTGCCCGCCCGTCTATCCAGCCAATACATTCTCAGAAATGTTGAGAAATTAATCATTCATATTCTCTCTGCACGTGCACGGGAGTTAAAAATAAACATCTTTGTTATATATATATTTTTTTCCCTCGAATTTGGCGCCCCACTTAACTTGGCACCCTAGGAGACCACCAATGTGAAGGGGCCGCCCCTGCCTGGGCCTCCCCTCGGCCGGCTCAACCTCCAAAGAGTACCTGGAGCACTATGTCAACATCACCACTGGGGAGACACTGGTGGTTGGGCGTGGTGGTGGTGGTGGCGTGGTGGTGGTGGTGGTGGCGTGGTTGTGGTCACCCGCCCCTTGCGTGTGCCTTCACGGATGTAATATGTTCTCGCTAACAGCACTTGCTCCAACAGTCTGTGAAAGCTATAAGGGGCATCTTTGTCATTGCTTGTAAATCTGTGAAAATGATGCTGATTGTGTTACAACATCAGTAACCTCGGAGTTGCCTACTGGTCATACACAGAACCACAGGAGACTGTTATATACACCTGGAATTGGTCTCTCGTATACCATCTGTGGTGCATAGGATTGTCATCGTGGATAGATCACGGCTCATGATGATGATGATGTTGACGTGAGAACTGGGAAGACAAAAGCAACTGGTTCACAGTTCTGGCAGCGGTATCCCAACCTGCATTCTGTACTGCCCGTAATAGATGCTTGCTAATAGCACATGACCGATCAGCCTGGCCAGGGATCTTTGCCCTCGCCTTATGATGAGGCACCGCAACAGAATTCACTGTTCGTGCAACGAATTCCCATAAATCCGGCGAGCGTTCACAGGTGCTACGCACGCATGGTGTGCTGTAGGTGGCAGTGCTGTGTCGATAATACTCATTGCCATTCCAATTGCCGAAGTGCTCGTCACATCATCAACGCGCAGCCGCTGGACGGTGGCAAATCGCAATGGCTGCGATTTTTTTGCGATTTTCAAAAGTCTTATTACTTTCTCATTGGAATTGTTTTTTGTTTTGTTATTATAACTTTATCTATTGAACTTAACAATTGTTCTATGTTTGATTGTTCTATTTCAATTGAAACATTTTGATAAACACATGTTGGAAGCAATTCATATATTTTTTAAGTTGTCATCCTTGCATTAGAATATATAGAGCAGTTCATATTTTGATGGGATCACGTGGTAACGCTCCATCACGTGTTTGAAATCTATTACACAGTGAATATTGAACTGAAGCTTGACTTGAACAATTTTTTTTATCGCAAATCAAATCGCAATCGCAAAATCTGTCAGAAAAATCGCAATAAGATATTTTCCCCAAATCGTTCAGCCCTCGTGGCGACTACAGGGGCGCTCGCCCCTCTATGCGTGTGCTGGTGCGTGCGGGGAGCGGTGGTGCAGGCGCTGAGCGCGCTGCGCTACAAAGCCGGCGAGCCGAGTTCGGCCACCAACAACAAGTGACGATTATCTGAATCGTTCCTGGGCCTCCCCTATCGGTCGACTCGGCCTCATGAGTACCTGGCGCGAAGTGTAAATATCGCCACTGGGGAGACAAAGGAGGCTGAGCATGGTGCTGGCCACCCACTCCCTCGTGAGCCGTGCCGGCCTTCATAGGTGCTCGCTAACAGCACTTGCCCGAAAAGTCTGCTGAGGCTAGATGAGAAAAATATTTGTCTTTGGTCACCCCTAGCAAGTTAACCCATAACATCTGAGTCTGCCCTGCAATTTCCTCTCAATCAGCTTTCACCACATCACCAGGCATTAAAGTGCACCTAGCCTGGCACAGGCACGACACCATCGTGATGGCACCACCACCTCTTCGTGGTGAACGGTGGCTGCAGATTTGTGTGTGCGCGTGCAGCATAGTGCAGTGTATTTTGGTGCAGCTATATGGGTTTCATTCCTAGCCATTGTGCGTGTTCAGTGGCCCTTGGTATCTGAACTATAAAAGCAGTAATTTGAACAAAAGGTGTTTCATTAGGATGTCTCGATCAAAATGGAAGAGTGTGTTTGCTCACATTCATTGTTTTAAAAGTTTTTTCTAGGTAAAACTCTTTTTTGTTTAATTGGCGTCTGAATTAAATTATTCGCGTGTTCAAAACGTTGTGATTATGAGGTGGTTCGCTTGTCTGTATTGGTCATTGTGTGCTCGCCTCTCCTATCGCAAGCGTGCCATTTATTGTGGCACTTCAGTTTTCTCCCAAAAATCTTTCGCTTTCCATCCAGTCCCTTAATTGAGACCGCTTGGCCCACAAACTTCCAGCAGCAGCAGCAGCAGCAGCATTCATCCACTGTTGATGCAAAATTACTCAGAAATGAATAACAATGAAAGTCATCTTTTTGGTTTTCTTCCATTAAATTATTTTTGATGAAGTAGCCTTTAAGCGATGTAATAAGTGGCTTACATCTCGTCTGAAATATTTGAAAGGGACACCCCCAGTAGCAGCTGTCTCTTCTCGTACACGATGACTTTGCACCTAGCCCTGTGAATGGGCATTAGTCTGCAAATACGAGGCAATGATCGCTATGTGAAATCCCAATGTGTAAACCAAAAATTGGCTTTTACTCATTTAGACCAAGATACCTGGCACGCAATGGCCTACTCATTTCGCATGACATCACGGGATCTTTAACGTCCACCGAGAAGCACTAACATGTGCGCATTGGAAGGTCAACGCACCCGCAGTGTCAACCAGGGTGGGCTGCCGGATTCCAAATCGCGAATCTCTGCAACGAGTAGGCGAACGCCAATCGCGAATCTCTGCCAGAACCTCCATAGAGAGAGAGAGAGGTGGAGATTCGGCAGGGCTTTCCCGAGTAAATAAAAGGGCGGTAGTGATGATGGTCAATGATTATTATTGTTAGCTTCACATTGCAACATTGCATCTGGACTGTTCCACTATTTATCACAAACATGTTCACTGTACTCATCGATCCGTTAATGTCCCACATTGCAAAGAGGCGGTGCAGCTTCTGTATAATATGTGCCGCAGACTTTTCAAACAACCATCACATATGCGACGCCAATAATTATGCTAATGATTAATTATAGCGGAATATGGCAAGTGCCTTTCTTTATTTGCTTATTTATTTATTTACAACCTCCTTTACACGACGAGTTATGTTGTTGGCACGGAGCCATATTCAATTAAAGATCAGATAGATGTCTTGAATTTTCAACATTCCATGCATAAGTATGGGAGCTAATGAGATTCGTTTGGCTGAATGGCTTTCTTGAGCATTCTGGCCATTTTAGGTCATTGAAGCAGAATATACATTTTCAAAAGAGGCAAAGTTGTCAAAATATGGTATTGACTCATGAACGAGCATTTTATCAAGGTTTTTTTTTTATTCACGAGGCATTCTTACGTACAATATGTCATAAAGAATGGATGCACTGTGTATTCATTACACTTGTTGTGACACTACATTCGCTGCAGTGTGATTATTATTCCACGTGAATAATCGTAATATTACTCCTGCCACTATTAGCACGTTACCAATAAAACGTCATGGATCAGCCCCCTCCAACATTTCACTTTCCTTTCCCACATTGCCGACGCTCGCTGCGTCATTGCGAACAAACCAAAAAAAAACCCCATAATGCTCTCGTCAATGCTTCGATTAATAGTCGCAAGCAGTACCCAAACCCCTGCACAAAAGAGTTGAGACTCAATGAGGAACGAGTCCACTGTGCTCCGTATTTTAAGACACACAGCGATGCGTTACCACCCAGAGAATAGAAAGCATCGCCAGCCGACAAATCTCCCCGTTTTAAAGCAAAAATATTCATAATATCCTCCTCGGAGATGGCTCTCCACAGTACTGTATTCTTCTCATTATAAAACACCTTTTTACTTGTTTTCAGAATCACCCCAAAGTTGTGTTGGGTATGTTTTACTTTCTCATGACCTCGAGAACAGAGTAGTCTGTTTTGCAGCATCAAACTTACATTGATGATGACGGAACATTTGCATTGTGTGATCGATTTGAGCCTGATTAGCCATTACATTCAGAGCCTTAGAATGTCCTTGTCAACATGTAGACATTGGTTAAACCCACATAGCTAATCGCCACCTGGTCATGGAGCTGAAGGAATGGAAATTGTACTCGGGGGCGGGGGGGGGCACACTGCAAGCCTTAGATTACAATATTAACGTTATTAATAAGAGTATCGATAATTTATCACTTGACTCAGGATTGAAAGATCATGAGAGCATGAGTTCAAGTCCCAGTCAGGGGTTGACTCAGCCCATCATTCCTCAGGGAATGTGGAATTTCCACCACAACCTTGAAGCTAACAAAGAGATATCACCCCAATGTTCATTTGAGCCAAACGGCAATATGCCGTTGTATTCATAGCAATGCAAAATGTGCTCTCTTTTGTATGCGTCCAGCATTTATGGATTTGTTTTCGTTCTTCTGAAGTGCAATTCATCCAGAAAAAATACCTGTCCCATGCATTTATAAATACATTGATACGTGGAGCTTCTATAATGCTCCATAAACCTAAACACAGAACAGTAATTGTAAAAACCACACAGTTGACAGATAATCTAGGGTTGTTATTTAAATTAAAACTTTTCTCGTCCTTCAAACTTTGTTTTGCTCTGCTTCAATTCCTTTATTTGCTAACATCCCTAATTTATAGCAAGCAAAAAAACTATCTAACTATTGCAGTAGTTGTGTTTCTATCGACATTATTATCATTTTAGCATGGGGCCCTCCGTTTGAATCATCGCATGGAACAGTCCCCTATTGTACCTGGCCCTTGCAGAAATCTAAAAATAAATCTAAACGGAGGCAAACGGAAACACGCGTCAACAACACGGAGACGAACAAAGGAACGGGCGAATGTGGCAACAATTGAAAATCATAACACTGCATCACACAGTGTGCATTTACAATCGCATTCACTGCACAACGTTACCATTATAAGTGTAAAGGCTGAATCGATTTGGCCAGAGATTTATGCTTATTGCAAAAAAAAACGCGGGGGGTAATTACAGGAAAAACACAAAAAAACAAGGCAAAGTCACCATCAACGCATTGTCCTGCACTCCTGAGCCATTGACAAGGTTCAGCCACAATTGCATATCCAATGAGTTAATGGTAATGCATAGCAGATGCGCATAACATGTTTACCAATGGACAGGGGCATTGGCAAAAAGAGATTTGTGTGGCTGTAGTGAGAATGTTCACATTGATCCCTCAAAGTGTGCCTTTGCAGCTGGGGCTTAATTCCAACATTGCTGGACATCGTCGCGAGGCCATTGGGTGGCGCTCTCCTATCTGTTGGTGGTGTTCAGCCGGCGGTGGAAATTCTACGTTGTCATGGCAGAGACCAGTCTGTCTCGACGACAACAACAAGCGTTGTTTTCCCATTGAGTGGTGCAGCCTCACCAGGGTGGTACTCATTTTACCTACACCAGATGGATGGTGAGGATGATTATCATCGTCGTCGTCGCCACCGTAATAGGGATGATCAATTATTACATTGTTTTTGATGACAATGAAACTGTATGCAATGATGATTGCAAAATTGTTGTTATTGATGATAGAGCTGATGATGATAATGAAAAATGTTATGGATGATGATGATGACAGCAAAAACATTACCATTTATCATAATAGTTGTCGTCAAAAAAGTACAACTAAATGTTTACTGTGCTATCGAATGACCTATCCTAGCCAATTAAATATTAACCTCCACCCTAATCACGTGACCTCGACACTTAACCTCACTAACCCTTCCCGTGTAGACAAATAACTCACAATCGGAAGGCTTTGAGGTTAAGTCCTGTTCGTGGGTTGACCTTGCCCATCATCTCTCAATGGTCGAAAAAACGATCACTACTTTACGGGACGTCAACAGTGGTCATCCATTGAATAGACTGGCCACCACCATGGCAATGCGGAATGTCTACCATTGACTCACGATGGCCACCCACAGAGATGAGCACCACCCTGATGCTTGTTTAAGCAGGGAGGTTCTTTGACTTGACTTTGACTGTAACCTGGACGTAAACCCCAGGCACTGCACTGCCTATGATGCCCATGTAAACGAGAGCTCCATCATTTCTCGTGAAAACAAGAGATGGAGTGTATCTAGCGCCCCCAATTCAAGATGGATTATGGACGCACTGATAGAATAAAGATAGCCGGAGCAGGATGCAGTGCTCTTGGGAAAAGTGAACTCTTATCATTAAGAACCAAATGCCAATGAGCCAAGGAAGGAATGCATTCAATCATTGCTTGTTGGCAAGGATGACTTACGGATCTCAAACGTGGTTTTGTTGCTGACAAAAGGAAACGGCGAATATGCTGGGAACCGCTCATAACTCATACCGGCGGCGGGAGACGCGGTATGGAGGGCGAATACACAGCGCTCTTCACATGTGAAGCCGCGAGAATTCGGAGATTCCTCGTGTCCTGGGCCTAAGTTCCTGGAGGCTGGGATCCAGGAAACTGAGACTACAGCTCTATAGGACACCAAGCAATGGTGTCAATGGAGGGCGGACATGATTATAGATATGTAGTTGAATACCTTGATAGACATGCTGTAAGTACGAAAGTCGATGTAAAGGTGTCTCTCTGTTCAAATTGGCCTTCCATGGGATGGTGCTCATCTCCATTTCTGGCACCGAGCCATTGGTGGGAATTCCACGATTCTATGGTGGTGAGGCTGGGGTAGAGTGGTTGCACAGTGGTGAGCACACTGTGCTATGAACTCAGCGATGTGAGGTCATTTCCCAGCCACGGCAAATACCAGTGGCAGGTGATCGCCGAACTGGCTCTGGAATACCCTATGTGCATGATGCACATGCATAATGCATCTCTGTTGGTTCTCATGATTTGCAGCGGCACTGATGTTTATTGGCTGCTCTGAGCCAGTGGTGAAAATTTCACATTGCCGTAGATTAAACTTTGTCTAGCAGTAGATTGACAAAGAGCTGTGCAGGCCGCTTGCTCTTCAGAAGACAACCACAGTTGAGTACCCACGAAGCGGTATACACGTTACATTATTGCACGCTAATTGACTTCACTGTGATAAACATCAAGACCCCGCGATAGCAATACAGACTGTTGGGGCAAGGGCTGTTAGCGAGTTGTGAATGGATGGTGTGGAAATTGCTATGCCCAGCCACCTTTGTTTCCCCAGTGCTACAGTTCACACGCCCACATCAGATACTCATTTTAGGCTGAGTCTACCTAGTGGAGGCCCAGGATCGGGTTAAAATAATCGCCACTATAATTGGCCGTGAGCAGGAATTGAATTAGAGTCGCCGGGTTTGTAGCACGGTTTGCTAACCACTACACGACCACTCCCCACTACATACACAAAGACAAAAAAACCCCATGTAGCCTTAACAGATTGTTGGGGCAAGTGCTGTTAGGGAGCACATATGAAGGCCGGCGGGACACGCGAGGTGGTGGATGGCCAACACCACGCCCGGCCGCCTTTGTATCCCTAATAGCTATGTTTACACACTACACCAGGTACTCATTTGAGGCCGAGTCTACCAAAGGGGATGCCACGGACCGTGAGTGGGAATCAAACTCGGATCTCTGGTTCCGTAGCGCAGTGTGTTAAACAGCTACACTACTGCTCCCCACCACATACATACATACACGCAGAAACACACTGACTTAATCCCCAAGGAGCCATCGCCTCTAAAGTTCAAGGTTGACCCCCTCATGACCCCATCTCAGCTGCCATAACAATATATTGCGGGCACAGTATCAACAAACGCCGCTCTCTATTAACTCGCGGATTTTATTTTTTTAAAGACCCGTGACGCTCCCGTACACGAGGCGCATCGCCGCGTGTCTTCGTCGCATGCTTTATCGACCTGCACACATCGCGCTATACTAGACATCATCATCATCATCGCGATCATCCTCATCATCATCGCCGCCGTTACAACCGACTGGGTGCTGCAGTGCCAAGGAACAGATCATTGAGGCCCAATGAGAGAGTCGTGGGGTATCGAACCCACTTGGGGGAGGGGGGGGGGTCGACTCCGCCCATCATCAATATCGGGACATTAAAAGGAGTACAACTACCCAGTAAAACGTGCGACAGTGGCCCGACGTTGGGCCAATGTGGCGCATTTGATTGGGTTCAGTACAATCCTGACGTCGTTTTACCCTTTCTCTTTTTTGACACTTCTGGTTCTATATATATACACGATGCACATAACACACTATATCTCTATTGGTTCTCATGGGTTGGAGCAGCACTCATCTGTATTGATAACATGTGAGCGAGTGGTGAAAGTTCTCCGTGACCGATGCCGCGATTTCAGAAGCTCGCCCTATTGTTCCAACCGCCGCGCCCTGGATGTCAAATCCAACCGGCGACTTCTGGATTGCAAGGTCCACGCGTGCCATTCCACTACGCCAAGGCAGCGTCCCGTCAATTAAAGATACACGCTTTTTTTTGTTGTTGATTAAAAGGCCTACGATTAGTGGATTTTATTGAACTTAATGTGGCCCTCCCTCGATAGGGACGATGCATTTGCAGTAGTCAAATGGTTAAGTGGAGGATTTATGTGTGGCGGTTCTCTGCTCGGATTTCTAATGATTTTATCACGATCATCGTCTATGGAGGAAATGAGCACACTTTACCAGTGTCGATGGTAATCCGCAAGAGTAAGTGTGCTATGGAGTCCTGCCTTTTAGCGTGTGCATAGTCATTTCAGGGCCGCACTATTACCCAGGGGTACAGATATGACTCAAAAGCGTAAGTGTAAAGTTTCCCAAAGGGCCTTGTAAGAGAAAAGTATAGACTCACGGGTAAGTAACTGAAGACTTATATGTCTTATAAATTATTGTCACACTGGAATAAATGGGTGGTAATGCGGTCAACTAAGGAATGTTTCAGTTTCTGTGCCTTTACTTGGATCTGGCAGTCTCGTATCTGTCAGTCGTCTGTCTCTTATGCATCTAGCATCTATCTTCTCCATCTTCCTTTGTCTAATTTGTCCATCTGTCTTTGTCTCCTCTTCTGTGTCTCTTTATCTTATATTTGGCCATCTCTATGCTCCCCTTTGTCTCTCTCTCTTTTTTTTTGCGTGTGTTTTCTGTCGTTCTGTAAGTGAGAGTATGTTTGTAGGCCTTTTGTCTGTCTGTCAGTCCGTCCATCAGTGTGTATCTTTGTCTCTTTATCTCTATCGGTCCATCTGTCCATATAAAACCCTGACTTTTGTCACCGGGTCTCCCTGTTCTCTCCCTCTCTCTCTGTGTCTATATTTTATCTTTGTCCATCAGTATGTCGCTATTTATCTTCCTTGTTCGTCCGTCCATCTGCGCGTCCTGTTGTTTACTTTCGTTTGTCGTTGTCTCTCGGTGTCTTTGTCTATGCCTTCGCCTCTTCGTCTCTGTCCCTCTGTCTGGCCATGCAACAAACTCTCAGCCGCTTCCCCTCTCTTCCGGACTCGACGTAACATTACACAGGCTTCAGATACACAAAGCCGCCACAATAAATTCGTTCCTGCCCATCCCAGCTGCACGCACTTTGCAGGCGACGGCGAAAGAACGCGATCCAGCTTCGACGGAGGACGCACAGATCTCAATCTGAAAGGGATTCCGACTGTTAATAAACAAAATAATAATAATAATATACATTATTTGTACATTCTTTTTTTGCGCGCGCCACTCCGTTTTATGTTTCCTACTTTTTGGCACAGTGCAAATTCAAGCAATTGCAGCATTGAAATCGAATTTAACAGGGCACGTGTGCATGTTACGATGTGCAAACTCTGAAAAAGTAATTGTGTATTATACATGTACTGTACTGCACTGTACTAGGGATGAGTTGCAGATTAAATTTTTCGGGGAATCAGATTTTTTTTTACTTTTAGGAACCAATTTTCAATTTGATTTAACATTTTCAGACTTGAATGTATACGATGTTCATGTCTTTCATTGTTTATACGCCAGATGTAATAACACTCGAATACGTTTTCAATATGCATAATTGAATTACAATTTTGTACGTGACACGCCATCAGTAAGACAATAATTTACCGAAAATATTTCAATATTTCAATAATCAAAGGAAACGTGATGTCACATATCGGTCACAATCACGTCGCGTGACATCACATTAGTATGAGTTCTAATCTATTTTGAACCGTCTGAAATGTCATATTTTCGGCCCGATTTTCTGTTTATTCAGATTGATCTGGAAACTGGGATCACATCCCTCATGTATAAGTGGTGTATGTGTAAAGACATGTCTGGCTGGAGTACTGTGATCAGAGCATGCAACTCACAAGCCCAAGGTGACAAATTCAGCCCATCATCCTTTTGGAGTTGGTACAATTACAGTGAGGGAAAAAAAGTATTTGATCCCCTGCTGATTTTGTACGTTTGCCCACTGACAAAGAAATGATCAGTCTATAATTTTAATGGTAGGTTTATGTGAACAGTGAGAGACAGAATAACAACAAAACAATCCAGAAAAACGCATGTCAAAATGTTATAAATTGATTTGCATTTTAATTAGGGAAATAAGTATTTGACCCCTTGCAAAACATGACTTAGTACTTGGTGGCAAAACATGACTTAGTACTTGGTGGCAAAATCCTTGTTGGCAATCACAGAGGTCAGACATTTCTTGAAGTTGGCCACCAGGTTTTCACGCATCTTAGGAGGGATTTTGTCCCACTCCTCTTTGCAGATCTTCTCCAAGTCATTAAGGTTTCGAGGCTGACGTTTGGCAACTCGAACCTTCAGCTCCCTCCACAGATTTTCTATGGGATTAAGGTCTGGAGACTGGCTAGGCCACTCAAGGACCTTAATGTGCTTCTTCTTGAGCCACTCCTTTGTTGCCTTGGGCGTGTGTTTTGGGTCATTGTCATGCTGGAATACCCATCCACGACCCATTTTCAATGCCCTGGCTGAGGGAAGGAGGTTCTCACCCAAGATTTGACGGTACATGGCCCCGTCCATCGTCCCTTTGATGCGGTGAAGTCGTCCTGTCCCCTTAGCAGAAAAACACCCCCAAAGCATAATGTTTCCACCCCCATGTTTGACGGTGGGGATGGTGTTCTTGGGGTCATAGTCAGAATTCCTCCTCCTCCAAACACGGCGAGTTGAGTTGATGCCGAAGAGCTCCATTTTGGTCTAATCTGACCACACCACTTTCACCCAGTTGTCCTCTGAATCATTCAGATGTTCATTGGCAAACTTCAGACGGGCATGTATATGTGCTTTCTTGAGCAGGGGGACCTTGCGGGCGCTGCAGGATTTCAGTCCTTCACGGCGTAGTGTGTTACCAATTGTTTTCTTGGTGACTATGGTCCCAGCTGCCTTGAGATCATTGACAAGATCCTCCCGTGTAGTTCTGGGCTGATTCCTCACCGTTCTCATGATCATTGCAACTCCACGAGGTGAGATCTTGCATGGAGCCCAGGCCGAGGGAGATTGACAATTCTTTTGTGTTTCTTCCATTTGCGAATAATCGCACCAACTGTTGTCACCTTCTCACCAAGCTGCTTGGCAATGGTCTTGTAGCCCATTCCAGCCTTGTGTAGGTTTACAATCTTGTCCCTGACATCCTTGGAGAGCTCTTTGGTCTTGGTCATGGTGGAGAGTTTGGAATCTGATTGATTGATTGCTTCTGTGGACAGGTGTCTTTTATACAGGTAGCAAGCTGAGATTAGGAGCACTCCCTTTAAGAGTGCGCTCCTAATCTCAGCTCGTTACCTGTATAAAAGACACCTGGGTGCCAGAAATATTTCGATTGAGAGGGGGTCAAATACTTATTTCCCTCATTAAAATGCAAATCAATTTATAACATTTTTGACATGCGTTTTTCTGGATTTTCTTGTTGTTATTTTGTCTCTCACTGTTCAAATAAACCTACCATTAAAATTATAGACTGATCATTTCTTTGTCAGTGGGCAAATGTACAAAATCAGCAGGGGATCAAATACTTTTTTTCCTCACTGTATTACCACTTTTTTTTAAATCAATGGTTATCCTACGTAGGAGCTGTGTTCCCCAACATCGGGATGTGGAATTTCCACCGCTGGTTTCGGGCTGCACGTAGAGATGAACACTGCTTCAACGCTTCCCTTGAGTATCCAGACCACGTGTATTGAGCGTATGCTGTTTATGTTTAGGTTCACACTGCATTACAATCCCAGTGACCCAGGTTCATCGCTTGGGCATGTTGCAATTCAGCTTGAACTGTAATTCCGAACCTGCGCTGAGCCTCGCATAGGTCATCTAAGCCTATAATGAGCACCTGATGGAGTGTGCTTGTTGGTCACCAATGCAGTTAATTGGCCAAGAGACAGCAGAGCTGTACTTGCCCTAATTTCCTGTGCCACCTTCTGTGCTTTGCCAGCCTTGCTAGGTGCTCACTGACAGTGCCCGGTTCTCGAGCCTTCACACGCCAAATTGTGTTCGCGTGTGTTTGTGCTGCAAAACTTATCTAGGGGGAAATGTTAACCGTCTCAGATGACAGCCCAACTTTACAGCTACACTGCGCGCAACAAAGACAAGCACTCGTAAAACTTGAAAGTTATTAATACTGTAAATCTACGGTCCTGCGATATGGCAACGTTAAATTATGTTTACACAATAGAAATCATGTGCGCATTGACAATTGATTATGGGGGGGGGGGGTTAAATACTCCACGTACTTTATTAATTTCCTTCTTTGCCCTCTACTTATCGACTTAGTCATTCACGTGTAAACAAAAATAATCGGAAAGAGGGGGACCGACGCCGAGGCTTGATGGGGCATTGGGCACAGGCGGGCGCAGGCGAGACGGAACTCGTGTTTACGCAAACGGCACAAACAAATAGACTCCAGTTATCTCGCCGTAAACACAGGCCTGGCGTGGCAGTGCATTTCAAAACTTGCATTTCAATGGGCTCGGCCCAAAACCCCGCACTGTTAATTACATATTATATTTTATCTCCGCTCTGCCACACGCCTCTAATCTGAGCCTGCCGTATAAGCATCCATGGCGGCAATAATGTTATTTTTCTTTATTTTTTTCCCCTACTTTTTCCCCCTCCCACCCATCCATTATCCACCCTCCTTTTTTTTTCCTTGGCATAGAATGCGGTGATTCCAGGGAAAAGTGACAGACTAAATGAAATCGATATTTGGACACAGTTATCGAATGCGTGAATGTTTGTGCTGGTTATCATTGGCGTTGTAGGGCAACGGGTGTAATTTCACGATGGGTTTTGATCAATCGCAGGTGCTTAATTTATCGCTGCCGCCCAAAAGCCAATGGCCTTCCCACGTGCGTACAGAATAGCTCTCTTAATTTAGGGAACACATGACGGAAAAGACGTGAAATTTTTACTTAGATGTTTTCTAATTGTGAAATTGACATTTTATTTGTTTTTAAATGCCGACGCACATTTGGTGGTGTGGCGGTTCGGCCACCGGTTTGGATTCCTCAGCAACTGGAAGTGTGCGTTTTCAGATGGCACGTCTTTTATCACAATTCATCACAGGAGCTGGGAGCCACTAATCTAATCCAGTATTTTAACACGAGTAAGACTGAATATGGATTAAGCAGGCGTTCATTTGAAAAAGATGAAGAGGCGAACTGAAACCCAAAAAAAAAGGGTGCAGGATTGCGCTTGTGTGTGTAGCGGGTGAGGACGGATGGAATTGGTAGGGTTTTCACGCGTGTGTTTGCGCGTGTGCATGCGTGTGCGCCCCTGCAAAGGGACTTGGAGCCTGAATCTGCCAGAGCCGATAGGGGTGGCCTTGGAAATAAATACCCCTCATTAGCCGGCGGTAATCAGAACCGCCTTCACAGCTGCCCCATTGTTTGCTCGAGAAAAAAAACATCAAGCCAGCCGCACTGACACCATCCCAGCGACCTTAACAATTAGCTGAAGTTCAAAGACACGCCGGGTTTAGACGTACCACTGAGTGGGCAGTGGAGAACCGCGATAACCACGAATGCTGAAACACTTTTTAATTAATTTTCTGGAATTAAAAATGCAAATGAGGCATATGTGGCTTTTGTTTTAAAAAAAATCAGCTTTCTCTCCTCCCCCCCCCCCCTTAACGCCAAACATCGCCACTCCTCCTCTGTCCTCTGTTCCCCCTCCTCCTCCTCCACCACCACCACCAGAAGCATTCTACCGTCTCCTCGTTATCCATCGCCTTCCCATGCAAACGTCATCCCCATCGGGTGGACATAAGCGGCGTTTGCCGACGTTTTGTTCCTCGTGCAGCCGGCCAGCTCGAATGGCGAGCGCGCTTGAGTGGTAAACACACCCTTGCATTTAGATGCGTATCGTCGCCGGTTTCTGCTCACATTTCTAATCACGCAAACGCCTTTCCTTCGAATCGCCCGGCAAGCCCGCTTAATCTCATAGAAGCAGCTTGACACTTGTCTGATTGAAAAATTTTGGTGCAGCCCTCAACCACAATGGCCATTTCTGCATACAAAGCTGTCCAAAGGGGGAGAGACTGAGAGAACGAGAGAGAGAAATTCTACTTAGGTAATACCATTTATTAAAAAAAAATCTACGCAAGCTGTTTTGGCAGCGCAAGGCATGCATTCTTTGGCGGTTGCACGGTTTACATCAGAGGGTGGAAAGAGAAACTTTTGTTGTTGTTGGAAGTCACGTGACTATTGGCAAGACATCTGTCATACATAGCAAGTAGGGAGAACATTCTTAAAATTGCATTTTTATTATCGTCATCAGCATAATTCATTTTTATTTATATATAAAACGGACAAGGTATTTTGTGTCTCTTACCTTCACTGTTTTTTTTTTCGTTGAATTTAAATAGTTAATGTAAGAGCCACCAGTTCTAGATTTTAGCTAACATCTGGCTTAAAAATAATCTATAATGCAAGGATTTGATTTCATGTAACTTGACCAGGCACAGATGTTTGTGATAGGTAAACAAGCCATACTGTATAAAAAACAGCTCTTTGCTGGAATTTGACTGCCAAATTTTCTACAGTTTAAATGCAAAATGCATTTGAGCGACTGCTGTTTTATTTATTTTTCGTTAGCGGGGTGATGATTCGCCGAGTTTTTTGGGGGTTTTATTTCTTATTTTTTTTGTTCCAAAATGTGATTCAAAGCATTGCAATTTGAAGCCAAATCTCTCCCAGGTGTGACACTGCAGATGGCAAAGCCTCTAATTAGTGGTAATGAATCATGCTGCTCATAGCATGTTTATTATGTTCCATTAGGCAAACCTGCAACATAACTGGCACTTTTGCCGGTTCAGAAATCATAGCAAATTCAGACGTGGCATATTAGTACGTGCAACACCGCGGTAAAATTGCACCTGAAAACTCGACGCTGTTGGTAAAATCAATGTACCTTGATTAATTGCAATTTACGCCCCCCCCACCCCCCCCCCCCGTATCCAAGACGCCGCTGGCAAAGCCTCCGACGATTGCGGCGCGCGAAATGGGTTTGATACCGGGTCGCGACGCGCGCTTTTTGGCTCCGTGCTCCGGCAGCGAGGCTCGGCAATTAAAGGCGTGGAGCGTTGATTGCTCGCAATGCCTGATTTAAAATCAAGCTCTCCCTTGCGAGTGGCTCGCTCGCACGTTCCAAGTTTTTGGGAGCGCTAAGCGGCAGATGGCTACTTTGTAGATGAGGACACTACCGCCATTCACCGATTTGTTCTCGCATTAATGCGGTTATTGCAGGTTAATATCGCGCTGCTAGGGGACTCGCTGTATTGTACCGCGCACTGCACACATTAGTGGAATGTGTGCGCGTGCTGGGGATGGGGGTTGAGAGTCAGGGAGGAGTGCTGTGGGCCACTTTAAAATGCGCGCTGCATTCCCTTTGTTTTAGTCTTTAGTTGTGAAATCCATGGAATCAAATTGATTTTTCAAATTTTCAAAGGGCAATGATGCTTCATTCGCCACCCACACCCCATAATCCCCATTCCGGTGTTAACTATTTATTTTAACACGCGAAAGATGCATGTGTTCGTAGGAAAAAAATGTTGTTTAGCAATTCATAATCTCATAAATAATGGTATTTTACTGTAATTGCTGGAATGTAGGAACAAATTATTGCATGAGATTCATTCATCATCCATACAACTTTACAAATATGCGTAAATGTTTGAACTAAGAGTGAAATTATTAATCCAATCCACACATATAACAGTGACTGCCAAGGAGAGAGAATGGGACCTGCCATAGGAATATATATATAATTTCAGCACAGACAGTGGTCGCTTACGGAGATGAGAACCGTCTCATGCTCGTTTGAGCAGCGAGAAATGTTGACTTTTTAAAAATTTTGGTTCTATGAAAATAATCTTTATCCGTAAAACACGATTCAGTCATAGGTCTAAGTGTCTCCCTGCTTGATGATCATTGGGAACTCTCATCTCCATTGGTGGCCCTAAGCCAGCAGAGGCAACTCCACATTTCTATGGTGGGGACAAGTTGAAATGAGTAACAAGAGCCTTTCAAGAATCTCCTGTTATAACGTCCGAACAATTAATATTTGTATTGAAAATAATAGATGCAAATGGATGATTCACTGTGTGTGTACTTCATGCTAATATCATTCATACGTGTGTCTTTTCACAGATGCATCGCTGATGGTTAACGGCACGTCCCTCTCAAATGTACCTGCAGCCTGTGGCCACCTTCGCTATAATTACCTGCTATGATGGCCCCTTAGAGCACGGGCTCCACCTCGCAGGACTATTTGGACATGACTCCTAATTAGCCTGCTGCAGCGGAGTGCACCCCCCCGGTGTATCATGACGGATCCGGGTCAACATGCGTGCAGTGTTTACAAGCAGGGCGACGCAGCGTCATACCAACAAGAGATGGGCCGCGGCCATGCCGGACCCCCTCCGAGTTTCAGCGCCACTCTCGACGACGGCGCCTTTACCAGGGACCCGTCAGCCACCGCATCGGCAACATCGGCGGCGGCTGCTGCGGCTGCGGCAGGATACACGCACCAGCGGGAAGCCATCATCCGACCGCAGCAGGCGCGGAAGTTCGGGCTCGTGCCGGGCGGTGGTAGCGGCGGCGGCGCAGGCTCAAGGCTCACGTCGGGATGCCAGGAGATGAAGGGATGGGGAGTGAGCCGCTCGCCCGCGCGCTCGCCCAGCGGCAAGCACAGGGGGCGGGAGAAGTTCAAGCGCTTCGGCAAGGGGGGCCGGCCCAGCTCGTACGGAACCAAGGGGAGCCTCACCATCGGCATCGCTTACCCGCAGCAGAAGTCCGCGTCCCAGCCGCAGAGGATTCGTGACGCGGGCGAAAGCGCTGCGCAGTCGCACGAGGACGGCGACGGGAAGGGCCTCCTCCTCTCCTCTTCGCCGGCGTTCGTAAAACGGGCCCAGCACTTTCAGCAGGAGAATGACACTTGCTATGGGACTTCAGCCGATGCTGGGCTGCAGCAGCAGCAGTTGCAGTTACCAATGGCACAAATGCAGCAAACGCATCATTTTTATCGCCCGTCTTCAGGCCAGAACTTTGGGGTGCAGTCTTGTGCACAGTCTCTGTTGAATCACGCCGCGGACAAGCATTTCGCGATGAAACCTCGAACAAATGAAGGCGACGTCCTGCATACGCACGGCCAGGAGAAGTATTTAAACAATGTCCAAAATCAATGCGCGGCGAGCCTCCAGCAAGTCCTGGCGTCCGATCCATCGTTTCTCCTTGCCGACGACGCGATCTGCAGCTACAAATCGAACACTACTATTCACGCGCAAAAACGTTTCAGCAGTGCGACACTCGTGAAGCCAAACCATAACTACCAGCAACACAGCCTGGGAAACGGCCACCACTTGCATTCACAGCAACAAGCACCCACGAACGCTTGCGACTCACAAATCTCTTTAGCGACAAGTCCCGTGACTTGTACAGATAGCATGGCACTGGAAAGCAGCCCCACGGAGCATGACCTGTGGCACATGCAGAGGTCCCAGACCCCCGGTGTTCATGTGGCAACGGTGTACGTAGGGCCCCCTCTGTGGAAGGGCAGCACAGGTGGATCTGCTTCTCATCCCCTGCCTCAAAGACAATCGATCAGTGAACTCAAGAACCCGCAGCTGACCATGGCAAACGGATCTCAGGCTATTAAGACGACTACTGCTAGGGCAAATGTGAATGGTGCATCGCAGGACTTCGCATCGTACCAGGAAATGTCGTTTTTAGCGATGGATCCGCATGGAAATGAGCCGCCCGAAATTCTGCACCACCAACACATGTCCAAGTATGACGTTCTGCCTCCCTACACGAGGTCGAACGTGCACCATGCCAACAGCTTAGCAGGTCTGCCACTCCGGACAGACTCGGCGAACCAAATTTGCAAGCAGCAGGTGTCCGTCCCCCCTTCTTCCACTTCCAGAAAAGACAACAAGCAGTGGGCACACCCTACAAACTATGGACTTTCAAATCCGCAGAACAACCACAAGGTATCGGACGTCTTTAAACATTACTCTGCCGCCGTCGACATCGCGTCCATAACCAACCAACAGCTACCGTGGATGCTGTGCGACGAGGCACACCCGCCGCCCTCGTCCAAGGTCAGCGTCTCTTACAGCCTCGCCGACCTGCCCGCCTACCCGGCCACGCTCGAGCTCTCCCCGGGCGTGCCCGCCATGTCCTGGTTTCCATCTCCCGCGCCGGGCGCAGACGACGGCTGCCTGCCGTCGCCCGCGGAGTTCAATCTGAAGCAGCCGCCGTCCGGCTACGAGTGGCGCGTGCCGACGTTCGACTGCGGCGGCGGAAATGGCAGCGGGGGGTCATCCAACTTTCCCGACAGCTGCGCGAGCGGCGCGGACATCGCGCGTGTGCTCGACCTGCAGCCCCCCTACGGCGGCGGGCAGGTGAGCGAGGCGGGCGACTCGTCGAGCGAGTGGCCCGGCGCGGAGCACCCGCTGCTGAAGGCGCAAGGCGGCTCGGCCGAAGAGTCGGAGGACTCGGCGCAGCAGAAGCTGCTGAGCTCGCTCAGCAGCGCCAACCTGGACCAGCTCAATGTGCTGCTCAAGTGCAAGCAGTGCGACAAGCAGTTCAGCACCGTCGGCGCGTGCCTCCACCACAGGCAGTTCTGCTCGACGTCCGCCAACGCTGCAGCGGTGGCAGCGGTCACACACACGACGTCTCATCCGCGGGGCGATGAGGCGGAGCAAAGCATGATGGGAGCGCCGCACTGCCGGCCGCATGAAAGTCTGCAAACTCTTCACAGGTCCAATAAGTTTGGCACGATCGCAAACAGGCTGCCAATTCACGAAAGCGACAAAGATGTCGGGGCCGGCAGGCTCAATGGCCTGTCGCTGGATGGCAGCAGTTTCTGCTCTCCAGCACCCAGCGAAATTGAGATTGAAGAAGCAAAGCTCGACAGCTTGATCTTGGAGACCTTGAACTGCCTGAGCTACCAGCTTGATGGCAGCGACATTGACAACAGCTTTGTGGAGGCATTCGTCGATGAGATTTTGCCGGGCAAGCAGCACAGGGAGAAGCAGATTGTTGTGGAAGGTCTTTCAGAAATGTCCCTGCCTCCACCAGTGGAATGTGACAGTGCCAATATGCAAGTGCCAACCGTTCCCAAAGTCGGTGCAAGCCCTGCGAAAGGAAAAGATATGAATAAGCTCAAAATAGAAACCCTCAAGCAAAAGAGAAAACCGAAAAAATCAGGCGCCAAGCAACAGCAATTGATTGACCAGCCGACAAGGAAAGCGCGACAACGGGATGCAGGCGGCAGCGTGGAATCCTGTACGGAGCCTTCCAGCAACGTGTCCTACAAGTGGTATTCTCAAAACAAGCACAAGGGTTACAGGGTCTCATCACTACATGGAGCACGGCATGATGGACAGAATTCCGAGAAAGATTATTGCGACACCGGCTGTGCAAATGATTTGAAGGTGCACAGGAACGCAGGATCATCGGCGGCCATTTCGAAAGATGACAGAACACAACCGATTCCCGTCAGGCATTCGAAAAAACATCCGATTAAGGGTACGAACAATAAGAAGAGGCCTCCTCTCGGCGTTCCTGTGAACGGATCGTTGCACGCGCCAGAGCCCGCGCCGCCGAGAACACACGCAGCGTTTAAGCGTGGCGAGTCGTTGCCGAAGGACCCGGCGACTTCAGAGTGCAGCACGAAGAAAACCCGAGAAAGTGAGTACGACTTTGTGTCCGATTCCGAGGAAGAGTTGTTTGCGGAAAAGAATGCGTTGCACAGAATAAAAACCAAGAGGACTTTGGCGCTGGGAGACATCCACCGATCGGCGAAAGATGTTAATCAAGCGAACCGAAAATATAGCATTTCCAAGAATGGCAGTGAGAGCGAGAGCAATGTTCTCCACAGTGTGGACGATTCAGAAAGTGACCTTCACAGTCCCAGCAAAGCACGCGAGGCATCTATTGAGCAGATTGTTGCGCGTAAATGTATCACCGATTCTGACGGCAATAATGAAAATGGACAAGTCAGTCGGCGGTGTTATGACAATGATGAAACGGGCGGTCGGAGGCAAAAGACTTTTCCTAGCTCTGTCGAAGAAGCTTCCATTTCAACATTAACTGCCACTGAGGGCGATGTGAGTTTGAGAAATCTGAGAACGTGCTTTGGAAATGGGGCAGGCGCTCACGGAGTGCCCGCGCAAGATAAAGGTTTTATGCCCGGACAAGGAGCGATGCGAATTAATGACGCAGAGCATGATGAATCTTCAGCGGATTGTTACGAGGCTAGTAATGCATGCACCGGTGAAAAGGCCAACGTCCCAGCATCAAGCCAGAAGCGCAATGCCAAAGATGTTAATTGCGAGGCAACTCAAGATGGGTCTCAGGTTAATTCTTGCCCTGACACCTCAATGTGGTTAAACAAATCGGAGAATGACAATCCTTCTGTTTGGGCAGTGGCCAAACTTGCTCCTACTGATAAGACAGGAGCAAAAGTGCAGGAGAGTTTAGAGGCATTGGGGAAGGACAATGATGTACCATTCATCCAGCTGGAGAATTTTTTCACGGATGGTGTTGATCGAGATGGCAAATTACAAGAGCGTGACCCGGTACATTTGGAACATTTAGATAGGATCACTTCTGAGGTGAGCGTTTCCAGGTCTACCCCGTATATCTCTCGCTTGCCAGTTTCATCGCAACACACGCGTGACGGTGGCACTGGCGCAGGCGACCAAAGTAAAGAGCTGAGCCGCCGGCAATCAACAGTGAATTTTGATGAGCCAACCACCAAAGAGACCTCGGAAGTACATCACGACGACAGATGGGACTTTGACACGGAAAACATGCTCTCGGACTTGCAGCTTCCTGAATTCGATTGCACGCTCTTTCCCGAGATAGCAAATGAAAAGTCACTCCTCTTAGCAGAAGAGCACGTAGCCGACAGGGACCTTGATAATCAAAGAGAATTTGAGAACTTTGTCTCATTTGTCACTGACAAGGCCTGCATGAGCTTGTCCAACCAGGTAACCTTGACGGACGACCAACAAAACGATAACGGACCGCTAGCTTTTGCCAAATTGTGCGCTGACAGTGAAACGACCCGCCAAAGTTTTGATGCGAGTGCGTCAGTGAGCTTGAGCGAATCGGATCCGCCCGCTGCGTGTTCGGAAAGCGGCAATGGCCCTTTGTGCGATTTCGATATCTCCTCGACAACAGCAGCCCCGTCGCGTGTGACGCAGATTTCGGAGACCGGCGGCATTAATCTCCACTCCTCGGCAGCTCAGGTGGACGCAAACGGCGAAGCCCTTCCGCCCGGCATGGCCGAGGTACTTAGCGTGCCACCACCCAGCACCGACGTCGCTGGAGCCGATCCTCTAGAGATGAGAGAAATCAGTGCTGCGATGCGCGACAGCTGCACGGGGGGCTTAATGGACGCGTTTGAAAACCACTCCGATGCGGGCAACTTCCACCCCGACGGCAACGAGCACTTTTTCGGGGGAAATGACGCCATGGGTTTTTCCATCTTCGGCGAAATCTCCTCGCTGTCCGTCGCGGCGTGCGGGGATGGCGATGCAGACTCTGATGGCGCGGAAAGGTTGCACGCCGATGCAAACCAAACCGTGTCGAGCCCCAATCAACATTTCCCGAAATATTTCCTCAACGAACTGCCGGTCATTATTGTGGTCGATGATGCGCCTGAAAATAATCAACGGGCGGACGGTTTCCTGCAATTGGGTGCGTTGGATGGGGACTTGAACGAATGTGAACTCGCGTTGGACAATGCGGAGGGTTCAAGCGGGCGGACGGCAGAATCGCACGAGATGAGCGGTGACGCCCACAAATGCACGGGCGTTTACTTTGATTTGCCTGTCCCCGAAGAGCAATCACTCACTTGTGAAACACAACACCAGCAGCAGCAACAGAAGCATCAACAAAATGAGCTCACAAGCAACGGGGCGACGTTTGCAGTTGAAATGGACGAAGCCTCGGCAGAAATTCCTTGCGATGGCGATGAAATGTTGAGCCCTCCACCGATAGCGCAGGATGTGCGCTCTGATGTTTCGTCACAAAGCGTGCCCGTTTCGGAGGAGGGAAAACAAGTGCATGCTTGCCAGCGGATTACGGTGACGCAGCCGGTGCAGCAGCTTGAGGAAGGAGCGACATCAGAGGGAGACTGCCACTCTAAATCCCTTCACTCTGCAGGCCACTTGACCTCTGAACAGCCGGGCTTGAATAACACCAGGAAGAGACAAGAAAATGAAAGTGACCTTTCAGAGCTCTTCTTGGAGGCAGCTGTCGAAGCCAGCGCAGGTACGAGCGAAAGCCCGTTCGCAGGAGCGAATACGCGCGATGGTCGGGGTGCGGCAGAAACCTCGCCGCGCGCGTCCGATTCGCCGGCAGACATTCCGCGCGGCACGGACGGCGGGTCCTGGGAGTCGAGGGACGCGTTGGCAAACGCTGCCACCGATTGTCAGCCCTGCGGCGGCGTGACGGGGGCCGGCGAACAACGAGACGCAGCGGGTGAAGTGGGTGGGGCGAAGGGACGGGCCGAATGCTGCGCCGCGACACTTGAAGAGCTGGAAAACGCGAAAGGGTCGCCGGGAGAAATGTATCCAAGTGGGAAAGGTACGAGCTGCCGAGAGACAGAAAATCAAGCGGAGCCACTCGACGCACGAGGATCTGATGGCCATCTCGGAGAATCTTCCAGCAAGCCCGCAGAGCGGTACTCAATTGCAAGAGCTGGAAAAGAACTTTGCAGCTCATCGGATTCTTCCAGCATGAATAAATATTCAGATTGCGTGTCGCCGGGTGCCCAACGCGAATCTGATGAGCGCGACACTTGCCAGACATCTGGTGAAGAGCCCCAGGAATCTCCGACTAATGTGGCGGATAATGACTTCTTAAAATGTCTGCTACCGGCAGCTTACTGCGGCACTGCGTCCGATAGCAGGGACTGTGAAATGCATGGAGGGGAGTGCAATCAAAAAGGAGGAATAAATATGAAGGAGAACGCATTTAATGGTCGCGATGAAGGTAACGATTTTTCAGAGATGATCTTGCCAAAGTTCACGTCGTGCACATCGAAAAGTGAGAGTGAAAAAAGCCCCATCAATTCTTGTAAAATCCAATCGGGCGAGTCTGGGACGTCTGAGCAAATGTTTGAAATCTACGGCAATCCATTTGCATCAACGCCATATTCCCCAACTTCTGGGGCTGCAGAGATATCAGCTGAACATCTCCAGCAGAGCGTGGGGTGTGGAGTGCAAGAGGTTTTTGGAAAAGGTAACGATAGCAAAGCAAATCCTGGCCCAGATACCGAAAATTGCTTTCAGGTCAGCACTTCAAACATGGACCACAGAGATGATTTCAAAGATAATGATGATAATGATAAGAAGACGATCATTGAAACTGTGTCAAAAACAGATCTTATTATCAGTCATGATTTTTACGGTGCGAGCTGCCAGCATTCTCCCGGGAGTGTGGAAACAATTACGATTATTCGCGACAGCATTTTAAATGGTGAAGCTGCGACGCCGGATTACAGTGATGTGGGAAATAAATTTGAAAATGACAGCTCTAGTATCGACGCTTCCATCTCGAGAGGAGCAAACACCGGCAAAAGGGTGCATGGTCAAAAAAAGAAAAAACTGCACACAATTGAATCGGGCTGCAAATCTAAAAATGAGTTCCTTCACCACTCTGGGATTAATCCTGGAATTCGAATCGGCCAGAGCCACAATCGCGTAGAGTCTCACATCTCTGAGAATAACCCAAAACTAGACGGACTTGATAAGAGTAGACTAGATGGCGTAAAAAGCAATTCCGGTTGCATTCTGTCGATCGTGGCAAAATCCACCGGCGTCTGTTTTATCGTGGAAGATAAAGGCGCGGCAGAAAGGAGCAGCTGTAAAGATTACGATCAAAGTATACAGCAGGGTCTGCTTCTTACAGAGGATGAGCATTGTCTCGAGTCACAAAATGAGGCCCGTGAGTTGAAAGACCACACAGGTGATGCAAGCGCTGGCCTTCCTGCAAGGGATGACAGAGCTGTTAATTCGGCAGCAGCTGCTGCTTCTGCAGCGAGCGACGGTAATGAAAGCACCTGTGTCCTGACGATGCCGCGGATAGACGCTGCAGCGGGGGCAACTCGGCGGGAAAACATTCAACAGTTTGATGAGTGTAAAATATCTCGGAGGAAGCCACGGGGCTTATCTGATGATGAAAGTAATACTCTCCTGTGGCAGTCGAACAAAAAACGGTCAGCAGGCGATGCAGCCGGCATCAAAGACGGCAGCGAAAACACGGAGACCGAGCGAGCGGAGGAGTTGGTCAAAGGCAGGGGCGGCATCCAGATGAACACCGAGGAGGCGACGAGCCACCCCGAGCACGGAGCGGCGACTTACGCGAAAGACGCCGCCCCGGACGAGAGGGATTCGTCGGGCGGCAGTGGGGGGGCGCCTTCAAGTGCCAGCGATGCCAATCGCCGCTCGTCAGGCACGTCAGAGGCCGCGGACGCCGCGGCGACAAGGGCCGAAAAGGGAACGGGTCGCGTGGCCACGTCCCCCGCCGGCTGGGCGCCTTCAGAAAATAGAACCGCGGCCGGGCAACATGTGGCGCGCTCCGCTCACGCGGGGAAGCTGCCGCCCGCCGCACCTGCCCTTTCCTGCGAGTTCTGCGAGGCTACTTTCGCCACCGCCATCAGCCGGAGCAGACACACCGTGATAAAACATCACATCAGACGCGTTCCTCGCCCCGCCGCGGGCGATAAGGCGGAGGCTGGAATTGATTCGGGCGTCAGAATGGAAAGTTTGCCTTTAGAAAATCCCACAGTGTTAATTAATCACTCGGAAAATCCTTCCGTATTAATTAAGCAGAGCACAGAAAGAAACGATGAGGGGGCTCGGGAAGATGAAATGAAGGGTGCGATAACATCAGCTATTTCTATGCTTCTTTGTCGCCGTCCTGGATCAGCTACAGTGAAGCAGCAGAGCATTTCAGAGGTCGATTCAGACGGTGAAGAGAACTCATTGTCCGGTTATGCGCCGATCGGAAGATCCGTGTCTGTTCGGGAAGCTGAACGCCGTGACACGAATTTAAGCCGCGTTAACCATTCCTCAGATTTCGCCGAAAAGCCGAGCAGAAAAATCTCCCCGAAAGACACGAAATTAAGGGCAGCAAAACACTTCGATGGATTTTCCAAACAAAGGAGAAGTGAAAAAGTGAACAAGCTCAAAAAGAGGCACGCCTTCAAGAGGAGGATTTCCAAATGTGCCCCCAAACGGGAAGGAAGCAAAACGTTCACACGTGAATCTGAACGTGAACAATCTGCTGCCAAAAAAATGAGCGGATCTTCGAATACGCCTTTGAGTAAAAATTCAAGGGAATTCAGGAGCACAGCATCGGCTGTTGTCAAATCCACGGCCAGTGTTTATCAGAGCCCTTCAATAACCAGCAAACTGCACTGTGAGAGGGTGGCCACACACTCTGAGAGACAGAGTATTGGCGACGTTGCCTCGGTTGGCACAGAGAGTCCCCTCTCTTATTCAGGAGTATGCAAGCAGACAAGCCAGCCTGAAGTTGATGGTCACTGTTCTGAACACGCAATTAAATTGGCAGATTTTGAAGAGGCGCGCGGGATTGGTGGTGCAGCTGTCGCTGATTGTGCCAACGCATCAGAGGTTTTGTCAGGTTCGGAGAAGGCTGCAAAAAAAACGGAACATCCGTGCGATGGCAAGGCCAGCGCAGACGCCTGCGTGGCGCTCCAGAAAGAAGGAGGAGGAGAAGCGGCGACGACGACGACGAACGTTGAGAACGCGCGCGTGTCGGACGCGAAGTGCAGCGACGCGCTGCCGGGCGTTGTGGTGCAGCGGCGGTGCTCGTCTGACCCAGACCACGACGCGACCCAGGGCGCAGACGTTGACGCTCGCGCCGCTCGCAGCGCGGCCCCCACGGAGATCGTCGACGGCGAGGAAACGGGCAAAGCGGTGCCTGCGCATGACCACGGGGGAGCGGCTGCGGGTTCGGAAAGCGGCCAGGGCCCCGCAATCGAGACGAGCGACGGTGACGTTCCGCTTCGGGAAGAGGGCGCCGTCACCAAAGACGCGGCGGGTGTGAACGCGACGGCGGATGCGAGCGCGCTACAAACCGGACGCTGCAGCCCGAGGGCAGGCGACATGCCCGCGGGCGAAAGTGAAATTCAAGATGTCGACAAACGCGACGACGATGCTTCCGTCTGCGAAACGGAGGGCGGTGGCGACGAGTCCAAAACGCCACCGGGGGATGGCGCAAAGTGGCAGGGAAAGCCGCACGCGTGCAAAGCGTGCGGCCTGGATTTCGGCACCGACGGCGAGCTGAGTGAGCACGCGGGCAGCCACACCCTGCTGCTGCCCGTGCCCACGTGCTACATGTGCGTGCAGAGGAAGTTCAGCTCGCTGGAGCAGCTCAAGGAGCACCTGTGGTCCAAGCACACGAAGAACAAGCCGGCCAGTTGGACGTGCGGGATGTGCCTGAGGGCCTTCACCGACGTGTGGCTTTACAACGAGCACCTGCGCGAGCACGCCGCGCAGTTCTCAGAACACACCGGCCACGCGCAGCGGAGGTCCTCACTCGCCGCACGCTCCGAGAGGCCCAGGGAAAACGCCCGCGTCTCCGCAAAGAAGCACAAGCCGGCACGGGCGAAATCTCGACCGACGGACGCCGAGAACTTGAAACCGTCCACCAAGGCCGAGGAGGAGCGCAGGCGCGCCAAACGCAGGAAAGCGCCCACCGCCGCAGCTGCTGCTGAAAGGGAAAGCGATAAAAGTGAATACAAACAGAATGAATTTTTCGCCTCCGACTTGTCGATGTTTGATTTCCCCGTCGATGACGAGCAGTCGGCAAGAACGCACCCGGAGTGCAATGACCCCTCGAGGGATTGCCATCACTGCGGAAAGCAATTTCCCAAGCCCTTTAAGCTGCAGAGGCATTTGGTTGTGCACAGTGTGCAAAAGATGTACCTCTGCCACTGTTGTCCGTACGCATTTAATGATCCATCTCAGCTGAAGTCCCACCTGGCGGCGGTGCACGGCCTGACGGAGGAGCTGGACGCCAAGCACGTGACGATTTACGACTGCGAGCAGTGCGCCAACGTCATGAACATCATCAAGAAGTCGTTTGTGTGCAACACGTGCAATTACGTCTTCTGCAAAAAGGAGCAGTACGACCGGCACGTCGACAAGCACCTGAAGGGGGACTCCAACTCGGTGAAGTACCAGGGGGCAAAGAGACCGCTGCTGCTCTCCGGGGAAGAGCTGCCGAGAAAGAGGTGCTCCCCCGTCCCGCATCACACCAGCGCCAGGAAGGGCGGCAGGGATAAGAGAAAGCGCAAGGGAAGCTCCGAGCGCGAAGTGCCCGCTCATAACAAGAAGCACAAATGCGCCGCGCAGCAGGGCGAAGGGGACAGAGCGGAGCGGTGCGCCGCCGCCGCGGCGAAATGCGCCGGCGGCAGCGGCGAAGCCGCCGTGGCACGAGGCGATAAAGTGCAAGTGAAAGCGGCGTCCGCAGACGAGCCGATTCGAGCCAAAACATCTTGCGCCAAGGCGAGTGCCGATGTGGGTTCGCCAGCTAGCGAGGGCCCTAAAGATGACACCATTTGCCAAGATCCTCCGTCTTTTCACAATCAAGAGGAATCCAAAAAGTCGACGGGCAAATCTGCGGAGCACCCAGCCGATGTTTTAGAGAAGGCAGACTCCAGTCAGGAGGCCACGAATGGGAAACGAGCGGACAATCTTCAAGTTGTTGAAAAGCAGAGCAAATGCATCTCCAACTCACCTGCTGCTGAAAAGGGGAGCCATGAGGTCAGTCACCAAGGGAAAGTTGCGCCCGAAGGTTTGCTCGCCTTAACGCAAACGAGCAAAGGTGTTGAACGGCACACACTCACCAACGGGTTTAAAGTTGTAAAACGACAAGGTTCTGCCGGCCACAAACCTCAGACAAGTGCCAATCATTTGAGGCTCGCAAAGTCTAAGACCGTCAAGAAATTACCACCGCTGCCTCAAATGAGGCACAATTTGTCGAAGACTTGGATCCCAGTTAAAAACAAATCGCACGCTCCATGCACGGCCAAACAGCAGCGTCAGACAGCTGAAGCCCAGGACAGCATTTTAAGCCAGCTATTTGGTCGGAAGCTGACCAACTTTAAGATCCCTTTCAAGAAAGAGCCTGTGGAATAATTTTACACTTGACATGGCATGCATTCAGATTTAACGGAGAAAGTGTCCAAGTGAGATTCCTTGTGTCTTGAAAGTGTATGTATGTTTGATGCAAGATAATGAGAGAGCGTGGTTCCGCAACAAAGCGATGCATCGTTGAACATGTATTATGATGGTAAAAAGGGTTTTGCACAATGATTTTTGGCAATTCTTCACACGTAAAAAACAGACCCTGTCTTTAGCCTTATAGAATGCAGGGGCAAGTCAGTTTCGTACCTATTAAGCCTAGAGTGGCACATGAGGGAGTGGTATAGGAAGCACCAGGCCTGGCTGCCTTTATCAGGTATTTACATACCACCACCAAGTACTCCCTATGTCTGAGAAGTACTGGTTCAGATACCACTTTCCACTGATGCTGTACATGGCCATAAATTGAATTAATGTCACTGGGATCATAGGAAAATGTTCTAACCACTATTGCACCACTGCCCAGAGCATGGGAAAATCAGTGATTTCCAGTTCAAATTATCACTGAGTTTGTGCTCATTTTCAGTTTACAGCCCTGAGCCAGTGGTGGAAATCCCACGTTCCTATGACGGGGGCGAGTATATTCATACATAGGACAGCCACTTTTGACTTCTCTGTAAATTGGTACTGAATGTATCGACCCCAGAGGGATAATGGACTGAGTTAACCCCAAACCAGGATGTTAACTAATGCGACCTTCCATTTGTGTGCCACTCATTCTACCACTCAAGTCACCGAGACAGACCCGGCTTACATCCCCAGTACATGCATACAGCACCATAGCCACATTGTTTCACGAAGGGCATAACGCCTGTCATTTACGCGGAGTTGTAGTTTTTTAATCGGCACGTAAATATAATTGGTGCTTTCTTGTGGGTGTGATTGATAATTGTTAGCGTTTTGCCTGGTGTTAACGTGCACGGCCACTTATAGGCAAACTGCCCTCAAAACTTAAAAAAAATTGTTACCCGCTCCTGCGCCCTTGGGGAATATTGTGGGGGTTTTTTTTTACAGAAAGTATTGTTGGCCCGGCACATGGCGCTAAGCGCACACAAGTAATCGTCTAGCCTGTGCTATATATGTTTTTCGTGGGCTGATGACTTATTCATGCGTCCTCATTTGCGGACCTAAAAGCGAACATAATCGCACACCAGTTGTATTATAGTTTTTTTTTACATTGCCTCTGCATGGTTTACATTGTACGGTATCAAAGCCAGACTTGCTGTTTATTGTTATTTTTTTACTTTGCATACGTGTGCATTTTCAACGCTGACTACGGATTGCACCATGAAGGCATTCACTCAACTACTATGTGATTGAGTCTCGGTACGCATGATCGTGAATGTGAATCATAAAAGTACTTGTGAGTGTCTTGAATCGTGTGTGTGTGTATATATACACGGTATATTCAATGTGTCCATATATAGCGCCTACTATACTTTGTACTTATGTGTGTATAAGAATATAAGTATCATATATGTGCATGTATATATGCAGTATGTATATATAATCATTTTGCATATCATGTAGAAATGCATTGTATGTGTGTGCCTGCTTCATACTTTTTTTATTACGGCAAAAGCTGTTGCAAAATTGTGAAACGATATTTCGAGAGATGTGCATAACCCAATTAAGGTCAAAACATATGAAGTTCAAAGTATTACAGCATGTAGAGTTGTCGACAGGTGGACTTTTTATTGCAAAAAAAAATGGTATATGTTAGAGTTTAATATATTCCACGAAATTGTACTCGTGTTGTTTCAGTGGTAACGTCAATATAATTTCCGTGCAAAAACTCTAAATTACATTTTATCAGTTGATGTGCCTAGATCAATGCCGATTGATCACGCGCGCGTATGTCTCATCACAATATTGGTTGCATAGATATTCGCTGTGACATTGTGCATAGAGAGTAAAGATTTTAAAACGTATTCCTCCAGAGGAGGAAAAGATACGTGTTGGCGTTCGTTACGTTTAAACTGCAAAGTGAATTCATTCCTCGTTACACATTAAGGCAACTATTTTGGGTGGGTTTTTTTTTCAGCATTGGGCCAATGTGCGGTACAGTATGTCTTTGCGCGTATGAACATCAACGAGCTTTATCGCAGAAGTTGTTGAATAACAACAGCGATCTTGGCTCATGTAGAACTCATTTAACGTGTTGGTCTTCTGTGTTTAAGCACTGACGATGGTGTGCTGCATGGTGATTATTATTAACAGACGTGTGTCATGCTCGTACTATATTTCTGTTTTAACATTTAAAAAAAAAAGAACTTGGCGAACTTGAAGTGCGTTCCACGATTATTATGTTTAAAGTAAAAACAAAATCAGACGTTTACAATTCATTATGCCAAGGGAAAAGTGCCGTGTTTGTTGTATTTTGGTGCTGATTTTTAAAACATGTACATGCGTATACATACAAAAAAAAAAGTATTTTTTACGAAAAAAAAGTTGCTCTAAGGAGACCAGACTTTGAAATAAAAGTGCAATCACAATGATTTCTGCGTGTTGATATATATGTTTTTAATGTGTGTCACTGCATGCGTCTGTGGTACGGTGGCCACAGCGCTCGGCTCACATTTTTGGCAGTGGCAACTTGGGAGCGAATTCCGTCCTATCAGCCAACGATGACAACGACGGTGACATTAATTTTAATTCTCCCCCTCTCCTCCACCGCCCTCACACCAACATTGACCGGTAGTCAATCGGCGGGCCGCGTACGGTTTGGGTAAATCGTGTGCACTGCCACCTCTCACCAAGAAAATCTGGAGAGCACCTGGAGGGAGTAAGCCAAGCAAGCGCTCCCTCTAGTGGAGGACCTTCTGCCTGCGGTGATATCAACAAAACATTTCAGGGCTGCACCTGTACCCGTTGACCTTTATCTGCGCTCCTGGATGGATGCAATTCGTACCGTCGTGTGCGAAATCTACAGCAGCGGTTATCCTACAGAGAGATTGACTCCCCTCGACCGTGGGGATTGTGATATTTCCACCACCGGCTTATGTCTGCCAATGGGTATGAGCGACTTAAAATCGTCCAGAAAGCAGTAAATGCGCTGCAACAACAACAACAATTAAGTGGTGGTGACGTCACCACGGCACTTGTGCCAGCCTATGTGCACTTTAAGGCTACGTGACGTGTCGAAGGCTTGCTGACAGGAGGTCACGGGACAGACCCAGGTGACATGGGTTGGCCGACTGAAATGACTTGCAGATGTACCGGATATACACCCCACTGTGCTAACTTGTTGCATGTTATCGGCCTTGCGTCGCTCCTCTGTCCTTAGTTGTTGTTGGAGAGCGACGGCCTCCAACTGCTCAGTAGCGTCCTTCACGAGCCTCCTCCATAGAGGCCGATCATGACACCGCTGGTACCAGTCTTCGGCAAGTTCACATCCTTCCGTTCCGCATCAGTCCATCTCTTTTCCAGTCCGTGTCGTGCCCATTTAGGCCCCTCTACCCAGCCAAACGGGAGCTGCTTGGGCTTGCGTTGGCTGGGCGCGCGAGCCAAGGCCGTGTTATCCAATAGGCACAGTCAATGTGCCTAGGGCTTACACAAACTAAACGGCCTACGAAAAAAATGTACCATCTTTTTTTTTGTTTGTATGATAAACAATGTAACCAACATATCTTCTTGAATAAATGTATTTTTTTCTAGATGTGAAGCTTTCGTGACTGCAAGGATTCATACTCTTTGGGTTTTTTCGGTAAAGTCACGTAGGTAAAACAAAATTAAAATAAAAGAAAACTAAATCAAATCACGACGTTTCGGAGGCAACACAAGCTTCCGTCTTCAGGTGGAACAGTCACAGCAAGATAGCTGCATCAAGTTATTTGATTTAGTTGTTTTCTTTTGTTTTAATTTTGTTTTATCTACGTGACTTTACCGAAAAAAACAAATGTATTTATATAGCAAGTGTATATACAAATAGGAAGAGTCATGTCAATGTCATTCGTTTCATAAGGTGAGAAAAATGCACACCAGAGATGTACTTTTTGAGATTTGTTTTCATTGCAAAATTAACCTTCAAATGGCGTCTTTTGCACACTCTCATTCTCAATAGAGAGTAGTCCAAGGGAAGACAAACGTTGTTGTCCTATAATTGATAAGACAGGTTTTTGTTTTTAATTATCAGCTTTAACTTCGAAAAAGAACGCTCCCCTTCACAATTCGTTCCCCAAAATGGCAAGATACATCCTTAGGGCAATGTAAATATTCGTAAAACTGTTGATGAGTTTGTTAGATATTTGGGCTTAAACCATACCTGACATTGTTGTTTTCTCCGCATGCAAATGCAGGAACAACAGGGATTCATCAGTGAATACTTTTTCAAGATCTGCTGGATATGCAGAAAACAATGCATTGGCCCGCACAACAATGTCTTCTGAGGACATTGATCTATGTGCAAGGAAACTGAATCGATCATTCAATCTGGCATATGCTTTTTGCCATTTTCCATCTCCGCAATCAGTTTATTCATGATGCGATAGAGGCATTGGATACGGAATCTGTCACTTAGATTGTCCGCACTGAAATCAGTACCAGTTTGATCAACAAATTGTTTCCTCTTTTTTGCACGACTCTCTTTTGTAGCCAGATGTTGTGAGCCCTCTGGCCACTGTTTCCAATTCCTCAAACCTGTCACATCATGTGTCTCAAAAGTGGTGCAAAATATTCTACCTGACATGGAAAAAATCATAAAAATCTATATTCTGAGATGGTGTAATATCCGCAAAATATGATCTTTTAATCTGCAGTGACTTCAGCCCAGAGTGCAGGATCACTGACAGGCCTACGAGTAAAGTGAGCATCTGATGTTAGCTTTAGAGTGTCTGTGATTTTTTTCACCACATCATCTGCTTCCAAAGGGGCATTAGCCTGTTCTTCACTTGATCTACCCTCTATGTGCCAATGCGATTCTGCTTCAAGAACAACATTTTCACAAGGTTCACTATTATCTGATCCAACTGTATCATTCATGGTGATGATTCCATTTGAGGTTTTCCACTATCACTCTTCACATCCTTGTTCATGAACTTCAGAATAGATCCCTTGATCTCTTTCAATGCCTCATGCTTTTTTTCTCGTCTCTTCCTATTCTCGTGTCCTGACTCGTGCTTTATTTTATATCCATCTGACATATTTGAAGACTGGGGAGTGTGGGATCACCTAAAATAAATACGTCAATAAACAAAACATACATTTTTATTTAAAGCTTTCGTGACTGCAGGGATTAATATTCTTGGTTCTTTCGGTAAAGTCACGTAGAAGGGAAACAAAAAAATAATAAAAATATAAAACAATAAAATTCTCACGACGTTTCGACTGTAACACAAGCAATCATCATCAAGTGTGAAAACCACAGCAATAACCAAAAACATACATTCTCAAACTATTGCGAGATTTCAGTGTAAGAAATTACATATGAGTAAATGATTTGAAATGAGAAATACACAAGGCAAGAAGCCAATAACACTCTCTGAACAGCTAGACCAAACAGGAAAACTAAGAAAGGGAAAATGTAATGATACTTGAATTATATTAAATAGAGACCTACGGTCTAATCTGCTAAATGTTTTATTATTTAGCCTGAAATAGCGGCCAAGTACGCCTAGTATCTGCGACTAATGGAATGAATATATCAGGCAAACCGGGGGAATATGGCAACTTATTTTTCTACGTGGTAATTTTGACAAAAACAATTTGTATTGTAGAAAAAACTAGTTAAATGTTTCTTTGCATTATTTTTGCCACTGAATTTGTTGGCTGCTCGTTGCAATTTCTTTGCAGTGGTGAAAAGTCGTTGACTCGTTGTGAGGCATATTACACCGAAAATAACAGTCAAACAAATCGTTGAGTTTAAACGAAGGTAAAGCAATTTGGCGCTTGACATGAGGTCGTCCTGTCACAACACTGAATTTGTTGTCGATGAAAATGAATGGCATCTTTGAAAACTGCGTCATTCGATATGATGGTCAGAGTAAAAAATAGTTGACCTTGTGCGTGTTTTTTTTTCTCTCTCAATAGTTTCAAATAAAATCTGCGTACCTGCGGAACACCTTGCACCCCCATCGAATTAGTGCGCAGACTAAAATAATGAACTTATCAATAACGACATCTGTCCAAGCGACCGGACGAAGTTTGCATGAAACAAGTGGAGTGACAGCGGCGGTAGTAACATGGAGCAAGCAAGCAGCACCAACCGCCGAGAGTTGTCACTGAAGGCCTACGAAACCGAAGTGCCTCGGGCCTCCAAGAACCTTAATCCGGCCCGTGATGCGGGCTACAAGACCCGGCCAACGCAGCCTTGCCTACCGTGAGGAGCTCACTGATGGGAATGTGTCCAGATCTTTCAAGGATGGTGTGAGCTCCTCACACAATCCAGCCTGGTTAAACCCAGGATGGATCGGAGACAGGCCAGCCTAAATGTTCTTCACCGTCGCAGATGTTCCATTAGAGGAGGTCTACTTTCACAAACATAGAGAAGGGAGGGTATGGCTGTGGCCGAGAAGACCCGAAGCTTCGTGTGGAGCGACAGACGAGGTATGTTCAACATCGCTTACCGCAGCTGATGAAAAGATCATGCCGCCCGACTGATTCGGAGTGAGACCTCTGCTGTCAAACTGCTGCACACATAAATACACATACAAACCCGTATTATTTATGCTACTTTTCAACTTACTTTTCCTGCAAGAAAAAAATATATGGTTTGTTGAAGTATAAATAACCTTGCTTCTTGGGAAATATTCCTTCTTAAAATGTGTCAGCAAATGTATATCTGAAGAAGCAACAATTTAATGTTCGGTAACACAAACCTTGTCCCCGAATAGGGAACTCATCTGTAATTAAAACCGCGTCATTAATGTGTAATAAATTGCCATGCTCATGAGAACAAAGGGCATTGTTGGATTTTTTCCCCAATTGGTTAACTCCACACATTCAGATATACGCTTTTGTTTTCCCCTCGGAGGTCATCTATGCAATTGCGTCGATCTACAGTATACCTTTGTGATACAAACTCAAAAAAGGCGACACTTTCGTCAATAACACTGCCTTAAAGAGACACTGCGTACAATCGGTGACGTTTTGACCAATGGTTGACAGAGGCAGAGCGGCCTCACTGTCGACCTATGTCGTGCATCACCTCATACGTTGTCGTGGGACACAATGGCCAAATACCAGGTATCCCTCGTTTGACGAACGTACCGGTTTACGAAATTTCGCGTTCACGCCATTGACAAATTGTGAACACATTCAGATGGACGAAATAGCCATTCGGCGTTAACAAACGTTCACGCGACACGTGCCACGTGATCATCAAACAATAAGCGCGTGGGAGGCTGCGTCATCCATCCGAGATAGTGTCGCGGTGTCCCGACAACACAACGGTAAATGCCTCCACGTCACCTTTGCAGGCATTCAAACTTGCAGATCTTTTGGTCAGTTCCCTTGAAAGGTAAATAATTTTTTTTAGTTTTACATGAATTTTTATTTAAAAATATATATTCATGTTATTTCTTGTTATTTTTGTGTTGTGAACAATGATATAGACAGTGCATTTTTTTGAGGTTAGGAGTACAGTTGGAATGACCGTCCAAAACACATCCCTACATTTTGTTGGTATTCACGGGAAAAGCGTCCCTGAACGTAAACCGAGGGATACCGGTACAAGCAGAATTCCGTTTTGTGTCTGCACATTTGCATTTCTGATGGTCACGGAAACATCTCCTCGTGCAAACGTGTGTTTTAGCAACACACAATTGCGTTGGCAGCCCTGAGCATGTGGCGAAAACTCCACAATCTTTTGTCAGGGACCAGTCTCCACGAAGGACAGACGTTGACTTCTCACAGAGCAGTCGCGTTCCTCTTTCTATTGACTCTGTAATGGCCATTGTCTGGGAAGAAGTTTATATATTTGCAAGATTGCAAAAAAAAACTATTAAGGAACCTTTCTTATGCGTGGGCTTTTGTAACGTAAACATATTGGCGCTGCTATGTCCAACTTTTATCTGTGTGTGAGATAGGGCATGGGCAAGTTTTGTGAAAATGTATCGGTTTCCGATGTGCTAAGGGTCCTGAAGAAGATAAGTGTATGATTTATATGCGGCTCAAGCTGTGTTTTACTGTCACATACACTTGGGCATTACATATCGGAAACATTAGTCAGGTTGAGAACACGGTGAAATCTTTAAATGTGCTAAGATAATTTGATTCATCTGACAAATGTAAATTTCTCAACATCCCAAGAGACCATCAATTTTATTAAAGTTGAATTAGTCTATTGTGTCTATAAGGGCCAAGTCTAACGTTTCCTCTGCAAGAAGATTAGAAATATTGATTTAACTGCTGATCTAACAATGAAGGAATGTGCATACACTAAATTACAGCTTTGCAGAGGGGAACACTGCATATATACTGTAGTCGTGCGTGTGTGAGTGTGCGTGTGTGGTGTGTAAACATCAGCACTGGGGAGACAAAGGTGGCCATGCATGGCGTGGGCCACACACCCCCTCGTGTGCCGTGTCCGCTTCCATCTTTGCCAGCCAACAGCACTTTCCCAAACCGTTTGTTAATGGATATACGGAGGATTTTTGTCTTGACTTAAAGCTTTCGTGACTGCAGGAATTCATATTCGGTAAAGTCACGTAGATAGGTATCTAGTCACGTAGATAGGTATCTACGTGACTTTACCGAAAGACCCAAGAATATGATCATTATATTCTTGGTTCTTTCGTTAAAGTCACGTAGAATGGAAACAATTAAATAATAAAAATATAAAAAAAACAATAAAATTCTCATTGAACCATCAGGTCTCTTTTTTATTAGGACATCCAAAAAAGAGACCTGATGGTTCAATGAGCCACTCTGTCTACAGGAAAGCTACCCATACGGATGCTTACCTGAAACCGGATTCCCACCACCATCCATCCCAGAAGAATTCCCTCATCAAGACTGCACCATAGAGCCCAACGCATATCCGACCAGGAACACATAGCCAGTGAACTCAAGCACGTACACCAAGCTCTTAAGGCTAATGGTTACTCCGACTACACAATCCGCAAAGCTATCACTCCAACCATGAAGAAGGACCCTCTTGAGGAGCCTTTCAAAACCATCACTTTCTCCTACATTGCGGGGATCACAAAAAATATCTCCAAAATCTTGAATAAACACAAGATCCAGGTCCGATTCAACACATTACATAAAATCCGTGATCTGGTTCCGTCTGTAAAAGATGTGATTCCGGACATACAGTACCCTGGCGTCTACAAACTAAGTTGCCTCTGTGGTAGTAGTTACATTGGAGAAACCAAACGACGTCTCGGACCGCATTCGTGAACACAAAGCAGACTTAAAACACGGTAGGACAAACACCTCGGCCATGGCAGATCACTGTTATAATTCAGTAGGCTCACATGACATTGACTTCTCCAAGACAGAGGTTCTTTGCAAGCCATCTGGCTACCATGAGAGATTCGTTCAGGAGGCTATCCACATATACAAACACAGAGACAATTTCAACCGAGAAGATGGATTCTGGCTTAGCAATCATTGGAAGGATTTGATTAACCATTTCGGGTCTTAATTGATTGTTCACGCTTACGTGGCTTTCAGACCGCATCCATTATTTTGGTCTCCCCCCTCCTCTTTACCGAACATAGATGGACTCGTCCATCTGAATACCTGCTAAATCGCTCTCCTTGGTGCTAACGTTAAAAAAACCGCCACTTTTTTCAAATCTTCTTGCTGTGGTTTTCACACCTGATGATGATTGCTTGTGTTGCAGTCGAAACGTCGTGAGAATTTTAGTTTTTTATATTTTTATTATTTTATTGTTTCCCTTCTACGTGACTTTGCCAAAAGAACCAAGAATATGAATCCCTGCAGTCACGAAAGCTTTAAATTAAAATATGATCTTTGTCTTCTTTGTCCGTGTGGCATTGGAGTGTTCAATATGGTCCAAATTCAATTCCAGGCTAACATCAGTGGGGTGACTCTCTGAACGCGTTCCCGGTCCTCCCCTAGGTCGACTCGGCCTTAAACGAGTACCCGGTGCGATGTGAAAACATCAGCACTGAGCAGTGTGGTTTTGACCACACCGCCTTCCCCCCCCCCATGCACTGTCATCCAAGATCAAAGGCGCTTGCTAACAGCATTTGCTCCTACAGCCTGTGTATGGCTATGATGAGGTGGATGTATTTGCCTTTGTGTCGTGAGTATCGCTTAAGCGACATTGCAATCACTGCATCAAAGTACTCCACGTTAGGCTGGATCCAACTTGGGTATTCCTTCCAAACCAGGTTCAGAATCCCAGTATTGGTGGACATGACTCGGAGGAAGCAAGCCTTTGTGACTGGGGTCGTGAGCTCAACGCATCTACACATCGTCATCTCCGAGTTCTACTTCTGTATAAACAAGGGGGAGGGATTCAAGTGTAGCCCTGGAATTGCTCGCTCTGAACTAAACATTTTCTTTTTTCCAGGCAAGGCCCACTGAGCTGTGTAACGCTTTGTCAGAAGTGACCTGACCACAAATGATAGCTCAACGAAGTGGCTTATCGTGTGGAAATGTATAGCATCGAAATGCTCTCAGCGCACGTTTCTAAATGTGGAGGAAAAAAAAACCCGGAGGACCCGGAGAAAAATCCACGAGACCACGGGGAGAACACGCAAACTCCAAATACACAACAGGTGTCAGGGTCGGTATCAAACCCACCACCTCCTTGTATACCATGCGAGGTAGTTAACATCTCCCCTCATTTGGCTGCCACCAATGAGAAGGGTCTCCGCTTGAGGGAGCTCTGGAATGGCCTTCCGCGATGGCCCAGACGTCTTGGTAGATGTGGAAGAAACGTGCAAACTTTACACCCCACGACCACACGTGCGCTTCTTCCCGACCTCCTGTGGTTGCATATTTGCTGATTGGTGGACAGAGGCGACAGCGTGGGGCGAGGATGGGGTTATTTACAAACAATTGGCCATTGTTTACACTGCCGCGCACCGGGAGATTGAATGCCAGTGTTCTAACCATTGCGAGACGACAGAATCCCATAAGCTACACATAAAATGCCCAATATAAAGGCTTTACGGAGACACAAACGGAACCTCGTGGGTTGGCGATTCATACCTCGAGGAAGACGCATCCCCCACGGATGAAACACGTATTTATTTTGTACACTTTTAGCTGTACACCGAAGGCCGTGTCGTCCGGGGATGTCTCGCATGAGCACGAAAGCTTCCTGAACGAGAAAACCCCAAGTCACCCTTTCAGTTCACTTTTCAGTCATCAAATACGGGGGGGGGGGGGCGCCCTCAACACTGGCGCGGGACGTTGCGGTTGGAGCCTTGGGCGGTGCGTTGCAAAGCTTCCCGATGACGGCTGTTTGGTTTCGTGCGTTGCATCTGACGACAATTTGCGATCACGCTCGACATGGGAGGTCGGCAAAACCCGCGGCTCCGGAGCCGCGTGCGGCTCTTTAAAGTGACTGCATCGTGACCGTTATTTTGTGGGGGGGTTTTATTCTTAAGGACCCACCGTCTCGGATTCGCCACGTGCATCGGCGGCTCTCGAAGCGTGTTGTTGTTTATATACCGAATTAGAAATATATGTCTCGTTGTTATTTTGGTTGCCAAACTCTTATCTATACGGTCATCAGCCGTGACCATATCGACAGCAGGATGACGCTAGGACTCCCCACGCGATCGTGGTGTCGCGATGCGACCCTTCCCACCCGGCTTGTTCTGCGCGTGGGCTGAGCAGACTGCTCCATCACTGATTTGGCTGCCACTCCGTAGATTTATTGTCGACCAAAGCCATCATCATCGTCATCATCACGATCTACACTTTATTCAACCGAAATTAAACGCATTAATTGGTGTCGCTGCGTTGGCAAGTGGTGCAAAGTCACAAATAGTAACAACAACAACAACAAAAACATCAACACCTCCGTCAATAACAGTGTCGAAATAAATGCAATAAATAACGGGCAACGTGTTAGGCAATTGCCCTTCATCATTGCATGTAAATAAAGCTGTCTACCGAATTGTCATGCAGTCCATATGTCTCCAACTCGCCTATGTTCTCTGATCCATGCGGGCTTTTTGTTTGTTTGTCTCTCGGTGAAATTGCAAGCTAGACCAGCACCTTGGCGCACTTCTTTTGCACACTTTGCAGCGTTTCCCCTTCGGCCGTGCCTCTGTCCACGCCGCAGTGCTACAACGAGAGATGTGGCGCAGTAGCTGGTGGGACTTGCGCTCTGAATCTGGCGGCACCTGAGTTAGATTGTCGACCGTGGGGTCCGTGTCTCATTGAAACCGAACCGTTCCTGGACCTCCTCCCACCCCCACCCCAACACCACCCCTCCCTCCCGCCAAGAAGGGATAAAGATTCCCCGTGTCGCCGGAAGAGACTGCTAGGACAAGCGCTGTTTGCGAGCACGGCACGGGGAGGCGGTGGGGTGGCCACAGCACCACGCTCGGCCGCCTTTGTCTCCCCTAGTGGCGATGTTTGCACATCGCACCAGACTTCCAATCATGTTACCAATCTCGTACTGATCAGTATGGTGAAGTATGGGCAATGCCTGGTAAGGCGTGGAGGGTATTTCGTCCACCATTGTATTTACAAAGGACTGTACGTTTAACACAATGATGTATTGAACAAATGTCATGGTTTTTTTATTGAATGAAATGAATAAATTAAGCCTAGCTTTCAACTGAAATGAAGGATTTGTTTTCTAAATACCCGTATTGTGTAAATTTACAAAACCTATTTACGTGTGAACAGCACAAATGAAAAAATAATTCCGAATTATATTAAGCTATTATTATAATCTGCTGAAGTTAAACTGCAAATAATAAAATAATGTAGCCGGTGAAAAAAACGTTTAAAAATAATGGATTCTAGTATTTAGTAAAGTATATAATCAGTTTAACACATAGGCTTTCGCGACCAATATTATCCATAATATAGTTTATTTTGGGTTAGATCGTAAGTATATAATATTCAAATATGATTTATAACCTTCGTCAATTTAATATCAATCCCTACTCATCACAATATCTCTAATAACTCAGACATAGAATAGAGTTTCAATTTAATGGCAGTACTGCATATTCAAGACATTTAAAATCTCAATCCCAGTTTTGGAGGATCACCAAAACAATGCCATCTGTACATATACAAAACAATTTGTTTGATGCAATATTAAGATATAGGATATATAGTAAGACATGTATCAACACGAGTCTGATGGAAATACTCCCCTTTGCCATGGGAATGTAGAATTTTCACGACAGACGCACGGCATCAAGTAGTGCAAAATACATATTAATATACACGTATCCTACTCATACATATGACATACGCAGTTGCATTTAAGCGCTAATTAAATAATATATTCCTGCCTTTTCTTGATCAACGGCTGGATGAAGTGAAGGATCGTAGCTTGTTCGGTTGCTTTAAAGAGACATATAGCGATCTTTAGATTCCTACCCTCTGCTCCTATACACACCCGTACCGATACATACATCGGTTTAATGTATACGTTGCATATAATTACCATTCAATTACACAGACAAAACCTGAACTCACCCAGATAGTATCGCAGTTAACATAAGTGCTCTCGCCATGTGGTGATGAGGAGCGGTGGTGCAGTGATTAGGAGCGATGGTGCAGTGATGATGAAATCGGCACCCTCGATGAGTTCGATTCCCGGTGCATGGCTATCGTCAGTAGCAAGTGGTATCCGAACCGGTCGAGACCTCTCCCCCACTGGCACTGACCAGCGTGGTGAAGTAGGGTCAAGGCCGACGCCCGGTGGGGAAGTCTCCATCCAGCAGTGGATAGAGAAAGAGCTGTACATTATTGCAGTACACTACGTATGTGCGTTATATATACATTGATCCATGAATATGAACCATACGCACTCACAGAATACTAAACATCCACACATACCTCGCACATCTACTCGAAAACAGAAAATACATCATCAGCGAATACATACTCGGATATAAATCGCACCTATACTGAACAGTACACACACATATGCGTCAACCCACCACACCTATACAAACACACACACACACATATTGAACACTCGTACATACACATCATCCCATCCCTATATAGGGTACATAAGCACATGCACCTGTGCACTTAATACGAGCTTTCGGTGCATATAATTACACAAACCCACCACTTATCTGCAGTACGCCTCCACACACGTGCATTTTAAACTGTAACGCAGGCAAGAGTCTGGATCCACAGTATCCCCTCCCATCTCACCACGGCTACCCCATCTCCCTCTCTCCTCCTCCTCAGTGTGCATCTACCTCCCACCTCCCTACCCCATCACCACTCCCCGTCACCCATTCATTGCGAGCGAGAGCGGTGTCAGACACTGCTCCGGCAAGATTCTGCTGCTGCTGCTGCTGCTCTTGCCACCACTGCTGGCGTCTGTCTGCTGTGGTCTATCAATTGTTTATTGGTGTCAGGAGCTTCTGTCTGTGTCTTTGTGCCCGTGTCTGTGTTCTCCTTCCTTGCGTGTGTCTTTATCGTGGTGTATCTTTCGCTGTGTGCGCGTCTGTCTCTCTTCCTCTACGTCTGTTCGTCTCTCTTGCTCTCTGTTTCGCTCAGTTTCTCCGTATCTCTTAAAGAATCCTAAATCTCCCAGTCTCTAAACATGTCCAGGCGGAAGCAGCGAAACCCACGTCAAATCAAACGTAAGTAGGCACACGCACACACACAGACACGCCACTTAGTAGAACGTCGCTAAGTATTGTAGTCGTGTGCGCTGTGGAACAGTGAACATCTCACGTTGCATTGTATCTATGCGTGGTCTCTGAACTATAATTTGCCTGAAAAACGTGGATAACTGCAAACACGCATTCACACATACTGACATTGCAGAAGGGCAATGCTGTTGAGTAATTACAAAGGATCGTATTATTGCAAGCCTTCGTTTCCGCAGGACGCTGTAAAGACATCCACAACAGTGTTACATTACATACCTTGTATGCGTGTGTGTATGTAAATACCGCGTCTGTGTGTGTTTGCACTGTTGGTGCGTGATTATCTACGCGTGTATCTCGACCAGTTTAATTGTGCGTTTGCATATGTCTTGGTGTGTCATCGCCTGTCTGCATTCGCTCATGTAAGTTCACAGTTGTTCAATTATGCAATTAAAACGTGGCCTATGTGTATACTCGTCAGTGATCTCGGTCTCTGCGTGCATCTGTGCCAATGTTCTATTTATTAGCCGGAGGTTATGTGTATGTTTGGGCTGTTTTTAGATGATGTGCATAAGCAAAATTAAATAACTATATATACACATACAATCACTTAGGCAACCACAGCATATAAGTCACAGTCCTGTACCTCCATATGTTGTATCTCTAATGGCTGCCATATATATACACGCACGTGCTAAATGTATATTTACTTTTGTGGATGTGTAAACTGTATCGAGATCACTGCAGTTCTATACGTGTGCTGATAAAGTACTTTTCACGTCGATGAGATATGCCTTTATTTGATCAAAGTGCCATTTAAAGCAAAGCTGAGAGTTTACACTGACTGTGAAACATTACAGGTGTGTGTTGCCAAGTACGATGAGATGCACCTCCACACACACCTGTATATTACCTATTACATATGCTACATACCTGTAATTCTACACAGTTCACCGGAAGCACTTTGCAATTCATCTGTCACGTGCATTGGTTGCCTCCATACTCACAAGCTGTGTCAGCGTATTGGAATGAAATAGGATTATACAATCAATTATTATCATATGCAAATACTGTAATGGAATGTTCCCTGGGAGGTTGATTATCTTAAAGTAGAATAGCAGCTAATACTAGGCGATAAGACGCACAACTTAATGTAAGGCATTTGTTTTAATTAAAATCTGTAGGATAATTAAATGAAAATGCAATGGTCCCAAACGAACAGCGTGTGTAATATCGAGGCTTAAATGCCGACATGCATACAATAGATAAACCAACCCCGTGTTTTGTTTAAATTCACGTGGATTGTCACCTGAGATGTCAAGCCCATTGCTTACAGGTTGTGCGTATTAATTCATGTCGTGTGTACATATCAACAAAACACGTATGAAGTATGCACACAATACGAGACAATATTCCCAAAGGAAATGTGTTGAAACTACCCGGAGGTTGAAAAGACAATTGTGGATATGCTCGTAACTAAAAACCGCAGCCAGTGATTGTTGCATTTCCACTGGTAAATGCATCGCGTATCACGCGTCAATTTTAATTAGAAGGCGTACGTTTTACACAGTAGTATTATTTAATGAATATAAGTGAGGTTGCATTAAGGCTTAATGATTAAGGGTACAGTGTTGCTGTATGTGGCAGGCTGGTGTTTGCAGATAAGCTTGAATGAAATGATAATCGTACGGTATAATTTCACCGCTTTTAATTGAATGTCTTGTTTAGCTGGTGGTGAGTAATCACAACCCTCAATTTAGAATATATATACATTTCCTCACCTTGTCATGTTCCTGCCGCGTGTGCATGCAATTCAAACACGTGCAATTTGTGGAAATGAAAAAAAAATATGCCATCATTATTTGTCCTTGTAATGCACACAAAATTAACTGCATATCGATACAAGTCTTTTTTTCAAGCTAGTGTCCATGTGGTTAATCATATTTAAGTGGTATATAGATCCACGTGTTAGAATGTAAAAAAAAAACATTGACAAATATGCTATAACCGGTTACATAATGGAAGTCACGTTTTATTATTTGCCATTTTTTAAATTGGAATTTGGGTTAGTACTTTGGCACATGGTGTCCGCTGCTCTTAAAAACGATGCCACAGAGTCGAGAACTTATACTTCGCAAAAGACGTGGGCTTTGATAATAATGCCACACACAAAAACATTTAATGGGTGATTGGACGCTTTACAATGTTAACACTGGCTCCAGAGTGAGCATGTTGACAACTGTGAAGCATCGGCCAAGGACATGTATCGGAATAATTCCATACATGATAGAACATGCAATACCTATTTTAATTGTTGGAGAATAATACAAAAATGCAAAAACGTAGCTATGTATATACTGTCTGTAATTTACAGGAAACATATGCCTTGTATATGAATGCTTCCATCTCGAACCCTGTTGTTGATGTAAAGTTTTACGCCTGTAAGTCGTCAAGAAAAAAATATCGCTACGAACGCTTTGGTTTGTACTGGGATTATAATGACGTATTGTACTGTAAACTATTGTGTGGCAAACGTTTACTTCATAGAATGAGTGGAATGAGGCCAATATATAGAGCAGTGCTGTTTGTTAAAGCATACCGAGACAGACAACTGATCAAAGTAGCCGCTGTGTTCTTTTGGTCATTGCGTTTGTAAAGGTGTTGTGGTGTGCAGCATCATCATCATCAGAATCCATGGTCTAACCAGTGGTGGATAAGAGGCTCCCTACTATTGTCACTACCACTCCACGGCCGTGCGAATCTTGAAACTGTTGCATTCCTGCACTTAAACTGATCGCATTGCTCTATCTGCCCACGTGGTCGTCTTCTCTCTTTCAGCTTCCATTCCATTACTGGCCTTGTCCGTCGACTTTCATCTCTTCAGTAGCCGTGTCCTTCCCAAGCACCCTTACCATTCTTAACCACGTCAATACAGCCAACGCGATGTCTGAGATTTTGCATTCGTTCTCCGAATACGCGTTTTTCTCTGTCTGTCAGAGTAATTTCTAGAGTGCATCTCTCCATGCCTTTCCACTTTCTAGATTTTCTTACGTCTTCTTTGTGTGTACATTTCGTGTTCAGATGCCATAAAATGGCAATGTGCAGTGATTGAAACGATTCACCTTCGGGCGCTGTAGTTTACTGATTTTCATTATTAATTTCAGCCTTCTAAAATCACTCCATTCTGCTGTTGTTCACCTCTTTATTTCGTCAGTTTGATCTTAGTCCACCTTCAGTAATTTGCCAATGTTTATAGATATTCAGCGGGGTTCTAGCCGTGTCACTCCAACAAACGTATTGCGCTTAGATGCAGCCATCATGCGGTGACTCATGTTCGTGGGGACGTAAAGATTGCTCAATCGTGTGACTTAATGTAAGCCTTTGAAACGCCGCTCATCGCGCCGAATTGTTCCGGCAACTTCGAGAGAGTTTGTCAAGAGTCGAGACTCTGACTCTGGCACAGCGCGTTTCAGAAGGCGCGATTGTTAATTGCACACAAGGGGGCTTGCACAAAAGGATGCACCGCAGAGAGAGAGAGTATTGTCATCATCATAATCGCACATTTTTTAACTTAGACGAGGGCATATTTTTAAAGGCATACAGTGAAATGTTGGTGATGGTGGTGGTGTGTGAGTGCAAACCCAACGCAATCTCCGCCGGCTCTCCTTAACCGTCTACCATTTTCTCATCCGAGTAAGGAGTGCAAATGCATTTATATGTTCATGATTTTTTTTTATCACATACACTTCATATAAAATGTAAGAGGGCTAAAGAAATCACCGCTGACTATATACAGAGTGAGTGGTCCTGTTCAATAGTCACATACTGTTTGGTTTCAAGACACACATCTGAATTCACGTGAATGCATCTACGGCATTACACAAATTGTTTACTTCATACGTTACGTACCTAATTGCGATTTTTTTTTTGCCGAGGTGGAGGATTGGACGATGTAATATGTATGTAAAGGCCGCATAGTTAGTTCGTTTTAATGAAGAGTTGCCATAGGAATTGATCGTCATGTATCCCCTAAGCACATTGAGAAATAGTCTCTTTGTTATGGCAGATGACACTCTGCCAGTGTAATGCCCAGACGGAAAATAGACTTTTACAAATCGGCCATGCATTCCAGCTTAATGGGTAAAGTAAATAATTATCATTCGAAAAAGCTTTCAAGTGGATGTTTGGAACATTTTCATAAATGGGGGGGGAAATGCCATTACTGTAGTGGGCAACATTATTGTGCCAATATTGTGTGTACAATATAGCTTTATTTAGTGTGTTAAATATGACAATACTTCCATTTAAAAAGCCCCAAACATTCTTTATGAGAATAAATCTAAATCCAAACACATTATTCAAATGTTAATGGGATTAAATTGAATTTAGCAATATTGTCATTATTGGTTTTTTTTGTTATTCTGAAAAATGTTTGTCCATATTTACGTAGATAGCAATTGCGTTTTCCTCTCACGCCATGCTTAATGATAAGTAGCCCACCGGCGGAATAAGTTGTACCGAAATGGCAATATTACCCTTTTGTAAGGGCAAATAAAGTATTTAAATGATATAATTTCACATAGCATTTGGCGTTTTGGTACCGGGAGAGACACCATCAGCACATATCCCCAAAGGTGAGATGTAGGACGTGAAAAGGGCATGCATGATACACAGTGTATTCGTGATATACATTAAGCACGTTGAGAAATCTAATACCATGGTTCTCCGCTTCTGTAATGAAATAAAATTCGTTGGAATTGCCATCAATGTGTTGTGCCATGGAATGAAATTAAATGTTAGTATCACACTCCAAAGTTTTAAAATTCCTGTAGGGTTGTATGATGTCTGTAACAAATAATACAAACACGTAATGGTTATTATTGGTTTGGCTGCAGTTTCTTTAGACGAGGGAAAGCTCATCCCGGAGGGGTTAAAACTTTACTGTCTTTGAAAACAAGTAGCTCATGAAATTACAATTAATTAACTTCAAATTGTGATGTTAAGGGGTGCAAAGAGCTTCCCTTTAATATTTAATTTCGGTAAATGTATTCTTCGACAATTAAAAATTTTCAAAACACTTGAGATGATGTTACAAATATAATTGCACGACCTGTGTGACCTTTTCACAGTCGTTCGTGCCCTCATAACGTCTGTGTGTGAGACCTTTCACCGTTTGCATTGATTCCTGCAGGAATAGATGCTTGCAAACATGCACACAGATGCACATTTGATGCATTTGTATACAGCATGCATTAAATACCCCCCTTTGATCTTTCGCTTATTTAGAGCCTGAAAAAAACGAGCTTACAGTCATTCGCAAAGTTGACCCTTATTCGAAGTCGCCCGGAGTACGGCTATGATGGACAGGCTGTCACGAGAGCAACTCGCCTGTTGACGTTAATCTTGTAGAGCCCACGAAAGTAAAAACAAACAAAAATCTATGCCTAGCTGGGTGTAAATTGTCTTTTTAGATGAGCTCTTTTCAATGCTTTGTTTGTTACCAGGTGTGCAGGTTGGGGCTTGTTGAGGTGATACTAACAGTTAAGTAATGCATACGCTGGCACCCGCCAACTCGCCTCCAAGCGGCGTTCAGACGGTTTTCTTTGTAATTACTCTCTGATTACTGATTACTCAAAGTTGTATGGAGTCACAACGTCATCCCACATTTGACAATTTCGAAGTAATCGCATTCACTGTTACCTTTATTCGTAGATTCTTCAAATGCACTTGTACCGGTTTGATTTAACCTTGGAAACAACTGCACTGCAGTAAAATAGTGGGCCTTGAGTGATTCACCTCTGTAAGCCGATGAAAAACATATTTACTCTTTTTTTAATGTAGGCATTCGTCTTTTTTAATGAAAGGTAATCTTCAAACATAACCGAATGGGTAATTTCTAAGTAATGTAATGGAAATCCCATTGCATTCGTGAAAACGGGATAATTATGCACGTGTACCCGTACCTGCCATTGCTGGTGTCATTATTGTAACTGTGACGCATTCCACCGCCAGCATTTTGTGCACAATACATTTCTCACTTTTCCAATCCGAGGCGTCTCGGCATTCTCATGCGAGCTGGCTCGGAGAGGGATGGGGGCGGTGTTGGTTTTCTTTTTTTGCGAGGGCTCGGTTAAGGTGTCGTGAACAGGTGCCGCTCCGAGTTATAAATTAAATGGGATATCTGGTCGACCACTGTTTAATTCGCAATGAGCGTGGTGAGCGCTGGTCGGTTACACAAAAGGAGAGAAACCCCGCACCCCCCATACCCACTCTGACTTCGTGGACGCAACTCCCGGAGCGGGCCGCGACGGGCGCTGGAGGTTTTCACGGTGGCGAGCGCAGGGTTAAGACGGCCGAAGGGGTGTGGGCAATTATGGGATGCTACTCGCTGGCGTGATACATCAGCAGATCGTGCGGAGGATAGGAGATGGGGCAAAATCTGGCGGGCATCCCCGTGCCAGGCTTCGCATCGTTCCATCTCGCCTGTGCCATCTGTGTGCCCCTGATAAATCAGCCCAAGTGCCCCCCCCCCTCGCCACCCCCCCCGCCCTCGGCCCCCCCAGCTCTGCTTACGCCTCCTCCCCACCCCCTCTGACCAACTCCGAACACGGAGGAATGCTCTGATGCTCACCCAAAGCCGGCTGCAATTTGACCAAATGTGGCTTTTTGAGCATCTGCGCGTGTGTTTGTGCGTGTGTGTTGTGGGCAGCGGTGGTGTAGCGGTTAGCGCGCCGCGCTACGAACCTGACGTCCTGAGTTCAATTACCGCTCTCAGCCAAAACCAGTAATAAATATCTGAACCGGTCCTGGGCCTCCCATAGGTCTCCTTAGCCTCAAATGAGTAGCTGGTGCGGTGTGTAAAAACATCGCCACTTTGGAGATGAAGGCAGTCAGGTATGATGCTGGCCACCCACCCCCTCGTGCTCGCTAACAGCACTTGCTCCAACAGTCTGTTAAGGCTATACGGGGGATCTTTGTCTTTGTTTGGTATTATAACTGCCTTTATGCTACCCCCCCACCCATCTCCTTTGTAAACTGAGCATTGAATCTTGATAACTTCACTCCTGGAGAATTACTTGCGAGACATCACCAGTGCATTGTAGACGAAATCAATCGCATCATCTTTTTGCGTGGGGCTGTCCTCACCGTCATTGATGACCCTGAGCCAGACGTGGGAATTCTACATTCCCATGGCAGGGAACCGATCACGCCCAAGAATTAACACTTTTGACTTCCCATGAACTTGTACTCGTTTGGTATTGCCTGCTAAGAGACACAGGCCTGAGTCAATCCCTGGCCATGATTGTAAATCTCAACTTCAAGGATAAAGATGCGGATTTATTTATTTATTTTGCACTTAAATGCAAACTGCATCTCAGAGTGCTAAAACCTTCCGATTTTGTGTCGTACGCTCGAACAATTAGTAATACCTGACTGTATATACATACAGCATGTAAATCATCATCATAATAATTCGGAGCTCCTTTTGTAGATCCACTGCTGGATGAAGACTTCCACTGCTTAGTTTTTGGTCACGGTGGTTGTCAGATCAACCTTCACAAGGCTGGGGCGGGTTGGTGACGTGGGATCCATGGACTGGCTCAAATGTTACTCTGCACTGATGTTAGCCGTGGCCAGGAATCAAGCTCGGGTCACCCAGGCTGTGGCGCAGTGTCCTTACTGCTGTGCCACCGCTCTCTCTCATAGGGCATGCACGGACATACAATTATCCCACTGGGTGGTGTCGAGTTTAAATCCCAGTCCTAGGACGACTTAGCTCAGTAAACGTCTGTGATCAACAGAATAATTGCTACGTTGTGGTCATCATATGGACAGAACGTCCCTCACCATATCAATGTGGAAATTCCACCAATGGCTGACCCCAGCCACAGGAAATGAGAACTGCCCCGTGCATGTTTAAAACAAAAGTCCAACTAACGTTCTGCCCTTTACTAGACATCTGTGAAAAAAGAGCTTCATAGCTCATCGACTTTTTCCAGGGTAAATAACGATTCTGATACTGATTGAATGGGCATTGAGGTGCTGCTCACCTCCTGCGTGTACAGCCCCCGAGCCAGTAGAGGGAATTCCACATTCCTATGGCGTCTCTCCACGGGATAACCACCTTTAAGTTCCTGCCATTGTGGAACTCGTTTTGCCCACCCAAGGGGACGATGGGCCGAGTCAACCGCCATCCCGGAGTGGAACTGGCAACCTTCCGCTTGTGTACTGCTCGCTCAACCGCTGCACCACCTCGCCAGTTAACACATATATATTTTTTTTTACGTGCAAGTGTGAATATGTTATGACAAATCGTAGCCATTTATGAATGAGGGATCAATCTGTAGGGAATGCATTTATATTGCATTATTTAATACCGTGCGACAATATTAATCAAATATTGCAGAATGTAAAGGAATATAAACGGGTTCTTTATTAAATAATTGATTTAGCTTCTGCAAACGACTGTTTGTTCGAACAAAAAAAAAGTGTATATTGAGGCTTTGTGTTTGCATGCAAATATACATGGTGTCTTTCATATGTACATATGCATTGTACCAAACAGTGTACGCGTAGCGTCGACATCGTTGCAAATCACTGCCTGGTCTATGTATGCATGTTGAACTTATTTCGCACCGTACGAAGCCAACCGTGCTAATCGGAGGTGCGGCATAATTGTAAACATCGGCGTGTACGGTTTCAGCAACACACCACCACGCTATCGCGTGCCCACTCGAGCTTTAATGGGTGCTCGCTAACAGCCCTTACCTCCGCACGCTAGGCGCAAACGCACACGCGTGTAATAGAGCCGCGGCACTCCGGGAGGAGCGTGCGACTTCAAGGGGAGGGACGCTCGAATACAACCTCCTGGGTCCTTCTGAGAATAACAATCTATACCGTAGGTCGTCCCGTGGATGGACTGGTCCCAACCATAGGAACGTGGAAAGTTCGGATGTTCTATTTGCCGACGATCGCGCAAATGGGTGGAAGATGCCGCGGTAATGGCATTACAAAGCAAATTAAACGGACGCTTTGGAACGCTGTGGCACCGGAATGAGCTCTTTATATTTCGCACAAGGCCTGTAACGATTGGCCCCCATCGCAGTTCAATAAATTGTTACGATTCAGGGTCGCGTTTCGATTGTGAAGTCAATTCTCTTTTTTAAGATCGCGGTGAATGTGAGCGCCTCTAGTGGCTGCAAGGATGACGTTAACCCATCACGTATGCAATACACTTATTTGAATTAATAAAAGCTATTCTTACAACCATGCTGCAGGGAATCTATTGTGAGCTCAAGGATCTGTATTAATTGATAAATCTATCTGTCGTTCCACCCCTATATTGGAACAACCTGCTGTTTAAGAACACTTACAAGCTATAAAAGTCTAAATTCTACTATTAAATTTGTGATTTAGGTTCAACACCCCATGCTGCAATTTCATTATCATGGAATTTACCATATATTATATACGTGCATTCATATGTATGTATGCATGCATATGCAGTAATAATAGTATGCAGCCATTTGTCAAATCCAAACTGCTGGACGGAGGTTTTCTAATAACGTGCCAATGTCGGTGGTTGTTCGAGCATACTTCACCCCGCTGGTCAGTGCAGGTTTGTGAACGGGGACTCGCCGCTGATCTTAGCGTTGGCCGTGTTTTGAACTCAGTTCCTTGGGTTCGTAGCAAAGTGCAGTTACCACTCTGCCACAGATTCCTTGTATTTCTAAACGAGGGCACATTATATCTGTGTCCAAAACTCCCGTGCTCTGAGAGCATCATGTGGAAGTTCAGCCTTCTCGAAATGATCCACAAAGAGATGAAATGCAATGAACATAATACATTGCATATAAATGCCCGCGTTGAGATATATTTAGATTTAATTTCTTTTTTTATATGACATCAATAACCTTTGGCACTGGTAAAGTGTATTATACGTGCGTAGTTATATAGCCCATTTTACCTGCCATTATATTTATTTATTTTACTCTGAGACTAACGTGGTGCCTTGCAATAACTGCTGGGATGAATTAATTCCATGCTCTTAGTGGTACTGGTTGACGCTCTGTGGCTATAGCATTCCCAGAGAGATTAACGCGTACGATTTTTTTTTGTATATATAATGAGTACTAATATTGTAATGCCCATTAACCAGTAAATCCTCACTGAGGCCCAAGACTATTGTTCATGAGGGTCATGCATTGGGATGCGTGACCAATTCCATCAATGCGTGTTTTACAACCGGTTATTTAAACTAGCATCATCATTACTGACGAAACGTCGTAATCGAATTGTAAATGTTGTGGGTTTACTCTCCGACACACCGGTGTGCTGTACTGGTAACGAATTGGCATGGTTTGTTTACGTGACGAACCATACTAGTTGGCTGTGTCGGGTGGTGGCGGGTTTAACAACACATTCACATGTACGTGATCTCAACCCCCCAAAAAACCTATTATGGACAATATTGGTCGTGAAAGCCTTCGTGTTAAACTGGTGATTTCATTTAACCTATCAATGAGTCTGCTGGAAGATTTTTGTTTTGTTCCAATCAGATGCCAATAACACAAGTGTACCAACACAGCGATAGTAGCAGTGATTGCCCCATGGATAGTCTCACCCCCTGCCATAATAACATAGAGATGCTACTGCTGTTTTCAGGCTGTAATTAGGCGATAAGGAGCTTGTCGTGTGCAACTACGTGACAAACCATGTCCGTTGTTTTATGGTCTATTGACTGTAGCATACGGTAGCTACTATAATCACACAGGAATGTATGTCCCTAACGCTCGTGACGTCACGCAACATCGACCAGCCCCCCTCATTAATATTCATGAGCAAGGGACGTCACTCAAAATGGAGTACTCCCCCCTCACTAATAATCATGCACAAGTGACGTCCTCCAAATGGACCCCCCCCCCATTATTATTCACTACTATAATGAGCCAAGAATGTCCGTGTGTAACGCTCGTGACGTCACTCCACGTCGACAAGCCCCCCTCATTAATAATCATGAGCAGGTGACGTCACTCCACATGGAGCACTCTCCCCCCTCATTAATAATCATGAGCAAGTGACGTCACTCCACATGGAGCACTCTCCCCCCTCATTAATAATCATGCGCAAGTGACGTTACTCCACATCGAACAGCCCCCTCATTAATAATCATACGGTACCTACTACAAGGTGACGTCCTCCAAATGGACACCCCCCCCCCCCATTAATAATAATTAACAGCTGACGTCACTCCACATGGGGGGCCGAGGCGCCTCCTCCCCCCTCCTCGGCGTCAACTGACAACCCTCACTACATAGGCAGAACCCTCACGTCACGTGATCTCCGTAACGCTGTTGAGACATCAAAGTAAAAAGGACGTCACGATGAACAAGGGATTATAACCTTAGCATGAAATAGGTCCGTGTCACCGCGCCCTTACAAATTGCACACGAATTGATGCAATTAATATCACGTCTGCTTTTCGCTTGCAAGTTTCAGATTGACTGCAATACACCTGTCCTCGGACGGGCAAAAGGCTAGTTTCATATATAAATGATTGTTAAAGTTTTAATGTTATAAACTATGCAAAGAATGCCATGTGCTGCATTTTACAAAACCGGTACAACATTTTTAAACTTAACGTCATGCATTTACACTGCTACATAACGATTGCACAAGATTTGGCACCCAAATGAACCCCTTTGTTACGCATGATGGATTTAGTTTTATTATTGCGATCTCAAATCATTGACGACTTCTCGCACGTACCTCGCAAGCATACGTACCTCGTGCGTACATCCACGTACGCTACAGTGTGGTGGAGAGCGCTGTTCACGAGCGCCACATTATGGGTGATGATATTGCCAAAACAGTCTGCGCTTCCATGCACCTTTTGCCTCTCCGCTGCCGACGTTAAGTATAATAATGAGTTGGGGGTGGGTGGGAGTTCTCCAGTGTGGGCTTTTGGCTGGGCACTGCGCGTTGCTGCAGATGCTTCAGCAACGTGGTGCAAAACGTCGGACATCGTGCCGGACAACACGCTGTGCACACTGAAAACGCATCGGGAAGCATTGCAGCAGAAACCAGACACCTGGCTCCGCTGGCCTCGAGAGTGTCCATTCGAGTTTCAAACATCAACCGATGTTACGTGGGATGGCCGGTAATCGAACGCAGGTCCCCAGGATCAGCGCCGTTTGCCAAACACTGTGCCATTACCCATGCAACACACACACACACACTCATATGCTCCATCTGTCTGCCACACACACGCACACACACACACGCACGCGTATGTATATATATACGTGCACGCATACCCTAATACACACATCCTCCTTCTGTCTGTTACACATGCACAGACATTCACCCGTATTTTAATGTATTCTAGTTACACAGCATTTGCCTGCGCACATTATATGCATCGGAGGGTAGTTAACCTTCACTGGGGTTTAGGAGATGTTAGCATAATTGCATTGGAGGCCAGCTGTAAAGCTCACCTCTGCTAGCACTACATCTTTTTAGGAAGTTGCCCATTTGTTTCTCTCTCTCTCGCGCTCTCAGCCGAGATGCCGCAAGCCTCCGCTGCTGTAGGTCAGGCTCTCGAACGCTCGCCGCGTCCCCCAAGGGAGACTGGGCAGAAGTTAGAGACTTGTACGCAATGAGCCCTTGCGAGGCAGAGGCTGAGTGACTGAGTAAGCAGTGAGCTGTGTTGGCTTAGGTCCTGGCCTGTTTTTTTTTTTGCTCCATATCCCTCACGGGCTCAAATGTGTTCAGTTCATTTGGCAGGCACACGAACAACACATTAAGGGGTTTCTGACGGGAAAGTAAAATAAATCAATAAAACACCAATAGGAGCAGCAACAGAGGCATTTGTACTACTGCTCAGAGTCATCACAGCGTCTCCATGCCCAGGTGAGATTTGGGCAAAGCTTGCATCCGTGCCAGCTGTGGCTGCCCCGATTCAGTCGTGGGGAATTCCACTTTGACCCATGGCAGGGCCTGGCCTCACCTTGGGACAATCGCAGTTTGCCGCTTGCAACTGGAGAGCGGATTTGTTGCGTTGACCACCGACCAGGAGTTGAACTCGTACCCTTTTGACCATGAGTCGAGCACCCTTACACCAGTGCCGCCCAGCCGATGGTCTCCGAATGTGAGCTTAATATACGCAGCCCGACATCGAGGGAACTTACTTTCTCATGAATATGCATGAGTACATGTGGTGCTGGGAGCCTTCAGAGGTCAGATCACTCAGCGAGCACTGCTGAGATTGTGGGTTCAAATCTGTAAAGAAGCCTGTGATTAAACTGGTTTTCTCAAGTTTAGGGAATTGATGGTCTCAGCCTGGTCAACACAGTTACTTAACAACAACAAATCCCATTAAATGTTGTTTCTAAATTTGGCAAAATTCAAGCTTTGAGAATTAAAGGTTGTTTGTGACAATCTCATGGGAGAGTGCATGGGAAAGTGAATCTCCTCCTGTGTAAAGGATGCACAAGCCACTTTGGGGATTTTTCTGGGAGAAGCCCTGTGAAAAATATCTTCCGCAGCTGTTCTCTGTGAAATTTCCCATTGCATCCTCCATCCCGTGGCATGACGTCGAGAGCACGCTTGAAATTAATTACGGGTGGCAATCACATTTATGGGTGCATATGGAACCAAAGTACCACCGCGTGCAACTGTGAACAGTGGTCGTACGATGCGTATACCGTCCCTTCCGTTGTAATGTGTACTTTCCACCACGTGCTCAGTGCTTGCCACTTGGAGATGATCACCATCCATTGCTCATTACTGCAAAGAGATATTTTTTTTTACTTTCACAGTGAGGTCTTTTCTTGGTCTCGCAGCGCACTCGAAGAAACGTACCTCACTTATCCATGACGGAGGCAGTAAAGTGTTAGGGAGCCACACCTTTGTACAAAATAATGCCAATTAAGCACGGAGTGAGGGTGGAAAGGAGTGATGGGTGGCATAGTTGTAAGCGCAATGGAGCTATGAACCCAGTGATCCAGGGTCAATTACCCAGCCATGGATGACATCATTGTCGGGTGACATCTGACCTGGGTTCTAACCCCCCCCCACTACTCTACACTGACCAGCTAAGTGAAGTATGGTCATAGAACAGCCTTCGTGGCTTGTATGGCCTTCATCCAGCAGTGGATTGACAAAGGGCTGTACAATTATTATTCTTATCACAGTATTATTATTATTATTTTAAGTGGACCCAGAAAAAAACAAAATACACAGTACTATATGCCTAAACGCCCCAAGAAAGCATATGCTTTTGTAGCTCTGGGCTATTACGATGAATTGTCAGAGCATGCCCAACAGAAATAGAGAGACTGACTTACATTATAACATCAAGAAAATCATAGTGCATCAGAGTGCATCAGAATATGATAAGTGCATGTGTATGCGGAGTGGTGATTTGATGGTTATTGAATGCACTGTGATACAATGCCTAGTGACCCAAGTTTAATTTATCATCGAGCACACCATATATCTGAACCTTGTCTGTATTCCTTTAGGCTGGCTTGGACTAATGTGAAGTATAACGTAATGTACGTTGACATGGACAACAAGGAGTCAATAGCAGCTGTGTGTATGTTGTCAAAATGTTCCTGTTGTCAATTGAGTGTGGGGTAATGCTCATAATCGCTGTTGGAATCCGCTGAATCTGCAGTGGATATTCCATATTCCTATCACAGGCACCATATATTCCTAACCACTGTCGAATTCCCACAAAGTGGATCTGACTTTATCGACCCATGAGGAATGATTGGCCGAGTCAGTCTATGGCCGGGAATAAACATACAGCCTTCGAATTGAGGTGAAGGTCCGTTGCCAGAAACGTTGCCTTTCATATACTTTTCATTTTAAGGCCACAGTGTTTTTTGATGAAAGTATTGAGTTTTCACTGAAGTTTAAATTTCAGAACAAATTCCGCGCTCTTATGAGCATAGCGAGGTGGCCAAGAAGCCAATCGTGGAAAGTCCACATTATCATGGCAGGAACCTTTGCAGGAACCATAGCAAGATGTGGCCTCTCCATAGGACATTTTGCATTGACTTCCCACAAAGTGCCACTTATCGTTACATCACTCACTGCACATGATCGCGATATGCAAAGTCGTGTGGACATGCTGAGCCCAGTTTAGCGTACAAAATGAATGCACATCTCGCACAGAGCACAGTGTTCGGTAGACAAGGCTGTGGCATCATGCAATGTATTTGTGCATGCAATGTTGCTTCGTTCAATTCCTGGCTGTCTTGCTGTCCCCAAAGCAATGCTTCCAAGAGGCTGGGCCCTGTGAAATTTACCACATTTTAAATGGTGCCAGCTTGAATGTTTTAATGTCTTTTTTTTGCTTTTCCCAGGAAAATCTAATGCTATTGGCCATCTGGCATGCAGTATAGTGGGACAAACATGGTTGTGATAAGGGTATGATGAGATGGAAATGCACTGTCGGTGCATTTTGTTAGCTTTTTGATTATTTGCTCTACGTATGTGTCATTTAATGTCCTTTATTTAACCAGGTAACAGCCAATGGAGATTAATTGTCTCTTGTTTTGAAGGAATGCCAACGTAGACACAATGATAAAATTGCTGGTCCTCAGCCAGTGCTGAAATCACGCGTTTCTATGGCAGTGAGCTGCCTTCCACGTAGGCCGTCGACTGTTGACTTCTTTGCACAAATTGATTCAGCCTCAGCAGATGGTGTTTATTTTACTGATCCTAGAGATGATGATTACGATGATAATGGCGATGAGTCAACTGTAACCAGGATTTGAACTCTGACGCTCTAACCCAACACAAAACACATTACTTGTAGAAAAATAAACTCATCACTTAGTTACTTTTGTTTAACATTTTTTTTAAAAATAGAACATGTGTTAATAAACCGACTGGTCCTGTGCCTAATTATATACAAAGGATGCTGTCGTCTGTACTTTCTTTTTGCCGTCTTTGCCTTAGCTGTGTTTGCATTATACGGTCGAAAACCCAGTCTTGCTTTAACTATTTTTACGTATGCATATTGTACTTCTTTCGCACCGTACGTAGCCAACCGTGCTAATCGGCGGTGGCGGGGGATCGTCAGCAAACTAAACACAAAAATACGTTTTAAGGAAATACGTTTTTAATCCAGATTAACATTGCATAGCTTGCATATATAAAGGTAAACAATTAGTGATGCTACACCGCTCTAGTGTATTTAGTATAGAGAACGTTCAGTTTCGGCTCTTCTAAAAAAGGGCATTTGGGGTGGCATTTACCTCGAAATTCACTTTACAATACCCGGTGAGTGAACGTTGTATTATATTTGAATAAGTTCAATAACAACTGTGAACTGCCTTTTAAAAGTGTTCAAACAATTGATCGTACTATAAACGATTGACTTATTTAAGTGGGTTTATTTATTTTGAATTCAGATAGAATCAATTGGGGGTGCTTTTCCGACACAATGAGATGTCGTCTCATTGGGTGACTCAAACACCCCCCCCCCCCCCACGAAGCGCTGTCACCATCCCATGGCCAATAGTAAGCCGCCGTTCCGAGTATATTTGCATAAGACAACCCCCCCCCCCTGCCTGTCAACTTGCAGTGCCGACCCCGCCCCACCAAAGATTTTGCTGAACCACCCTCTTGCAGGTCAGTTGCGATGACGTCGTCGTCACTATGTTTTTAGTTTCAGTTTCATTTATTTTGGTATAGCCCTGTGAGCCATTCAGCTCTTGAATCGGGTGCAACCACAACAAACAAACCAAAAAAAACACGAACAAGAAAAACATCTTAAAGTGACTATGTGACTGTGCAAACAGAAAATCCATGAAAAAACCGGCAAAATATTCCTGAAAAAAGCACCGTACACCAACGCTGTGTACGCACGAGAAGATACAGCTGCGAAATATTATATATGTCAACGAAAACCCTTATGACTTGTACTTTCTGAGGATAATTGTATTTGTTTTTTTACGCGTGCAGTTAATTATTGTCTAAGTAACTCGGCAGCTCAAATGATCATCGGGACAGCGCTCGAGGTTCGAGAGGTGTGCATTCGACATTCCCGTGGCGGGAGCTAGCTTAACTATGGGATGACCATGGATAACGCCCCTCAAACTGGCACTTCTATTGCACACAGTGGAATTATACCGGTGCACACATGTCTACTTTATATTAAGCTAAAGTAATCAATATACCATTTAGTTGAACACTTAGGCTTTCGCGACCAATATCATCCGTAATAGAGGTTTTTTGGGGGGGGGTGGGGGTGGGTGGGGGGGGGTTAGATCGTGTAAATATATAAATGTTTTGTTAAAAATCCGCCACCACCAGACGCAGCCAACTAGTAAGGGTTGTCACGTAAACTAGAACGTGGCCAATTCGTCACTAGTACAGCAGCACACCGGTGTGTTGGAGAGCCAAGCCACAACCGTGTCAAGCCCACTGAGCTGCGAGCTCGGAGGCGACCTGGCCCACCACACGTGACATAGCTCGTCCAAGTGGCCCATATCACGTGTGGCAGTTCTCTCGTCACAAGCCAACAACCAGTGGACCCGGAGAAAGTCATGCCGCATGAGAGTTTATGGGATGCTGCAGCGTCCATAAATGACGTCACGCGATTTTGGACGATTTTTGACCCCCCCCCCTCCCAGTCACACTGCGTCATAAAAAGTCAGACCCCCCCCCCTCAAATATGACGTCACAAAGCTCTTCCCCCCCCCCAAAAAAAATAAAACATGCTTCAAATCGCTTTAAACTATTGTCATTGTAGTAGCGTATTTAATGTGCCGCTGCACTCTGATGTTGTAGGATAAAACATGTATTTAAAAGTCTATTTAATTAAGTAGAACGTGTTGTCTATATTTATTTAACGTTGCGCATTTTGATGTGACGTCACATTTCTCACCCCCCCCCCCCCCGTCGTATGACAAAATAAAGAATGGTGTACTTTTTTAACACCCCCCCCCCCCCACTGCCTCTTTACACTTAGCAGTATAAATGGTGAACACTCACTTCTAGTCTACCAGCAGGTTGTGCGTGGTGGGGTAAAATGTGGGTACTCTCACCCCTTCCAAGATTTCTGGCCAGCATGGAAGAGTAGGCCAAATATCGTTGAGAGGGGATCTCTAGAATGCCCTTTAATGGGGAGTGGTAGGGAGGGGAGGCTCCTCTGCCAACAGTGGAATGAGCAAGCAATTGCAGGGCTGCATCTTTACCTTTTTTTAATATAACAATTTTGTTGTGGGCTTTGCTTTTTAGTCTAACAGTTATATTTCGATTTTGTGCTGCGGTGTGATAACTACTGCAATACCACTCTTCCTTTACAGACTGCAAATTAAAAAAAAAAGATTGTCCAGTCTCGCCTTAAAGACCGCAGGGACAGGTGCCATTTCTGAGCCGAAGGCTGGCACGGAATACAATGAGGGGTGGTGAGGCCAGAGGCGAATGCTCGCCACATTTGTTTCTCAATTGCTGGTGTGTTTATATACTTCACCGGGTACTCGTTTTGGGGCCCAGTTGCAAAGGCAACGGGACAGATCTGAAAAAATATGTTTCCTGCTTATGTTATGCATGGCCAGGTATCTAATCCAGGTCAATGGTGTTGCAAAACAGCGAGTTGACCACTGTGTCCCACACGAAGACAAATGTTCCCCAATTAGAACTGTAGACTTTTGGGGCAAGTGCTACCAGCAAGGACTTTTTTAAGGTGGCAATGGTGCATGAGGAAGTGGTGTGGCTAGCACCACACCTGGCCACCTTTGTCTTCGCAGTGCTGAAATGTAAACACCACACCAGGTATTACTCTAAGGCTGAGTCAATATAGGGATATCCTGGACAAGTTCTGATACCACTCTTTCACGCGGACGCAATGTGTGACTTTAACGTTACAATTTCTTCATTTATATACTATACCGTGAACATTTGTTCGAGGCGCATTCGAATGATTTGACATCGGTAATGAAATATGTGCAACAGTTGACGTTCACATACACACACACACAAAATAAATAGCGATAAAAATATATATGCGTAATAAATAAAATAATTGTTGTCATAACGTCAAGGTTGCTGTTTAGTATGTGTTGTGTTTCGTGCTCGCTGCTCATGCTTGGTCACTCGGCTAAATTGCCAGTTTTTCGCGTTTCTGCTGGCCATGTAGAAATCATCCGTAAAGCGTGCAGGCCACACAAGGTGTATTTCAACTGAACTGCGACGTTATTCACTTTCATTACGTTGCATTTATTCCGCGCGATTATCGTCGCACTTTGCCGTGAGTTTTCAAATGATCATTTATTCGTATGCTTGAGTTGGCATGCCATGGCACTGTTGCCTATTATGCAAACAAACCACGTAATTGTTTTCTTGTGTACCTTGACTTGTAAAAAAGTAACATTTGACCAAAGAGCATTCACAAAGATCTTGGAGTCCTCCTTGTCGGAGGGCATTTGTGGGTTTTGTAGTGAAGCGATTGTGATCAAGGATGCAGCGATAGATTACGTTATGTCCATTTAAGATATGCGTTTTATTTATTTTTATAAATGCACACAGCCAGTGCGCAGTTGGTGTGAATCACGGCCATAATTATAATCTTTAGAACGTGGATTGTAAGTGTGCGTGAGTCAACTCACCATCCCGTATTAAATAATGAAATAAAAACTACCACCTGGATTAGATTATAGGCATCGATCATAAACTATTTGAATTCTTAATGCTGTTCACCTTTGGCCTTTGCATTTCTAACACCTGCTGGGTGAAATGAAATGGCTTTTCATGAAATATAAAATCTGTGAAAGTGCAAGCCAGACCAGGCAGGCCCATTTGAGTGCGCATGCAACGTTTAAATGAAATGTAACACTTAAACGAAAATAACGTGCAGTGCGACACTAGTTTCCTGCGATGCTGTATTAGTCATACAAATATCTTCGCTCTGCAGTCGGTGTGCGTGGGTGTCTGGAACAGGAGGCAGGGGAGAGAGCAGTGGCTCCGGCGGTCAGTGCGCCGCACTATGATCATGCTGGGTGAAGCTAAGGGAGCAGCCCGACAAATTGCACGATCACAACCCAGCGGGTGGAATGGCCTCCCACGTGAGGGAGCTCTGGATACCTCCTCCCAAGGGTATTTTGGCCTGTATGTACGTACGCACCGTACGTGCCTACTCTTTCACGCTGACCAGATTTCTTAGAAGGGGTGTGCGAGAGCCCACACTCTTGCCCCCTCCACGCACCACCCGCTGATCGACTTGGTTGCACCCGTTCATACCGCTGGCTGGACAGAAACGGGGGCGGTGGTAGGGTGGCGGCCTTAAGAAACTTGACCGTATATTTTCAATTTCCGCGCCGGGAGAATGAACCTCCGGCCTCCAGATTGCAAGCCCGGTGTGCTAACGATCGTAGCATAGCAGCATCCCACATGGTTGCAGTGGCCAGGGCTTGCACATTTGCACGTTGAACTTCACCGCACGTAGCCAGCCTTGCTAATCGGAGGTGCGGGGGAAGGACACCAAATTTAACGCAAAAAAGCGGTTCTCAAGGTGCGCATGGCCGCACACCTTTAGCTTTACCTTCATCCCCCTGCCCCCGCCCGGCAGACGCTGTGAGCTGCTGCTGCCCCTCGTATCGCGAGGGGCAGGACTCGCTGTGAATTCGCCTTAATTCCCTTCCATGGATAACACGCTCTGGGTCTCACCCAGATCAACGCAGACTTAAATGAACACTTTATGCAATGCATAAAGAGCAGGACTTGGGAGGCGACGGGATTGGGGGGGGGGGGGGGGGGAGATGGCCGGACATGATTCTGGCCATGCCACACCACCATGTGCCATACGTGCAGTCTCTAAGGCTCGAATGGGTATGTGCGCGAACGCCTGGCGTGCGTGTTCTGCGCTACAATCCCGGCAACTCGGGTTCAACTGCTGGCCACGATGCGTGGACACCAGCGGCGACTGACAAGCGAAGCCTCAGCCCGGGCTTCCCGAGAGATTGACTTTGCTCAAGAGGAGCACTCCGTTAGGCGTTGGCACTGTCAACATCAGCACAGGCAAGGCACGTGTGGCCACATCGGCGGTGCTCTGCAAATATTTCCTCCGTTTTTAAAAAAAGGTGCTCACCAACTGCATCTGTCCCTACATTGTACGTTACTTTGCGATGGGATCTTTGCCCTTGTGTGTGTGTGTGTGTTTTAAGTGCTGCGAACACATATTTAAAACTAGGGGTTGTTCGTGGGTGCCTACGGGGTCCCTCACAACCATTTACGGCCCTCGGCCAGGAAAGTCACGAAAAAAATTGCACAGGAACGACGCATTCACGCAAGCATCCGATGCTCCGTTTTGAAGTTTTAAAATTAAACATCTTTGAATTGTATTATGATTTGAATTAGATAATTAAATGTATTCAATAAAAAGCTTATATCAGCTTGTATCAATATGTCAGCTTATGTCATTTTACATCTGGAAGACTTCATTATAAAGGACATTTCGTGTGAATTTTCTCTCGTCGTTAAGTAGATGGCCTTGCTTGGGGGTTCGGTTCGATGCGGACTTTCACCTGTTTGGGATTGCGGGATCGAGATAAGGCGACGTAGAGCTGCTGGCCGTGCGAGAAGACCGCCGTCTGCAGATCGATTCCAACGTGATCGAACGTCTGTTCCTGCGCCTCCGTCGTTCATGCAGGGGACACGTGTAGGTTTGCAGCGCCCCCTGCATGTTAAAGTTGTGCACTAATATAAGAGTATGCGAGAAATATAATCATGTTAAGGTTATAATGCGTTATCGTCACGGCAAGCATCAACGTGATTTCCCATTACAAAATAAACATGTAAATTCTAATTAGCTTAGCATTAGATCACTGAATTTATATTGTGAAATAAAAAAAAACATGCATATAATGTATTGCCACATTATCAGGTATGCGCTGTATTTTTGTCACGCATGCTTCGACATATGTGTACGAGTGCATGTAAATATTGCGATAAGGTATTTCTCTGTTCGACAAGCATCACCTCTTGGGTCTTAAAGGTGAATAGGGGAGCAGGATGTGCACATGGAAGGAGGCTAAATGATCCATGTGTGGCTCATCGGAGATCACTGTTGTCCACGATCACTCAGCACCTCGTTCGCTCGTTCTGAAACCGCTTCGCAAATGGGCGTCACTCCGTTGGAGGTGAAGAATCATCGCACCGTGGGTCAAAACTTGCCTCAATTTGATAAAGAAATATCTGACATATAAACATGTGATTATTCGGATGAGTCGCCTAAAAAGCCAACATTTAAAATATTACATTCAAATTACATTCCGGCATTTGCATAGCTTAAACACGAAAACTAATTGGGTAGATATTATAAATGAGTGCTAAGGCACCCTTTGATTTGTGCACTCACCTCTGCACCATTTTTTTTAGGGTCAGCGGTTCAAATCTGGGATGCGCTGGAACATCAAATATCCTTTGAGATATATTTTCTTTTTATAAGTCAATGCCAGTGTTATTTTCCCCGAAAATATATAAATTACCCGCAATATAATGATCAAGACAAAGTGCCTACATATTTAAATGAGCAAATGAGGTGGAACTCTATTTATCTTCCTCCATAGGTGTCTCTGAGCCACTGTTGGACTTTCCACGTTCTCATGGCAGGGACTAATCTGTCAATTAGACAGACACCGTTGACTTTCCACCGCCTGTTACTCATGTTTAGCAGCCTCAATGATGATGATGGGCTGCGTCGACCCCCATTGAATATTTCAACTTTCCGCCTTGAGATGGTCAGATGAATTTTCTAACCACAACGGTGAAAATCCCGATACAATAAAACATTCATATATGACATACATGTCAACCCCTTATCAGTACCCTACCTTATTACAGACCAATTCAGACCTTATTGGTCACCCCGTGCCCTTATGAATCTCAATGTTCATCCTACAAAGTCCAGTGACAAGGGAGAAACACAAACAAATAGACAAAAATAATTGCCCATATTGAAACGCCTGAAAACTCAATTGCCCAGTACAAGAATACGGGTAAATCGTATGGGTTTACGGCTATGTATATGGTATCCTTAATACGTCATATTGACATGTCCGCTGCGAGTATATATTAATGCAATATCTTAAATGGCTCCGTCGGTTGAATAAAGGACATTGCTTTGTCGAGAAGGTTACAATTGAGTCATCGCACGCACTCCATTTGGAATGAGCACGGGTCGATAGATTGCGCTGTCTGGTTGAAGCAGTTAGGTTAATGCGCGCGTGTTTGCACTCATAGCGGCGGCTTGTGCAATGGGTTAATTCACGCGTTCGTTGTCTTGCTGACAACCTGTGATCAGCACACAGACGATGTGCTTAATCATTTCGTTCATATTACATTAAAAAGGCCATTTAAAGCGTGCATCAAATGAGGGCAGGGGAAGCCTGCACACACACACACACATGCACGTGCGCGCATCCACACAACCGCGCCTAATAAACTGTTCATTCACTGTGTGCCCAATTTCTAATTCCGTCTTTGCGAGATCGCCGCCGCTTCACATTTAAATATATGCGGTGCTCTGCTCGTGTACATTCCCACGGATCTTTACAATTACGTGGCACGCGATGTACAAAAATGCGCTGCAAGGATGTGCGTGGCGGTCAAAAGGTTAACCTGCCCACGTTGTGAACATAGTTGCAAAAATAAAATGAAATAAAAATAACCGCCATTAGCAGAAAGTCCCCAAGCCTGATGCATAACGTATCACTTTAAATGTGCCAAGCAGTTCATGCATAGAGTTATGGCCTTATCTAATGAACCCACATGTCCGCATGCAGCACCAGCTGTTGTTTGTAAGCACCATCCTCCCATGCCAACATTCTGGCACAGCCTGCAAATGCTCTGGGCAACTTAACCGCGTGCATTCGTCGCACCTACATACACACGCGGTTCTGTTTGAGTATGTACTGCATACATGTATATATTGTATACAGTGTGTCTGGCTTTGTGGCGCTGCGGTTAGAGCGCTTGACTCCCAACTAAAAGGTTGTGAGTTCAAAACCCAATTTGGGGGTAGAGCAATACCAATCGTTCGCCTGCTTTGTGGGAAATTAACAGTGGCTATATTATAGAGTGGACTGGTCTCCATCATAGGAATGTCGAAATTTATACCACTGGATCGGGCTGCCAGGGATAATGAGCAGAACCACACGCTAATTTGAGTGAGGAGACCCCGTGGCATTCACGATTGTATTTCCATTCCGTATTTTCCCGTCTTGACGTAAGCTCTTTGCGCCTCAAATGAAAAAAATATATATATTTTTTTTCAAGTGAAGCCTTCCTGGGTTTCATTGTTGTTGTTTTTTTGTCTTTCGAAAGACCCTGCTTTTGATGTTTGTCCAATTCGTCTCGATCAATATATTTACTCGTGGGACTTAAATTGTATCGTGAGGAGAACACCCAGTGAAGTATGTCGGGATGATGAAATGTGCGGACACGTGAATCCGCAACCTCTCTCTCCTGTACTACCTCCCCTCGTCAAGTGACTGCTACCTTCGCATGTGGCTTTCTTCAGGGCGGTAGCTGAGAAGATTCTGATTTGGTTTAACGCTCGGGACCGAATTAATTAATGGTTCTGGGCAGTTTCACAAATAAAGCACCCTTACCAACTATGTCAATAAGACATACAGGGTGCCATTTCAAAGTTAATTGCCTATAGTTTTCGAAAATATGCTTTAGTCATGGAGTAAATAAATGGTTTGACACATCAAAAAAAATGTAATGCATCATCACCCTCCTGGCATGGATGAAACGGTCAGTTTGTCCGAGTATGTTTGGCACAGTGGCCTTTGAGTATTTCACTCTTATCAAAGAAAATGTGGACACATTATTTTCTCTGATTTACAGTTAGAATTGGTTGTCATTCTATGCCCAGCTACAAAGACACTTCGTGACTGTGCTGACGATTGCCCACATCATTCAAATGTTCCAAATGTATAATTTAAATTTTGGAACTGTCCGACTGTATTTCAGCAACGTTTTGAGCTGGTGGGTGGGTATTCTTTGGTGGCAAACAGTGAGACTAAAGTTACTCCTTGAAACAAGAACGCATCATGTAAGAGTAGCACGTGTGTAAAGTGTGGCCAGTTTGTGTTGCAGCTGTGCGGCACTCAGAGCAGTAACGCAACACTCTCGTTTGCCATCTTTGATTGCGAATTCCAATTTCATCATCATTAGCCATGATAATCACATCTTGATTTGAAGGTTTCGTGGCCGCAGGAATCCATACTCTCTTTGGTTCTTTCGGTAAAGTCACGTAGGTATTAAATAAAATGAATCACGACGTTTGGGCGCAACACAAGCGTCCGTCATCAGGTGCGAAAGCCGTGGTCTGCTGCTGAGGCAGACTGTTTTAAAACGGTTTGAAATGGGTGCAGCTTAAGGGTCATAAAGAAGTGGGCGTGGCTAGTTATGTTAATGTGATAAATTAGCATGAAACTGTAAGATAGGAGGAGAGCGGCCTCCTCGACGAGGGCACGGAAGTGGCTATGTTAATGTGAGAGATCAGCATGATGTTAATGTGAGAAATTAGCATGTGAATGTAAGATAGGAGATCGGCCTCTTCCGTGCCTTCGTCGAGGAGGCCGCTCTCCTAGCTTACATTCACATGCTAATTTCTCACATTAACATAACTAGCCCCGCCCACTTATCATTGACCCTTGAGCTGCACCCATTTCAAACCGTTTTAAAACAGTCTGCCTCAGCAGCAGACCACGGCTTTCCCACCTGATGACGGACGCTTGTGTTGCGCCCGAAAAGTCGTGATTTCTTTTATTTTATACCCACGTGACTTTCCCGAAAGAACCAAAGAGAACGATAATTCCACTGCCGCATAAAGGCCTTTCGAAATGCAACATCTGCCGATGGTATTGACTCTGAAGAAATCCATATAGCTCTTGCACATGAGCTGATTTCATCATTCCATCTCTGTGGTAGACATCCTCTCAGTAACACCTCCTCTGTTGGCTGCCACTTTGTCGTTTGTCTTGACCGCTGGCCGTCATCCCCTCTGGGTGCTTACCCTGTAATCTGATGTGAACTTGCTAACACCTCCCAAATATTTGTACGTTGAAAGCAGTCGGTTCTTAACTTCTACTGCAGCCTTGCACCCCTTTTGGTTCGCAGTCGTTAAGAAATGTACAAGGTTAATGAATAGATAGGTTCTATGAAACAAAGCAGTTGTTCTTATGTGCCCGTGCTTAATTTGTGTTTCGATGATTTACCTTCGAAAAAAAATTATCTGGCCATGCCTCGCACCCCCAGGGAGTGCATGCACCCCAGGTTAAGAACCATTGGTTTAAAGGGATTATTTTTTTTCTGCCTATACTCCATGTACGGGTAGACTTTTAAACAGAGAAGTCCGTGCTGAGGTTACACAGCTGTGTTTGTGCAATTTAAAGACCCACTCTTGCTGTATGGGCCACCGGGGTAATGAGGTGAAGTCCTTGTTGATTTTGCTTTTCAAACTATACTATTAGCATGACGTGTCATACAAAAAATTGCATTAAGAAACATTATTAAAGTACCTGTAGGTTTTCAAGGCAAACATCCTTAAAGTCCTCTTGACAAAGCATTTGCGTAATTAATCTAAGTGGGTTTTGATGTTTCTATGGATTTTTTGTGGATTCTGAAAGAAAAAATTACACTCGTAATATCAAACGGTCAAGCTTAGATAAAGTCACAGAAAATGTCACATCGGTGTAGTTTCGACGTTACAAATAACGTGAAGAGACAATATAACTCGGTGCATAAAATGTGAAATATGGATTTGAGATTTAAGATGTGTGTTTTACCCCGTAAAGGGTACTCATTTAAATTAGAGACTTGGATGGCTTTTCATTGATTTTGATGTCAAAACGACAGTATATCCAATTTCCCATAACTTTGTCCTTTCTAAATTATAGTGGGTCTATATTATATGCATATACTTACTTGAGTGGAGCGGCGGTGCAGTGCGCATTGTGCCTGGCAACCTAAATTGTGTTCCTGGTCGAGGCTAACATCAGTGGCAATTGATATCTGAACCAGTCCTGGCCACTCGAACCCGTCACCAACCTGCACTGACCAGCTTGGTTAGTCATGGGACATAATAGGTATGGGGAGGCCTTCATTTGGAAGTAGTTTCGACAGAGAACTAAAAGTTGTTATTTTTTTACAGAATTACATACGTGGCTGTATCGTTGAGGGTACGAGCACGTGTGACGGTGTACTGAGCAAGAAACGCAAATATCCTGGTAACCAATCGTAGTTTCAGCCAATTGTAAAACGTTGCATTCTGAAGTGTACCAAGTTGATGGTATTAGTCCAGCTGGTGCCATGGTGCCGCTTTGTACCCCACTTGCCATCGATGCCCTCTCCAGAACCCATTACTGTGAACTTTATTTAACCACTAAATCAGCCCCCCCCCCTACTTTGTCTATACAGGGAAATACATTTAGGATAATTTCATCCTCAAAATATGATAAAATAAGTCTGCTAAATGTTTTCTGGATCAATTTTAATTCCCCAGGTAAATTTCCGTGTTCTTAGAAGCTCCTCCCTCTCCCTTTTCCTCCTCAAATCCCCCCCCCCCCCCCCACCGATGTGAGCAACCAAAGTCGGGTTTAAATTACTTTTGTGTGGCGACCCCTGGTCTCTGGAATGACCGAGCGAAAATGTTTGGGGATTAAAACCTTAATCATCCTTGTAGCACTTGAAATCGCTTTTGGGCCTCAGATATACTTTCAAAGTGTGCGTGCAAATTGACCGCTCCGCTTTGCGGACTTTAAGTTGTGAATGTTTTTTTGTGTGCATGCGATGCGTTCTACTAGCCTTGTATTTATGTTCACGCACGGCCTTGCCATTCGGTACTAGGCCATGTGCATGGTTGGTTTTGGACTGTTTTGTTCTATTTCTTTATAGTGTAAGGAGATGTCCATGGTGTAGCCAGGTCCTCGTAGAAAATGAGCATTGATTGTCCAATGGCTTTTTTCTGTGGCAATGTAAAACCAAAAATACCTGAAACCTAACAAAGACTGCACCAAAAAACGAAACGTCAAAAATATTTTACTTCCACTTGTGTCACCTAGTTTGTCTCTGAAAACCAACTTTTCACACGAGTACTATTCGTCACGTCACGAGCAGCGTTCTCCTGGCAGGGGTCGGCCATGGAGATTGACGCCACAGAAATTCTCCTGGAGTCATAAGCATTCCTCAACAACACTCGCCCACCGCTTCGAGCAGCAAAGGAGCCATCGCGCCACCCACCCCAGCTGGTCACTCACAGCGGTCCGTGCCTCTGGGAGTAGAGAGGCACCTGCGTCCATCTCGATCTGACGCAGGCAGGTGTGACGAGGCCAGGTGTGAAGATGATCGGTCGTGTGGAAGGCGCCCCATTTGACTCCATCCCCTTGCGGCAGGGTGGATGGGAAGTGCTGTGAAGATGCACGTTGAACTTCTTTCACACCACGAGCAGCCAACCGTGCTCATCGGAGGTGCTAATCGGAGATGGAGGACCCCACCCCTGAAACTCTGACCGCCTCTGGAAGAGAGACGCCGTTGGCCCCGAGAGAGGTCATATGCCGTACGCGTTGCAAGATCCTCCCTATGCCTGGGCGTCTTCACCTGTCACCCTGGGCAAGGGGACCGCGATGAGCTACGCGACGCTGGGTCCCTGGCAGCACTTGGCTACCGCCCTAGCAGCGCACACCCACGCGGACGCACCTGCACCCGCGAGGAGTTGCCAAGGTGCGCGCAGGTGCACTCGGAGCGGAGTTCATTGCCCTCTGTGTGAGCCTGAAGCAAGAGGCAGCACTCTGCAATGCCCCTTAATGCTCTGTAAACTGTTCCTTGCTGCGTTCCAATCGCCTGATATCATCAAGTCTAAGTGCATACTGGCTCAAACAGGCAGTTGGGTGTTACTCATCTTCATTGGTGGTCCTGAGTCAGTGGTGGAAATTCCACATTATCATGGTAGGGGCCATGGCCAAATGGTATGCTAGAAATACAGTGTCCATGAAGGTATCATCCAACGATACAAATTGTAAACATATATTTGATTAGACAGAAGTTTGAACCGCATTTCTGAAATGTTGACATCATCCATAAGTGAACATTCCCTTAATGGTGAAGCCCGCAGTCAACCTTCACTCACTTGGAGGATCACTCCTTCTCCTCTGCTGCCCTCTTTGTCTAAAACTTCCACTGTCATCCGTGCCACCGACTACCCGCCCTGCTATGAGTCCAGGGTCAAGACCTGTCCCCCCTGCATGTGACCAACCGCCTCTCTTAGAATAAATGCGCCCACTGTATATGTCCAACATATCTGAAGATGCGGTCCACTTTTGATGCTAAGTAAATCCCAATTGGCATTGTGTTGGCTTTGTAATTTAAAAGCCTGAGTGATCTCTAACAACACATGACAGAAGCATTCAAAGCAGTCGCACCTGAGAGATGTTGGCAAACACCTGGGACTCACCCAAAGCTCGATTCGATGTCTGTTGCCAACACCACGGTGGGCATATGGAGGTTCAGGAGATGAAACTGAAAATGTTTTCATCCTGCCAAGTGTGAGTGTGGTATTATGAAACTCGGATTGATCTCGCTGAAACTGCTCTCGAAAGAAAATGCACACGTTCATCAATGATAACACTGCTTTACAAGGGAAATTATAAAACAGGTAATGTTTCAGGAACTAGTCTTTCTTTATAGCATACGGTGATCTATGCGCGATGCAAAAGGGGCCACTGTCTGTAACATTGCTCATTACGTGGTTTTACTTTGAAGGCCACAAGTGTTATTGATTAATGTGCCGAGTTGTTTTTGTTACTTGTGGTTTTACACCACTGCTAATGCAGCAGCATCAGCAAATAATGTCTGACTTTAAATTTCAAAAAAATGGATAACAGCTTTATGTGGACTATGTATGATTACACGTGTGTGTGTGTGCGGGGAGCGGTAGTGTAGCGGTTAGCGTGCTGCTCACGGCCAACACCAGTGACGATTATCTGAACCCGTCCTGGGCCTCCCCTAGGTCAACTCGGCCTCAAATGGGTATCTGGTGGAGTGTAAACTTCGCCACTGGAGAGACAACGGTGGTCGGGCGTGGTGCTGGCCACCCACACCCTCGTGTGCCGTGTCGGCCTTATGCAATTTACACAAAACACATTTTTAAATGACTCGCTTACATTTTTTTTTCTATTTTGCACTCCGATTGTTTTGTTGCAACTTTGCCCCGACTGGAAATCTGTTTTAAATAAAATAAAAAAGAGCTTCATAGTTCATCGTATTCCTCCAGTGTTAACATTCCGATTCTGGTGGGTGCTCGGCTAACGGCACTTGCCAGTTGAAGGGTATATGGAGGGATCCTTGCATATTTACCAAGGGCAAGTACAACTGGCACACGCATACACATTTGGCAGCCATGCCGTATCCGGACAGCGCTAAGCAGAAAGTAAACAGCGAAGTCTGTTACGATGGACCGCGCAACATCAGCGGCACGAAGCGGCTACAACCGAGCCGTGTTTAAAAAAAAGAGCCACACGTTTACACACGGAGAGTCCCACAAACACCGATTTCCCCCCCCACCCCCACTCCACGATCGCCCATCGCCCCTCTCTATTGGACTTGGATCTGCGTTTAATTATTGAGCACGATAATCCCAGCTTTGACAGCAATCTCCCCGATACATTCGGGCAGGCCGTTATCAACAAATTAGCATCTCGCAACACACTCGGCGGCACAGCGTGGGGTTGTCGAGGAGATTTGAGCAGCTTATCCGTCGTGCGTGCGTGCCGGATAAACCACCACCACCACCACCACATCACCCAGACCAACGTGTACGCGCGCGCGTGTGTGTGTGTGTGCGCACTGTTTGATCCGATCAGCTCCACTGCTGAACCCTGAAACCGATGTGAGCTTTGATTGCATTGCGATAATTACTCATTGCCAGTGTCGCCCCGGAGATAGCTGATAGAGTCGCTCTGTAGTAGCACTTTGTTGGCCGAGGTTGGCACAGTAAGTAAACTGCTCCTGTGGTTGTGTAAGTTCAGCGTTGCGGTAGCATGTGGGTCCTACTTCACCGTGCCTCCCTTGGTTCAATAACAATAATACGTTGAACTTTGTTCGCACCGGAGAGCCTTACTCGGTTGCAATATATTTTTTTATTGAGAAGTTTGGTCAAAAATATAAATATAGGTCAGCAAACTACTTCTTGTACTGCCATCCACTCATCTTCATGGTATTGTTAAAGCCCCCAAAAAATGTGCCTCAAGCTCAAAGTGATCTCTGTATTAGCCACCAACCCCAAATCCAAACGTGCCTGGTGTGCGTGGTGTGGTGGCATGCACCATTCAGCAATGACCTGCACCAACTCTTGTAAACTAAGCTATATTATTATTTACCATGTCAAGCCCACTGAGCTCTGAGCTCATTTTTCAGAGGCGACCTGGCCACACATGTTTGCTCATCGAAGTGGGAATTAATAGCAGCAACCATCTAATCTAAACGCGCGTTTCTAAATGTAAACGGCAAAACCAAAGGACCCAGAGAAAAATCCATGCCACCACCACGGTTAGAGAGATCACATCAACTCCAGATATACAACGGGCATCATCAGGGTCGGGATCGAACCCACGACCTCCTGTATACCAGTCGAGGGGGATAAAGAATCTGCCACCACAGCGGGATTTGTGCGCGTGTATGAGTGACATCATATTCGTTATCCTGCTAGGGGCCCATATTTCACAATTTAAATCTTAAATTTGTGTCACTTTGTTTTGGGGTGACAGGTTTGCACAGTGGAAACACCGGTGCGTCACGAGACGAAAGTCCTGGGTAACATCACCGGCTTGGGCACGTTACTGTGCGGCGTATGAATGTTCTCGCCATATTTTGCATGGGTTTCCTCTGCGTTCTCCCGTTTTCTCCATAGCTGAAAAAAAAACCCAATATAACTGGTGTTGGCCAAATATCTAATTGCCGTATAGTTGTCTGCAAATTTCTCAATTGAGATTACACAGCAGCATCACGCCCTAGTGACAGAAGTTTGGCAAAACCCTCCTAAAACATCCTTCACACTTAGGGAGGCCTTCCTGGATAATCACGATTAACAATAATATTAAATAATAATAATCGTCATCTAACTTGCCTACACTTCCTCACAGTTGTGATCACGAGTGATTGACCCATGTGTACCTCCAAAATGGATGGTTGGAGCCCAGAATTTTCAATACAAGATCTTAACCCTGCTGTCAATGCAGTTAGTTATGCCCACCCGGGCGGACAGGCCGTTTTGTCACACATGGTTATACGTTATTATTACAAGACTTGATTTATTTGATTGAGTCATCGATTGAGTTGTTGCTTTGACACAGACACAGCATCAGTCCCTTAAGCAGTCCAACCACCAGGATTGTTCAAGTCAGGAAACCGTACACTAAATATATATAAAAAAAAAAGTAAACACGCAAAGGTGCAACCCTGCAATGATAAGGCTAACGCCACTGTTGGCAGAAGGGCCTCCTCTAGAGGGAGCGCTAGAGAACACTTTTTAGGGGGCAGTTTGGTCTTCTCTTCCACGCTGGCCGGATGTTTCTAATTGTGGGAGTACCCACATTTTACCCCACCGCACACGACCTGTAAAATCGACTAACTCTGGTGTATGCATTTGTACTCTTGGGTGGAGAGAGGCAGGGAGGGGTTTAAGAAACGCACCTAATGTTTCCAGTTGAATTCTATATATGTGATCAAGAATATCCGGCCAGCGTAATCCACATCTGCAGTATGACCTGAACTCACAATTCTTAGTTGCACGCATTGGCATTAGACCGCGATCACTTGAACACAATTCACGAAGGTCCTTGCCAGTGTTTCTTAATGATCTCGTTAATGCAAGAGAGAACACGCACGCATGTGTGCATATCGTCGGCGTTTCAGTCTCTCGGAGTTTCAGTCTCTCGGAGTTTATCATGGCCGTGGCTTCGCGAGGGCCCAAAAAGGGCTGAGGATGATTCCTGACTTTCTCACCTAGCTGCCATTCGAAAGAACAAATATAGAGGTCTCTCTATTGTCTGAGAAGTGGATGCCAAATAGGTTTGGCTGCATCATCTTGTACGCACATCACTGTCGAGAGACCAACGCAAATCTAGCAAATGGCACTGTTACTTTAATGTAATATATTAAGCCCCTCTGCCTTCTTTTTGTAAAATATCACCCGAGTACACTGGCTGTTTTTGCCAGGTGTGATGCAATAGGCATTTAATCTTACGGTAATTATGGGGTAGAGTGGTGGCGCAGTGGTCAGTACACCACATTATGAACACGGCTACCTGCGTTCAATTCCCAGCCATGGCTAACACCAGTGGTGCATGATATCTGAAGAGATTATTTCCCACTCCTTTACAAACCAACATTGACCAGTGCGGTGAAGTATGGTTAACAAAAACTCCTCTGACCAACACTGTGCGACGAATGAGATGTTGGCTTGAATTAAGGAAATCCTTCATTCCACAGAGGATTGACAAATGGCTGTTAGTAATTATTGTCATAATCCTCATCAGCCATGGTCGATCCACTGCTGGATGAAGGCCACCTCTGATGAGTGAAAAATTTAAGTATCATTACCTATTTGTGAATTATTTCATAATTCAGTTTCATGAATCAAATTATATGTCTGACAATTATTCAATTGTAAAATAAATATTCTTGGTTCTTTCGGTAAAGTCACGTAGAAGGGAAACAATAAAATAATAAAAAATATAAAACAATAAAATTCTCACGACGTTTCGACAGCAACACAAGCAATCATCATCAGGTGTGAAAACCACAGCAAGAAAATTTGAAAAAAGTGGCGGTTATTTCCGAATATAGATGGACTCATCCATCTGAACAAACTGTCAAATCGCTCTCCGTGGTGCTAACGTTAAACATAACCGCCACTTTTTTCAAATTTTCTTGCTGTGGTTTTCACACCTGATGGTGATTGCTTGTGTTGCAGTCAAAACGTCGTGAGAATTTTATTGTTTTTATATTTTAATTATTTTATTGTTTCCCTTCTACATGACTTTACCGAAAAAAACAAGAATATGAATCCCTGCAGTCACGAAAGCTTTAAATCAAAATATAAAACACATGTCTCACTGCTCAAAAGGAAATGGAGCAGGGATAATCTATTTTGGCAGACCTGTGCCTGTGATAGAAATTACACATTCCTATGGCGGGAGCCATCGTATCTGAAGCAACCACTGATTAACCCCCCCCCCCCCCCCCAGCCACAATGTGGTTCTTACTTCATAAACTCTGTAGAAATACGGGGCAGAGTTGGACCTCTCGCAGGATTTGAACTTGCAATGGCTCTGATTGTGAGTCCAGCGTGAGTCCAGGACTCTCACATCGAAGATGCGCTGCTTAGCTTGTTTTACTGCATTGAAATCCATGTCTCCCCTGAAAAAAAGAGACTCCTTGGTCCCGATGGGCTCCGAGTTTAAGAAGTTCAAGTTTAGGGTTAAGAGGGGTCATCATGGCCGATGCCATTAATTCCACTACACCTCACATGCCATTGCCTTCATCCTTCTGCTGGATTCCATAGTTGTCGCAACTATTACACCCGACTTACAGATCTGCTGTTGTTGCCAGGGCTTTATCTCAGTTGTATCTTTCTGGGGCTGAGCATTTGGAAATATATCCCTGCCACCCCCACAGCTGTTGGGGGGGAGGGAGTCAGGGTTCACAAAGGTTTGGGAGCCCCCATGATTTGTTTAATGAGAAATCAAGCCCTGGTTGTTACATTGACCTCTGCCTTGTCCATGAATCCCTGGATGCCACTCCAGTGCCCATTATATTTCAAATTTCGAAGTGCGAAATTCACACCGTTCTCCGCATGCACCTATTTTGAAACACCGGAAGCTGCTCCTCCAGTTGCTCTGTTTTAAGGTGCAGCTCTCTCACCCGGGGCAGTAACTCCTACCGTTTCTCCTGCCTCAGTCACCCATCTTTCACCACGAAAGTTCACTGCTCTTACAAAGCGGCTCGTGTAGTCCATAAAAAAAAATTCCGCAGCAAACTCGCCTCTTCTCTTGACCTCTTTTTCAATGGGCTCTTGGCTATAAATAAACATTATCTATGCCATTATCTTTTCGTGGCATCAGTAGTAGGCTGTATGCCATGTTGAGGATGAAGCACTCCAATTCGGATAGTTGATATATAATTTAGAATACATATTTGAGTACATCTTCTTTGGTTCTTTCGGTAAAGTCACATAGAATGAGAATAAAATAATAAATTAATAAAATAAAATAACACAATAAAATTCTCACGACGTTTATTTTATTAATTTATTATTTTATTCTCATTCTACGTGACTTTACCGAAAGAGCCAAAGAAGATGAATCCTTGCAGTCACGAAAGCTTTAAATCGAAATATTTGAGTACATTTGTATTTTGAACTATTTGGACAGCATGAGTAAAATTATGCATCGAAAAACTATTAAAAGTTGTTATCGCCTTGCTTTCCAACACTATAAATAAACTTTAAACGTGTAAATAAACGTGCTATATACATTACAGCTTATTCCTCTGTTCTTAGCTTTCAAAAATAGATGTTAGTTCAATTGTCGTCTCTGCATAATGTCAGGAGACGGTGCCCATTTAGAACCATTGCAGTGCAGTGTGCATCACCACCCTATGCGTTAAAGAACAGCCTGCAGAAGAGCACAATACGGAACTACTTCTGAGATCCTTTCAATTGGCTCTTTTTAGCCATGGAGAAATGTTCATCAGGCAGTTCAAATAATATACTTATTTTACAAATTGTGAGAGACAGATTTTTTTTCTATTTAAGTTAAAAATCCATTGGTGACCGTGTCAAGACCTTTAACTGGCTACACCGAAAATCTCGTTTAATCGCAGGTGGCTTCCCAGATTTGAAACTGGGCTCAAGGCATTGCTACTTCAGTTCCCAGCAGAATTTTAAACAGCTTAGCTTTTAAAACGCACATTCGCACACGTCTTTCCAGAGCTTGTTTCATTGTACATACCGGCATAGAAATGTACCACGTAAATGTTGACCTTATGCGACTGCACTTTCATAAATTTGCTCTTCATGTCCGTGTTTAATTCTAAACACATCTCAAGAGATTTGAGATGTTCTAAAAAAAAATCCAGTGTCTTGGCAGCATTCAAAGGGGGACATTCAAATATACAGTTATTGGATCTATAATTTACTCTTTCACATCCCCCCCCCCCACCACAGCCCTTTATTGAATTCAAGTACTTTGTGAAGGTGTAGTGTATTCGGACACCACGTCGCTACTTTTTAACATCTCGATATGGTCTCACCGTTGTGCTCTATGCAATCTTAATGGTTGAACAGAGCACAGGGAAAATAGTCAGCGAAGGGAATTTACTAAACACCACTTCTCTCTTATGGCAGTCCAAGTAGGCTTAGTAGCCTTTCAGCAAAAACAAAAAGTAATCACTTAACGATATTTGATTGCACCAGCCAAACAGATGCTGGGAATAAAAAAAAACATAACATCACACAGAGCCATGTTGAAAGCATTTAGCCCTATGCATGTTTTCTTTTTTGTACAGCTGTCTGACTGGAAATATAAGTCAAGCGAAACGGGCTGCATTCATTAAGTTAATTATTCAAGTTGTCCTCTCAGTCTGGTTAAGTCTCTACTAAAAGACATCTAGAAAACTGCAGTCATTGGTTTTCAATACCATTCAGTACATTTGCTTTTGAAAGTACTCTACGATATGTACGTCAAGTAGTAACTCCGTTTGCATCTGTGAGTGTGTTTGTGGCAGAGAAGTAGTGTCCGGTTGGAAAATGCACTGCATCATCCACCCCGCAAACAGATTTCGTTTCTGGGCATGGTGCAAAGCATCTGTGACAATTGGTATGTTCACCTGGCCTTGCCTTACTCTCTAAGGTAAAGGAGCAGCCCTGGAATTATGTATGTATGCATGTTGAACTTCTTTCGAACCCGTACATATCCAACCGTGCTGATTAGAGGTGCGGGGAAAGGACAACAAACTCTTCAATCTAGATTCTGAAGTGCGTTGCAGTGGCAATGACGATCGGGCATGCGTGGTGCTGGTCAGAACACGTGCTCATGTGCTGTGCCAGCCTGAATGGGCGCTCGCTAACAGCACTTGCACCTGCAATCTAAGAGGACGGAAGAGCGGGACTGCAGCTGTGCTGTGAGTGTCAGCGGCGAACTTTAAAACGTTTTGTCAGCACTTCACCGTCAATAATGCTTAGAATACCACAGCGTGGTAAAATTATTGGCACTGCTCTTATTTAGGGAAGTTATATATTATTTTCTATAGATTATTCAAAGACAACATCTTCTCTAAACATTCGTGTTGATGCCAACTCTGGTTGCCCTACTGAGAAACTCTTTGCCAACATGGGAATGTGGAATTTCATCCACCGGGAGGTACTTCGAATTTGAAACACATTTCTTGAAAATAAGGCACGTACGTAGTAATTGTTGAATTAAATATAGTAGCTGTTATTTCTAATGTTCAGTCCTTGGTCAATTCACTGCTGAATTAAAGGGCCCCCATGCGGTGGAGGTCATGAGAGATATTTTACCATACTTCACCACACAGGTTGGTGTGGGTTGGTCCAGGGCCTGGCCAGATTTCACTCACTACTGATGTTAACTATGACAGGGAATTTAACTTAAGTTTATGGGTTCATGTGGCGATAAGCATTGTCCATGACCTTTCAGTAAAGAAGTTGCTCATGCTTTAAGCACATTAGTACATTATCAATAAAGCTGCATTCAAACTTTAAACGGAGTTTGATTGCAACCGTAAAAGTTAATTCTCACGTGAAAGGAAATACTTTATTCAAAGCATATTTGCAGTTATTCTTTTAAAAACAGCCATATGTATTTCATTTGCAAGAGGAACCTGAGGAAATGTAAGCAAATATGATTTTCATTTCCAAAACAAGCCTTAGTATAATGACCAAAAGCACACACACGCATACATTCAGTACTCAACTCAAATCAATTCCATTAATGCCAAACAAGCTCCATTGACATTGACTGCATATGAACAAAGTGGATTTGATTTGCTTCAATATATGAATGAAGTAAATTAACTGTAGATGAAAAAAGTTACGTTTGGCACATGTCATATTGTCTATGTAAATCTGTGTCTAAGCCACAATGCCACCGTATCGACCCAAAAGGCTACGATATTTTTTCCTTCTCTTCCAGAGTGAGGGAGGAGCTTGGCTGGATTAAGTTAAGCAATGTGCCCTGTTTATTGGGACAAAGTAATACATTTTTAGGTCTAAATCTATTTCTAACCATGTGCTGCCCCTGCCTTACACTTTGTTATTAACACTAACACTGTTCATCAAAAGCAAAGCTTTTCCCTACACAATAAATCAATGGGTATCATTCATTCCCCAAGGCAACGGTAGAAATTCAACATTCTAATCACAGGGGGGACCAGTCTAACCATCTTATTACCTCTCTTGGCTACCCTGTGAGTAGTTCCTATTTTATCAGCCCTGAAGGTATGATGGGTTGAGTTGATCAATCATTGGGATTTTAACTCAAGAGTGCCGTGATCTCATTGCTCCCAAGCTGGATTACGACTGCATATCATGATCCACAGAAGCATAGGAATTATGGAAATGTTAGATGGAAAAAGTAGATTTTAATAAATGCTTGATGGGCCATGCATGTCTGCAATTTCATCGATTTTGAGGCAGGGCTGATGAATCTTCACAAGACGCCCATCTGCAGGGAAATAAGGCTGCTGTCGGAATAAGTGCAGCAAGTAGGTCGCCGATAGGTTATCTGTGCTGCTTGATCTTGAAAGAGGTTTATTTTTTATATCAATCAGCTCCCACCCGGTTGTAAATATGATTAATTGATTGATTGAAGGCACAGCTACAATGAAGTGTAATTCAGTCCCAACCATCACTTGATTCCAATAGAAAATGGGACAAATTTATGAAACTTTTTTACAAAATAAACGTCTTATATTCACAGCATCCTGAATACATTATGGTAATGTATTGATGAGTGCCGGGAATTAAATGTCCATGGTCTCCAGTGAGATGAATTTTACACAGCCGTATATATTTTTACGAGGAGAGTATATTTTTTAATTAATCGTATCAATTTGGTAACCATTTTGTAATCGAGCAAATTACGCCTATCATGATAAATCATTAATTGCATAGTATTCTGTATTACAGCGGAGGTGTGAATGCTGCTGATGATCATAATGGTGTTGTATTAGATTTGGTCGGTGCTTTTGAATTACACGCCTTTGCAGTGCTTTACTCGATATTAAAGTTTTACTTTCCAAATTTACTGAGTCATTTACTCAACGACTGATTTAATGCCTTAGCGACACGATCATTGACTCGTGATTGACAAGCTGACTGACTCACAGATTCAATGCCTGATTAATTTGCCAATTGACATAGCAACTGACCAACTGGCCGATCGACAGAACGGGGTGGACCGAGAGTGACTGAGTGCATGAATGCCTGGCTGATTCATTAACTCATTCCAGGCTCTTGTCGTTCAGCTGGCGAGGAAGACGACGCAAAGACCAGCGCCCCTGGGTCGCCCGTGGCCGACAGCCAGGCAGGGGTGGAGAATTCTGGGGATGAGAGCCCAGACGAAGAGGCAACTGGTCCTCCAGCGACTAACAAAGGTGCGCTCTGTTCCAAAGCCCCATGCACGGGAACAGCAGACACACGTGCTTGGATCCCGCCCAGGAAAAACACCGGCACCCACAATACGACGCTGCAGGGAAGCATCCCTCGAAGCGGAAAGCAATGTGTCAGACCAGTACAGAAGCAATTGTATAATTATTCTATTTTTTTTTAGTCCTCTGTCAATTCACTGTTGGCTGTTTTATTAAATAAGTAAGTCCATGATTTATAGCCCTGTGTCAATTTCCTGTTGGATACAATTGTTGCGATTAGTCACTCATGGGAGTTGTTTGACCATATTGCACCACGCTGGTCAGTGCACTATGGCATAGAGAGGTCTGCAACCAGCAGTAGAAAGAGAATGGTAACTGATGAAGAAGTTTTTTTTTTTAAATATTAGATTATCTGCTGCAGTGCATGCAATGTCGTGATGTGTTCAGTCGATTAAAGTGGAGCAAGTAGGGTTATGTTGTGTCTGCATGTATTTGTTAGTGTTGCTACCTCCAGTAGATCGTTTCTCCAGGCAGTCCTGCTTTTTTATTTGATGTGTTAGGCTGAGTCAGCCAAGGGGACGCCCAGGTTAGGTCCAAATACCAATTGGCAGTAATGTTGCACGTGACTCTGAACCATTAGGATTAGAGTTCAGTGTGCTAATTACTAATAAACACAAACGTGGGTACACCAACATCTCTTAGCGAGCACCTATTGAAGCTGACATGGCACAGCCTGCAGTTTACCCGGTGGTGATGGCCGCGCACTGTACCAGCATCAAAGAAAATCTGGAGCAACCTCGTGGAGGCCAATCTTGATTTGAGGCCCTGTGCTCGTGGAGGCCCTGTGCTGGTTTAGTTGCTCCCCGCCACTGATGTCTAAAGCCAAGAACGTAACCCAGGTCATGCCATGGCTATAAAGGAACTAAGATAAAGGTCTTCCAATTCGCGTGTGCTGTTAGCAAAGCACCTATGAAGGCCAGTAAAGTGCACGAGCGGGCTGCATGGACAGCACCACACATGGCCCCCTTTGTTTCCCGATCGCCGATGCTCACACATGGCACAAGGTACTCGTTTAAGGCTGAGTCGACCCAGGTGAGGCCTAGAACCATTTCAAATATTCGCCAGTGATGTTGGCCACGAGCGGAAATCGAACTCGCATCGACGGTTTCATAGCGCGGTGTGCTAACCACTGCGCCAACCGCTATGGCTCATGCTCGCAGTCGCACAGACATGCACACACGGACACGGACAAGCGCTCGCACAGAAAACCTGGATTGGGTTTCAAACCATCGGCCCTTGAACTAAGAGGTGAGTGCACTACCTCTGAGCCAAGCCTATCACCGATGATGGATTGGAACGCCACGTATGACATCCGATCTTGATTCCCAAAGCTTGACAATTTGATCAAAGCGAGTCACAAACAATGGCACCGGGGGAGATAGAGGGATACTCACGAGGGGTCTCGGCGACGCAAACCCTCCACAGTTGTTAAGCACCCAGCTGGATGAAGCCTTTGAAATGGTGCCTGCCCTGTGTTAATGCTGCCGCAGATTCCATTGTTAAGCGTTGCAACGCAACGCGGTGCGGGATTTAGAAAGCGACCTGAAAGCGAACGCATCTCAGAACTCCGGGACAGGTGTGAAGCTGCGGGTGCCTCCAGGGCAGATCGAGAGGGGATTGCGTGGCAAGGTGCAGGCTAAGACTGCGGAGGGAATTTCGCTCATGGGGAGAGGAGGAGAGGAAAGTCTTGAGTTCGGAGGAGGTGTTTCCTTACCGAGATTTGTTGTCAAATATTAGAAGATGTCATACCAGCCTGTACGGAGTTTGCATTGTTATCTCCTCATTTATATATATATGGCCCCAGTAACTTCCAGTTTTCCAGGCATGCAAAATACTCGTCAAAGATTAATTGGCCAAATATGCCAAATGAAGGAGTCCTCCTGGAAAAATAGTCCTAAGGTTCAATGACACTCCCCCTGATTTTATATATATATTTTATGAAACTATTGATATGAATAAACTCGGATCACGTTCACGGTGTAATTTGATGCACCTCGTTTAATGTAGCCAGCAGTACTCGCCTAATGTGGCCGGGCTTGTGTGGCACAGGTAAAGCAGTCTCTTAATTTATAATGTAATTGGTCGTCAGATGTGATAATGAATCCTTCAGTTGAACACGTAGGCTTGTGAGTGCTTAAAAAAATTGAAATGTATTTTTTTCTAATTGTTGGTGACTTGGTTTATTTGTGGGTGGTAGGAAGCCATGGGATTTGCATCCAGGACCTCAGCGGTAGTCGTTTGGTGCTATCAGGCAAACAACAGCAAAGATGATTAATCTATAATATAGATTTTTTTTGTATTAGATCGCGTAAATATAAATGTGTCGTTCAACCCACCACCACCTAACTCAGCCAACTAGTAAGGGTTGTCACATAAACAGAACATGCCAATTTGTTACTCGTACAGCACAATGGTGTGTTGGAGAGCAAATCCACAACATTTACAACCTGAGTACGACGTTTTTCCAATAATTACAACTATCTGTTTCGTTCCTTAAATAGAGGGATAGATGTGATGACGTCACTTGTAAGCACTTGTGCGAAGGGAATGGGGGAATCAATTAATTAATTAATTGATTAATTGATTAATGCATATCCATTCCAATGGGTATCCAGAAAATCTATATTTTGGATAATATTGGTCGCGACCAATATTATCCATGATAAAGGTTAGGACCGATACAGGATGACTTCTTCACAATTCTGGCTATTACCTGATGAAGCTGATTGTAATCACCAGTGAAAGGTCACGGGTACTCGAATTGTAATTGTTATGGGTTACTCTCCAATGCACCGGTGTGCTGAAGTCGTAACTAATTAGCACGTTTTGTTTATGTCACACACCTTACCGGCTGACCGTGTCGGGTGGTGGTGGGTTTAACGACGCATTTACACGATGGAACCCAAAAAAAAAAACTTGATTTGGACAGATCAGTAATATTCATAAATCCAACAATACTTGATATGGACACATAATCACGGATAATACCACCAATGCCACAGCGCCTCACCCATTACTTCTTCCACCCCTGTGCTTGATCCCACATCTGTTGCACCGTGGACACTGGGACACTCACCTCTGGTCTTACCAGGTGGTGGTGGCCTCACCGGTGACATTGGGATGGGTGTCCTCTTGGCAAACTGTTCCCGGTGGTTATTGTTTAGAATACAGATGGGATCCGGCAAAGTTTCCCTCCCCACTGTCCCCCCCCCCCCCTCCCCTCCCCAACTTCGTCACACATAACAGGAGTTCTACAACTGCCTGCTAGGACCCAGACGCAAGCCCTTGATAATGACATGACTCTCGCCCTGAACATGACAGGAACTCGATGCAGAGGGAGCGCTTTGAGGGCTGTTGTTGTCGACCATAACGACGGACCGCCATTCATGATGACATTAAATAAACGCAGCTCCTTTGGCTACTGACTGAGTCCTGGTCTGACTGTCCGCGCGTGCTGTGTATTTGAAGGTTCCGTCATCAGCATGTCCAGCTTTTAAGTCACCTTGTTGACGGGAGAAATCCGCAGACTCAACATATGCCGTGATTTTTCTCCAAGACGTTGTGGGTGTCTCTTAGCCAAAGGCTGAAAATATTGAGCGTGTCCGGTCGTCCACAACACCCATAGGTTTTCACTCTTATATCATCACCACAACCTGGGTTTTGGTCTGCTAGACTGGTGACCAACATCTGGTAACCAACCCCTGGTTACTGGTCCAACGTTGTTCCCAGCAGTCCAGCAATTCCTCGTTTCACGCGGTAGACGTGTTCCTGAAAAGTGCCGCGTTAAGCGAGGAGTTACCGAATATACATTGCAGGGCATGAATACATCAGGAATAACAATGGGAATTTGAATGACATTCACACTGTTACATCGGCCTGCAGTCATCCCACGGTGGGACAAAGTCCTGAGATAGGGGATGCCACTTAGTCTATCATTCCACACGTTTACCCAGAATTCCCATACCACTCAGAGCCCGTGCCGCTCAAGAAAGTAGCTCGTTGTTGACCGCTCAGAAACCGCGATATAGCGGGCACGTTCCACGTTATACCACGGGGCATGTTCTGCATTGTGCAAAAAGTGTTTCCGAATAGAAGGGGGGCCGTGTTATTGTATATAGCACTCGCAATAACGACAATTATTTACCCAAAGAAGCTTCACGGGTCTCTTTGCTAGGATGATCCTGCATTGGGATGTTTGGGTAATACTACTAATCTGTAGGTTTAGGGGTTATGCAACCTGCCCTGCTATATCCTACAACATCATATGGCATTCTAAATCCCATTTAAGATGTTGAACCCTCAGTCAAATGTTGGAGGAAAGAGCAATAATTACAGCATGTAAAACGTATAAAGCAAATGGTCTCATCACAAAACGCAGTCATGAATTTCTATTTTCCATTTATTTAATCTTTGAAAGGGTACTCATGGCCTCATGTGACATTAAAATGGAAAATGCTAAATTAATGTGTTCAGCGCATATACGTACATGATTTACTTACTCAATTCCGTTATGCCATTTTTTGCCACTTTTCATCAGGCGCAATGCCAGCCTACGTAGAGAGAGCCCTTATTCTGTTTAATGTCAAGTCCTGTCTGACGACGTGATGCTTTGCAAAAGTGCATTGAGAACAGCTACTATTGAACATGACTTCACCTTTGTTCATATCTGAAATTGTAGATGGATGGTAACATTGCCAGAGCTCCTGTGACATGGTCAGAGTGATCTAAGTTCAAGTCCTGGCTGGGATTGATTCAACTGTCATCTCTATGGGGTTGCAAAAAAATAAATGTGTTATTCATTTATAATTCACCAAATCTATTACAATTGTGCCGTCTTAGTCAAGTATCACGTCACTCCATCGTGAATGCGGTGAAGTGCGATCTGTTCACCGCAGCTGCTGCCCACCGCCCACGACGGGCTCACACAGGAGGCATGGACACTATCCGTCAAGCGACCCCTGATGCCATCGAATGGATTTCCCGACTCGACTTAGTGTGTTAGGATGGTTTTGTCAGTTGCTCTTCAAATGCCACTCGAAGGAGAGAGTGACGTCCTATGGAATGAAATTTCTATTCGGAACACCCGCAGTGGGCAGTGCGACGACGCAACATGTAGGAGAACGGCCTCAGAATATATCTACTTCTGACGTCGCCTCAATCGACCCATCCACACAAGAGCCACATCACTTACATACCCTGCGATGAGTGTTCATAGCTTATCATAATGGTAGCAACTATTATTATGATTATTACTATTATTACATTTTGGGAGTTTAAATAAAATATCATTTAGTGAAAACCACAATTTAACACGATGTTTTTGTTTGTTTGTTATTGCCCAGTCTCGAGTGACTGGGCTGATTCCATCAAGGTACTCACTGCACTTGAGAATCCAGCTTCGCCAGAGGCGGCTGCCCAGATGCAAACAGAGTTCGCAGTTCAGTGCTCTGACCCAGCTCAAAGAAGCATTTGTTATGCTTGTTTGAGCTGGGACACATAATTCTGGCTATTTGCCTCATTGAAGCTGCTTGTAATCGCCAGCTAAATTCTGTACTCGAATTGTAAATGTTTTGGGTTTACTCTCCAACACACCGGTGTGCTGAAGTCGTAACGAATTGCCAACTGTTGTCTATGTGACAAAACCTCACTAATTGGCTGTGTCAGGTGGTGGTGGATTTAACAACACATTCATATTTACACGAACTAACCCCCAAAAAAAACATTTATTTTGGATTTTACTTTGGTTTGCCTGCTTCTTTGTAAAAATGGTCTGTGCACAAATGCACGGAGCATTGTCTCCCGCATCTTACAACGGTTACGCTGTGATGCGAAGCTAAGGAAGCAAGAGGGCTTCGGCGGGACCCATCACTGGAAGGGCTGATGGCCGATGGTCAAGCCTGATGCTGATAGAGCCGCAGCCGTAAGAGGCGACACACCCAAGAGAACGATGGCCACGGAGACGAAGCGATGAGATCATTCTCACGTAGAAGAGCGAGACAGATTGCTGCATCCTGAGAGCTGGAGGGAAAGGCGACAACTTGGGATCTCGGCCGTCATCATCATCAGTAGCAGCAGCTAGATTATAGCTGCTGATGATAATGATGAGGGTCTAAGCAAATGCTTTTCTTTCTGTTATTTGCAATCACAAAATAGCTACTGTACTGGTTTATTTGGTGATTGACCTGTGTCATCAAAGCCCTTTCCCTAACATCTGTCAATGGCCTATCTTACAGCAACCTCAGGGCAGTGTTCTCATTAGCTGTGTGACCAACTAAGTGATTCTCTTTAGGCCTAACAGCCTTATTCAGCCCACATCTGCTCTGAAGCAAATTAAGTGAAAAATCTAATTCATGTGATTTTTTTTTAGTCATTAGTGACCAGACTGACACCATAAAACCTATTCCACTCGGGAACTTTGCGTATGCCCAGGATGTTGCAACATAGACTCAACTCTCGTTTCTCAGAGGTGCTGGTTCAGTGGTCTGACAGAGCCACTGTGATCCTCCTCAATTACTCTGCCACCCGATGCTCTGCTCGTTTTGAAGGTTCCGTCTCTTTATGCGCACCGTGTAAGCAGTGTGTCAGAGTGCTGGGCATCAGGGGCTGTGGGGGCAGAGAGGCATTCCCAGGAGAGCAATGGATCCTTAGATGTATCCGTGCGGAGCGTTCAGTGTTGCCCCCTCGAATTTGCACTTTTTCACCACCGGGTACTGCAGGTTCCTTCCACGTGCTATAAACACTCAGTCATGGAATTGGCCAAATATCCCAAGGCAAGCCCCCTCGTGAAGAAAAGAGACTTGTGACTCAATGAAACTTTCCTGTATGAAGGGCATTATTGTTATTATTATCACATTTAAAAATATCTACTAAGTATGTGTTCGTGGATACCAAAATGTACAATATTCGATTTACGCAATCCATTTTTTAACCGTGGTCAATCTGTGGGGGACACTGTCACTGCCGTAGGAATGTGGAATTACCATCACTGGCCCAGCATAAGCGCCAGTCCATTGCTCGTTTGAACAAGCGTACACATTTGCTCAACTTTATCATAAAAACAAGCAGCCATGGCCATCCCTGGGGTCCATAGATACTCAAGGTCATGAGGTCATGGCAGCATACTCTTAATGTCACCACTTCCTTCTGCCTCATACAAGCAATGCGATTATTGGTTCATTAGAATGCATTGCGGTAAATAATAAGTACCGTAGGCTTATTCATATTCTTTAAATCAAAATTTTACCGTAGGCTTGTTTTTTAAAGAACTTCAGATCAGATTATTGCATTTTAGGAATTAAAAAAATAAAACTGCTTGTGGCTGATGTTTCAAATCTCAATACCCTGGCCAGATTGCCAAAAGACATGTTCCCTGGCAACCAAAACTAATCTGTATCTACATTTCAACTCCTGATGCCGCTTACGCAAGATGAGCCTGTGAACCTGCCAATAATAAATAAACATGGGATAGAACAAACTGCATTTATTTTATAGCTAAGCTCGCCGTGAGTAAATTTTTAATATCTGTTGGGGTTTTTTTTACAGATAAATGTATATTGCACTAACATTATGTATTATTATAATGATTTATATTAAACAAATACATATATTTTCATTGTTTTGGGATATTACATTTACATGAATAAGAATAGTTTTTTTTTTAATTGAAGGAATTCTCAGTTATGCAATACAATTACAAACAAAAATATTTGAACAATTATGCAAATAGATATATGTAGTTGTTACGTACGTAAGTGCTTAAATGTGTTTCTGGAGTAGTGGCACAGTGTTTAGTACACAGTGCAAAGAACTCAGTAACATGAGCTCGATTCCCGGCCATGGCTAACACCAGTGATGGGTGATATCTGTGTTTAGTTCAGTCCTTTGAAGGCAGGGGATGAGGAATCACACGGATTTTTGAAACTCCCAAAATCACCAGGCTCCAGGGTGACCAGGAGATGGCATCACAGAAGATGGGTGCATGAAGCTATCCGTGCGGTTCTTTGAGCGTCACCCGCTGATGTGGATTACGATTTTCATCCACATGCCAAACACTCTTAAAATGGAATTGGCCAAATATCCCAATGCAGAATTCTTATATTTCGATTTAAAGCTTTCATCTTCTGGGTTCTTTCGGCAAAGTCACGTAGAATGGAGATAAAATAATAAACAAAATAATAACAGAATATAATTCTCACGACGTTTCGGCCACAACACAAGTAGCGTGAGAATTTTATTCTGTTATTATTATTTTTATTATTTTATCTCCATTCTACGGGACTTTACCAAAAAAAGAAGAATCCTTATACATATAAAAAAAGAGTCCCAAGACTCATTGAGTCTTCCCTAAATAAATAGCATGAAATGAATGGCATTATCATAATTGTATAATTCTTGAAGTAACGCTGCGCTAAGCCTACCCCCGGCTGGTAATTGAACCTACAAACTTGATTTGCGAGGTTGAGCTGCCTGGCAAAGCACGACCTGGCTGGCTCTGCCTATCCAAATGGCTTTCAGAAAAATAAAATAAACAAACTGGCATTAAACATACAGCTCGTTAAGAATGCATTGTTATCTGACAATACAACGTTTTTATCTAAATCTCTCAAGAGTTTTAGTCTATCTAAATCTACAGAATTCGAGTAAAATATTGATTCATATCTATATAGAAGAGTAGCCTGGGGACTTACAATAATAATAAAATAATGCTTCGCTGAGTTTTAAGAATCCTATTCAACGCTGGTCGCTGGATTTTTTCTTTACCAAATCGTTAATGAGTATTTTGCCCATGATAAAATAGAGAATCACCACATTTTGGTACATGGTAGCATTTTAAATATAATTGTTTAGCTCAAACAAGCAATGAGACATTGCCGATCAAGTTTGTGGTCTCGATGCAGTGGTTGGAATTCCACAATATCATGTCAGGGGCGAGTTTCCCAATAATGGGAAATGTAACGGACACCTCTCTGAGAATGCGCGCGATTGACGACTTACGCATTGTGTTGTGGCACTGGGCCCAAGGTTAATCAGTCATGTACCAGCATCTATGCCACGGTACTTTGGAGTTAGGCATCAATCAGTTGATAAGTGATGGTGGCAAATGCTTCAGACAATTATAGTTTATATATATAAAAAGAACAATAATGATTGCTCACCGAGGATATGTAATGCCCATGTCAAGGTACTAAGTAGGCACTTTTTACATCCTGAGTTTTGAGCCATTCATGGTCACTCAGTGGAAAGTAGGAATGCGGTTATGGGTTATTAAAAAAATATCGTTAATTGCATCCCAGTTGCGCTATTATGCGAGTATGAGTCATGAGGTAAAGAGACTTTTTTTGTTTATATATATAGAATACCTTTTGCCATCAGAGTTTTAAACGATATAAGGGAAAGGCCCCAAAAGTAGACACTCCTGAACTACATGTGTAGTTGCTTGAGTAGGCCTCTTTTGCCTGACACTAGATGATACTCCTTCAGGTTCTACACATAATTATGAAATACATGTCAATTGTGCATTATTATAATTTTTAGCCCTCACACCTTGGCTGGGCTAAACATAAAATGAATTTGCATACCACATGCTCATGATGTATGCAAATAAAAAAATGTATGTAGATAGCATCAGCCAGGATCCAAGCAATGCTGGCTCAAGGCGATGACATGGCCATTATGAGCCTGCCTGAGTCACCCTGCCACCACGAACAGACACACATTTCAAGTGGCAGTCAAGGGTTAGGTGCAGGACCCGGGGTGGCAGGAAAAAGTGCCGGGATGAGAGAACTTGATCATTTTTTACGCAACCGCAGTCCGCGTGGAAGCCCCCGAAATTTCCAGAACGTTGCAGATAATGGGCTGGAGGGAGATTGTATGGTAATTTGAAACAGATGGTTTGTCCAATTTCTGGGACACAAGCCAACGAAGAAAGGAGTTGATTTATATATATATAAAAACAATGGTGGTGGCGTAGTGAGAGGGAGGGAGGGAAAGCAGTCATGATGCCATGAAAACATCGAATGGGCTTCAGAAAAGGAATGGTGAACGTGGTGCATTCTTTCGACTTCACAAACACAAGTTGGAGTTTAAACAAAAAACTATATACCTTCTTACAAACGTGAAGTTTCAGACAGATGACATGAGTGTAAATAATTATTTTGGACCGAATGGCCACACTGTCGGGAGGTTAATGATTACTGATTACTCAAGGTTTTATAAGTGACGTAACATAAACTAATATCGGTGATTTGAATGCGATGCGATTCTTTGGATTTTCTGAGTCTCAAAGTGCGACGAAGAAAAGCGACGAGATAATCTCGGGTACAGGAGCAGGACGGATGGCTGCATCGCAAGACCTGGGTGTGTCTCCCCGCCCTCGTGGAAGCCATGGGGTGACACCCATGTCCATTTGGTGACATTGAATCAGTCGTGACACTTCCACATTCCGTTGTGGGGGGTCCACTCCTTCCGTAGACCAAACGCTGGTCACGAACCACAATGGGGCGCAGATGTGAATGACGCCAAACAATTAGTGGGCTTTTGGGGATTCGCAGCCGGGATTTGAATTCACAACATCTTGATTATGGGACCTCCCTTACCAGTATCAAAATATAAGAATAGGTTTTACCCTTTTCTGGCAATAAAACAGTTGTGTTAAGATGTTAATGCACCTAACTGAAACCTTTTGCAAGGAATCATACTTGTGGTGAACATGCAAACAAAGAAAACATGCTCCCGATAGTATAAGCATTGTCTAACGCTCTTCGAGACTAGGCTCTAAAGAAAGCTGTCTCTGGTGTGGACCAATCAGTTTCAAAGACAATGCATCATATACTAACAGAGCATGTTTTTTGTTTGCATGTTCACCACAAGTATATGTGGTTAATACAGACATGAGTCCTTGCAAAAAGGTTTCAGTTAGGTGTTTAAACATCTTAACACTTGCTTTTTTGCCAGAAAGGGTAAAACCTATTCTTATAACATCTTGATTGTAAGTTTGGTAATTTAACGAGTTGACACCTGGGCAGCCGGCAGTGTCAGCGCTGAGTCTGAGTTGGCACCGCTGAGTTCCTGGGTTGGAATTTAGGTTTCGGCTGCCTGTGATTAAAAAGGCTTCTGAAGCGTAGTGAGTTGATAGTCTCAGTCCGGTCACTGATTAATGCACGAAAAAGCATCACAATAAATTTGGCTGTGTGCATAATTTGTCTAAATTCCAACTCCGACCAGTTTTGACTGTCGTGCAATGAGAATGGATGCCATATGGAGAGCAAATAAAACAAGGTTATTCCCTCTACTGTGCGGAACAAAGTTCACTTGAAATTATTTCAAAGATAACTCTGTGATATCCACTTCTGCGGGCTATTCTTCAACATGCAGGATTTACACTGATGTGTGGGAGTGCCGGATGGATACTTCATTTCAATGCGTGACGCGGATAGGAAAATCGGGATGGGGAAAAAAAACGCGGCAGAAAATTACGGTAACAAACCCCAGACATGATAGATCCTCTCAATTACCTGATTGTTTGTAATCTGATTACAGTAACACGTTACTTCTTTCCACGTGACTCCCGCAGCACTGGATGTGGTACCAATAGGCCGTTTGTCAGAAATTCCGCCCATCCTACAGCTCCGTGACCTTGTAACTTGACATGTGCCAAACGGCTGCAAATGTTCGCGTGTATGTGTGTGTTTCTTTTTTTACTTTTGACTGCTGCCCTTGAAGTCATTCAATCAAAGCCACTCCAACTATCGTGAAACATTTTTTTTTCTTCCGAAAATGTTGCCCACCAATTAGATTCCCCTCCCCTTCCCCCCCCCCCTCTTTTCAGCATCGCGTGGTGTGAAATGTTGCGCTGTTAATTTTAACCACCGTGAGGTTATTAATTTAAAGTAATCCAAATGGGTTCGAGTCGACTGCTCGATTCCCAAGAGAACTCTGGAACTGTAATTTCTGGAAGGGGTGTGCTAATGTATTATTTATATATATGCATATATGTGTGTGTATATATTGCATTTTATTGAAGTTAATTTCACACTCATGAATTTGGCCACTTCAAAATATTATGGCTTGACCTTACCAATTCCACAGCAACATCATTAATGTCAACCTTACACCACACAACGAACTTTTGTTCTTTTCCTAGCATTACTAACATTGTATACGTACATGACAGCAGGCTAAGTATGTTGCTGTTCTATCTCCAATCAGAGAAAACCCAATCATAACAGAAAAATTGTGCAGGACAGCATTGCCGACTACTCTCTATTGATGAGTCATAATACGGGAGGAAACGGTCCACAGTTTTCTATCAATGATTCACTGCTGCCTGCCAGTCAGTTACATTTTCTCAAATTTATTTTTATGTTGACCTAAGACTACAATGTACTTCTTTCTGCCGATGTTTTTTTTTTGGGTGGGTGGATGAGTAGGTGTGAGTGTGAGTAGGTTGGTGAGTGGGTGTGTGGGTGTGCGGGTGAGCGGGTGGGTGAGTGGATGGGTGGGTTGGGTGAGTAGGTGTGAGTGTGAGTAGGTTGGTGAGTGGGTGCGTGGGTGTGCGGGTGAGCGGGTGGGTGAGTGGATGGGTGGGTTGGGTGAGTAGGTGTGTGTGTGTGTGTGGAGGTTGGTGAGTGGGTGGGTGGGTTGGTTCGGTGAGCAGGTGTGTGGTTGGGTAAGCAGGTGAGTGTTTGGGTGAGCAGTTTAGTGGGTAGATGAATATGTAGGTGAGTAGGTGGGTCAGTGAGTAGGTTAGTGGGTGGGTGTTTGGGTAGGATAAGAGGTTACCTCGTTTTTTAATGTGACAGCTTTAGGGAGCGTGAGTCCCTGTTATCAGAATCCAGCACTGTGACACAATTCCCACATGGACACAATAGCTCATGCCATTGTAACAATTGACCAATAGATGCTAATATTTGAAGCATATATAAGAAGCTTTAAATCTGGCCCCATATCGTAACAGGTGGCTGGCTTGATCCTGCTTATTATTTATGGCATGAATAGAAATTTAAACTGAGCCTTGGGGTAGGTTTTCTTTTTAATATATGTATTGATTTGTAGATACAGTATGGACAGATTTGTAGTTACACTGTAAATGTTTGGCAGGTTTAGGATGTCTAAGAGTATTTAAAGCCTATCAGTACAATGCAACTTCATGCTAGAGGCTCCCAAATGGATGAAAAGACCAACCTTGTTTCCCACAGCATGAATGTTGAAATAGGTGGAAATTTTTAATCTCTCTGTGAAAAGTAAACCATGTTCAAGGTAAAAAAAAACCTAAAGCGTCTCGACGTTCGCACTGACATTGGGCAGTGCTCGTCGATGTCGATGGTGTTCAGCCAGTCATTAATATGGCGTCATTGCAATTACAATAAGTGGTGAAGGGTTGGTGAAGGGTTGGTGGAGTTGGTGAAGGGTTGGTGAAGGGTTGGTGAAGGGGGAGGGAGGGTTGGTGAAGGGTTGGTGAAGGGGGAGGGAGGGTTGGTGAAGGGTTGGTGAAGGGTTGGTGAAGGGGGAGGGAGCGATCCCCAGTGCTGGCTCTGATGCCACTCGCCACGGCTGTCAGCCATGGCCGGGATTCAAACCCAGGTGGCGAAGTTCATGGTGCCTGTGCGCTAACCACTGCGCCACTGCTCCACGCAGTGAAAACGATCAAAGGCCAATCCCTCCATTGGAAAACCACTGCCGCCTTCACGTAAATAAATTGGGTCCGCGTTCTATTGACGCTGGAGGAATGACGATGATTGGATTGGGAGGAATCACGGAGGAGCCCGTAACGTTCCAAGAAGATGTCAAATGTGCACAACAACAACAACACGGCCTCTGTGCGTGTGAAAAAAAAACAACCCCCATCAGCAATGTCTGAACAAGTGCATTGTGCTCCCATGGTTTTGGGTCCCCATCAAAATGCATTTGAACAAATGTGGCCAATGTGGCCCACTGACAAGTCACTGTGTTGTTTGAAACTCATGGTTTATCCTGGCCAGCAGTATTATTCTGTCGTGATGAGGGCATTTTCAACATTTACGGATTTGATATTTGTGTACAAAGTACCCTCCTCGCACACATGAATATTCACGCACATTTTATCCACCCGCAACAACATTGCTTTGGGGTGGGTCCCGTGCGATTTTTTTCAGAGGTGTCAAGACGCATGAAGAATGTGGAGGGAGTCGAGGTTTTTGTGGAATATTTGTCAAAATGTGCTTTCTCTATGTGTGTGTATGTTGAACTTCTTTTGCAACCGTACGTAGCCAACCATGCTAATCGGAGGTGCGGGGGAAGGACAGCGAACTAAACTAAACACAAACAAAAAATATCTGCTCCTCCGGATCGAAATGAGCCAGTTGATGTGGTTCGGGCACCTGGTAAGGATGCCCCCCCCGCCCACCCCGGTAGACTCTCCCTGCAACTCTACCGGGCAGCAGCAGCAGCAGCAACGGCCCAGTGGGCGGAGACCCCGGGGCCGGCCCAAGACCACGCTGCTGACGGGGCGACGTCGCTCGGCTGGCCTGGAGACGCCTGGGAATTCCCCGGGAAGAGCTGGAGCCTGTGTATAGTAGTGTATAGTGTAGTGTATAGTAGTGGAGTGTATGGTAGTGGAGTGTATAGTAGTGTATAGTGTAGTGTATAGTAGTGGAGTGTATGGTAGTGGAGTGTATAGTAGTGTATAGTGTAGTGTATAGTAGTGGAGTGTATAGTAGTGTGTAGTGTATAGTAGTGGAGTGTATGGTAGTGGAGTGTATAGTAGTGTAGTGTATAGTAGTGTAGTGTGTAGTAGTGGAGTGTGTAGTAGTGTAGTGTAATGTGTAGTTGTGTATAGTAGTGTATAGTGTAGTAGTGTATAGTAATGTGGTGTATAGTGTAGTAGTGTATAGTAATGTAGTGTATAGTGTAGTAGTGTGTAGTAGTGTATAGTAATGTAAAGTGTAGTAGTGTATAGTGTAGTAGTGTATAGTAATGAAGTGTATAGTGTAGTAGTGTGTAGTAGTGTATAGTAATGTATAGTGTAGTAGTGTATAGCAATGTAGTGTATAGTGTAGTAGTGTGTAGTAGTGTATAGTAATGTATAGTGTAGTAGTGTATAGTGTAGTAGTGTATAGTAATGTAGCGTATAGTGTAGTAGTGTGTAGTAGTGTATAGTAATGTATAATGTAGTAGTGTAGTAGTGTATAGTAATGAAGTGTATAGTGTAGTAGTGTGTAGTAGTGTATAGTAATGTATAGTGTAGTAGTGTATAGTAATGAAGTGTATAGTGTAGTAGTGTGTAGTAGTGTATAGTAATGTATAGTGTAGTAGTGTATAGTGTAGTAGTGTATAGTAATGTAGTGTATAGTGTAGTAGTGTGTAGTAGTGTATAGTAATGTATAGTGTAGTAGTGTATAGTGTAGTAGTGTATAGTAATGTAGTGTATAGTGTAGTAGTGTGTAGTAGTGTATAGTAATGTAGTGTATAGTGTAGTAGTGTATAGTAATGTATAGTGTAGTAATGTATAGTATAGTAGTGTATAGTAATGTAGTGTATAGTGTAGTAGTGTGTAGTAGTGTATAGTAATGTATAGTGTATAGTGTAGTAGTGTATAGTAATGTAGTGTATAGTGTAGTAGTGTATAGTAATGTATAGTGTAGTAGTGTATAGTAATGTAGTGTATAGTGTGGTAGTGTGTAGTAGTGTATAGTAATGTATAGTGTAGTAGTGTATAGTAGTGTATAGTGTAGTAGTGTATAGTAATGTAGTGCTAGAGTCTATCTCCAGGGAATGGGAGGCCTGGACCGCCCTTACTCAACACGCTGCTGCCGCGACCCTCACCAGGCCAAGCGGACTGAGAAACAAACGAACCAGAAAATCCGGAGAGGTAGGGTCCAGTAAATTTGAGGTTAACCCCGTGGATAATAGAATCCGCGATACGGGCCCCCCACATTATAAAGGGTAAGAGGAGCTCTCTTGTACATCGAGTTGTGAGGAGGACATTAATTGATATACAGCACTGTATTATCTAGACTGCTCAAATATATCGGCGAGTTTTTGATGGACGACGTAAATCATCTTGGAAGAGTAGAGATAACAACTTTATTGTTCAGTGATAGTGTTGGTGTGGCTGTACAGATCACGGAGTTGGACTTTAAGAGCGCAACAACAAATAAAACGTCTGGCTTTTGAATGCCAGTGCATGCAGAGAACGCAATTAATATCAAGTCAGGGTAGACCACTTGGAAGTTCATTAAAGAGCATGATTGACGCAAAGTTCTGTAGATGTAATCATAAAAAAACCATCAATTATGAATCACATAAAAAGTATATTGTGATGGATAAGACAAAATGTGCAGGACGGAGAATGGGTTACCGAGACAAGCGATGAGGTGGTGACCATAATTGGTGTGACCAAGTCCTCGACCAGATGGCGAGATGCTCGAAAGCAGACCTTGAAAGGTCAATGAGTGACTTCACAGCAACGAGAGGATCTAGCAGAAGGAAGGAGGCGATATAGCGAGCACCTGCGCATGTCTAAATACGCTGCCACATCTCTTATTGATCCGCATTTGAAAGGCACACTGCTGCGAATTTGCCTAACAGTCATCGGAAATGACTGCGAGTAAGTGAGCGCAAACTTTGGGTGCTTGGGGCATTTGCAATCACCGGGAATCATTGTTTTGAGCAAGAAAATCAACCGAGGGTTTTAGTAAACACGTTGCAAAAAAGGAGGAGCATTTCAGCCTGGCAGATATTAACCAGCCACGCGAATAAGCGCAAGGCTTCTCTTCGATTGGATATCAAACTGCACCTTCAAATATCCAAGTGACTTGCGTAGTAGGGTTCGTCAATGTGGGGTGTGCAAGGTGTGACGGGCAAAGTATCGAGATCCAGTGACAGGTTTGTCAGGAGTAGGCTTTCTAGAGCCTGACTCGATGCTTCATGCAGAAGAATGGTGTGTATGTGACGTTAAGGCCAAGAAAGACAGAAGTTTCAGTTTAAGTGCAACCAATCACATAAATCGGACATTTCCGACTCTGAGAATTAAGACATTCGGGAAACGGTTCACATTTGGTAAACACTCTTTGCCGAGCATTTGCGAGGACTGCCCATTTTTTTGGACCAGACTCTGACACAGGGTGCTACATTACTTGCTGTCAGAGTTCCAAGTGGATTGTTTGTTCTTTTAAATCTCAGAACACGATTCCGAAATAAGATTTGGGGGGAAAAGGTCTCTGTGTATGCGTCTCTCTCCGTGTCTGTGTTCTCTCTCTGTATGTGTGTCTCTCTCCGAGCTTGCATTCATTCACACCTGATGACGGCTGCTTGTGTCGCAATCGAAACGTCGTATTCGATTATTAGTTGTATTATTTTTCTACGTGACGTTAACCGAAAAAACCAAAGAGGAAAGTGGTCGCTCTTTTTATCGACCACCGAGAGGAATTAATTGTTGATTTGACCCTCTCAACAGCTCTTGGGATTTGCGACCTCTCCGATCGTAAGCCACGTGCTCCACTGTTTGCTTGTATTTTTGCGACGCGATTCTTGGTTTAGGAATGGCGACTGTAGCAGCTTGTGTGCTCGTGGGCATGCCCTTTAGGTATATGGCCGCAAAGATTAATTGTGCATCTTGCTTCATCTTGCTCAGATAAACAGCAGCGTTGACATCGCTGCAATTGCATTTATGGGTTATTATGGATAATATTGCTTTATACATTCATAATCATAGTGCAAAGAGTATTAAGCAAAGTTGTGTGAGTGTGTGTGTTATGCTTGGCGTAATTACACCTCGTTGATAACAGAGGTGTGCTCACCATAAACACATAATTTATAGCTCTGTTTTCACATCATCGGCGGCTGCAAACCGCCGCCATTTGGATAAAGAGATAGTGCTAATCTTATCTCTTACTTCTGCAGACTTATACACATTTTTTTCCCCCCTGGACATATCTATCAGATAAACGTGCAGCGTGGCATTTTCATGGCACGCTGACAGAACCTTTACCCCTGGCCATCAAAATCAGGATTAGAATAGTTTATAAGGAGAGATGTCCATTGATAGGAGATGAACAGTGTTTTCGGGAAAAAAGGTGCTGAGCGTAGCGTATGTTGTTCGTGTCTGGCTGATATATTGCAATGCTGTTGTGGTTTTGCAATAGTGTTGGTTCATATACTGATACGGTTGCATCAGATTCTGCTCAAAATCAATTGACGGCTAATAACTCTGCTTGCTTATCAGCGATAAATACAAAGTGTGTGGGGAATTTTGGTCCATTGACGATAAAGGTCACATATATTTGCTGTCATGAAAACTGCACTGTAGCTGATATGATATACCTTTGGCATACAATTGCTGATCAATGGTTCTAAAGTTAAGCAGCCAAAGTTGTCTCCCTGCTTTACACAAGCAGATGGGTGCCACCACTAACTTCCTTTAGTAGCTCTGAGGCTTTGGTGGAAACTGCACATTCGCTTGACGGTTCCAGTCTGTTTTAATTCTCACAAAAGTGGTACGCAAACTCGTGCTGCATTGTCGTGGAGCATTACGGACACAAACTTACGTAAACAGAACTCCAGTTTGTGTCTCCGCGTATGAATATTTTATCACCTATTGGCCTATTGGCTATGCGGACAAATATTATTAAGTAACATTTGGCGATTTTGCTTTGGAAAGCCATTAAGTTGATGAACTAATGCTATGTTTTATTTTTACATGGAGACACGCAGAATAGAAAGAGTCCAACTCCTAATGTTGGACTCTCTCTATTGTCAAACACGGAGGGATAAGAGAGTAAGCAGACCCCTGACCTGGCTTTAAAATAGTCAACTTCTGATTGTCAGTTAGATGTCTCCTACCATAGCATCATCCGACCGAAATCCAAAATCGGAATCTTTATTTAGACTGGAGGAATCCAACTGAGCTATGAAGCTCTTATTCACAGATGGTCAATACAGTGAGTGGCATCTATGTTGACATTTGGACCATGACGCAGGCGCGACAATGACATGCTCTTCGAAGTGATGTCACGCGAGCGTTAACATCCACGAAAGAAGTACACGCAGTTTGACGATGTCTCATATCACTCAACGTCCTTTGGATGTAATAGAATCGTCAACTCTACGCGAATGAATTCACTTCAGCGGCAAGTTTCATAGGTGAACAAAGGCCGCCAAGTCGCATAGTTGACTTTGTATTTACATAGCATTTCTAATGAAATCTCCAAGTGTACACTAGGTCACATCATCAGCAACAGCCACGGTCAATCCACTGCTGGATAAAGTACTCCCAAAGCTACCACCACTTTTCACAACGCAACGGTATGGTAGTTCACCTAGCATCTGTGTGCGAACTGATTTCATTGATCCATCTCTTCGGTTCATGTCCGACCGTTGGGATGTCATTACGTCGATTATCAAATCACGTTATGCGATCCAGGGTCTCGGCGATGAGAAGTTTGGACGTGCGGAAACGAATTCCCTTTTTCGGTGAGAACATCACAGATCCGGAAACTTGTGGCAGCTTTGAGGAGCCTTAATCTCCCACGAGTTGCTGCCAGTGTAATGATCGAATGAAGAGCGTAATTATCTGTAGCTTTCGACGACGAGGCGATGACGTGAAGAAGAAGAAGAAGAAGAGGAAAAGACGAAGATGAAAGGACGAAGACAAAGAATAATCGTCACTGCATCTCCGCTAACCCATCCAGGTTTGATCCCAATTTACTTGACAAGTTTGGTGTTAAATGGGTGGACAGATGGGGATGAATCGCCCCGTGCCCATTACCAACGAGCTAACCTGGATAATGAAGTGCCCCCTGCGATAGCGCACCTCCGGGAGTCGCTCTCTCTGGCTCCACGCTGCAAGCACTCTCCCGCCTTCATACGTTAATTGAAATGTTCCTACGTCGAGGCTCTATTCTACAAAATGCGAACCCTTTGAAAGACTGCCAATTCAAAACGAATTACATGTAGACAAAAAAAAATAGAGAGACGTATTAAATATTCTTATAGATGTGCGTAAAGAAAGGTGTGTGTGGTGTGTGTTTGTGTGTGTGTTTGGGGCTGCTTGCCACACCAACTCATTGTGTACCGTGCCGGCCTTAGAAGGTGCTCGCTAACAACACTTGCCCCAACAGCCTGCATGGGCTATATGGGGAAACGTTGTCTTTGTGAGACTGTGTACGTGTGTTTGGGTGGCTGTATAAAGGATCGATGGCATCATTATATAACGTGCATACATAATGGTGCAAAACTAATATTCATAACTTTGATTTCTGGTGAATATTAATGCCAGAGCTAATGAGGGCAAGGGTTGGGGCTCAATGTAGCTTCTTGTGTAAGAGGGGGGAGTTTTCAAGGTTGTTTTGTTTCACCGGTTAAGAACTCAAGAGACCTGGGTAGCAGTCTTACTTGCACGAGCGACCTAGCGCCACCAAAGTGACGAAAGAAAAACAAAAATGTACAGCCAAAAGGAGAATACAATACAACTGCGTGTCACGTGAGAAATCAAAATTCCAGAAGGACAGAAACATGACATCTCACGAGCAAAGCATTGTTGTTCTATGCATGTCACTGGGATTGCATGCATGACTCTCTTATCAGTAAACTTTGGCCTATTAACACATGCTAGTTATTGGTAGATAATCTTGGGGGAAACATCTCTCTTTTTAACTGTGAAATCAACGGTAATCTCATCTAAAAAGACCTTTGGCCAATAAACAGTGGAACAAGGCTGCTTTTGGATAGAAGTGTTTGCGTGAGGCATGGTTCTAGGTGGTGAAGATGTTTATTATATTTATATACACATAAAAAAGCACGCACGCATCATTTGGTCAAAAGATGCCTACGTACATACTTACATATATACAAACATACGTACGCACATCAACGTTATAACCAGGGGAAAGCCCATTAAAATTACAAACATTTCTTGCATCGGTACTTGTAATACACAAAAATACGTAGAATGAAAAAGGAGTTAAGACTATTTCAGAGCAAACAACAAACAAAACATTAAGAAAAACCCACAATGACAACACGAAACTATTTGTGAATAAAATTATCATTCTCATGTGTGTCACGATTATTAAAAAATAATTGATCGCGAAACGGTAACCGTTTTGAGAACCGATAAGCGATTGTAATCCATTGTAATATTTTACAATGGAATATATTTGTATGTAGAGGTTGGTGTACCCACATATTACCCCACCACAAATGACCTGTAAATCCACTAACTGTGGTTGTACCTATTTACACTGCAGCATGGACAGAGACAAAGGAATTTAAGAAACTTATAACAATTGATTCAACTTCCAAATACCCGGAGATGATAAATCTTACTGGCCACCTCAATTTCAGAAACACCATTGTGCTATGACATGTCTATATGTGCGACAAACCGGTAACCGGTTTTGTTAAATAGTTTTTACGCAGTTACCGATATTCCAAAAAAAGTGCTTTTAAGACCGAAAAAAACCCCTGTATTACGGAATTAAGAACCCTATTTGTAATTAACTTCTTGCTCAGGTGAAAAACAGGGAGAGTAAGGTTGAAGCCTGAATCGGCCATCCATTTTTAAACTGGGTTCTCAGGTACTGGAAGTTGGTGGTCTCAACCAAGTGACCAATTATTACTTCGTATTTTTCGTGTTTCCCCAGGAAAGCCTCACTGAGTCGCATGACTCCCTTTCAGGAGGGTCAAATTGAGCCTTTTGTAGGTAATGTTTCCAATTTGGCAATTTAGAACCGTCGCGATGGCACATAGTGGCCCACACTCGCGAATAACAGCAGGGGATCGTCAACGTCCATGGTGAAGAAAGATGGTGCGTAACCTTTAAGGTGAAAACACCCACAGTATTAATCAGGGCAGCCGCTCGATTCGAACCACGAAACTGCAACGAATGGCGAACCCATTGCGGCTAGGCAATGTCGCAAACGACCGCACACACACACATACCACCGTCATATAAAGTAGTTTTTTATCATTTAATGTCGGCCCGATCCCAAACGTTGACTGCTCAGGTTAATAAATTTAGCGGATAACTGATGTGATGCGCGACTCTTTGCTCACCATGGACGGAGCGCCTCCTACTGGCCCACTAAAAACGACACCTGTGGAGGCATGTCCCAGGTCGTGTCATCTTCCAGGACCATTCGTTCTCCGCCATCGTGTGAATGCTGTTGAAGGACATCTTGTCAACTCACAGCGTGGCTACTATAAAGTTGCAATTCGGGTTAAGCGTGAGTGGTGGTAGCGGTTAGTAGATACGTAGACTGTACGTTCCATTTGTCAATCCACTTGGAGATAAGGGCCTTCCCACGTCGTGCAGGCAGTAAGGGTTATTTAACCATACTTCACCGCAGTGGTCAGTGCAGGTTTGTCAAGGTGGGGGGGAGTACAGACAGCGGTGGACGTTGCTGTGCTGTCCTCCACTGTCCACAAGGCCTACGACACCTGTTTATTGTAGATTGTGATTGCCCAACCAAGCACTATCCAGGGTGAATCCTGCTTAGCTTCTGAAATCTCATGGGATCCGGTGCATTCCAGCTGATTTGGGCCAGGTCACGCGATAACCAAAACGTGCTTTTATATTCCAATTTACGCGTACACGCGTGCGTGTGTACGTATATATGCGCATATGCAATTCAAGCAATGATGTCCCTATTATATTCTTAACAGGGCATGGTTTATAATGCCAAGTGAAAATCACAACCCCGTGTCCCTGGCCTCAATGTGGACAATCGGCAGCTGAAGACAGAATTTTGATCGTGATAAATGGAAGCGTCATTCGTCTGTGCCAGTGGTCAGGGGATTAGACCATTGTCGCTCGACACAATGCACATCAATACATGGAGGAATAGGAGGCTAGGTTATCAAGTTGCCAGCGAAATGCAGAAATCTCACATGACATTGTTATGCAAGGCACAAATTAACAACCTTCCGGTACTTTCCGTCCCTGCAGTTTTGTATTTAAAATCCATCTACTTTATACCAAATCTACATGTATTTTTTCTTAATTTCCCACATGTTAATATTCATTTTCCCATCGCCGAATTTTAAGACTCCTCTTTTACATGAAGATCCCAAACGCAAAATTTGGTCGACTGATTTGACATCGGAAATCCTATTAACTGATTTTTTTGTAGGGTCGCTCTCTGCATAGATCCTATTAATTGTGTTCATCCAAGCGGCAAATAATGGATACATACGGATAATCGGATGAATTTGCCACCATTTCTGGATAATGTCCTCTTATCTTCCTGATGGGAAAATAATGCCGTACCACGTGTATAATTATAGTAATAGGGCATCTGTAGCAAGAAGCATTTTGATTTTTCTCAAATAATTTCCTGAGCACGCGGGGAAAAACGTCGGACATCGCGCCAAAGAAGACGCAGCGCAACCGAAAAGGACATCGGAGAGCCATATTACTATGTTGTATGTTTTAAATGTAGGAGGAAACCAGAGATAACTCACGCATCTGCTTGTCAAAATAAAAAACAATTAAAACCCTTACATTCATGGATAATGCTTAAACTCTCTACAGAGATTATCATTTTCCTTCCATCTGATACTCCTGCCTCATCGTCATACAAGTGAGAATCTTGAAATGATGTGACTGGCTCCGTCTTTGTGTGATTCACCAACCCCACCATCATGCAATTGGTTTGCAGACGATCAGTGCCAGAGGAGCTGGACGGCAATGAGCCACTGTGCTTGAGGCTGCAGTTCATATTCCTTGTACGCAGTACAAACACAGGTGCGTACACATATATACTATATGGAGTGTAGGTATTCCATGGTGCATCGATTCATCAATCAAAATAAATTTCTTACACCCCCTGGTGCATGCACCATGTATATTTACAATGTATTCAAATTGCGTGCTAAATTAAGAATGTATGTTCTGGCTAATAGAACAAAGGGTAAGGAACATAGCGTGACTGAACATGGAAGCAATACATTATAGACACGGCCAGACAAATAAGACGGGACATATTAGACAGATAGTACAAACCAGACAGCACGAGGCAGTCAGACAGTACAAGACAAGACGAATGAGAGTGGCATAACATAATACAAATGTGAAACAGAGTATACATCAGACAAACGGTACGATTCAGACATAATGGGTTAACTCCATAAAAACTTTATTGAGAGCAAGCATCTCTATGGTGTTATGCAAGTACACAATGTGCACACAAGTACATGTACAGATCCTTGTTCAATCCTCTGCTGGATGAAGGCCTCGCCATGCCGTGTCGGTCATAATGTGTATTTGACCATACTTCACCATCACTATTCATTTTAAAATAAGATGTTAAACTATGATACTGTTAGAATACAAATATAATCTCCTGGAGTACCTATCACTGTGTTTAAGATGATAATATCATCAATGATCATGTTAACGTGTTGGCCATGAATATAGTAGGCATTTTAGGCAAACGCTTATTTAAATGGGCACCTAGAAACTGCTCATACATGCTTGGGTGCTGTAGCCGCATGTCCACTAATGTGGAGCCAGCAATGAATGTCAATCCAAGTCCGTACCCAATTATTTCAAGCACCTGCGTGTCAGCTCACATTTACAATTGAAGCCCACAACCAAAGAATCCAAGTTGGATGATGAAAATTGTTCCGTGCCAAAGAATACAAATGACTTCACTGAACCTTAAATATGTAAGATGCTCTCCAGATTGGAATAGTTAATCACAAAGTTCGTTGGGTTAAGTGGGATTTATATTTGTCCCTAAACAACTGTGTATTTTAGCTATATACATATAAATGTCAATCCAAGTCCGAAAGAACCAAGAATATATACATATTGTGAATGTGTGTGTGTGAGGATGGTAACTTAGTGGTTATCACACTATGCTCTGGATCGAGTGTTCTCAGTTTGATTCCTGACCACTGCTAATATCAGTGGTAAGTGATATCTCAAAGGCAGCCAGGAATGATAGTTACAAATGTAACCATCACGGTGCTGACCCCACCAGCCCCTCACGTACCTTTCTATCCGCAATAGTTGCTCGCAAACAGCACATTCCCCTATGGTATAAAAGGCTTAATGGGCAATATTCTTCTGTTTTTGTGTGTGTTAACACTTAAACCAACTAAACACGTATATGTATGATTTAAAAAGTTAAATTCCAACCGTGCATATTTGAAATCAATATGCTAAACAGACTTGGTGCCTTTGTGCTTTGCTTGCTTGTAGGAGATGCCAATGGATATATATATTTTAAAAGATATGGAACTCGCAACTTGTGTGCAGCAACATCAAAGAGACTGCAACCTGAAACGGAATGAGATGGGATACCGCAGTGGGTATGCATCTGTCCTGATGAAAAGTGACAGAATAAGACGTAAAATAACGAGTGAGTTACCTAAATATAGTGCAAGCAATTCGCTGTATGTCTTAACTGTGCCGGGTATATGTGTGTGTGTGTGCGTGCACATACAGATCCTTGTGTCAAGTGATCAAATTACGAAGTAAATACATTGATCGTACTCTAATCAATGATGGTGTCAGATGTCCGTCGTTATGATGGGGTCAGGCGCTGACGATTGCCGAACAGTTGAAGAATCTGGCAGAAGGAAGGAAGCGGCGATGAGCGGGTGGTGGCATCGATAACTTTGAACATGATGACGCTTGACCTTGACCTCTAATCGTTTCGAATAAGATACACTGCTTTTAAGATTAAGGTGATAATGATTGATGATGCTGACGATTATTATGGGGGTGCGGTCCTCCACGGCGGGAATGTGGAATTTCCACCACTGCCCCAATGCAGGGACGGCCTGCGGAGGAGCTGAGTTCTGCATGGTGCACGGGGAGTGCCCTGTGGGTAATGGCGGCGGTGTTGTTTCTGGACCTTCACTAGGTCGACTCGGCCTCAAACGAGTACCTGGTGCTGTGTGTAAACATCGCCACTCGGGAGACACAGGCGGCCGGGGCGTGGTGCTGGCCACCCACCCCCTCGTGTGCCGTGCCGGTCTTCAAAGGTGCTACTCGCTGACAGCGCTTGCTCCAACAGTCTGTTAAGGCTACACGGGGCATCTTTGTCTTTGTGAATTTCAGATGGTGACAAGGAAGAAGCGAGAAGTGAAGCAGCGGCGGCACCGTTTGTCACAACTGACCTGGCGCCTTCATGGGGAGGACCTGGTACATTCTTGATAAAAGATTATTCAGCATAACACAACATTTCCACAGTTGTCCATTTTACTCCTTTGATGAAAATAAGAATAGGTTTTACCCTTTCTGGAGAACCCCCTTTCTAGAGCTCTAGAGAGCCCCTTTTAGAGAGCCCCCTCTAGAGAGCCCCCTCTAGAGAGCCCCCTCTAGAGGTCGAAAGAGCCTCCTCTACAGCTCCAGATATCCTCACCTAGAGGGTATTTCACCCACCATTCCAAACTTACAGTTGCAGATGACTGGAAAAGAGGTGACAAGCGCCCACGGTTTGTACCCCACCACACGCGACCAGCCAATTGACTGGCTGTGGCGAACCCATCTATCGCACCTGCAATTAGCACCGTTGGCCACGTACGGTACGAAAGAAGTTCAGCACACATTCATTACGTTGATGCTTCTGGGTGAACAGAACAAGGCGTGGTGGGTGGTTGGGTGGGTGGAGGGGGTGGATTTTAGAAACTTGCCCCATTGTTTCAACTGCCAGGCTGGTAGGCTAAACTGAACCAGCAACCTTTTGAAATGCAAGTCCAGTGTGCTAACTGCAATGACCTTGTTAACATCCCCTTTATTTAATCATTAATTATAATGCTAAGTGTCTCTCTGCTCAAATTAGTGGCCGGCGAGGGGGGGGGGGGTGCTCATTCCAGTCCTTCACCAGTGGTGGACATTCCACATTCATTTTTTGGGGGCAAGTCCCTCCATAAGATGATCACTGTTGACTTCTCACATTAGTCCTCATTCCAGACGAAACACCTCAAACATCGCACCTCGTGGCTTTGACATTCCTCCTCTTTGAAGACACCGGTGGTGTTACCATCAACTGCATCAGAACATCAACAGGCCGATCCACACCATCTCCTTCACAGGAGTGAAATCATGGCCATGCAACCCAGACTATGGACTATATAGTAAACCACTGTAGTCTGTGCTCCTTCGACGGAGGAGGAATAACAAAACGATACCAACTCTTTCCTGAAGCCCTTTCGTGGCTAGCAGACCTCAGCATTAGCATTTAGCTCCTGAACATATTGCCATCCATAAAAATACAATCGGTACTCATTTTATTGATGCCAGGGGGGTGAAAGGGCTTCGTCAGTCCGGGCCCTTTGGATATATATTTTTTTTAAATCACAAAATATCAATGCCGGAGCCGTAGTTCATTCGATCACCCTGCAAATTGATTTTTGCATCAACCGTGTCTTTGTGGATGTGCAGTGTGCACACACGTGTACTGAGCCTCCACTTTCTATGGCACTCCAACATTCTAGACATCTGTTTCTCTCTCTCTCTCTGTGTCTCTCTGTCATTCTCCAGGAAACTGTCTTTCTCCAGTAAGCTCTCTGTGTCTGTCTTTCTCTTTGTATCTCTCCACCTCACTCTGGTCGTGCCTCTCTCTGTGTCACTATCTCTCTCTACATGGCTGTATCAGTATTTTTTCTTTTAGTATCACTCTTCTAGCCTCCGCGCATTAATTTCTCAGTGTCTCTCTCTCTCTCTCTGGGTCTTTCCCTTTTTTTTCCACGTCCCCACTCTGTCTCTCCGTATCTCTGCGAGTGTGTCTCTCCATGTTGAGGCGTCTCCCATCACATCTCGCTCTCTCTCTCTCCACATGTCTTTCTGTCCATCTCTCCGTGTCTCTGCCTCGGCGTGTCTCTGCCTCTCCCTCTGTCTAGGGATCTTCTCCTTCCCGTTTGTACCAGTTCCCAATCCGTCCTGAGACGGCTCCTCTCGTCAGTGTGGCTTCCGCATTGAGGCGAATTGGTGTGCACAACAGTGCGTGCAGATTCATACTCTTTGTTTTTTTTTTCCCTTCGGTAAAGTCACGTAGGTAAAAAAAAAACACACTTAAGCGGTGTGCTCTTCGCTACGTTGTGCCCGCCTGAAGAAGGACGCGTGTGTTGCGCCCGAAACGTCGTGATTTAATTTATTTTTTTAACCTACGTGACTTTACCGAAAAAAAAACAAAGAGTATATAGTGCGTGCAGAACAGATTCCATGTTGTTTCCGCACGTGATCTGAAATAGGATTTGTTTTGATTTAAAGCTTTCGTGACTGCAGTAATTCATATTCTTAGCTCTTTCGGTAAAGTCACGTTGAAGGGAAACAATAAAATAATAAAATATATATAAAACAATAAAAATTCCCACGACGTTTCGACCATAACACAAACGGTCGTCATCAGGTGTGTCGTTTAAAAATAAATAAATTAATGCGAACCGACACACCTGATGACGACCGTTTGTGTTATGGTCGAAACGTCGTGAGAATTTTTATTGTTTTATATATATTTTATTATTTTATTGTTTCCCTTCAACGTGACTTTACCGAAAGAGCTAAGAATATAGGATTTGTTTTGTTCCATTGGGCCATTGGTGACCACCCAGCCATTGTGCGCTTTGTTCATAATTCACAAATGATTCTTAAGATGTGTGAGCTTTTTTGTTTTTTTGCTGAGCAGCTGCGGGATTATTCAGCGTTTTTGTTGTTGTTTTTTCCATGATATAGGTTTTGTTTGGGGTTTGATCGCGTAAATATAAATGTGTCGTTAAACCCGCCACCACTCGATACAGACAATTAGTAAGGTTTGTCACGTAAACAGAACGTGGCCAATTTGTTACTGGTACAGCACACCGGTGTGCTGGAGGGCAAATCCACATCATTTACCATCGGGTTTAACGACACATTTATATTTACGTGATCTAACCCCCCCAAAAAAACTATATTATGGATGATATTGGTCGCGAAAGCCTACGTGTTAAACTGTTATATTTTTTTACAATTTTCAGAAGAAATTCAATGTTGTTTCGGTTGTGGAAGGCCTTAATTCAGGTAAAGACACGTCCACTCGCTGGTTGCCATACATGTTATATTCCCCCACTGCACGCCGCTGATTAATGCAGTGAGCATCTTTCAATTCTGATGGCTGTACCTATTACTGTACTTAGCGAGTTAAAATAATTAGTGCTGGTTGCCACGACGTTTTACTGTAATTTGCCTCAGTAATATGTGCTTTAGCAAATTAGAATTACATTGGAATGTAGTAATAATGAGGGGGAGATGGTGAGAATTGGAATGCATAGCTATTAAATATATATAAACTATTCTTTACTTTTGTGACAATCCAGGTGAGGACCCCTTTGAGACCGCTTCTTTGAAATTCAAGGCAGACCAGGGAGTAGATTATTGGGACGAAATCTTTCCGGGGGGGGGGGGGGATCCAAAACATTAACAGCAAAAGCAAGAATGCAATGAATACATTAATAATAAACAAACGCAGTTCGACGTGTCTAATGAATTGTTTTATTATTATGATTGGGCCACACTCGTAAAATCTCACAATTAAATCTCCAAAGACTGCTTCCTGCTCCACTATCCCCTCTCGCTGTCTTCCCCATCATCATTGCTCTTCAATTTTACTATTGTGATCGTTTCAATATATTTATGTAACAATATAAAACAATGGCAATCTTCAGCCTTTTTGGTTTGGTGGGCTAGTTTGGATATCACTCGCCACCGATGTCAGCCTTCGAGCCAGGAATCAAACCCATCCGAATTTTGCTAAATCAATTCCCATATGGAGACTGACCCAGCCCACCAAATATGCCCGATGTCGGTTCCCCACTGTGGGATGTTAACACTGGTTGTTTTACGGTTCACATTCACATTTCCAGCATGGAAAGATGGAATTCCCAGCACTGGCTCAGAGTTCCTGAAAGAAATGAGCACAGATCAACACTTGTTTTGAACATAGGAACACTTTGACCTTCGAAGACCGCTTTTTCTTTTCACGTTTGCAATCATCTCACGATCCGCAGTCATGTCCAACGGTTGTCATCTGGTTGCCACAGTGGACGGATGATGGATGGCATTCAGCACCCCCCCACTACCACCACCCACTCTCTCACTCTTTGCTTTGTCCCAACATGCACTGCTCTCTGCTCTCCGGTAACCGCTCAGTAGCTATCGCTCGACAACTCGCAGATGGCAGTGAGGTGGTGATCGCCGGGCTGTTCATTCTCTCCAACATTTTGTTTCTGAACGCCTGCTCTCCAACTCAGGTCGTGCCTTCTCAAAACGAAAAGAAACAGTTGTGTTTTGAAGAGGGGCTTCGTTTTTTTGTTTTTAGCTTTCGGGCAGATTCTCCGGTAATATTGCTCACCCCGTTCTACCACGTCGGGTTCTCGACTTTAAAAAGCTGAACGACGGACAGACGCCCTTCGATAAGTCGATCGCGTCGCGATGCTGACGGGGGACGTCACCTCAACAAGTGCAGTGCCTTGTTTATTTTTTTGTTGCCCTGGCCTGCTTTACCAGCCAGCTCTGGGCGCGTTTGGCCAACGCCGTGCCCCCCCTCCCCGCCCCCCAGAGCCGCCAGCACAATACAAAGACGTTCCCTTATCAATATTGACCCAAAGCGTTTGTCACAGGACCATCCCTTCCCGTGCGGTAAGCTGATATGTAACACTCTGCGGAGCAATTTCCTACGCAGCAGCCCAGAGGCGATCAATAACGCTATTGTAACAATTGTACTCCCTTTGGAGGGCTTTCTTTGTCGCGATCAATCCGCTTAACGCAGTTGTTTCTCCCTTGTCACGCTTCAGTACATCCCCTTGTTTCGCCGAAAATGGGTCCTGATACATTGCGGGAGATAAGGTGGTTGATTTTTTTCTTCAAACTGCGTTTGTTTCCTTTGCAGTTGTACAAGTACTATGATATAGTGTTCATTTTTTTCACGAACTTTGTTATTTTATTTTTGTGCGTTTTCGCCGCGCGATCTGGTCGCGTCGTGTACAGCAGCGGTCATGAACACACCGGCGTGGAATAAGAGGGTCCTTTTTTTTTTTGGGGGGGGGGGGGTGGGATCTCTTTGAACGTACAGAACAACTTTTGTCGATTATGGTTATAACGTGGCGCCTTTCTTGATCTGCCAATTAAGCAGCGCTTTGTGAAATATCTAAGCCTATTGTGGGTAACCTGCTATTTTTAAGTTTTCTTTACACTCATAGTAATTGCTGTTGAAGTGATTGTAAGTGCCAACACGGGTAGTGTAAAGTATTCTTAGTTTATTTTTTTTTATATAAATACACATTCAGTCTCCAATGACTGAATTCTCAATGTTTTAAAGGTGAGGATAATCTCTCATTTAGTGTGTTCATGGTAACGTAATCTGTTTACATTACTGTTGCGATTACTTTATTCAAATATATATTAGGCTGTTTAAGCCCTAGAAATACGGCACTCTGCTCTGTTGGTAGGTATTGATGTACAATCTGTAGGCTGTGCATTCTGCTGTCTGCATTACCTCAAGCCGCTGACACGATCACTTCCCTATTTACATTATCTTTGAAATCGTAATTTAAAAATGTTCAACAAAAATCTTGGTAAACGTAAAAAAAAGCAACACATTGGTATCTGCTAAGTTCATGGCAATCTTATTTAAATCGAAGTCAAATCAGGGTGTCGCCGTGCTTAAAGCACGCATTGAAAACCGCCCTCGTGTCTGTTCGCAGCCATGAACCAAGGGTGGAAATTCCTTATTCCCATGGCAGGCACGCCTACTAGTCTCGCTACGTCGATTGACAATTTTCATTGCAGGTAAATCGAGATGAGTGATGCGATTGCACTGATAACGCATTACTTACCCCAACGCTGCTCTGCAAACATAGGAACACAGCAACAGCATCCCTTTAAAAGTAAGAGAAATATATATTAAGGAATGCAAAGATAAATTTTGAGCAGAAACGACAGTAAATTAGCTATTACCTTGCACCTTTTTATCTCCGGCAGCATCAGCTCATGGTTCTGGCCAGTGGGAAACGGGGCACTTGTAATGTAATGTTATCTCTGCTTTCAAAGTGTGTATTAATGGAAGGCACGGCTGATTGAGTGATCAAATGAGATAGCATGTGGATTTGCCTTCCAACATATCAGAAGCGGGATCGCAACAAGACTCTTTTTTTATTATTCCTCACCAGCCACAACCAGTTTCTCTTAAATTGATTCGAATTGCTGAACGGTATTAAATTGATGGAATTTTTTTCTATCTCTCTCTTTCCCTCTCTCTCTCTCTCACGCATGCCCCTATCCGCTTGCGAGAATTTATTTTGGTAGTGAAATGTGAATGCAGTTCACAAATTATATTGTAAAATAAGCCTTTCGCTAAGGGGGAAAGTTATGTGCTTCATCTTTGAGCTCCACGCTTGCACCTTCATTGCAATACCGTCCCGTAAATGCGGGTAGTGAATGTGACTTTCTGTTTTATTTGTTTGTACTCTACAATATTTCATTTTAAAAAAATGTGTTTATACAACCCTATACCCTCGAGAAAAACCCTCGCTTGATTTTTTTTTAATATATAGTGGTTTCTTTTTTAACCAAGTACAATGCGATGTTACATCACGTTGATTATTTTAAGGAGTGGTGACACAGTGGTACGGTGCACTGCGCTATGACCTTGACAACCTGAATTCGAATCCCGTCCATAGCTCGCAGCAGTGACGAGTGATCAATGAACTGGTCCCGGATGCCCCCTTCACTAACTGGCCCTGGCGTGGTGAATTATGGTCAAACATGTGACACGAGCAAGCAGTTGCAGGGGTTGCACCGATACCATTTACCGTGCGCACACGTTGTAGGTAAAGTGAGAAAAATAGACTCTCACGCAGCTCCTAAAAAATATAATTCCTCTTCCACCCGGAGATCGTGAGTGTTTTTCTTTTTCCGACGGATCTCTGAAGTGATGGCTTGCGTGCATTGAGGGACCTTGTGCTGCTGGGTCGAGAGAAATGATCGGCTGGTGTTTCTCAGAGTCCCTCGCATTCACAGGCTGGCTTGTTGGCACTTAAAAGCACTTGCCACATCTGACACTTAAATGTGAGGCCGTGTCCTTATCAAGCGCGTTCATCGGTGAGAGCTGACTCCACTCCCTGATCAATTCCCCTCCCCTTCCTTTTGGAAACATAACGAGATCTACTGCACTATGGAAAATTGATCTCTTCTTTTGGGAGCAAATGTGCTCTGTGATGTGGGGTTTTTCAAACGGATGAGCAAAATGTTTTACAGGATTTTGTTTGCATTTGAATACATCTCCTTTTGAATGTTTCATTATGAGGATGGGGTTTTTTTTAAATAGATACGGCGTGTATGTATAGAATTTAGCTCCAAGCCCAAGCTGAGGAAAATTGTGTTAAATGTGAAATAGGTTCATAACACGCCTGAGATAAAGTGTGTTATATTATTTTTGCACGTGTTCATTTCATTTGTTAACTGTACATTTCCTGGGGGTGAGGGGGGTGTGGTGGGTTTAAACAGGCAGTATATTTCCAGCCAATGTAAGGCAAGACAAGAGTCCTGCTGCTGTGCAAAGACCCTGCCATGGAAATGTGGAATTTCTCCACACTGACTGTCAGGGCTGTCACTTTTCCTCAACGGACTTGAGCGTGGAGAAACGTGGGCATTTAAATTCACCGTCTTTTTCGAAACTTTGCACTTCTTTGAAGTTAACTATAATTGCGAAGGAACCGGTGAATCGCATTATCTTGGAAACACCGTGTGGATTTTCAACTCTCGTAACTTGGGAAGGACTGTGGCTTATAGCCCTCTACATTGATGTGTATTCAGTTTCTTTCTTTCTCCAACTGAGAGCCAGCTCTCGCCATATCTTCTTGATGATATGTGCTTATCGTGTCTGATGGCCTTGGTAGATAATACGTTGGATATGCCTGCTTAAATTTCAATAGCATCAAATGCCTTTTCATAATTGATGAACGTCAGACAATGGAGTATATTGTGTTCGGTGTTCATCTAATTTTTTGTTCTTATGATATAGTTCAGGAAATGCTGCTGATGGAATGGTTTAAATTCAGTTCGCCCTTGTAAGATATGTCGATTATCTCATTTGTCTCCCACTCGTTTTTTCCTGGTTATGAACAAACATATATATAAAAAGAGCTTTCAAAAGTGTGCTTTTATTTACTCTCATTTCTATTGAGTATAGATCTCTTTTAAGATTTGCGGCTAGGGTACTGTGCTGTGAACCTGCCCACCAATATGTGGTTATGCCAGTCCATGGGCTAACGTTTGTGGCGAGCGATATCTGAACCAGTCCTTGGTGCCCCATTCTCAAACCTGCAAGTAGCGCCATGACGAAGTACGGTCAAACAACCCCCATGACTGACACGGTTTGGGGAGACCTTCATCCAACAGTGGATCAACAAAGGGCTGTAAATTATTGTTATGATTATTATTTATTTCAAGATTTATAACTTACACAACATTTTATATGATCTATATAAAGCATGATACATTCCAAGAAAAAAGGCCAAATAATGTATATGTGTGCTATGTAGCTTAGAGTGGAATGTTCCCCTAACAGTCTTTCTGTAACTCAAAAATAAACTGTTGGGTTTCTGATAAAATAGGTACATGCAACATTTTAGAAGTTATGGAATTACACGCAGCCAACTTTCCTGTGAAATAAAGTGGGAGATTGAGGAAAACCACGTGGTGAGAGTAGAGGCTATGTTATATCAACTATAATGTACTTGTTATATGTTCCATGTTTAGAATGAATGTGTGGAAAGAGGCAGTGTAGAGGCCAGTCCGCAGCACTTTGAGTCCAGTGAGACCCAGGTTATTTTCCCACATCAGCAACAATTGGTATCTGGACTTGGCTTTTACCTCCGCTGAGTTAACTCGGCCGAAAATAGTTTTCGTTTTCGGGAGGTGTGAGCAAAGTTAATGCTGTGGAGAGAGGCATTCGAATGTGTGTATGTCGGTCACATCACACATCCATTTGCCGTGGCAACATTAATAGGTGCTCACTAACAGCAATACGGGGGGGGGGGGTGAGATCTTTGTCTTTATCGCTCAGTTTAGTTTAGTCACTAAGATACAACCAATTCACTTACACGCTTTCCTAGCCTTCCAAAAAGGAGGCGGTGTTGATTCATTTTGAGCTGGCTGGGTTTGGGGATTTGGCTAGATGAAAGACCTTGACTCATGGATGCGGAAGCAGGATTTCTTATTCAGAGCACCCACGCTCGAATTGGTCCTTGAGACATTTGATGCCTGTGAAGTCGACAGAACGTGGTTCAAAGTCGCAAAAGAAAGATCTCAACCCTTAGCGGGTGACTTACGGGGACACTTCCTTGGCATCAGCGGCAAGGAAGCGAGAATCCGCTAAACAGTGAGCGCCATTTCCCATGGCACAAACCAAGTTCGCTTTGGTTATTTTCGAACCAAACTGTTGGTTGTGGTGAACTCAGCGCCCACAACTTCAGTGGTTGGAATGTATACAGGTGCAGTAGTCCCCAGCGGTTTGAAGAAGAAATAATTTCCCATTAAAGGGAAGATGAGCGCTTTAAAGCTTTCGTGACTGCAAGGATTCATCTTCGTTGGTTCTTTCGGACTTTACCGAAAGAACCAAAGAAGAAGATGAGCGCTGTTGTCCTACGCGTGACACAAGCGAATGACAGCGGCGGTAGTGATGATATGGGCAGCAGTAGCAGCTGTAGAAAGTTATCACTGAAGGCCGACACTGAGGGCCTACAAGAACCTTAAACCGGCCCGGGATGCAGCGATTACATTTTATTATTCTTCTAATTACGCTTGTTTACCCAAGGAAGCCTCATTTTGACTGAGTCCCGTGACTGGTTTTCAGGAGGGTCTCTACCACTTTTCACTCTGCTAGAATGGGGAAATAATTGCTTCTATGCAGAAACCAGTTGAGTCATTTGTGGGGAACACTTTCAAAATTTGGCAAATTTGGACCACGACACCGGCGCACGATGGCCTGCCCTTGCGACTGACGTCATGGGATCTTTAACGTCCACCGTGAAGCAGACGGCGCGTGGCATTACCGTATTTCTTACACCCGCAGTATTAACGAGGGTGGCTACAGGATTCAAACCGTGACCCCCCCCCCCTCTTTCCCTGCAACAAGGGACGAACGCGCTGCCGCTGGGCCATAGCCACCGTTCCTGAACTGACTGTGACTCACGTTGAAAGTAATTGATTCTCAAGCTCGCGATTTGATACAGGAATCGCAAGCATCATAATGGAGTTTAATGATTGAATCGATGCATCGTTATACCCACAGGTGAATGCCATCGTATCTTTGACTGTAATCTCCTTGCTCTGTGTGCTTGCCGCTTGCAGTAGAATCAGTGTCTCGCTCCTTCACACACAATGGCGTTCCATCTCTGTGTGAGCCACCAACACCCGGTACTCCTAATTTATATTATTATACCCGTGTGGCCATCGCGCCTGGCTACATTACACAAAATACTCTGGGCAGGCAATGCTCTTCGCGGGAAAGGCACACAGTGGTGGGTGGGGGGGGTTGCCTATATAATTGGCAAATTAACTCAGGGGAAAACACAGTGGGATTTTGAACAAAAAAAAGGGGGGGCTTCACATTTACCAGGTATGTTGGCAGATATGGGTGTGTCGTTTTCTTCAGCTGCGTGGCAATGCTCCTTTTCGGGCTCCTTGAGTCGATGTCTTTAACGCCGTGACGTGATGGGACTGCAGTCGTGAATGGCTGCATGTCCCGTGTGTTTTCGTTCTCGCTAACAGCGCGAGATTTTATAAGCCAAGGTGGCAACAAACAAATGCGTTTCATTTTAAATGGGCGATGTGATACGCTTGTGTGAAAATATTGCTTTTTTTACCATAACTTGATATATATAGAAGAAAAGTCCTCACCTCTGAATTTATGTATGGTTTTATTTCTCTCTTTATTCCGTGAACTAAAATGGTGATTCAGGGTTTGAGGCATTATGCAAGCCTATTTGAGACGGCTTGTGATTTCAAAAGCCAAATTTCAATTTATCCCGTCAGCTGCTGTTTGTAAATTGCCCAAAATGTAAGACTACAATTGCATGCCTCCATCATAGTTTTAATAGAACCTTTGCAGGCATGGTCATGGGTGCACTCAAGTGAAAAGTCATTATAGTTTTAATAAAATAAGCACTTTAAATCTACGACGCTCTGCATTTAGCAGTGAGCAAGGAGATACACTGGCTAGGTTAGACTTCTTGCTGACTATTGATTGAAATTGTTGGGCAGTGCAGCGTGTTAAACGTGCTGGCTGCTTACATTGTTGTGAGGCTGTAGTTAAAGTGTCTGTGAGTTAGGTACAATGTTTATAAGGCTGGTGTCGGAGCCCGGATTGAGGTGCTGGAATTGGTGCGGGAGAAGGTGGAGAGAGGAGAGCTTCGGTTATGGAAGGAAAGGTGCAGAAGGTTGCTTTGCTTCTATGAGTTGTACGGCGTGCCTTTGCCTTCATTGAAGCATTTTTCAAAATCTACGCCAAGTGTCACTTTCTCAATCTGATGAAGAGCAAAAATAAATAAGCAGACAATACGCCTCCTCTCCTTATCTGTCCTTGCGCAACAAACACTGAAGTATTTTTTTTTTACATCCCATCAGCAGCACGGCTTTCTGGGAGTAGATGTTCTTGGCAGCAGACTCTGGACCTGTGTTGACAGTCGGTGTCTCATCAATAGTCAGGCTTGTTGAAACCATTACTGGTAAACTGCTGGGTGTTTAAAGCAGGGACCTTCTCTGTTAGGTATGCGTTTGAATTTGACGCAAAACCCAAACGACAAATTACACAACATAATCATTAGCGAAGTGGTAGAGCACACGATCAATATATAAATAAGCGATATATTAAGTTACTTAAGTAATTTCGAATAAAGTTAATGCATATTCTGTGTTATAAATCTGTTAAATGTAGATCTTATTGGGCGCTTTAATAGCATACGTGATGGCAGTACGATATTTGTATAATTGTGTAGCCGAGTGAAGTGGCGGCACAGGAGTTGATGCACTAAACTAGGAGTCTGTCAGCCTGTTTAACCATTATATTTTATTCACCAATGTGGTATTGCGTGGTTAAACAAAGCCCGTGACCAGCATGGCATGGGGGAGACATTCATCCATCAGTGGAGTGACTAGGCATACCAAATATTGAGTTGGATTATTATGCATGTAACATGCTTACACGTATTAATAATGCATTGAATCGTTGAAATATAGCATGCATGTGTTTGCTCGTCAAGATTCATTATTTGAACAAATATCTGCGTGAGAACAACATACATATTGCTATGTGCAGAGCACAATTAAAATTATATATGGTCACCTCTAATATGTAAACCACGGTATTTTACCAAACAGACAATGGCCCTCGTGTATGTGTGTGTATTATCGATAGAACTCAATTCATATTCTATCAACCCCCTCTTCAGAATATTAACTCAGCGTTGTTACCACGCATGCCTGGTACACTATTGTATGCTTACCAACGTACCATCATACATCGCTGTAGTTCATCATCTATGAGCTACAATCGCAATCAATGAACCATCACAATTGATATGGTGTTATCATCAGTCTCCTTATTTCTCATGGGTCAGTAAAATGAGTACCACATTGTTAGACGTCATAGCTGTGTGTGGGGGTAACTGTCCCATGGATAGACTGGCCCCTGCCATAACAATGTAGAGTTTACAACAATTGATTTGGACTACCAGTACCCACCCAATGCTTGCCTGAATATAGACGCTGCTATTTTATGTTTATTTACAACAAAAGGGTAAAACTGCAATGCCTATGTATGCATTAACTTGCTTTTCACTTGTTTCATAATCAGCCAATAACACACCTGCGTAAGCTCCTGCGATCTAAGCCAGTCTACATTCCATGTAGGGTATTGCTTCTTCATGGCTATTATACATTAGCATAAGATTTCGGATGTATCGAGAGGTTCATTCACATTACAGATGCATCTATGCATAGCTGCGGTGTGTGACGAGTGGTGGTGTAGTGGTTCGCACAATGCAATGTGATCCCATCTGTGCGTGGTGCTGTCTACACCCCCTGTCGTTGCCATTTCAGCTCTAATAGAATAAGATCTCACTAACAGCACTTGCCCCTATGGTCTATAAGGCTAAACGGGGTCTTTGTCTTTCCTGCGCACGTGTGTGTGCTGCCGTGCGTGTGCCGGTTACGTGCGTGGTGGGGGGAGCAGTGGTGCAGCGGTTAGCGCGCTGTGCTACCAACCCGGAGACCTGCCGTGCATTCCCATTCACGGCCAACATCAGTGACGAATATCTGAGCCGGCCTTGGGGCCTCCCCATCGTCGACTCAGTCTTACATGAGTAGTTGCACAGTTTTAAACATTGGCAGTGGGGATACAAAGGTGGCAGGGCACGGTCGCCTTTGTGATCTGCGCTGGCAGTGCTTGCTCGCAGCACTTTGCCCCAACAGTCTGTCTAGGCTTTGGTCATTGGACATGCGCCTACCCGTCTCTGTATGGTGATGAAAGAGATTTTTGTGTGTGTTTACGCATGTGTACACACGTCTAACTCCCAATGCAAGTTTATATACTTGAACATCATATGCAGAATTAGAATCTTTATTTATTCTGTGCACTGTGGCAGAGTGCTTGACGCACAAGCATAAGGTTGTGTGAGCTCAAATACGAATCAAGGGTCCATTCAGCCCATCATCATTCTGAGGTTGATACAAATTTAATACAGCTTTGGTTTGAATTCAGTGGGGGTTGTTCTTTACAGGTCCATCGCACAGACACACAAGTCCATCACACAGACACACAGGTCCACCACACAGACACACAGGTCCATGGTAGAGACACACAGGTCCACCACACAGACACACAGGTCACCACACAGACACACAGGTCACCACACAGACACACAGGTCCACCACACAGACACACAGGTCCATGGCAGAGACACACAGGTCACCACACAGACACACAGGTCACCACACAGACACACAGGTCACCACACAGACACACAGGTCCACCACACAGACACACAGGTCCATGGCAGAGACACACAGGTCACCACACAGACACACAGGTCACCACACAGACACACAGGTCACCACACAGACACACAGGTCCATCACACAGACACACAGGTCCACCACACAGACACACAGGTCACCACACAGACACACAGGTCCACCACACAGACACACAGGTCCATGGCAGAGACACACAGGTCACCACACAGACACACAGGTCACCACACAGACACACAGACACACAAGTCCATCACACAGACACACAGGTCCACCACACAGACACACAGGTCCATCACACAGACACACAGGTCACCACACAGACACACAGGTCCATCACACAGACACACAAGTCCATCACACAGACACACAAGTCCATCACACAGACACACAGGTCCATCACACAGACATACAGGTCAATCACACAGACACACAGGTCATCACACAGAAACACAAGTCCACCACACAGACACACAAGTCCATCACACAGACACACAAGTCCACCACACAGACACACAAGTCCACCACACAGACACACAAGTCCATCACACAGACACACAAGTCCACCACACAGACACACAAGTCCATCACACAGACACACAAGTCCATCACACAGACACACAAGTCCATCACACAGACACACAGGTCCATCACACAGACACATAGGTCAATCACACAGACACACAGGTCATCACACAGAAACACAAGTCCACCACACAGACACACAAGTCCATCACACAGACACACAAGTCCACCACACAGACACACAAGTCCACCACACAGACACACAGGTCCATGGCAGAGACACACAAGTCCACCACACAGACACACAGGTCACCACACAGACACACAGGTCCATGGCAGAGACACACAGGTCCACCACACAGACACACAGGTTCATCACACAGACACACAGGTCCACCACACAGACACAGAGGTCCACCACACAGACACACAGGTCCACCACACAGACACAGAGGTCCACCACACAGACACACAAGTCCATCACACAGACACAGAGGTCCACCACACAGACACACAGGTCCATGGCAGAGACACACAGGTCCACCACACAGACACACAGGTCACCACACAGACACACAAGTCCATCACACAGACACACAAGTCCACCACACAGACACACAGGTCCATCACACAGACACACAGGTCCATGGCAGAGACACACAGGTCACCACACAGACACACAGGTCCACCACACAGACACACAGGTCACCACACAGACACACAGGTCACCATGTTATGGCCTTCAATACAACAAAACATACTCTGCCTTGGCTGCAAGAAAAAAAAAACTACAAACAATTACCCTTTCAAAGGAAATTCGTTTTTTTTTTCGTTCATAACTAAAGTTTACATTTAAACTTTTTTTTTTCTCGAATAATCTCAGCAGGATCACATAATAAACATGTTCCTTCTTAAAAAATGCTTCCCGTTGAGTTTGTGGTAGCCGATTGGTATGGTCTAACAAATGAATAGGTAAATACAAGTAATGTATGTGCAAATAGCAACACTGCCAAGCTAAGGACACTTAGGATATGTAGAGTGTCAAAGGCATTTTGGGCCAATCCATGTCTTTTGAATTACCATACCAAGGTGACTGACATATACGCCATGTGTACCACTCATTTGTAAAAATATGATGTGTTTCAACTGCTTTGGTCATTGTTGTGAGCATTAGTCAACCACCTTCTGTAGCTATGGGAGGGCAGTTCTTGCCAGCTATTGAGAAACATCATCAATATATGATACAGTTTATACAGAATAAATAATAATTTACTTTACTATCTATATATATGAAAGGGAAATTTGTGAATATGTGTATCTGTTCGAAATGTTGAGCATACTTCCTGACATGCAACAAACTTAAAATTTGGCATGTGGGTAGCTTCCAGACTGTAAACAATGTAAAACATATAAAAAATATATTTTTGTATTTTGGGGTAGGGGGCGCGCAATAATGGATATATTTTGATCGGCATGTGAGCGGTGACGTCACATCTGTGATGTCAGCCGTATGCGGCAGCGTCACGCAGTGTGCCTGCTGACGTCATGCATCCCCCCACCACACCCTCCGTGTAGGCCGTGTAGTTCCATTTAGTTCCATTTATTTGGCATAGCCTTGTGAGCCATTCGGCTCTTGAATCGGGTGCAACCGCAACAAACAAAAAACAAAAACATGAACAAGAAAACATCTTAAAGTGACTACACGACTGTGCAAACAGAAAACCGTACACCAATGCTGTGTGCAAAAATCCCAGTGGGATGCAAGTCAAACAACAACAACAACCACAAGACAACTAAGATTAAGGCCATCAGTCTAACTCTGTGCTACAATAAACAAAAAAACATGGCCAAACCAAAAAACTTTTCGAAATCACCAAAATAAAGCCATAAATGAAATGTAACAGTGATCATAGGGACTGTGACCGAATTCTTAACAATAAACTACATAAATAACATGTAACACCAAACACTAGAGCCATAGCTGGCTGCATGAGTCACTCCACAACAACAGGAGTATTTATCCAAAACAAGAATCCAAGTCTCGGGAAAAGCCGGGTAGTAAAGCTAATATATTTATAAAGAAGGATCCTGGATTGGGATCTTTACCTCTTAACTTTTTACAAATTTTAGTCGGAAACCAGAATGTCCATATTAAATCCATGTTGGCTGGTGCTGCGTCTGGCGGTCCCCTTGGCTAGACTGTGGCAGGGCATAGGAATGGTTAAGATGAGATTTAATTTAAGGCGCTTGGAGACAAAGTTACAAACCTACTTGCTGTGCTGCCATCTCTTAGTTACCACGCATCCCAGCAGGTTGCAAATCTCACAGTAGGTTGGAAATCTCACAGCATGCATGATCTCTGCGTGATCCATCAACCCCTCCTTAAAAGCACTGGACTACAAGCGTGCACAACCATGCTGAGCATCAATATCCGGGCATAGGCAGCTACGCACGTGGCCTGCAATCCAACACTTTGGAAGCAGCGAGGGTTGGTGGATAGCACAAATGTTGAGAAACTCTCTTCTAACGCGTGTCAAGGTGCACTGCCCTGGCTCACCAGGAGAAGGCGGGACACCAAGTGGACTGATTACCATCTGTTTCCAGCTGTATGTTGATAATATTGCTCCGGTTCCCTCTCACTTGTCTGATAAACACTCGTCATGAATTGGCTGAAAACATCTTAAAATCGCATCGATGCAGCAGGACCCTCCTGAAAAAGCATCCAAAGACACAGTTTAGCTATCCTGGATGAATAAGTAAATTACATTATCATTGCTATAATAATAACCATTGACAATGCAAGACAATATAATGCATGTAATTTTGTATAGTGTCAAAATGCAATCCCATCTGGAGGAGCTGCACAATACTGATTTATGGTGAGAAGGGACAGTCCAATCTAGATTTGAAGTTTTCGTGACTGCAGGTATCCATACTCTTTGGTTCTTTCGGTAAAGTCACGTAGGTATAAAATAAAATAAGTTAAATCACGACGTTTCGATTGCAACACAAGCATTCATCATCAGGTGGGAAAATCACAGCAATAAATGTTCTTTTTAAATTAAATCACGGTGTGATTTAATTTAATTTATTTCATTTTATACCTACGTGACTTTACCGAAATAACAAAAGGGTAAGGGGCAGTCCATCGCAGGAAAAAGGGTGACCGGAAAGGCCTTGAAGCGTGGAACTGAGCTCGAACAGGGAGTCAACAGCACAGATGGCTGGCGGTGCGAGAGTTCCAGACCCTCGTTGGAGGAGAAGGAGAGACTCCCCCCAACGGAGCGAAGGTTGACTTTTGTGACGTCGTGACAAAAAGGCGCAATACCCCGTGCCCGTGGGAATAATACGTCGACACAGACGCACGTGCAGCCCAGCAGAGATGTATGAAAGTTTGGCCTTGGGCCATCAGATTGTATTGGAAGTACTTCAAAGATAGTGAATGTGTGTTCCCAACTCAACATCAGGAGCGGAACAAGAGAGTCCCTTGGGACCGCAGAGACTCTGCTCTTACAGGGACCTCTGTGGCTGCACGTTTATATTTCGCAGATGAGATTTTGCACGGTATCTGCAGCGCAGGCTTAAGGGAACACGCATGCACGCAGCCCTTCGGAGAGAGAACGCATTGTATTCTGGCGACAGTGATAATGGAGATTGTGCTGTAAGATTGATGACCATGATCACCTTGGGAGATAACTGTGATTTATGGTTTCGAGACGCTCGGAATAAATCACAATTTATCCATTTATTATTACCAGAGCTTAGCTTTAATTTAATATTTATTTTTTACGTGTTTCCATAGTGACACAATGTTCTTATATATGTAATTTAATCCGTGTGTACACAACGTGTACACACGGTCATTTGTGTCCCAGGTCAAGTCAAAGGATCTGCCTGCTGAAATTAACAATGGGGCAGTGCTTATCTTTGTTAGTTGGCTTGAGCCATCGGTGTAAATTCCATATTCCCATGGTCAGGGCCAGTCTATCCATTTGACAAACCCATTGATTTCCTTTGGAGTGGTACTCAATGTATTAATCACAGCGGAATTATGGGGTGACTGCACCCCTTAGTAGGATTTGAACTCACAACCTTGCATATCGCGTGCATGACACAGAAATACACTTGATCCAGACTCACATAAGAACCAGCTGCCGTAATGATCCGCAAGGGAGACCTGGGATAGACACAATAGGGGATGGCAAATAAAGGGATACACATACAATTACATCGCATGCAGATTTAATTAACACTGCTGGCTTTTTTTAGGCCATCTCTTTGTAACAAAAGTTTCCTGTCACCGTAATTTATGACGTGAGCAGTGATGATAGCGCCTAATACTGTACCGACTGTTTAGATCATTCAGAGCAGCGCCAGTGTGCCACTTTCAATGTACCTTATGGGACATCTATGCACAATAAGGCTGCATTGAGGGCAGCTTGAAAAGGAGAGATCGCTATCTCCGTGATCCGCAAAGAGGCAGTGTATCAGTGAGTGGGGCTCTGGCACAGAGAGAGAGAGAGAGGAGTTGGGGGATGGGGGCCCTGGATTGGGAGAGTGAGGGGGCATTGGTGGGGGAAGGAAGGGGGCTGGGTAGTTGGGAGATAGGCATGGCTGTGCAGAGACGGAAAGATGCCTAGTTTCCATGGCAAGTTGAAACTGTCTAAAACTATTTTTTATTTATTTTACCAGGTAAGGCCCACTGAGGCCACAAACGATGGCTCAACGAAGTGGCTCATCACGTTGAAATGTATGGCAGTCAAATGCTCTAAACGCATGTTTCTGAATGTGGAGGGAAAAACTGGAGGACCTGGCAAAAAAAAATCCACGCGACCACGGGGAGAGAAACCACCAAGCTCTAAATACACAGCAGGCGTCGGGGTCAGAATCAAACCTGCGACCTCCTGCATACCAGGCGAAGCACTGGGAGACAGCGCAGAGCTTATAACCAGAGCTGGCAGGCTGCTCGATCAGTATATTTCCCCAAGCAGGCCAAAGTATACGTTTTCTAACCGACCTACATGACTCTACTGTGTACATTTTTTTTGCAGTTGTGCCGCTGCGTAGCTCTCCAATGCGTTTTTCGGATTGTTTCGCGGCGTTGTTTGGCACGATGCTCGACATTTCACTGAGCATGCTGGGGAACACACAGCACAGATGGAAAAAAAAAAATAACTTGTGAGATATTACATGATTAGAATGAAATTGTTATGCGCTGTTGTGGTGGATTGTGGGTAATACAATAATAAACGGACAAAGGTGAGTCTCGCCATGTCAATGTACAATGATATCTTGGTCCATCAGTTCATAGGCCTTCTTGAAAGCATTTGTCCTGGTGTGGCCTGTACTCTGCTGAATGAAAAGTGATTTTATTTTTAAAAGGAGCTTTATCTTTATATTATACATGGTCACAGCTGGGATTAGCCCAGAAGCAGTGACGAGATCACAGGGTCAACGTGGAAGTGAGATGCGTGTGCCGTATCATCACCGCTAAGTCCGTGTTAATATTACAAATTTTGATACGCTTAACGAGACTGGGAGTAAATGAAGAGTGAAAGAAAGCTTGAGAGGATGCTCGTGAATGATGCTACTGGGAAGTTGATGACATTCGCTGGACGGATAATATTCAGCAAGTTGCTGGCACAGTGGGGAGCACAGATGGTGCATCTGCCAGTCATCTCAGTCGGTCAACTCATACCACCTGGTTCTACTCATTGTACACCTAGCCTGGCATGAGCACCATGGTGACATCACTTAACGGTAAACTGCGGCTGTTGTTGCTGTGAAACGTTGCGAATATCGACCACGAAGTTTCGTCCAATTCCCCCCTTCCCTTGAGGACGCCGCAGTGGCGAGACGGAATCTTCCTCGTCTGGTATGCAGGAGGTCGTGCGTTCGTTCCCTACGCCTGACGCCTGCTCCTGTATATTTGGAGTTTGCGTGTTCTCCCCGTGTTCGCGTGGATTTTTCTCCGGGTCCTCACGGTTTGCCCCTCCACATTTAGAACCAGCATGCGTTCTGAGTATTTGGCTGCTATACATTTCCACACGATAAGCCACTTACGTTGAGCTATCATTTGTGGCAAGGTTGCTTCTGAAAAAAAGAGCTACATAGCTCTAAATGGGACTTACCTGGTAAAATAAAAATAGCTCAGTTTATAGTTTTAGTTTACTCGGCATACATCGCAGGACAAACACGTGGTATCCCTTTTTAGGGAATGAGGAATTTCCACCACTGTCTAGGTGCCAATAAACGGAGATGAGCTACTCCCCCCCCCACCAACTCCATTGCAAGTTTGGGCACAAATACTCAATCGAGTAAATTACAAGTGTTCAGAAAATTACCGGGTTGAAGCTGGACAGAATGTCAGACGAGCCTGTCGTTATCGTACGGTGTACCCGTATTGTCGTGAATAGCTGTTTAATAACAGCCTTGTGTTTGTTTACAAAATGTGGTCATCAAATATAGAAGCTGGGATATTTTGGTCTCAGTGCAGCTGGCGAGCCAAGGATGTGTTATTGGAATGCACGTTCTATATTCTGTAAAACATAGCCAATGGAAGTGCACAATGGCCAGCTGAGCTACAGGAATCACCCACGATCTTGCCCTGCTGTTGCTGCCGCTATTCATGCTTCACATTAACTGTAAATTATACAGCAATGTAGGCTGTAATAAATACTATAAGTAGTACTGTATTCATTTTCTGTCACTTATTCTCACGACGTGCATGGGCCCACGGGTGGTATGCTTATGAAACAACACCCTTTTGTGTGGTGCAATCCTTCCCGCGAGTGTCTTCCTTTCTGCAAAAGGATACTTTAAAAACTAAGTCCGGCGTCGGACTTTGACCGCACGGCACGCGTGGCGCCGGGGGCTAAACCAGAACCTCCGATTAGCACGGTTGGCTACGTACGGTGCGAAAAAAGTTTAACATACATACATAGACTCACACAGAGACCCATAGATTCACACGGAGACCCAGATGCTCCCACAGAGAGAGAGACGCATAGATGCACACAGAGACCCAGACGCTCCCACAGAGAGAGAGAGATAGACTCAGATTCACACAGAGACCCATAGCTTGTTGTCCTTTCCCCCGCACCTCCGCTTAGCACGGCCGGCTACGTACGGTGCGAAAGAAGTTCAACATACGTTGAACTTCTTACGTACAAGAAGTGGAAATTAGACGACGGCGCGGACGCAAAGAACGGGAAAGAGATGCCGGTGGAAGTAGCACGGGCGGAGAGATGCAGCGAGAGGCAAACGCGGGGAGCGAGAGAGCGGAGAGGACAGCGTGTGTAGGCAGAGAGGGAGCGCCGGGCGATGCTATCGGCCCCGGCTGCTGTTTAATACCACGCGTCTACTCGGGTTTCGGAGGGTGGGAGTTGAAGCGGTCTTCTATTACCGGTCCCAGATTCCTGCAGAAACGCGGCTTCGGGCCGGAGAATGGAGAACTTGGGTGGGTGGAGGCACTGGAAGTTATTAACGCACCCCGCCCCCCCCCCCATTTCATGCACCGTAATCTGCTGAATGCGGCGGCACCCGTAGGATTATTTTGTCGGGTGTTTGCATGCAGATAGCGTTGGCCGATCTCGACATGGTTGTGATTGGGCGACGACAGAGCGGCATTTAAAGGAGCCCATGCAACAAAAAAAAATAAGGTGCACGGGCTAATGCCAATGACTGTGTGCACAGCTTTGATGATTTCATGCATGGGGAATGTTCAAAAAGTCTTAAGAGCAAGGTGAAGCCAGCAAGTCGCGAGGCGATGTGGTTCGAGTGCGCGCCTCACAATCGGAAGGTCGCGTGTTCAAATGCCGGTCCGGGAGGAAGTCGGACCCATCATCGTCATCATCACAGTAGCGATTCCTCGGGAGGTTGCTAAAATAAGGACCGTGTTTTTTTCTTTTCTGGAATGTCTACATTAAATCTTGACTCCAAAGCTTTCGTGACTGCAGCAATTCATATTCTTGGTTCTTTCGGTAAAGTCATTTTTCTTGAACCTATCTACGTGACTAGGCCGAAAGACCCAAGAATACGAACGTCAACATTTTGCTGTCCTTTTTAACACGTAGGCTTTCGCGACCAATATTATTAATAATAATAAAGGTTTTTGAGTTAGATCGCGTTATTTATAAATGTGTCGCGATCCTCCACTACCCGACACGGCCAATCTCTAAAAAAAAAGTGTCACGTTGACAAAAGACAAATAGTTCGCTGCTTTTGCCCACCGGTGTGTTGAAGAGTGAATCCACAACATTTACATTTTTTGAGTACGACGTGTTCGCTGGTAATTACATCCAGCATCGTCGGGCAATTTGCCAGAAAATGACTGGCCCACGTCAAAAGGAATGTGGAGTTTTCAATGCCGTTTCAGTTCAACCAGCAAAGGTGCAGCCCTGCAATGGCCTGCAAACGCCACTGTTGGCACAAGGGCTTCCGCTGGAGGGAGCTGTCGAGAGTGGAACGCTACCCTAACACTCGCCTGAGCTGGACCCGCTTTGAATTTGCACGTTTTAATTCATGAACCTGTGAGACAATACAAAGCGTACAGTAGACACTGCACGTAATTTAAGTGCCCCATATGTGACCACTGTGCAACTGCCCTCCGCATGATTGCAAGTTGCCAGATATGGACGGCTCTATTATTTTTGCCAGGGTGGAATTCAGTTGTCACAAACTCTCCGAAGAGGCCGGTGCATTCGACTCTCCCTCGTATTGCAGAGCCGTCTTGACGGACAGAAAGTGTACAGGTTAAACAAGTGGACATGCATTTCCGTGACTTCGTATTTGCTTTAAATTGAAGGGTGTGAGTTGCTGCTATGGGGGGTTATCATGGAGACCCCTTCAACATATAACCTGGATCATAACAAGAGGCTTCAAGGGGAGGGGGGGGGCGTAGTATTAGAATAGCCTGATCTTTGCACAAAACACACCGACGTTTAATACGTTAGTGTCAACGCATCTCCTCGCTCAAATGAGCAGCGAATGGCGCGGTTGTCACCTCTACCGGCAGTCAGTGGTGGAAATTCAACATTTGCCTTGGCGGACGCCGTTCCTTCACATTGGGTGACGGTAGCTGACTTGCCACAAAATGTTTCTCATTTTATTGACCCCCCACACCCACTCCCTCTCCCCCACGGGGATGATGGGGCTATGTGGGACTCTGGGATTTAAATTCGGCAAAATGTAAAGTCTGTGAGTGAAAACTATGCAGGTCAATGCCACCCAAGCGAATGTAGAGTCGGTACAATGTATTGGACACGCTTCGTTGATTTGAGAGTCATTCGGTGTATATGTTCTGACTGCATTATAGTATAGGCACAGGATTGTAGTGAAATATTTGATCGTTTTAAAATCTCATTGTCTTTGCCATAGGCATGTGGAATTTCCACCACAAGCTCAGGATCTACAGGAGAGATGATTATCTTCTTGAACTTGCTTGAGTAGGGAGACATTAACGCTTATTAGGTTATACAATGCTGGACTTAAAAACATTCAGTATTTAACGTGTATTAAATTATCTATTTTAAGGCCATAAAATGCCATTGAACATTTGAATATCTTATGGAAAACATTACATTGTAGCATTTACAATAATAAACATTAATAATAAACATAACTTATAATATAATATAAAACATTTACAATGATAAACATTAATAATAACAAACATAACTTATACTATAATATAACGTGGTATAATAATAGCAATGTGATTTTGGTTCATAAAGAATGCTGTACAAGATTATCAATATGAATGAGTAATGTCTTACCTATGCAGTAATCATTTGGAAAACATAAAAACGGATATAATGCTGGCTGTTGGCGTGACAATGTGCCATAGTTACTATGCGACGTTAATTTGTTTTGTTCAATATTCAGGGCCAGCAAAGGTAAATGCCAATCACAGAATTCAAAATGGGCTTTATGGTTTTATCTGAAATTGAAATTTACTGATTACCATTGATTCTTCTGGTCATAGCATCTGTTGATTAACAAGGGCGCACACTGTGTATGCTGATAAACTACCAACGTGACTTTTTTTGAAATTGGAACAGAGTTCAGGGCTCGCCGAAGCATTTAAGCAAGCTTGCACATTCAATCACGCGTCGCATTCTGCCTCCGCCCGCAGTTCATTATTTGATAATTCATGTCAGCTCTCCGTCACAAAGCGTTCAAGACAAGAGGCGTTTTCCCCAGCGGAGGCCGCATGCTTTCCGCGGTGCCACATCAAACAAACCCATTTTTTTGGAGGGCTCAGCGGCTATCGGTCTGTGGCGAAATTGAAATTAGACCCAATTATTCGGTGGGATCGGGGAACCTGGCTTATCGGAGGCAAAGATGTCATTTCTTGCTTCGTGTCGCCGGGAAAAATCTTGGGAGCGATTGAAGGCGGGCGGGCGGGCGGGCGGGCGGGCGCGCCGCTGTGCGAGCGCCGGCCCCGTGTGCGAGCGCGAGCGTGAACGCGCGGGCTCGCGTGTGTACGCGAGAGCGGGCGCGCGCGTGTGTTTGCGTGCGTGCGCGCGCGCACCTTGTGTACACAACCTCGCTCTTTATCAGCGACCAAGATGTCGTTGCGGAGCGAGATTGAATGTGCCAGAGCGGCGGCGTGAGATGTGCGTTTTGGACAGAGGTTGCACGCGGAGAGGTCAGAACTCGGCTGCTTATCATAGCCGGTGTGACAGGCAGGCATACCTCCCGAGATCACAAGACCTGACTTTATTATTATTATTATTCGCTTCCCTCCTTTTTCTTCTCTCTCTCTGTCTCTCTCGCTCACTCGCTCTCTGTTTCTCTCGTGCAATATGCAGGAATAAACATGCGCCTTTGAAAATTCCTTGCGTTTATGCGGCATGCAAAAATGAAATTCACCTTGGGGGTTTTTTTTTCGCGCGCGTTCTTAATGTTCACCTGTGTGTCGGTTTTGTTCAACATTGCAGTGTCGCTGTTGCATTTGGTCAAGCAGAGGAAATGAACATTTTTTTTGTATTGTTTAGGCCCTGGAAATGCTCTGCCTTTTCATTTTTCCAGCTCATTAATGTCACGCGATGTAAACTTACAATGCGCGATTCGTCAGTTTGAAAAGAAAATGCTAAACTGCGAAGAAAACAACAAGCACTAATCAATCGCACGCAAAAAGGCACACTTTTAAATGCGTTGTCTTTATTTTTATTTTTACAAACTTCAATTTAACACAGTCGGAAACACCATGAGACAAATTTACCAAACATCCTCCTTCCCCAACGAAAATATGGTGCTCTCCGCACTTAACATGCGTGCGAAATAAATTGCGACAATTAATGGCCTGCACCAGTTAGCTGGCGGATGTGCCACAGATCTCAGGGGTGTTTCACCTCCTCTGTCCCATGGGGAATGAACGGCAGCCCCTTGCCACTTTGTTTGTACGGCATTGCCCGAAGCAGCTTGCGCTGGTCTAGAGCAGTCCTTGTTCAATTACTCACTCACTCCTCACTCGTTCGGTGACCTCCAATGTGTCAAAAGCGTAAAGCCCCGTTTGAAAGAATAAATAAATACATCATCAGAACGCTGAGGGGGCAAATGAATGGTACATTTTTTTTTTACTTCTTAACACAGCAGCTCGGTATTGTCAAAGATTATCAACAGATGACTGAACAATGTATTGTGACCGTAACATAGCGAAGGTGACGATAAAGCCCGGCAATTACTTTCTTACGCCACTGCTGACAGAAGGGTCTCCACAAAAGGGCACCCCAGAAAGAAAAAAACTCTGCAGGGTATGTTGGCCTACTCTTCCATGCTGGTCTCAGATGCCTTAAAAGAGATCTGAGTGTCCACATTATATCCCACCATATCCGGTCTGCCAATCTACTAACCATGACGTGCCGATGCACACTGCTGGGTCTAACCTGCGACTTCTGTGTAGAAAGTTCAATGTTCCCAACCGTGAAACCTAATATGAGTGACTGACCGGCATGGTCTGTGAATTTCAGTACTGGGGAGACATAAGCGAATGGAGTTACGTTGCCTTGGCCGCACCCATATGCGAGTAATTATGCTCTCAATAGGTGATCACCGACATCTGCTTCCCTTTGTGGTCTACAGGGTATCGTTTAAGAGGCGTGGGAACACAAGTTTATTCGTTGATCATTATTGGAACGAGAGATGCTGCCGCGATGTAACGATCAGCACACTGGACTTGTCATCCAGAGGTCGCCGGTTCAATTTCCCCAGCGTAGCAGTTGAAACAATTGGCAAGTTTCTTAAAATCCCCACCCCCCTCCTCCCCCTCTCGCTCGTGTCTCTGTCTACCCAGCAGTATGAAGTGGCACACCACCGTTGTTCCATATGTAGGTCGTGTGTAGTTGGGTAAAACGTGAGTCCTCTTCCAAATGGAAGATATGACAAAAAGCCTCTGGAAGGGCTTTTCTGGAGCTCCCTTTGTGGCTTTTCTAGAATAACCAATCGCGGGACTGCACCTTTACCTTCTATAGGAGCCAGCAGTTGGTCGAATAGCAGGGCATAGGGGCCAGTAGCTTGGATCGGGATTGCGAGCATTGCTAGGACCATCGCTGCTTCATAATGCCTGGACTAGCCGAAACAGTACCGGCCGTCCGTGTGGTTGTGGTGAGTGGGGAGGGAATGTCGGGGCCAAGCTGTTTAAAGGCCCCGCAACATCCTCTCCGCCCGTGTGTACGAGTTGGCCGTCCTCACCGATGTCAGCGAAACAACCACCATTTTGGCTGCACATGCATGAATGTATGCATTGTGTGTGCCTATTCATTATCTTATCTTCCCACGCATGCGTTCATTCCTTTACGATTCAATCTTTCAGGTGGCTGTCCATTCATCAACTTTTTAATTACTGTAATTCATTACTTAATTAACGTGTTCATTAATTCTGCAGCAAATGCCATATTTGACCTTTGATATAGGTGTGATTTAAATGTGCATAATCTGGTATAAAATAACTAGATTATATTCAGCGGATATTTTTTTATATAAAAAAATGTGACCTTTTTAACAATTTTCTTCAAGTTCCGCTTTTTCGGCGTCATGTCATCGGGCAAAACATATCCATCTGGCATGCTTGCAGAGCAGTGCATTACAATGTGCTGAAGAGTGGCCCACATAAGGCAATATTACAGAACTACTTCTGAGATAATTTCGGACGACCTCTTATCCCCACTAGGGGCACTGCGCTCTCCCACATTGCCTGCGACGAAGAGAGTTCTCCATCGCATGGCAGTTAAAACCACGTGGTGTTTTTTTCGTTCAAGTTAGAATTCAATGGTTTATTTTGCTGTATTTGCTGACTGGGCTGAGACCATCAACTTCGTACACTTGATGACGCGGTTTAAGCACGAGTAGAGCTCGGCAGTGGCAGCTCAAGCGCTGTGACCCCTGATCCCACCTGGCCCCCTGACCACCTCTATTCAGTGATTGATGACAAAGGATGTTTTTGTTATGTAAAGATGGCACTAGTGGACATATTAGCATCTTAAAAATAGTGAATCTCACAGCTAAACCGCTTTGGCATAACTTCCATTACTGTGTTATTTTGCTTCTATGTGGCTATATATGTTTTAAGATAATCCACATACAGCCTACACAAACTATTGGGCAAGTGCTGTTGAATAGCACCTATTGATTACAAATATTGCATGAGTGGATGGTAGCCAGTACCATGCCTGGTTGCCTTTATTTGTCGATTGTCAATGTTTACACACTGGTATCAGGTACTCAATTAAGGCTGAGTCCACCTAGAGGAGGCCCAGGACTGGTTTCGATAGTCGCCATTGGTGCAGGCTGTGAGTGGGAAATCAAACTCGGGTCGCCTGGTGAATAGCAGAGAGCGTGCTAACCAACACTATACCGTGCACACATTCACACGCACAGTCGAGGCAACATCACATATCTACATATCACGCTTGGCCAATGGGTATTTTATTTTGCAGAGGAAATACACTGCAAATATTTTAAGTGGCTTTTATGATAGCGGTAATTACCACATATCTCATTGACAACAGCAGTGCCTGGGTACACATAAAGAGTATACATCACACATAGTTGGTCATTATGCGTCTCTGTCATTGTGTCAGTGTCATTTGTGCCATTGTTAATCTGGCCAGATGGTGCTATGTATTGAATGTTCAGCTCTCAATCAAAAGGCTATGACTTCAAATCCCATGTTGGTGGTTAACATAGCCTACCATCATCATCCCTCCAGAGTCAATAAAATCAGTACCACTTTGTGGGAAAACAAAAGTGGTCATAGTGCCGGTGCTTATGAGTTTGCATTTGAAGCATTGGCGCATTGATTAGACAAGGGCGCACACTTATTTAACCAATTCATTCTTGTCGAGTTAGTGTTCCAAAGCTCAAATGCTCATGAGGCAGCATTCGTCTACTTGGATATTTTGAGCCAGTTGGTAGTGGAAATTCCATATTCCAATGGCAGTGCCTGTTGGCGGTTGAAGCCCCACTAGACTCATTTAATTGACCTCAAATGAATAATGAGGTTATTGGAACTCGATGCTTTTTTAAGTCCTGATCTTCAACCGAGCTACACGTCGTTCTGTGATTAAACAGATCCTAATCTTCGTAGACCTTGATATATCCACTGCTCAATGAAGGGACCTCCAAGCCATTGCAATCGCTCTCAGTCCTACGATGCAACCACCGAGCTCCTGCGCACGAGCTGAATTCGTCGCGCCATCACGGGCGTGTTCGCTGCTTTGGCCGCTACTCCATCATGAGTCTCGACCACTGGGCCATCGCATCTTCAAGCTACATGTCCTGCCCAGTTCACGCGATGCCTCCAATTCGCGTCGGAAATTAATTATTCAACCCAACTCGGCAAAAAAATCTGAAAATAAATGGGTAATCTGTTGGATGCACAGTTGGGCCAACTTGAGACTGGGGCAGAGCATACAAAAAAAAAGAACTGTGTATGGGAGCTTGCGAATGTTCACAGGAGCAGAAGTCAAAGCTGCACACAGAACAGTGTTCCCTATCAGCACACGTGTCAGATAAGCAGATGGACTTGGAGGGCAGGGTCTTTCCAGGAGGAAGAGTAGTGGTTGCCGCTGACGGGTTGTGGAGGTGGCGCATGGGCACGGTGTCGCATGTGGGTGCGTGTGCGTGGGTGCATGTTTATGCGTTGGGTACAGAGGTGGCCGCAGGAATTGGTTGCGAAAAAGGGCCGGTACGTGACGGAGAAATTGGAAGTTTTTGTCCGGCCACAAATCGGTTCATTACCCATATCTGCCGTCGTCGGCACATTTTGATGAACGCCAGCCACCGACACAATTATGACGATAATTGGATTGATAAACGGTCGCCTCCTTTCTTGCCGGTGTGCGGGTTGAGCCCATGCCTCTCGCCCGCCCGCCCGCCCGCCCGCCCGCCCGCGTGTGTGGGTTGCTGCTGCGACTCCTGTGCTGCACACAAACACAAATCTGCTGTCATGTTACCGCCAGCTTTCCATTAACCCTTTGGGTGACAGTCCACCGCGAACGTACAGATCAACGTTGAAGGGCGGCGCGGTGCACCGCAGCCTGGTCCCGATTGCCCGCGCTGGTGCTGGTGCGCACCCACGGCGGCTTCCATCGTCTCCTGAAGTATTTGAATCGCGACGCCGCTCATGGGTTGTGGCTGACAAATGCATGCGTGCCGGCGAAGGCTGCAAGGAATGGAAATATTTGCGAAAGGAAGCGAGGTTAAAAAAAAAAGCATTCCTCCGTTCTACAATAGCTTGCTTTTCATTTCTCTTTTTTTTTCTCACCTCGCACTGAGTTTCTATGATTTTCATTGCGAAGATTGTATTTTTATTTTGTATCATTCTCCGCAGATAGCGTTTTATGCAAGCTGCTTACCAACATTGTGGCCTCATATCCACTCCCTCCCCACCTCATACACTTTCCAGATAAAGTGTTTGATATGTTTTTTTTTGTTATCAAATATTTATCTAAACCAGCACCTGTTCGCTGTTTCTCCTTTTGGAAATGACATGAAATAGATTTATGATCAAGGTAACGTGTCATTCAAATATGTTGTACAAATAAATAATTATTCCAATGTACACTCATGCAAGATCCTGCTTTTGTGTAGGCTTATGGGCTGCTGTGGGCAAACTTTGTCTGCGAGCACCTGTTAAGGCTTATGCAGGGCACAGCATGTACCGTGGCCATCAGCACTCCTTCTCGGTTGCGTTTGGCAGCCTCTAGCTGCTACTGATCACATTTACCTAGGCGAGTCCCGAGAGACTTCTCTGTAAACATGTGCAGGATAATATTATATATTTCTAGTTAATCACTATAGTGTGTTGTCTTTAAGATGTGGTGATAGTATTTTATAATAAAAAAAATCTTAAATTCTTAGATATGCACACCATGTAGGGGTATATGTTTAAAGGCACGCTGGTTGTGAATTGTAAATGCGGTTTATATTTCGGTATAGATTTGGTATGGCTATTAGATCCTTCACTCGAAAATTATGTTGAGGAAAACGTATTGTAGATGCTAACCAAAGGAAACTGTATTCAAGATAAAAACATTTACACTTAACCTCACCGATTACAATTGCAACTGCTTCTATACAGCTCGACACTGAGGATGCGTCCATTGCAATTCCGTCACCCGAATAGAGAGAGATTCGACTCGTTGCATTGGTGGCATATTGAATCCTGGTTGCCACCCGATATAAGACGGTTCACGATGTATGACGTTTGTGACAATGATGTGCGTTGCTCTTCCTGTGATCACATTTACAAAAACCCTGATTGTAATGATGCTTGTGAAGATGAAATCGGTTTGACGATGATCATGATGGTGATTCCATGTTATTGTTGTGATGACATTAACTATATTTTTAGTAGCCTATTATCGATGTGTATGATGATGCTTTCATCAATATGCTCACGATATTGCTTATATGTTCATTCGTGTTCATGCTCATGATTGTTTAATTGTTTACAATGTCAATGATGATGGTTGTTGCCAGCAAGATGATGATTGTTTTATTTGATGACGGTGATGAAGACGGTCAGTATACTTACCATGAGGATGTTGATGTTGTTTCAATATGAAGATGATAATTATTATTATCGTTATGATTATAACAATATACTTTACATTACCCCTATGGCCTGGGAACGCCTGGGAATTCCCCAGGAAGAGCTATAGTCTGTGTATAGTAGTATATAGTGTATAGTAATGTAGTGTAGTAGTGTATAGTAGTGTAATGTACAGTCGTGTAGTGTACAGTGTAGAGTAGTGTATAGTAATGTAGTGTGTAGTGTATAGTCGTGTAGTATATAGTGTAGTCTGTCGCCAGGGAAAGGGAGGTCTGGACCGCCACTACTCAACATGCTGCTGCCACAACCCCCACCAGGTCAAGCGGACTGGGACACAAACGATTTACCCCTATGATGAAATTCGGTGGAGTGGTGGAGGAATTGGTTAACATTCTGCGCTATGAAACCTGCGACGGGACTTTGATTCCCGGCCACGAAATCAAAGTCACGAGTGATACCTGACCAGTGTGGTGAAGTATGTTCAATATTCCCCATGACGGTGTGGAGAGTAGGGGCCCAGGCCGACCGTGGAAGTTACGATTTTCCCGACTCGCAAACCGGGTCGCTTACAGATAGTAGGCCGTGAATTATTATGTTTTATTATTATTCTTCTTAATTTAATTGGCGAAAGAGACGATGCAACTGTTGCTCACCGCGTGACCGCCGGTTGCCCGTGCGTGTGTGTGTGCGCAGGCGAGCTGGAGATGGGGGAGTTGGACTCGGATAGGCGAGGGGTGAGAACCCGCATCGCCCTGCAGGCCGGGGTTACATGGGGCCCCTACCCACGCCGCTCCGCCAGGGGCCCACCCAGCCCTGGGTCTCCGCACAGCGGCATGGAGGTGGGATCACTGTTCCTCACTCGCGTGCTCACTCACTGACTCAAAGACAAAGGTCTCCCGTGTAGCCTGGACAAATTGTTGGGGCGAGTGCTGTTAGCGAGCAGCAAGCTATGAAGGTTGGCACGGTACACGAGGGGGTAGGTGGCCAGCACCAAGCCCGACCACCTTTGTCTCATTAGTGACGATGTTTACACATCACATCGAGTACTCATTTTGAGGGAGCACAAACGGTGTTTGCTGGAATTTTATTTTTATTACACTTAATTTATTTTTGTTATTTATTATTCACGTCACGCTGAGTCGATCTAGGGGAGGCTCCGGACCGGTTAGAATAATCGTCACTGGTATCTGTCGTGATCAGGACTCGAACTCGGGTCGCCGGGTTCATAGCACAGCGCGCTAACCGCTACACTACCTGCTCCTCACCACTCGCTCACATGCTTATTCACTTACACGCTCACTCACACACTCACTCACACACTCACTCACTCAACAACAACACCTGCCATCCACCACTAAGTGGCAGTGACGTGACCATGGCCACGTGAAGTGTCGAAAGCTCGCTGCTGGCAGGAGGTCTCGGAACACACCGAAGTTGCCATGGCTTGACCGACTGAGATGACTGGCAGATGCACACCAGCTGTGCCCCCTACTGTGCCAACATGCCGAATTTTAGCTGCCCAGCGCTCCCACATACAGAACGACGGAGTGAAATATCAAACATGGGAATTATCTAAATTACATTTTATTTAAATTGTGTAAATTCATTACAGTTGTAATTTTTAATTGGTATCTAAATTGCATACCTCAAACTAATTGGTAATTTGTATCAGAATTGCTTGAGATACGGTGAAATTGGTCATTTGTTTCTGGTTACATTTAATCCAGTAATTTGTAATATGAATGTATTTGGCCATCTCTGCCTTGCAGTGACACACTGTGCACGGCACATAGCGTATAAACTCATCAATAATCTCATCAGATCTCAGCAAATAAGCAGGTTTGGTGGCTGCTGAGTACTGCCTAGCTGGCCAGGGGATGTTCGGCGTTGCACTTCAAGGCTGAATGGAACAACGGAGGGTACCTATGGACCACAAACTCATGCTATGGGCTAGAAAACCAAGGTGGTTAGTAGATGCAGCACCAATACTCCCCACTGAGATCTTGTTGTGTTTTAGCAGCGCAAATCTTCTCCGTGATTGGTTCAAGCCTCTATCCTGTGTATCGTTTCTGGAGGGCAGCTGCTACCGGCCATACAGCTTAGTTTTGAAAGCATCAAAGATGCCCCGTTTAGTCTGTTGGGCAGTTGGAGCACGCGCTGTTAGCGAGCACCTTTATGGCTTGCACAGTGCATGACGTTCAATGGGATCGGTACCACGCCCATCCGCCTTTGTCTCTCCACTGCCGATGTTTTTATGTGCCACACTGGGTCCTCATTTAAGGCAGAGTCAATTGGGGGGGGGGGGCGGAGGGGGGGCGGGGCGCTGTAGCCGCGGTGTAATGGTTATCACACTGGACTTGCAATCCAGAGGTCACCTTTTAAATCTCCTGGCGTGGTTGTTGAGATACTGGGCAAGTCTCTAAGGGCCCCCGACTCTGTCCACCCAGTAGTAGAGGTGGCTTCGCTTACGGTGAGTGGAACAGCAGGTCCACGTGTGGTGGGGTAAAGTGTGGGTGCTCCAACCTCTTAAAAATACGAAAAAAACTAGCTTTTATTTTACCAGGTAAGATCCACTGAGCCATATAGATATTTTTCAGAAGCGACCTGGCCACGAATGATAGCTCAACAAAGTGGCATATCACGTGGAAATGTATATCTATAAGCGTATGTTTCTAAACGTGGAGAGAAAAATCCACGCGATCACCGTGAGAGAGGCATGCAAACTCCAAATATAGAGGTGTCAGGGTCGGGATCAAACCTACAGCCTCCTGCATACCAGGCCAGGTAGTTAATATCTCCCCACGATGGCACCCAGTGTGGCAGAGGAGTTCCCTCTCACGGAGGTCCTTCTGGCAGAAGTACAGTGAGCAATTGCAGGGCTGTAGCTGTACATGTTTTTACCAACTGCAGGGAGAACCAGGGCAGGTTCATCTACAGGCTAATCGCTGTGGTGTATACAATTTAGCATGTGCATGCGTACACGAACATTCAACATACACACACGCACATTTTTGCACAATTGCAAAAACAAATGTGCCCTTGTGTACGCTGCATGAGCATTTTTTACACTCACCCACAGATAGCCTTCAATTCCCCAATGCCTCTCCTGTACCACACATGTAGATTACTCCAAATCAAATACCCCCACACCTCTCCTTGAGTGTCACTGCAGGTGTGTGATTGCATTTGAACCATTCCATTTTTCACAACAACTGGGTAAGCCACGGAAATCTAGGCTTGGTTGTTATGCCGATTTTTACTGGCGCTGTGTGTGGCCAGAAATCTGCATGGGGGTGTAAATAAAAACGTCAAAGCGATACACAAATCTAACAGTTATAAATAAATCACCATTTAAACGTGCATCACCGATGAGCACGAAGAAAAGTTCGTCCACTGAGGAGATGGAGCGATAAACAAACGTCTGTGTGCAGCTTCAAAGCGGCGTATTACCTCGCAGGATTGTGAAAGATTGCATCAGCTTGGGCAGGCTTTCATCCAGCAGTGGATGGGCCATGGCTGAAGATGACGAACACATATTACATATTTTAAAAAACACATTTCCGTAGTTACTCAATGTTGTGTGTCCTTTTTTTGCATTTAATTTACTCCATGCGTGCACAGTACGTGCCCACTGTCTAATTGGGTTAGTCACGTCGAGGCATCTTGCTGCTTAAATTAGCAATGGGATGGCACCCATCTCCATATGGTGGATCCAAGCTGTGCCTCGCTGCGGTGCTCCACGTAGACTCCACTATCCACAGGATTATCACTCTTCGCTCATCACGAAGTGGCGCCTGGTTTTATTTGAACCATAGAAGGATCAGAATAATGAAGAGACGATGGGCTTGGTTGACCACCAACGGATATCTGTTTCTCTCGATCGCGTGGGCAAGTTCTCGAAATGGGGGCGGACACTCAGGTGGCCGGATTGATTTAGGTGGAGCAACTCAGAATGTCACGTGGGATGATGTCACGGGGCTGCAATGCTTCGAACGAACGCGTGCGCTGGAACGCCTTGTAGGTATTGCGGGGCACGCTTGTTGCTTCACGTGTGTCACTAGCCACCGGTGCCCCCGTAGCATCCCACCGTTGCATTGCGGAAGCACACGGACATTATTAGCGAGCAGTTATGCCGTACGCTCCGAAAACTAATCAGAGTGGGGCGATAAAAATAGGATTGCATTATAATATCGGTGATGCATCACGTTATCTTCAGTGTTACTTAATGAATAGTTTTTTTTTTTTACAATCGTAAAAAAATAGGACCCTTGACACAGGTGTTAAATTATACATTCGTAATTTTAATATATACGTTGAGATTTTATTGGCACATTTTTATTGCATTTGAAAAAAGAAAGTATGTGTTTTTAATGCGATCTCTAAATGTTACGCAAAATAAATGTGAATTAAGGGAAAGTTTAAGGTACAAAGGGTAAATTGTGCATGTGTACGTGTATGTATGTGGGGAGCGGTAATGTAGTGGTTAGCTCGCTGTACTACGAACCCGACGACCTGAGTTTGACTCCCGCTCATGGCCAACACCGGTAACGATTATCTGAATCGATCCTGGGCCTCTCTTAGGTCGACTCAGCCTCAAATAAGTACCTGGTGTGGTGTGTGATCATCGCAACAGGGGAGACAAAGGCGGTCGGGCGTGGTGCTGGCCACCCACCCCCTCGTGTACCGTTCCGGCCTTCATAAGTGCTCGCTAACAGCACTTGCCCCTACAGTCTGCTAAAGGCTATACAGAGGGTATTTGTCTTTGTTTATATATATCTGTGTGTATATGTGTGTTTGTGCATCTTTGTGTATGTGGGGACTGATGGCTCAGTGGTTAGTGCATTGCATTATAAATCCAGTAACTAGACTCCGATTCCTGGACTTCCCTGAGATCAACTGATCCATAAATGGGTACGTGGTGCAGTGTGTAAGCATCACTACCGGGAAGACAAAGGTGGCTAGGCATGGTTCTGACCACACCCCGTGGGTGCTCACTTAGTGCACTTGCCCCAGCAGCCTATATGGCTATACAGAAGCCCTTTGTCATTGTATATGGTGAAGGGTGGCACAGTGGAAAAGATCCATGGTATGTGAAATCTAAGCCAATCCTGGGACTCTCCTAGGTTGACTCAGCCTTCAATAAATAATGGTGTGTGTGTGTGATCATTTCAAATGGGGACAGTGTGCCTGCCCTAACAGGCACTTGCTAGCAGCTCTAACCCCAGTCTGTATCTTCTTTGGTTCTTTCGGTAAAGTCACGTAGAATGAGAATAAAATAATAAATTGATAAAATGAAATAACACAATAATATTCTCACGACGTTTCGGCCACAACACAAGCGGCCTTCATCAGGTGAAGGGGCGATGATGAAGGCCGCTTGTGTTGTGGCCGAAACGTCGTGAGAATATTATTGTGTTATTTCATTTTATCAATTTATTATTTTATTCTCATTCTACGTGACTTTACCGAAAGAACCAAAGAAGATGAATCATTGCAGTCACGAAAGCTTTAAATCGAAACCCAGTCTGTATGTTGAAGTTTCGTATTTATTTGTAAGTCAGCGATAAACTATTAATTCCAGTTATCATCTGACTGGTAGGGCCAATATCATGCACCAATAGCATGCACTTTCAGCCATATTTGACTGAAGCGACCTTGAAGAGGCCCAGCTCAAGTTGACGCTGTGGGCCACGGTCAGCAACGTAACCCAGATCACCAGGACCTCAGGGCCTTGTGTTAATGGCCGACGACAAACCGTGGAGGACGCTTGTGCATTGCCAGACTTGCATCTGAGACGTTCACTACTGCACTTCCGTAGCCCACGGCCGAGTCGCCAACCTCGTCATCGAGAGAGAGAGAACGTCGCCGCTCGCCCCGCTGCACGGAAGGAGAATAAGTGCAAGACTAAATATGGCGACCACCCCGCCCCCCCCCCACCCCCGCATTGAGCCTTGTAGACCGTTGGGACAAGTGCAGTGGCGAGCACAAGGGGGTGGCGTGACCAAGCACCATGCACGGCCACCTTTGTGTCCCCCATAGCTAGTGAATGTACACCGCTTCAACTAATCAATTAAAGGTGGAGTCAACGTGGGAGTAACCCACGGAAAAAAAAAGTTCTGATACAACTTGGCTCTGATGTCAGCCACGGCTGGGAATTAAACTCTGGATTCTGGGTTCATAGCTCAGTGAGCTAATCACTGTCTTACATCTCTGCAATAAACACACTCGCCATCATACACACCTTCCGAGTTCATCAGTTGTTCTTTATTCATATTTGAAATGCGTTTAAAAAGTTTCACAACACATTCTTCAAAGTACATCTTTCCATTTATACCACGTATGCCTCAATCTTAAAATGATTTTTTTAAAGATAACTCTGAGATTTCGATTTAAAGCTTATTATTTTATTCTCATTCTACGTGACTTTACCGAAAGAACCAAAGAAGATGAACTCTGAGATTGTGGCACACTCTTTAAAGAAAAAAATATTTACATTTTTGCATGACTAACACAATCTCTAAAGCACACATAAACCTTTTGGTCTGCAATAAGAGGCATCTTTTGAGTGGTGTTTAGCTTCAGGAATACAATAATGAACTCGGGCCCTAAAAATGTAGCCTTGGCTATCCTTGGCATGCCAATAGAGTGATTGTGAGATTTGCAAAACATCTGAGCTTTGTCTACCAGTCTCTGATAACGTCCCCTGACTAACACTATGCTGCTTATTAAGAGAGATTTTGTTATTTAATATGAATTTCTTCATAGTCTCATCAACTGTGTGTGTGTATCTTTTCGTAGTGGTGACACAGTGTGCAGAGACCCCAGTTGCCTGGAGATTACTGGGTGGTTCACAGAACTGATACCGTTATTATAGCAATGAGCCAGCATTGCTCAGTTTCAGGGATCGAATCTAGGCACCCACCGATGATTATACTGGGTTCTCGAGAGTAGAGAGTTCATTGCCTCAGATCAATCATTACTATTATGATTTCCCAACCAAAAAGAAAAAAAGCCTGTCAAATAATTTAGGTTTCTTCTTCAAAAATCTGACTCATTCCAGTAATGAATATTGAACATTTCTGTTTGACAAGCAACGAGTATGCTTTGCAAAATATGATGCCACAGATCTACTCAGAAGTAGTTCTGCAGCATCATCTTTTGAGGGTCATTATTTTTCGGCACGCGGTGGTGCAATGTTAGCCGTGAGAAACTGCCAATGAAATGTTTGTGTCCCGTGACATGATAACAAAAATAACAAAATAAATCAAACGTAATAAAAAAATAGATATTCCGGCAGCCACCATTTGCGCTCTAGTCCATGTACCAACATCAGTGGCATGCAGTTTAAGAACCTATCCTGGTCCTCACGTGGAGAAACCCAGCCTTAAACGAGTATCTGGTATGATCTGTGAACATCAGCAGTCAGGAAACTAAAGCAGATGGGCATGGTGCTTACCACATGGCCTGCTCATATGTAATGCTGGCGTTAATAGGTGCTTGCTAACAACACCGCACCCTGTCAACTTAATGGGGATGGGGTCTTTGCACCTGTGTTGGTTAATTTGAATTTGTTAGCATAACAGCTGAACTGCCAAGCTTTATAGGAAACTTTACATGATTAAATAGTGTCCCTACTCACTTGAGCGTGGAGAAACCTGCATTGTTTTTATTAAAAGTTGTTAATAATGCCATATGTCCCAGCGCCCTGGTTCCTTTTGAGACTCTAATTAACCGTGCTGAAGTGGCTTAGATTTGCAGGGTAGTGGAAACATTGGCAAGTGCCGGCATTCCCCAGGCTCGGACAATTTATAGCGTCTAAATAATCAAATAGATTGAGCCTTGTATTTGTAGAATTGTTACAAGTTGCAGTAATGAATGGGTCAAAAATGAACCACAAAAGAGCAGTGCGATTGATCAGTGCACGCAACTTCAGGTGCGGTATCCCACAGATGTATAAAGGACACCGTGTGTTGAGCGAAAATCTTCCCACCACGGCATTACTTCGGGAGACCTTTTTTGAAATAAGTGTACGTGCAGATCACGGTGTAGACAGGTGGGAATTAAGATGGGCTTGAGAAAATGAGGCTTGTCTTCAAATGACCCGTAAAAAATATTCCTCAAATGAGAGCAACGGGCAGAAACCCATTAGGACTCTGCATAACCCGTAGTTCTTAAGAGAGCAGAGCAACATAATGAACTCAGGGAGATGGCTTGGCAAATTTTGTCGGGCGGGCTTAAATTGTCCGTCTGTTGAAACGCAAATGCAACTTGACTCGCAAGTTCAATCGCCCACAGACAGCGATTTTAATAAGTGTACTCTTGCAGAAACTTTACTTAAAACATCGATTCCTCATGATAGTCTTTGTGCGTGTTTTTTTTTACGTATTATATGTGCGTAAAACGTACCTCGCAACAATTCGTACCGGCATTCTTATGTTTACATAAACTCTTATGGTTCTTTCGGTAAAGTCACGTAGGTAGAAAAATAATACATCACGACGTTTCGATCGCAACACAAGCAACCGACGATCGACCAAAGAGTATGAATTCCTGCAGTCACGAAAGCTTCAAATCAAGATTGCCTATGTTTATATTGCGTTCTGACAATCTAATGATGATACATTCACCTGTGAAGCTAACAGCATTCACGTGGCAAAAATAAGTTTGCAGATTATGCATAGGCGTAATTTCGAGGAAATGTGTATACAGAAATGTTTTAATTTAGTTTCAAGCACTAACCGGTGTGGAACGGCTATGATATTTATAAATGAATATGAAACTGTGCACTGATTGCCTGAGGCTAATGCAGATGGTGACATTTCAATTAGCTAATTTAAAGAAGAACAGCTAACAACTGTGAATATCACTACAATTGCCCTATATAGGGAGTACTTAGCTTCCCTGTATTATTACTAATGACAATTTACGTAGCTTGTTTTAGAATGTTTAGCACAATGTGCCTTTCCAAATGCCCAATAACATAATGATCCGACAGACCTCCCCATATGCTACCTGCCCATCAGTAGCCATCAATACCCATCAATGCCCCACATTTCTAAAAGAAGTTACAATTTGCTCCATCCATTGTGAATCTCGAGGCAATGTAAAAAGGTGTTTTGAGGCAAAGTTCAAATGCCTTCAAATCATACATTACTGCTTTTAATCCAATTACCACCCCTGCAACATGCAACACGAACGGATGTACCATTGAATGTTTTCAATACATTGTGGCGTATTGGTCTACGATAAATCTCACTTTAGTAATTGCTCAATAGTTATATCCCATTTCCAAACTGAAATGATTTGGGTTACTTTTGATCAAAGTACGGTTATGCTCAGGGTTTTTTAAAATATTTATCTACCTGTTACTTAGCTCCTTTAGCATCAGATTCAATTGGCATCTCATAATGTGGCTTACTCATTCCGTTTACAACTTTGACTTGATCCTTGGAGATTTTAATTTGGACTGGATACAACATCCAATTTCTTCTGTTTTCAATGCACTAACTTCATTGCCACTAACCCATACATATCTCCCTTGCCGATCTGAATTTTATAAATGGGTCAAAACATAACTTGAAACAAAATTCGGTTTTGACAAACACAAAGTGTTTGAGAGCCCACATTCTCGTAGATGAGGGAGCCACTGTCAAATTCTCACACAGCTGTGCTCATTTCATTAACTCGTGAGGGATGAAGGGCTGGGTTAACCTGTAAGCTATATTAGAACTGGCAACATTCCGATTATCTGATTGATTACTCGACCGACAATTAGTATGACTACACAACAATAGTTGGACGAAAAATTATCACCTTTTCCCATGTGTGCTGCTGGACGTGAGGCAATCGGCAGGGTTGGGTGATGTCATCAGCATCACTCATTGCATCAGGCTCGGCTTGGCTTGCAGGGGGTTTCCTGCCGTTGGGAGACAAAATGTCAGATCAAGTGCTGGACATTCCACACGCCCGTGGCATTCGCTAGTCTGTGACTAACATTTTATTTTATTTACTTTCATCACAATGGTAATTAGTTCATTAACACCAGGTGGATGATGGCCCGAATCAAGTTATATTGAGGTTAGAACAACCTTTTGATTGACGGGTCATGGAGTGATTGAGTTCATACCCTTCGAAGGGCTCGCTAGAGCTCCCTCCAGTGAAGGCCCTTCAGCCAGCAGTGTGCGTGAGCAATCAAATTGCACGGGCTGCGCCTTTACTCTCGCCACCGCTCGACCTGCACAAGCACGCTCATGCACGTGCCCCGCGGGGTGAGTGAGTAAATAAAAACCCACGTGAGGCGGAATCGGTATCAGCGAGGTGCATTGCTCTCCAATTCTCCGACTTCGCTTCGCCAAAGCCACGGTCACTTGGAGGGAGGAAGAAAAAAAAGCGAGCATTTCGGAGAACTTCGATTGTGCGAGTTGCATTTCCAAATCTGCTCAATCCAAGAGCTTACTGCGGCACGTCCTTGCTTTAATATACATACGTTCAAGGCATTTCGTTTGGATTCAATCTTTCCTCCGCTGTATCGGTTTTCACGATTGTTCTGTACTGCTCTCCGATGTGTTTTCGGGTTTAACGTCTTGTTCGGCATGATGTCCGACGTTTCGCTTCAGTTCCTCGAGAAGCTCCTGGCACGTGAAGTGAAACATCAGACATCGTGCCGAACAACACGGAGTGCAAACTGAAAACACTTTGGAGAAATATTTCCTTTGTTCTTCACTTGAACCTTAAGAATACCATTCTTAATTTTTTTTTATGCTGCCTTCATTTTGTTTTTAGCTAGCCGATTGGCGCTGTGGTTTCAGAACCCATCTCGCAGTCAGGATTAGGTTCGACTCAACCCATCATCCCTCGTGGTGCAATTAAATGTGCTTATGGAGAGACTGCCCATTCTATAGGAATGTGGAATTTCCACCACTGGTTCAGGTCCACCAGTAAAGTTGAGCGATGCCACATGCTGACTTTCAGTGAGCAGAAAGCAAAAAAATGTCATCAAAAAATTTCAATTTTGTATATCGATATATTCTCAAAGCTGAACGTTTCCATCTTGAAACAATATTGTCAAAACCAAGAAGACATCCTGGTGGTTGTCACTACATTTATAAATAAGTTTAAGTCACAAAACACAACAATACAAATGTGTCTCCTAATACCATTGATGTTGCTCAACTAGCCACACAGTCAATGACAACATTAATTATCTGGGCCCAACAGTACTAGAGCGAGTCATCACTTACGTTGTGTATGCAGTACTTCCTAGTAACTTCTTAAGCATCATTAGCCATGATCAATCTACTGCTGGTTGAAGGTCCCTCCAAGCCGTTGCCAGGTGTCACGATCCTGCTATGAAATAATCCACCGAGCACTTACGCTAAAATTGATTTCCTCGCTCCATCTCCTTAGTGAACGTGCTCTGGAGGGGACGCATTCCATTCCTTGGCTTCCACTCCGTTGTTATTATTCTTGAATACTGTGTGTCAGACCCTTCCTACCGTGATGTGTGTTGCTCCAGCCCAATTATTTTTCGTAACCGGTTTGATTGATTTACCTGTGCACGACGTTCTCCAATCCACGTGTTCCCTCTATCTGTCTCTCAATGTAATTTCCAAGAATGTGTTATCTTCTGTAGTTTATTTTGGGTTGTCAGTACCTGACTTCGTACGCTAAGCTGAAGGTAATTATTTGAGCCCTAACTACTGCAGCGCAGAATTTTAAATATGCGTGGCGTACAGATGATGGTGATTGATTATCTCAGTCGGTCAACTTATGTCCCGTGACCTGCCAACAGGCGTCCAACACTACACATGGCCTTAACGTGCACATAGCCTGGCACAAGCACCGTGGTGATGTCACCGCCACTTAGTGGCCAATGGCGGTTGTTGATCATTGTAAACAAAAATAACTAATTGACACAATTACATCTATTTAACACGTAGGCTTCGCCACCAATATTATTAATAATAAAGGTTTTTGGGTTAGATCGCGTTATTTATAAATGTGTCGTAACCCTCCACCGGTGGGCTAAAGTAGTGAACTAATTGTATTTTGTCAACGTGACACTTTTTTTGCTGATTGTCCGTCTCGGGTGGTGGAGGGTTACGACACATTTATAAATAACGCGATATAACCCAAAAACCTTTATGAACAAATTACATCTCTTTATCAATAATTAATTGAAGTTGTTAAAGGAGCAAAACGCTTATCAAGAGGTATTGAGGTAGTATATCGCTGATATACACAGTTCATATGCTGAATTGTACTATGTAAATGAGTAAAAATGCTCAGATATTTTTAAATTGCATTTCCTTTTACACGAGCGATTGATCAGAAGAAGTGGAAACTGCCCGCTGCTGTGATAGATCGCTTTTTAAACAATTGCACATTTCCATGGCTGGGAACCACCCTTCACCATAGAACGATGCGCAGTGGTTGTGATCGGTAGCACAGACAAATACTCTACACATAATACAACGAAAAACGTCTCCTACAGAGGACAGCTTTACTGTATTAATGTCCATAAGCAATCCTGGCTCTTGGCAATGGCAGCGAGCAAAGGGGGGAGGCTGTCCTAACATGAGCCACACTTCCTCAAACGCCAAGGCTTTCGTGGGGTTACTCTCCAACACACCGGTGCCACTGATGTGGTAACTACGGTAATTGGCACGTTTTGTTTGCGTGACAAACCTTCCTTTTTGGCCGCGTCGGGTGGTGGTGGGTCTAACGACACATTTCGATTGATGCGATCTAAGCCAAACAAAAAAAAGAGCCTCTATGATGTGCAAGGCTTCCTTTTCTTCCTGGGAGCACATCCTCTGAAGGTCCAGCACGTTCTCAAAGTCCACCCTATGAAACGGCCTCTTAGCTCTCCCCGATGCGCACCCAGCCAGCCAAACATCCGGCCAGCACTCTTACATCTGTACGGGTCGCCCTCGTGAGTGGTGGTAGATGCGTTTCTAAAAAAAATATGTGCACAAACTAAACCGCGCGAGGAGACACACCTGCCTGCCGAGTCGCGCGCACACACAGCACACACACACAGAGTACACAGCACACAGTACACAGCACACACACACAGTACACAGCACACACACAGTACACAGCACACACACAGTACACACACACAGTACACACACAGTACACAACACACACAGTACACAGCACACACAGTACACAGCACACACAGTACACAGCACACACACAGTACACACAGTACACACACACAGTACACACACAGTACACACACACAGTACACACACAGTACACACACACAGTACACAGCACACACAGTACACAGCACACACAGTGCACACACACAGTACACAGCACACACACACAGTACACACAGTACACACACAGTACACAGCACACAGTACACAGCACACACACAGTACACAGCACACAGTACACAGCACACACACAGTACACACACACATCACACACACACAGCACACAGTACACAGCACACACACACAGTACACACACACACAGTACACAGCACACACACACAGCACACACAGTACACAGCACACACACACAGTACACAGTACACACACACAGTACACAGCACACACAGTACACACACACAGTACACAGCACACACAGCACACACACAGTACACAGCACACACAGTACACAGCACACACAGTACACACACAGTACACAGCACACACAGTACACACACACAGTACACAGCACACACAGCACACACAGTACACAGCACACACAGTACACAGCACACACACAGTACACACAGTACACACACACAGTACACACACAGTACACACACACAGTACACAGCACACACAGTACACAGCACACACAGTACACACACACAGTACACAGCACACACACACACAGTACACACAGTACACACACAGTACACAGCACACAGTACACAGCACACACACAGTACACAGCACACAGTACACAGCACACACACAGTACACACACACATCACACACACACAGTACACAGCACACAGTACACAGCACACACACACAGTACACACACACACAGTACACAGCACACACACACAGCACACACAGTACACAGCACACACACACAGTACACAGTACACACACACAGTACACAGCACACACAGTATACACACACACAGTACACAGCACACACAGCACACACACAGTACACAGCACACACACAGTACACAGCACACACAGTACACACACAGTACACAGCACACACAGTACACACACACACAGTACACACACACAGTACACAGCACACACAGCACACACACAGTACACACACACAGTACACAGCACACACACACAGTACACACACACAGTTCACAGCACACACACATACACACAGCGCACACACACACATAGTACACAGCACACACACACAGTACACAGCACACACAGCACACACAGTACACACAGTACACACATACACAGTACACAGTAAACACACAGCACACACACAGTACACAGAACACAGCACACAGTAAACACACAGCACACACACAGTACACAGAACACAGCACACAGTAAACACACAGCACACACACAGTACACACAGCACACAGTAAACACACAGCACACACAGCACACACGCACAGCACACACACAGTACACACACACAGTAAACACAGCACACACACAGTACACACACACAGTAAACACAGCACACACACAGTAAACACACAGCACGCACACACAGTACACACACACAGTAAACACACAGCACACACACAGCACACACACAGTACACACACACAGTAAACACAGCACACACACAGTACACACACACAGTAAACACAGCACACACACAGTACACACACACAGTAAACACACAGCACGCACACACAGTACACACACACAGTAAACACACAGCACACACACAGTACACACAGCACACAGTAAACACACAGCACACACAGCACACACGCACAGCACACACACAGTACACACACACAGTAAACACACAGCACACACACAGCACACACACAGTACACACACACAGTAAACACAGCACACACACAGTACACACACACAGTAAACACACAGCACGCACACACAGTACACACACACAGTAAACACACAGCACACACACAGCACACACACAGTACACACACACAGTAAACACAGCACACACACAGTACACACACACAGTAAACACAGCACACACACAGTACACACACACAGTAAACACACAGCACGCACACACAGTACACACACACAGTAAACACACAGCACACACACAGTACACACAGCACACAGTAAACACACAGCACACACAGCACACACGCACAGCACACACACAGTACACACACACAGTAAACACACAGCACACACACAGCACACACACAGTACACACACACAGTAAACACAGCACACACACAGTACACACACACAGTAAACACACAGCACGCACACACAGTACACACACACAGTAAACACACAGCACACACACAGCACACACACAGTACACACACACAGTAAACACAGCACACACACAGTACACACACACAGTAAACACAGCACACACACAGTACACACACACAGTAAACACACAGCACGCACACACAGTACACACACACAGTAAACACACAACACACACACAGTACACACAGCACACAGTAAACACAGCACACACACAGTACACACACACAGTAAACACAGCACACACACAGTACACACACACACAGTAAACACAGCACACACACAGTACACACACACAGTAAACACACAGCACGCACACACAGTACACACACACAGTAAACACACAACACACACACAGTACACACACAGTACACAGTACACACACAATGTTGCCCCACGTCCGACCGCATAGCCGCAGTGCAGATTAAATTCAAACCGCAATAAAATCGCGAATTCCGGGTAGAAATGGGTTAGCGACGTGCACGCGAATTCGCACAAACCGAACCAGCGAAACCCGCAACTCCCTCCTCTCCAACCCCCCCCCCCCCACACACCCCACATACACCCACCGCACCCCCCTACGGACAAGAACCCGAAGGCCCTCAAGTAGCGGCACGAGGTGCGCGAAATATGTCGGGGTGGCGACATGAGGTCCCATGCCGGATGTCAGGCAGCGCACCGGTCTGTCAGGAGAAATTAACACGCGCAGCAGGACGACGCGCAAAACACCTGCTAGCTGCGTGCCTCCCCAACCCACCCACCCACAGCGTTAACCATTCCCCCTGCCTGCAGTTCAGCAGTTCGGGATACCGGGGGCTGCGCGCTGTAGCGCACGCTCGCTCGCTCGCAGCAGCAGTTCGTGCGCTGAACGAGTACGGGGAGCCTGAGCGATATTGCGCAAACCACTTCAGACCGGGGGCTTAAGAGGCTTGCCCTCTGTACCGCCATCTGCTCCGATTGTTTCTCAAAATCGGTGGCTCGTAGCCTGATTCGAATCTGGTCGACGTGGAAAGTGCTCGCCGTGGGTACGCGACGAAGGTACGGCAGGTGGAGCCGAATTTTAAAATGTTCATCAGGATGTGCGTATCGAATGAAATCCTATGGTTGTGGGTTGATGAAGACTTTCGTCCCCCTAGAGTTCATAAGATGAGTGCTGCTTTCTGAGAATTTCAGCAGCTGCTGTCCATGCTATGAGAATGCGGACTCTGCCACATTGGAGTTTTTTTTCACCAGTTTCATTTATAATATTGTTTTTTGGGGGGGGGTTAGATCGCAGAAATATAAATGTGTCGTTAAACCTGCTACCACCCGACACAGCCAATTAGTAAGGTTCGTCACGTAAACAGAACATGCCAAGTCGTTACCAGTACATCACACCGGTGTGTTGGAGAGCAAATCCACAACATTTAAAACGTCACCTGAGCCTATGGACAATAGCCTCTTTCATAGAGGAGACTGTGGTCAAAATACCAAGAGGGTTGTGTTCATGTCGAAGCAATTTAAACAAACTAGTTTTTATTTTGCATTGTTTCATGATACGTGCTTAGACTGTGAACTATTAAGTTGCCTGCCTGAGTTCGATTCCCAGCCACAACTAACTACAGTGGCAAGTGGGATATATAAACCAATTCTGGGTCCATTGCCCCAACCCACACTGACCAGCCAGGGTGAAGAATGTTTCAACGACTCCTATGACTGACAAAACATTGGGATGCCTTCGTCGAGGAGTGGATTGGCACAGGTCTGTAAATAGTTTATTGATATATAGATGGGAAAGGATGTAAATCTATGTTGCATGCGGGAGCAGTATATACTTTGGGTTGATCAAATAATTCATAATAGAGGTTTTATGGGCTGGATCGCGTGAATAGAAATGTGTCGTCAAACCCGCCACCACCCGACGCAACCGATTAGTAAGGTTTGTCATGTAAACTGATTTGCATGTATTGTTTACGTGACAAACCTTACTTACTGGCTATGTTGGGTGGTGGCGAGTTTAACGACGCATTTATATATTTATAAAGCGATCTAACCCAAAAGCCTCATATGGATAATATTGACTTAAAGCTTTCGTGACTGCAGGAATTCATCTTCTTTGGGTCTTTCGGTAAAGCCACGTAGATAGAAAAATAATACGACAAAATAATAAAATATCACGATGTTTCGATCGCAACACAAGCAATCGTCATCAGGTGAAAAAATAGCGGGAGAGCTACTGATGACGAGTGCTTGTATTGCGATCGTGATATTTTATTATTTTTTATCATTATTTTTCTATCTACGTGGCTTTACCGAAAGACCCAAAGAATATGGATAATATTGGTCACTAAAGTCTACGTGTTAAACTGATTAAGTAATTTTAGTTGTTTATTAATGTTACTCTTTGCTACTGTTTTCTCTTTGCTTTTGCCGAGATGCAAAACTCCGTCTTAATGTACCAATTGATTATATCTTCGGAGCCCTGCTGAATACATTGTTGCATCACTTAATAGAATACACAAGGTTTTATCGGCCGTACATTTTGGAGAATGTAAAATACAGGACAACCTTGTAACTGTATTTTAACAAAAAAATATTCCGTTGATCGTGAATTTTCAAGCCATTGTTCATTTGAATACCATTATTTACATTTTATGTGGCTTACAATATTTGATAAGAAATGTATCAGCAATCGATACGTTTCAATAATTTGCCTTTCAGCACAGAATAAACGTAGAAATGTTTGTTTATACTAAAATAATTACTTTCGGACAGCGCGATATACACAGTTCATACTTCTTGAAGCATCATCATAGTCACAAATAATTTTGTAGACAGTAAGTTTAGCACTGAAAGATAAATCCATTGGATTCTTAAATTTGTATCCATGCATACTAATAATGTATATTCATGCAAATAGCATTCTGTGTATATTTCCGATGAAAAGCGTGAACTAGACTGCACAAATGAGACAATAACCCGAGCAACAATACAACGGAGATGTAAATCATTAGATGTAAAAAAAAAAATGTACGTGGGAAATTAGTTGCAACCCTCAGTCAATTTTTGACAAATCATTAAAATGCTTGCGGGAGTAAATTGTGAAGTGATTGCACGGCGATTATGTCGCAGTGGATATTTTCTAAGATAGTAAATTAAACTGCGTTAATGTATCATGCGCAACATTGTCGAATCCTCTCATATCATTGTATTGTTGGAGCGCTAACGCACAATGATGAAAGGTTGCGTGTATGAATCCGAACGGAAGGTTGACACAGCCCATCATCCCTCTTGAATGGATAAATTGAGAACCACTTGTGCTAAGCCCGCAGTGGTGATGCTCTGGAGAGGACTCGCCCCCAACTATTTGAATGTTGTATTTCCACTGTGGTTTACGTCTAACTAGCAGAGGGGAGTGCCACCCCAAGCTCATTTGAAAAAAAAAAGGGGCTCTTTAAATTTACAATATTATATGAACATGTTGCGAATGTAAATTTTGTAATTAATTGAGCTAATAATAATTAAGTACAGCTCGAATTTACGCAAAATAGCCCAACTAAGTCCTTCGTTATTCTGAAACAAACAACGTTTCATTGAGTTTACATATCGCTGTGGCTAATGAGATTAACGGGTTATTTTGCGCGTTTATTGCCCAGTTTTGTAGCACGCGCGAACAAACAACATGAACAGGCTCAAAACAGTGGGGGAAAAGTTATATATGTTTAAAAAAAAATCTCTTTTCTAAGATTGTTTCAGTTTCAGTCTCCCAAACGATCATGCAGCAACAACATTTAGCGCACTTCCATCTTTAAGAGCAGCTGTTTCAATTTTATGGGTTTTGCTAATTAAAATGATATGTAATTGAAATCAACTAATTTGTCGTGGGGGCTAAAGTAACTCCTTGGGAAAGATTTTAAGGGATTGCTATTTTGTTCTGCACCAATCCATTGTGGCCTCGTGTGTCCTGATGGGACAACAAAGCCAATAGCCCAGCTGACTAGCCCAAAATAAGTTGTAATGGACTAAATCCAGCAATTTTATGGTATTACTTTATTCCTTGGCTGCACGCATTTGGGCAGAACTACATTCAGACACAGCATGGGTTCTGGGTCCCAGACACGAGTCTTGTAGCCATGTGCCTGCCAGATTTGTTAACACTTGGATGGTATGGCTCTGCAAGAATTTGCTGCCATTGCTTTTCCGCGTCAAATGACAACTTTATGATTTATCAAGCTGCGAGCTTCTGCGTGTTTTCTCTCGTGCGATAACAACTTACACATCGTTGACCTTGAGCTCGACAATATTGTCATGGAACCGTGTGTCGGATGGGAGAATTCTCGCATGGTGAGCTGTAGAGATGGTGGGATAACGTTAAAGGTTTATGGGTTAAAGAACACAGCAGGAGAGTCAGTAGACCCAATCCACTAATGCCAGTAATGGTCTTATATGTTATAGGTCCAAGCCCCTTGGGCTAAACCCATATGTGCAGTCCTCCCAGAAAATATGCCAACCTGATATATAAATCATCCAACACTCCTCATTAAAAAATCTAATTATATTTATAGCCTGGAAATGGACAAAGAAAAACACTGTTTTGTTACGAACAAAATAACATTGAAAAGTCAAAGTTGTATTCTTTTTTACATGCAAAAAAAGAAAAGGGATGCTCTCATCTTGATTTGGAACCTCTAAGCCATTGTTTTAACTCACAACCTCATGATTTCAAGTTTAGTCATAGAACCACAGCATTCCCAGACCTTTTTTTTCATTTCAGAACATGAAAATAACGGCAGCAGAAAACACATCTGCAAGTCTTGCAACATATTTGTCTATATTTTCAGACCGTTTATTGACAAAAGCTCTCGATTTGCGTTTGTATCATTGCGTGTATGGACAGGTCCCAGGCATGAGAATGTGGAATGTCTTTCACTGGCTCATTCCTGTGAATGGAGGTGCCTGCCACCTTAACCGTATTTTTTTACAATGAAGACATTTAATCTTAGAAATGTTTTGTAAGCTTTGTTTTATTCGTGTACACCAAATAATATTGTTTTTGTTATTACCCATTGTGCATCATGATGGGAACTCTCAACATTTACCATGAGACTAAAATTATAAAATCATAATTCGGGTGGCAAATTTTCATCGCCGTTCGCGGCCTGTTTTGCAAGCGCCCTGACTAATTCAAATACCTTCGAGTGGTGCACGTACGCGTGTGTTCCTATTCGGTGAATTTACAGCTTTCTCCACAACCGCTGGGCAATATATTTTCTTGCCATTTAAATATGATGGCCGTCAAACCTAGGAAATAGGCATTAACTGGGAAGCAAAGCAGTGCACTTTCAAACCCCGGTGATGGATTGTTGGTCTGAGCCTCAAAGGAATCTGTTTTTTTTTTTACCGGCAGTGGCGAGTTAATTGGTGAGTTGTGCAGGCATCAGATTAAAAAGGGGAGCCTTTGGCATGCGAACGGTTTTGCTGGGGGAAAAAAAGACATTGCGAAAGAAATATCGCTGGAACGCAGCTGCCAGTCCATTGCAGGCTCATTCCGGCCACACAATGCTGGATTAATGTATCGCTTGCGAGAAACGTCAATGGCACCTCGCACTGCATTAAGCTGAAACAAAGAGGCGTAGGTGGGAGGGTAGGGAAGCAAACAAACATTGGTGCCAGCCTTCTTTCCAGCTGTGCGGCTGCAGTTTTTCGGCCATCTGTCAATGGGACCTACGGTCCACTGGGAGTGCTCAAAACTACTTACCAATCTGCTTGGCTTTTCAAATTAATTCTTCACTGCTCCGATGGCATGTTTTAAAATTTAGTTTTAACTTCACGGGGGGGGGGGGCAAAATTCATGCTAAAAGGGGGGTCACTTAGGGGGGGTGGGTTTGTTGTTGTTTTTTCACCCTAGTGATTAGTTTCAATTCCGGTAGCTGAAGTATGTGACTGGAGCATTGGTGACAGTGTTCCCTTTTTTATATACACAAAAGTGCTCTTCATTGCAGGACCACTGGCGGCCCCTGGTGGCCTTCAGTATGACCCTGACGTGCGGCCCTGGTGGCCTTTAGTATGGCGCTGACTTGCGGCCCCTGGTGGCCTTTAGTCTGGCCCTGACTTGCGGCCCTGGTGGCCTTCAGTATGGCACTGACTTGCGGCCCCTGGTGGCCTTTAGTATGGTCCTGACTTGCGGCCCTGGTGGCCTTTAGTATGGCCCTGACTTGCGGCCCTGGTGGTCTTTAGTATGGCCCTGACGTGTGGCCCCTGATGGCCTTTAATATGACCCTGACGTGTGGCCCCTGGTAGCCTTTAGTATGGTCTTGACGTGCCCCCTGGTGGCCTTTACTATGGCCCTGACGTGTGGCCCCTGGTGGCCTTTAGTATGGCCCCTGACGTGTGGCCCCTGATGGCCTTTAGTATGGCCCTGACGTGCGGCCCCTGGTGGCCTTTAGTATGGCCCTGACGTGCAGCCCCTGTTAGCCTTTAGTATGGCCTTGACATGTGGCCCCTGGTGGCCTTTAGTATGGCCTTGACGTGCCCCCTGGTGGCCTTTACTATGGCCCTGACGTGTGGCCCCTGGTGGCCTTTAGTATGGCCCCTGACGTGTGGCCCCTGATGGCCTTTAGTATGGCCCCTGGCGCTCAGCCCCCGACAATGCACAAATGGTGAAAACACCATCGTGCTCTCAAACCCCAATGGTTTCATATTTGTGACGGCCCTCACACTGATGTCCTATCAGTGAAAATTAATCAATGAAGAAACCTGATATCCACAACGTGAACATCCCACCTCACAATTGGAAGGTTTTGCAAGTTCAAATATTGATGGGGGGGCGGGGGGGATTATTCCACTGTCAGATTTACATGAACAGTGTGCCAGAAACATCAACTGTATCTATTTCAACAATTACCATGTACGGTCTTGGGATGATAATGAATGAAATCTGGTGTGGCTTTGTGAATGTTTGATCAGAGAGTGTAAATCCAGCCAGATGTGGCGAGCAGAACACTTTACTTATAATCAGCAAGGCATGAATTACAGATCAGCTCAGCTCATCTCTCTGGTCATAAAAGAGATACCACTTTGAGTGAGGTCAAAAGAGGTCGTCTTATGAAGGGACTGGCCCTTGACAAGGGAACGTGGAATTTCCTTCACTGACTCAGAGCAGCACTGTTCGATGCTCGTTTTTTGTTGGTTGTAAAATCGATTAATCCGAAGTGCGCGCAATCTCATCAGATTTTGGAAACGAAGCGGTCTTGAACCTGGCCAGTCCATGAATGGGTGATGCTCAAGGCGCTTCTGGTGCTGTAGCTGCGGCACTGTGAGATGGCTAGGAGGTGTGACAGTCCTGAGAATCATCCTTTGCATTGCGCGAATTTTCTCAAGTTAATCTCATTTCTTCACCCGCTGCTGGTGGTGTTGTTGACCAAACATCCCCGATGCTGGGCGCGACTGAAGATGAATGTTGAGGCTCAGCGAGCCTTTCCAGAGAAATTCATTGATATTTTTTTATCATTAGGTATGCGTGTATGTTGAACTTCTTTCGCACCGTACACAGCCAACTATGCCAGTTGTAAACACATTAACTTGTTTTTGACAGTGTACTGTATACGGGAGTTCAATTTTTCAGAGACTATTGGCGCGCTATGTACAGTGATTGTGGTGTACCATGTGACAGTCTCAGACACAGATTTAGAGTCCTGCCCTTTGCCTTGCTAATCACCTTTTGGTGTGTGCCATAAGTGTCACTGAAAGCATATTTATAATGTTTAATAAAAAAAATGAAATTAACAACAGGGTAATGCACAGTGTACGCAAGGGCGTTTGGGTTGCCAATAAATAAATGGCACTTTAATGACCATGTTTAGTGCATATTAATTAAATTAAGTATATATGCATAGACTATTAGAAATTGATAGGTAAGGGAGTTAGTTATCAATTGCTGAAAATGAAGAGCATTTAACTTGTAAGCCAATTGCACCTCCAGACTCATTTTGCCAGTAGCATTTGTTTACATCAGGGGCTGGCAACCAAAACAACGAGAAGGGCCATTGTTTTTAGAATTCGGTCGTACACTCGAGAGGGCCAATGCGTGTGAATACGAGATGGTGGTCCTTAATAACAAAACGACGTCACTAAACAATCCTCAATGAACCGCACATTGCCGAGGCCCCGCCCATGGTGAACTTTGACTCTCCGTGGTGAACTTTGACTCTCCGCGGTGAACTTGGACTCTCCGTGGTGAACTTGGACTCTCCACGGTGAACTTGGACTCTCCACGGTGAACTTAGACTCTCCACGATGAACTTGGACTCTCCGTGGTGAACTTGGACTCTGCGTGGTGAACTTGGACTCTCCACGGTGAACTTTGACTCTCCGTGGTGAACTTTGACTCTCCATGGTGAACTTGGAGTCTCCGTGGTGAACTTGGACTCTCCGTGGTGAACTTTGACTCTCCGTGGTGAACTTTGACTCTCCACGGTGAACTTTGACTCTCCGTGGTGAACTTTGACTCTCCGTGGTGAACTTTGACTCTCCGTGGTGAACTTGGAGTCTCCGTGGTGAACTTTGACTCTCCGTGGTGAACTTTGACTCTCCGTGGTGAACTTGGACTCTTCGTGGTGAACTTTGACTCTCCGTGGTGAACTTTGACTCTCCGTGGTGAACTTTGACTCTCCGTGGTGAACTTGGACTCTCCGTGGTGAACTTGGACTCTCCGCGGTGAACTTTGACTCTCCACGGTGAACTTGGACTCTCCACGGTGAACTTGAACTCTCCGTGGTGAACTTGGACTCTCCACGGTGAACTTTGACTCTCTGCGTGTTCCAGAGGTCGGCAACTACAATAACAATAGCCACGTGTTTTTTCTTGTTATACTTTAAAGAGCTGCACCACAGTCCCTGAAGAGCCACATGCGGCTCCTGAGCTGAACGTCACCGACCCATGGTTCAGATCGTAGCGTACAACCATAGGTATGTTCCAACTTCCCGATGTCTCATCAGCAAACTATCGCCATTCGAGCCATTCCACTGGATGCAATGCGATACGGACGACGTGTTCTGTATCTGTTGGATGCGTATTTATTTACCAGCGTATTTCATTATATTAAGTCAAAACTGAGAGTGTGAGAAAGATGGCTGTGCTCATCTGCACTGGTGGTTCAGAGCCAGTGGGGAACATTCCACATTCCTCTATTAGAGCCGGACTCCACAGGGGCAACACCTTTTGACAAGGCAATACTTATTTTATATACCCCGAAAGGATGATGCGTTGGGTCAGCTCCAAACTGACCTCACAGCCATTTGAGTCGTGACTCATTTATCAACCGCAATTTGTATACAGTCCAGCCCTGCATATTGGACATAAGTTCCTCATATTAAATGATGATACATTTCTTCAACATAGTGTATAACATAATAAACACACATCAACAATAACAGCAGCCACTAAAGTGGTGGTGACATCCACCACAGCGCTTGTTCAGGTTAAGCATGCATACATACATACACTTAGGCATACATACATACACTCATTCATACATACATACACTCACACATACATGCATACACTCACATACATACATTCACACGTACATACATACATTCATACACTCATGCATGCATACATAGATCCACACACAAAACCGTGTATGTGCTCAAGCCTGTGCATATCCACGCAGCATTTTGCTCGTAGTAGTGCAAGATGCAGTATTTATTTTTTATACATTTCAATTTGGTTATATAAATGTTTGGGTAATTTCATGTTTAGATTTTTTTTCCACCACCGCTACAGCATAACAATGTCGTATGCTTTTGCCTCTGATGTCTGCTGTTAATCACACTGACTCACTGAAAGAAACCCAAAGCGGTGAACGTCTCCCTAAACGGGAGCCGCGGTCTGCGTACATGCGTGTGTGTGTGTGTGGGTGCGTGTGTGTGTGTGTGCGTGTGTGTGTGCGTGCGTGTGTGTGCGCGTGTGTGTGTGCGCGTGTGTGTGTGCATGTGTGTGTGTGCGTGCGTGTGTGTGTGCGTGCATGTGTGTGCGTGTGTGTGCGGCAAAACAACCCCCTACCTCCTCGCGGTGCCGGACGGGCAACTCTGTCGTGGACAGTGCTGTGGGGGGAGGGCCAATTCCGATTGGCTCCTCCCCTCATGGCGTCTGTGTCCACCACAGTGGCTAAACGGGGGCTCTGGACGGGTGCGAGGGGCTGGTAACCTCTCCACCTTCAATTAATTACCACTAAACCACGAGTTAAACTGAAATATGTAACTAATACGCTTGTGCCGGAGGCCCCGGGGGGACAGGCGTCTATGACGTCTACTGGCCAAACCCCAATTCGCGGAGCCTGGAGATTGAATCTCTACCCTCGGGGCTCCTCCAGAAACAACGAAAAGCCACTACAGATGGCCACGTGGAATGTTCGAACGCTCACTACGGAGGAGAGGCTGCCACTCCTCTGTCGGGAGCTGGAACGGTACCGCCTGGATCTCTGTGGCATTCAGGAGGTCCGGTGGACCGGTGTTGGCTCCTGCCACCATGAGGCGTGGACAGTCCTCTACTTGGGGCAGCAGACTGCCAAACAACAGGGTGCGGCTCTTCTTTTGAACAAAAGAATGAAGGGGGCGTGGGAGCGTGACGGTGAGGTGTGGAAAGCTGTAAGCCCCAGGCTACTTTGGGCTCGTCTTCCCATCAACCGGAGGCGAGGAGTGGTGGTCGTGGTTACTTATGCCCCCACCGAAGACGAACATCCGTGGAGGGATGCAGGCAAAGCCGATGAGTCAGATGCCTTCTATGACCTCCTGTCACAGGTGCTGGCTAAAGTGGCACTTCGGGAAAGAGTCATCATGTTGGGTGACTTCAATGCCCGAGTTGGTCATGATGCTGGCACCTGGTCTGGAGTTATTGGAGGGCATGGGCCAGATCAGCTCAATAACAACGGTAGGAGGCTGCTAGATTTTTGTGCAGCCCATGGGCTTGTAATTACCAACACACTGTTCCGGCATCGGCGCATCCACACAACATCATGGATGCATGCCGAGTCCAAGCAATAACATCTGCTGGACTACATAGTGACGGACCAGCGGATGCGAGCCCATGTCCTTGACACCAGGACCTACCGTGGAGCTGATCTGCCCTCTGACCATCGACTAGTCATCTGTAAGATGCACCTGCCATTCTTCCACTCTGGTGGTGGGTGTACACCCAGGACCCCATTCCAAACTAAAGTGGCCTGGTCTCAGTTATCTGATGAAAGTTGCAAGCGAGAATTTCATCATCGCTTGCGGCTGGGATTGGCATCGTCCCCCACTCCTCCTGATGTCGAGGGTAAATGGGCGAGGTTTAGGACTGTGACTCATGCAGCTGCAATGGCTGCTTTGGGTATGTGGTCCAGATCTCCCAAGAGACCCTGGCTGACAGAGGAGATGTTCAGGATGGTTGAGAAAAAGCAACAGGCCCACTGTCATCGGCTACAGAATCCCACGTCAGAGAATGAGGAGGCTTACCGCAGCCTTCGCTCAGAGGTTCGGAGAGCCGTGAGGCGCTGCAAGGATGGGTGGTGGTCGCGGGTTGCTGAGGAGATGGAGTCTGCCTCAGTGGCCCGCGATCACAAATCTCCATTTAACTCCATCAAAAAAGTAACCTGCAGCGCCACACCTATTACCATCATTAGGGGAAAAAACGGTGATCCAATCTCCGACCCCCAGGAACAGGTTTGCAGATTTGCTGAGCATTTCTGTGAGGTCCTGGGGGAGGGAAAATCCCTCAGCCAGGAAAACATAATGGCACAAAGTGAGGATGACCCTGCTGAGGCTGCGGCGCCTCAAATATTGGAAGAAGTCACCCCCTGTGAGTGGCTGACTGAAGTACCATCTTTTGAGGAAGTACTGAAGGCGATCCGAAGTCTGACACCAGGAAAGGCAGCGGGCAGAGATGATCTCCCAAGCGAAATGCTGAGGGAGGGTGGTGTTTGTGCACAGACTGCCCTATATGATATCATAACAACAGTCTGGACCACTGGACGGGTTCTGCAGGATTGGAAGGATGCCCTGGTGGTCCCCCTCTTTATGAAGAGGGACCGCACAGACTGTAACAACTACAGGGGCATCTCATTCCTCAGTATGCAGGGAAAGGTCCTGGCAAGGATTATTCAACATCGCCTCGCCAGGCACGCTGAGGAGAGGCTTGCGGTGCCCCAATGCGGTTTCAGGAAAGGGCGGTCCTGCACAGATGCCATATTTTCTGTCCGTCTGCTACAGCAGAGGTGTAGGGAATTCCAACAAGATCTACATCTCTGCTTTATTGACCTGGTCAAGGCCTATGATACCATCAGTAGGCCTGGGCTCTGGGTTGTTCTTCGTGCTTTTGGAGTCCCTGACCCTCTGCTCACGATCATTAAGGACCTTCATGATGGTGAGCGGGCCCGGGTAAAACTACGTGGCCGGGAGTTAGAGCCATTCCCTGTACACCTTTGGGTGCGACAGGGATGTCCTCTGGCTCCCACATTATTTAACATCTATTTTGACCACGTAGTTCAAGAAGCCTTCAATAGCTGTACCGGGGGAATCTCCATTTGGTACAGATATAATGGGAGGCTGATCAATGCCCAGGTGCGGTCAAGGGATGGCTCCCTATTGCTCAACCACGCTATGTATGCTGATGATTTGGTAATAGCTGCTCATTCAGAGGAGGAGTTGGAGATGCTGCTGCTGAGACTGGAGCGTGCCACTAAGAGATGGGGCCTTACCATCAGCCCCACCAAAACTAAGCACCTGCCTGGGTATTTTGTACCATCGGACACTCCACCCACACAACTCCCAAGTGGTGATGGGGAAGTTATGGAGAGAGTGGAGAGTTTCCCATACCTGGGCAGTGTGCTTATGACCGGCTCCAGTTTAACAGCAGAGGTCTCACTCCGAATCAGTCGAGCGGCAATATCTTTTCATCGGTTGCGTAACGCTGTGTGGAAGCTACCTGGTCTGTCGCTCCGCACTAAGCTTCAGGTCTTCTCGGCCACGGTCATTCCCTCCCTTCTCTACGCTTGCGAAACGTGGACCCCCTTAATGGAGCATCTTTGCCGGTTGGAAACATTTAGGCTGGCCTGCCTACGATCCATCCTGGGTTTAACCAGGCTGGATTGTGTGAGGAGCTCAAAAATCCTTGAAAGATCTGGGCAAGGTCCCATCGGTGAGCTCCTCCGGCAGGCAAGGCTGCATTAGCTGGGTCATGTAGCCCGCATGCCCAGCCACCGCATGCCAAAACAGCTTTTGTTCGGCCGGATCGAGGGGGCTAAACGGGCGCGGCACGGGCTAGAGAAGAGATGAAGTGATGTGGTACAGGAGGACGTGGAGCTGAGTGGACTTGCCGATAACTGGTACCAGCGGTGTCAAGATCAGCCTCTGTGGAGGAGGCTCGTGTAGGACGCTACTGGGCAGTTGGAGGCAGTCGCCCTCCAACAACAACGGAGGGCGGAGGAGCGACGCTCACAACAACGAGCGGAGCGCCGGGTGGCTAAAGCACAGCAGGTTGCCACAGTAGGGGGCACAGGTGGTGCATCAGCCAGTCATCTCAGTCCGTCAACCCGTGGAACCTGGGTCTGCCCCGTGACCTCCTGCCAGCGGGCGTTCGACACTTCACGTGGCCTCAGGGTGCACATAGCCTGGCACAAGCGTCGTGGTGACGCCACCGCCACTTAGTGGCGAATGGCGGTTGTTGTTGTTGTGTGTGCGTGTGTGTGCGTGCGTGTGTGTGCGTGCGTGTGTGCGTGTGTGTGCGTGTGTGTGCGTGCGTGTGTGTGCGTGTGTGCGTGTGTGTGCGTGTGTGTGCGTGCGTGTGTGTGTGCGTGTGTGTGCGTGTGTGCGTGTGTTCGTCGCTGCGCACTCTATCCCCCGCGCTCCCTAAAAACCCAGTGCGCCGTGGGGATGCTCTCCGCTTGAGTTCTTTGTGTGCGCACATAGCGAAATGACACACCTGTTAAGCCTTCTATTTCCAGCAGAGCACCCCAGATACAAACACCTATCTTTCTGATTTCAAATCGGATGGGGACTTTATATATATATATTTTTATGATTATTGTTGTATTTTATTCGCCTGCCTTTACATTAAATTTAAATCATTTCATGGATCCTTTAAAATGGAAGATTTCCATGCCTCGCGGGAGGTCATGGGACTTCCTGTAATGTCTGTAGGCTTCTCTACGAAAGAGACTTAACAGATTTGAAATTAGGACCCAGGCAATATCCTTCCCCGTTGTTATTGGAAAAAAATAAACTCAGCACATTCATACCTCCTATATGTACATCCTTTATTGCAAAACATGCTTTCAAAATGGGAACCTATTTGGAATTTCACAACAATCACTTACCGTAAAATGATCACCACGGTGCATATATTGAAACGATTATGTGTATGTATCCCATTGTTATGTTTGCAGTGCAAAAATAATTTAGAGGCTATTATTTTCTGTCAGACAAGTGCAAGCATTGTAAGGTTATTGCTTGCACAATTAACTTAGACCTTCTGGGTTCGATTTCTCACCAAGGTTATTAATACAATACCTGGCAGCCAGTACGTTGAGTTTTTTTTATCATGATTTGGTCTTCATAATTCAAGGGCTCTTCCTGTGACTTTGGCTTCTCTAGAAGTGAAAATTTCACATTTATATGGTTGGGAGACAGCATTAACATAAAACAATGAGTATTGACTTCTCACAGAGTGGTACTTATTTTATAGACCTTGGAGGAATCATGGTCTGCAAACTGTGATGGGGCTAAACGCAGGAACCTACACCTCTTTTATAACAATGATTGGCTGCATGCCTCGGGAAATTGAAAATCCATCTGGCACCAATGCCACCGGCACTGCTGTGCAGGGCCACACTTTACCATTTTATTAAATGCCACACTGTGACTGTGTTGCACAAAGCTTTTATATGATTAGGTTTTATATAGCATCACATACAACGATATCATTGGACACTGCACGTGATCATAACGTGTGTATGAAATAAATACATACATATACGAAAGTGATGGTAAAACATTTGGTGAGAGATGTCACTTTCATGTTTATTGGTCTCCTAAAATGATTATGAGTAACCGTGTCCTGTATCACGTCTCCTAATGATGCTGTGATTAGCCTTAGTGGGGGCATATCTCCTTGCCATACTCATCATTTGATTTGTAATTTGTAAAGTTATCACTATTTTATCTGTATAAATGGGTTTAATAATTTTATTACTTTTTAAAAGGCATCAGTTTGTAAGAGCTTGGCAGATTGTATTAGTTTTCTCTGAATTATTAGCTTTTTTCATAGACTATAATACTCAGGAATAGCTGAATTTGGTATTAATTTGTCTTTTCTCGAATCGGGTTAATAGTATGTATATGTTTTGATTTAAAGCTTTCGTGACTGCAGGGATTCATATTCTTGGTTCTTTCGGTAAAGTCACGTAGAAGGGAAACAATAAAATAATAAAAATATAAAACGTTGTGAGAATTTAATTACTTTATATATTTTTTTTGATTGTTTCCCTTCTACATGACTTTACCGAAAGAATGAAGAATAGTATGTACAGTATATGGTCAACTGTATAGAACCCTTTGGTTCTTTGAGATATTCATGAATCATCTTAATACTATATTTTGCTGTATTATAGGAGCATAATAGGTCTGTGATTCTTCAAATCAGTTTTGCCCTTTTTTTGCACGGGAAAGATTGAATGATTGCAGCATTATTCAATGATTAAGGTGTCTCTTTTCTGTGTACACATTTAGTAAATAATAAATATCCCATGACGTATTTTGCACTATTTATGACCGGTATGGCATGGTGAAGCAGTCATCCAACATCGGATGAACAAAGAGTTGTCAATAATTAAAATCAATAACATTAATTACGCATTCGAAAGAAAAAAAAAACTAGTTGCTGGATGTGACGGTAGATTTAAATTGCCCTTAAAATTGCTCGTGCACCGAGGAATTTGGCTCGGTGTAATTGCGTCAACAATGTCCCCCTTTGTACCTGCGTCCTGTGTTCTGCTGTCTCCCTGCGTGTCCCCAGGGCTCCGCATTGCTGGGGCAGATGACGGAAACGGGCTGCTGGCTGGCACACCTGCCCTGCTACGGCACAGAGGATGGCAGCAACTGCGTCATCTACAGCAACGGTGAGCGGAGCACGCGTTCCCTGCTCCTCGGGAGGCACGGCCCTGCACACAGCAGCTTTATAACTCGTTTTCCATGTTGCAGCCGCTTATTGCCTCTCAACTGCTGCTAAGTAAATGGCTATATGATAGCAGCCATTGTCTGTTCCTGCGTGTGGAGCATTGGCAATGGGGAGTGGGAGTGTGGCGGTTAGCGCGCCGTGCTACGAATCCCGGCGGCCCGAGTTCGATTGCCTGCTCATGGCCAACATCAATGATGAATACCTGAACTTGTCATGGGCATCGCCTGGGTTGACTAAGCCTTAAATTCATACCTGGTGCAATGTGTACACACATCAACATTGAGGAGAAAAATACAGCCCGGTATGATGCTGGCCAACCACCCCCTTTGTGTGCCGTGTCAGCCTTCATAGGTGCTCGCCAACAGCACTTGCCCCAAAAGTATGCTAAGGCCATATGGGGGATCTTTGTATTTTTTATCCCAATGTACTCTAAATTCGGTGACCCGAGTTTTATTACTGGCCACGGCTAAAATGAGGAGGACATATCCAAACAGGATTTGGACCTCCACTTGGCTTACTCAGCCTCAAATTAATACCAGGGCCGTAGTGTGTATACATCGACACTGGGGAGACAATGGCGTTAGAGATTGATGCTGGCCTGAAACAGCACGTGTCCCAATAGTCTACAAAGGCTATATGGGGGTCTTTATCTTTTAATGCGTGGATGTGTACTGTACTCATGAATATAGCATTCAAGTTGAGTTCAATGTTATTTGTTTATACGCGTTACAACATTATATGATGCGTGTTATGTGTGTATATATATAAGATTCCATCTGTATGCAAAAATCTCAGTGAGAGCATCTGCCTATTTAAATGAGCAATTGGGCAGCACCCATTTGCATTATTAGCCTTGAGCCCAGTAGTGGAAATGTCTACATTCACATAGCAGCGGGACCAGTGTCTCCGCAGAACAACCCACTGCCGTGGTGGCGACAGGGCACCGCAGTGGCGAGATGTTAACTACCTCGCCTGGTATACAGGAGATTGAGGGTTTGATCCTGACTCTGACGCCCGCTGTATATTTGGAGTTTGCGTGTCTCTCTCCCCGTGGTCCCGTGGATGTTTCTCCGGGTCCTCCGGATTTTCCCTCCACATTTAGAAACGTGCGTTTAGGAGTATTTGGCTGCTATAAATTCCCACGCGATAAGCCACTTCGTTGGGCTATACAGCTCAGTGGCCTTACCTGGTACAGTAAAACGTATTTGAATAGTGTCAATAGTTAAAAATAACACTCTTACTACACGATGTATGGGCTGGGTTAGCCGCAGACCTGGATCCGAACTGGAGACATTCCCATCGCGAGTCGAGCGGTTGTGACCGCAACGGCCACTCGGCCAGATACGGTGACGGTAATTGCCTGAAAAGTCTGTGGAGAGGAGGAGGAGGTGGGTGGGGGGGAGGTCTCACCGCCACTGAGGTGCTATCAGTGTTGGGGCTCTGAACCGTGTGTTCTGTCTGTGCGGAGCGTATCACTGGACCGTTATCAAGCCAGAAGGCACCACCATGTCTACTGAACAAGGCTGCAAATTCAAACAAAGATCTCTCCCCCTCTTAGTAATAATAAAAAAAACAACACAAGGAAGCATAAAATAAAATAAAAATTTCCACAATTTTCCAAAGCCGCCCGTTTTTATCACTTCATTATTGCTTTTGTAACGTTTATTAACATGGCTTTTTCTATGTTTTGTTTAACGCATATATTATTTGTCATATGGGTGGCACTGGTTGGAGTGTTTAACTCGTTAACAAAAGGTTGTGTGAGTTCCAATACTAATCAGGGATGTAAAAATTTACTATCGCATTGTCAGAAGCCAAAAGTGTTTTTTCTTTGTCTGTGGATAAACTTGCCACATATGTAATTTCAACCACTGCATATAACGGCTCCTTACATATGCAAGTAACCCCGTTTGTTAATTTGAGCAGAGATTTCCACCCTTTTTTTGAGTTTTCACTAGACACCAAAATCCTTTTTTTTTTTGACCGAAGCCACGGTTGCACGTTCAAGAACAAGTGGAAGAAATACCGTTGATGACATCAGCAGAAGTTGAGCTATGAATCCGCGCCAGCGATTCCATTAAAATGCTGCTGGGAGGCCTCCCAAGATTTCATGTTTATGATAGTAAATTCCGCAGCCATGCATCTCGTCGAAAGGTTGGAGAGATAGCAGGAGAAAACTGGCGACAGTTTATCATGGGGAAAAAAAAGAAACCAAAAAAAATGTTGCCGTTATCATCGCAAAGACTCGAGACGTTAAAGGGAAACTCAAAATGTGAACAACTTTGGGTAATTTACACGTTTTGTTCTTGAACGCATCGTACAGCCTTAAGATTTGTTGAACTTAAATTGCCAAAGAAAATGTCTACTTTCAATTAGGCTAAGCATTTGCCGTTTTGACAGTTCGAGGCCTAAGTATGTTTTATGTTTTTTTGTGCCAATTCAAGCATCTTGAAAATGGCAGCAGTTCGTGGCGTGTTTTTATCAGCATGTGATTTAAATATTTCGGTCGGGTAATGTGTAAGAGCTGTAAAATGCACATATTTTCTCACTGTTGTACATCAATTGGGCTGTTATTGCTGCTGCATTTGTTTACAGTTTATGCCAGGCACAGCAGAATCTCAGCCTACAACCAACTTAAACTTAACGGTTGATGCTGCCTCGGGGTTACGGTTAACACACTGGACTCGCAATTCCGGAGGTCACCAGTTTGATTCCAGTCCCTGGCAGTTTCTTGAATCCTCTCTCTTTATTAAATCCCTCCCTGCCTCTGTCCACTCAGCAGTATTAATGGGTAACGCCACGGTTAAGTCAATCAGTACATCACGTTTGGTGGGGATAATGTGTGGGTAATCCCACCTCTTTCCAGACGTTTGGCCAGTGTAGAGTCAGCTAAATGCCCTCTAGAGCAGCGCTTCTTAACCTGTTTACTGCTGCCTTGCACCACTTTGGTTCTCAATCGTAAAAAAAAAAGATATAATGTTAATAAACACACAGATTTAGTGAAACAAAGCAGTTGTATTACTGTCCCCCTGCTTCATTTGTGTGTCGCTGATTTACTTTCTGAAAAAAATCTGGCATGTCCCGCACCCCCAGAAAGGGCATCTCGCGCCCCCAGGGGGTGCGTGCACCGCATGTTAACAAGAGTCACTGCTCTAGAGAGACTCTCCAGTTGCTGCCTCGAGTGAGGGTTCTTCCACCAGCAGTGAAGTCAACAAGTAATTGCAGGATTGCACCTTTGCTTTCGATATATAAACGGCTCACAACAATTTCCTCTTAGAAATGTCTGACCCCACATTTGTTTTTTTTGTTTAACACAAACCCATTCAGTTTTTAGTTGGATTGCGTGAGTAAAACGTATGCCGTAAACACTCCTTCACCCGACACAGCCAATTAGTAAATTTGCCACGTGAACAAGTACTGGAGAGAAAATCCGCAAAGTTTAACAATTGGGCCGAGGGCTTTTGGCTGGTAGTTAGAACCAGTATCGTCAGGCAGGTGCCACTATTTGTTGTGAGATTTGCTCTTCAGCTGAAGCAGTAATACGTTGGTACATCTGTTCACGTGATAACTTTATTCATTGGCTGTGCCGGGTGGAGGAGGGTATTCGACACACCCATTTTACTCATGCTATCTAACCCAAGCATCAATTATGAATCGCAATATTGGTCACGAAAGTCTGCGTGTTGAATCCATTCACTTTTGCGGTGACTAGTAAAACTGCTCGTACATCTTTTTTAAAACATCCTTTACTGAAGTAAAATCTAACTCGGATAAAGCTTTTAACTTCAAAACCACAATTTATAGAAAATTGCATTTCATCAGCATAGCAGTGGCCTTCATTGCATAGTACAGTGGAACGAGATAAAATGTTGATTACGATTGTTGTTTTTATGTAGTTCAATCAGAGCATGTATGTGTAAAGGAGTTCCAGCCCGGGCGAGTTTTGAAATTGGTCTTTATTATGTCTTCTGCACAGTGGGTCACACATTAGGGAATTACTCCGTTGAGGCACCACGAACTCTCCTTCTACCCCTCCTTTAATGCTTTTCCCCGTCCTTTCCAACAACTTTCCATGACTCTCCACCATTTACCTTCATTTCTCCTCATGGTCTCCCAACCGACCACTCATTTCCATCTAGTTTTCCCTGATGACCAATCCTATTTCAATGTTCTCCACCTTTAAATCCGATTTGTGCCACAAGTTGGGCTCCCCCTGTTGTGATAGCGTCTCACCAATGAGAGTCAAGCGTGCTATTGGAACTCACGAGCCATTAGACCCGGTGAGTGTTTATTTATTTACTCACAGGGTTTGCCTCTTTGCATCCCTTACAATTTGTAAGGATTGTAATTGTTATTTTTTTAGTCCCTTTTGTTCACGTTACATTAATCGTACCCATAGATCACCATGCTGGTCAATGCAGGTTGGTGAATTCTGGTGGGGTGGAGGACCAATTCAAATAGTGTGTAGCTCATTTAACAGTGCATGTAAAAATTTACAAAACTAAGTGACAGCTAATGATTTTGTTTTTGTCCTACATTTGTATATACACATGACATGCAGACTTTGGAAGCTTCTTCTTGGAAACGGTTGTAGCTAAAGTCAAAACACGCATGCAACAATTTGAACTGAATCATAATAACGCCTAGTCGTTAGTGAAATGAGCTCAATGCTACATAAACACAATCTGAACTCGGCGTAGTTTTGCAGATATTCCACTTGGCTGGATGAGCCATCTGCACGCAATGGAACCCATGAGACAACACAACGATTATGTACGACGCTTAAGCCGAGGTGAAGAGTTCAAGCATTCTGCGAAAGGTTTTGGACTAGTTTGCTTCAGTGCGGCCCATTCTGAATACTTAATTAAGAAAAACATTGCATATTTACAGCTGCGTTGTCGTTCAAAAAAACGATCAAGTCGAGGCAAAGTCAGTGTCAACCCTGATCACATTGGCCACCACCCTGTAGCATTGGTGGAAAAGTTCCACATTCCAATTGTGAAAGCCAGAATATCCATAGCATTTAATGACTACTGTTGAATTCCCATCTGGTACTTACTTTTTCCATCCCTGAGCGATGATGGGCTGAGTCGATCCCCTAGTGGGATCAGAACTCACAGCGTTCTGGTTCCGCGTCAACACTGCCCTTTAGAGGCAGTGCCCATCCTGATATTTCTATAAATGACATATACTGACAGAGAGTATACCACGATACATTTTTTTCCATAAAAATATTTACTTCGCTGTGAACTTCTACAAAATATTCAGATCAAAGCATTTTGCGACTAGAACTGTGAAATAAAATGTAAATCATGTGATCCTTTATTTGCAACGTTAACCGTAGTTTCACTCGAAATATCCTGCGTGTATAGTCACGGACGCTTTGATCCACGGAACGTTGTGATCCGGCGCGAACATGCGCAGAGTTCCGTGCGCTTTTTGCAATTGACTTTTAAGTGATCCCAGGAAGCAAATGAGAGCAATTGTAAGTGCGCGTACACTAGTGGCATTGATCATTCGCAAGGGTAAATTGCGGCAAAAAATGTTGCCTTAGCAGCAGCACACGCTGGCGTTCGGTTTAGAATATAACGGTGGAATCTTTAAAGTCCACAGGCCGGGCAGTGTGCCTATACGATAGTAGTGTCTCATCTCAAGTCAGGCGAGTGGTGACAGCGAGTAGCCTCAAACGAGCCAACTTAGGACTTTGAAACAAAAGGCCCAGATCCTTATGAATCCTGATAAGCACTGAACAAGAGATGGGAATTGTGCCTTTAATAATTAACATAGCCGGAACACTGAGGGCACACCTGGCACCGAATTCCACACACTGCCAAACATGCACCGCAATTCGCGGTGTTTAGGAACGTAAATTGATTGTGCTGTTCATAAATAAGTGCAGCTACACCTAACAAGAAAACTCTCTTGTTACAATTAAAAAAAAAACCCTGCTCAAATGGTTATTGGGAGGTGGTCATCTTTGTTCTAGTTAGTGGTGGAAATTCCACGTTTCTTTTGCGTGCTGGGTAGAGTGAAACCGGATTGGTTAACGCATTAAATTATGAACCAAGTTACCTGAGTGCAATTCCCAGGCACTAACCTCCTTTACTAACCTCCTTTTACTAACCTCCTTCACTAACCTCCTTTTACTAACCTCCTTTTACTAACCTCCTTTTACTAATCTCCTTTTACTAACCTTTTACTAACCTTTTACTAACCTTTTACTAACCTCCTTTTACTAACCTCCTTCACTAACCTCCTTTTACTAACCTCCTTTTACTAACCTCCTTTTACTAATCTCCTTTTACTAATCTCCTTTTACTAACCTCCTTTTACTAACCTCCTTTTACTAACCTCCTTTTACTAACCTCCTTTACTAACCTCCTTTTACTAATCTCCTTTTACTAATCTCCTTTTATTAACCTCATTTTACTAACCTCCTTTTACTAATCTCCTTTTACTAATCTCTTTTTATTAACCTCCTTTTACTAACCTCCTTTTACTAATCTCCTTTTACTAATCTCCTTTTAGTAACCTCCTTTGCTCACCTCCTTTTACGAACCTCCTTCACTAACCTCCTTTTACTGACCTTCTATTAACCTCCTTCACTAACCTCCTTTACTAACTTACTTTACTTCTTCTTTCCACAGTTTATTTTAATGATCGTCATTAATGAATGCAAAGGTTCCTCATCCAGCCCAATGATGTGGGGTTGACGCAGTGTGGATTTCAGCGATACCGCCAGGATGTGCATGGATGGAACATTCATCGAAGATGTGCCTTATTGGTTTGGACTTCTCCACAGTCGCATTTGGGAAATTCTTTGATCTTCCATTATTGGAACATGTACGCGCATTTGCCTTGTTGTGTTCGAGCGCAGTTCAGCATGGTTGAAAGTCGACCTCCTTTACTAACGTGCGGTGACCAGTGTGTCAGACCAACCCCCTTAAACCATTAGTGGATTCACATAGGTATATACGTTTTTTTTTTAAATATAATAATAAAATATTATTGCGAGTGCTCGACTTTCCTTAGCACAATGACCATTCGCATCTCACAAAGTGGCATTCATGATATGAGCAAAGGAGGGGGATGATGATGATGATGATGGGCTCAGTCTCTCGACTACGAGACGTGCCAGTGAAACACTCGGCTCACTCTGAACGTCCGTGCGATCCCAGCGTGCGTGATAGACATCGCGAACGCGGGTGCACAGCACCTATGGCCTGCTTTCGTGGCAATGCCGCAAAGTGTGCACGCGAGATTGTGCACACGAGCTCGCATCGAAGAACGTGCAGAGCACCAGCCCACAAAACAAAGTGTTATCCCACTACAGCAAAAGAAGATTAATGCACCGTTTCAAACGGGGTGGCATCTTAAGTGAGCAACACACAGGGAGGACACGCAGCACAGTTAACCAGGGCTTAACCTCTGGTCCTGCCCTATTTATCAAACGTTGCCTTGGCACACACAGCAACAAGAGGTGTGTGTGTGTACGTGTTCTTGTGTGTGTATGCGCGCGTGCTCGCTGATCAAGAGACATGCGATACAGCGCTCAGTGTTTTTTTTGTTTGTTACGTATTATTTTTGTTAAGTCTCTTACGTACAAATGCGAATTTAAAAATGTAGACCACTTGTTTATTTCCGTTGTTCAAAGGTGGATTTCAACGTCCGATTGATAAGGACGGTCGGTCGCACCGTGTGAGTGTGATGAAGGGCTTCCTTTGTGTAATTGTCCATTGCAAACGTTTGTGCGAAATCTGAAAATTGGGGCACGGTGTTGAATAATACATGATAATGTTAGAATTGGGTTAATTCCAAAAAATACTTTATACACTCTTTATAGGGCTTTGTGTTATTGTTTTCCTTTAGACTGTATAGCAGGTGGGTGTGATTTGAATTGTATGGGCATTTTCAGAAGTGGAGCAGTGGCACAGTGGTAAGACCACTGAACTATGAACTCGGTGACCTGTGTTAAATTCCTGGCCATGGCTAACATCGGTGGTGAGTGCTGTCTGAATGAGTGTTGAACCCCGTTTTACAGAGGCACATTGAGCGGCGTGGTGAAGTATGGTCCAACGAGTCCAAAGAGTGAAGGCTTGGCAAGGCCTTCCATTCAGCAGAATATTGACAAGAGCTGTATGTTGTCATGTATAATACATTTTGACAATTATATTTGAGTAAAAATGTAATTTGAAATGTATGGTCTTAGCGGTTTTACATGGTATTATAAACAATTGCTAAATTAGTGATACTCATTTTTACCATCATCATCAATGCGAAGTAATATGAATTTGTATGGAATTAAAAGCTTCTGCAATTGATCCTGATACCCAGGAGAAATGTTAATAGTCATAATTAATACATACTACTTATATATGAAAAACACAATACATATTTTGATGAAATACACTGCTCAGACATGTTGTATTGATTAAAATATAGTTAGTAGTTTGGTATTGTGTGGTGAGTTTAATGATGAAAAATGTACAATTGCTAAATTATATCTGTTCTCATCTGCCTGCTTTTAGGAACCAGTTTTAAAGCATATTGACTGGATGTTCAATGCATGTGAGGTTTGAGAGCGTGTGTGTATATTGTACATACACGTGGTGGTGAGCGGTAGTGTAGCGGTTAGCATGCTGTGCTCCGAACCTGGCGATGGAGTTTTATTCCCGCTCACGGCCAACACCAGTGACAATTATCTGAATCGATCCAGGGTCTCCCCTAGGTCGACTCAGCCTTGATGGGGTACCTGGTGCGGTGTGTAATCATCGATACGAGGGAGACAAAGGAGGCCAGTCTTGGTGGTGGCCAACCACCTCCTCGTGTGCCATGCCGACCTTCGTAAGGTCTCGCTAACAGCACTTTCCCCAACAGTTTCTTTAGGATAATGCGGGGGATCTTTGTCTTTGTTTGTATATATATGTATATATGCTGTGACACAAACATGGAAACACAGATTTTATTTTGTGGATGCACGACACCAGTATTTTTGGTGTCTGAATCTGGCCTTGGTCTCCTCTAGGTTGACTCAGCTGAAAATGAGTTCCAGCTGCAATGTCTTCCTTCTAATCAGCAATGGGCAGACAAAGGTGTGTTTATGGTGCCGATCAAAATGCCAACCTTTTTGTAATGTTCCAGCCTCAATAGGTGCTCGCTAACGCCACTTGCCCAAACATAAATAGCACACACAAGGCTGAAATTATGCTCATAAGGACATCAAAGCTGTAAACAGCTGCTGAACAGCCTTGTGTAATGAGGCCTTCAGTTCCTGTAGAGAAACGATGTCTCAGGATTGACCAGATGCTCTCTTGAGACATCTGCTTGACAGAGAGCAAAGGACATTCAAAGGCACTGCGCTTTAAGCCTGCTCTTTAATATTTACAATTTCATTTTTTAAATCCCTCGCGAGTAACTACTTTATTTGAAATGAAGAAGCAAGAGATGGCCCGGGTGGCTTCGGGGGCTGTGCTAATGCCGCGGCCCATGTCAGGGCAATGAAACCGCACAGCTGAGGCGCTGCGTTCGCATCCGTGGCTCAGATTCACATCGGATTCACTTAGATTTTCAAGAGTAGTTCGATTGGCCATTTTATCTTCGTCACCGGCGACTAAGCACCCTCTTGTTCCCCCAAGTTCTCATAACTGCGCTCAATTCTGGAAAGGTATTAAATATGATCTGTTACACATTTAACAGTGCTGTTCATGGCTGGCCACTTGGCGCTTGGACCTTTGCAGCCTGTGCTCGGCAACCGTGACGTGGAAAAAAAAATCGCCCTTTTTTAATACAGATGCATATATTTGTCATTATGGATATTGATTATTTTATTTGCTTACCCAGGAAAGTCTCAATAATAATAATGATAAAAATTTTAAGTTGACTCTGCAGGAGTTATTTGGCCAGTCACTAAAAAAAAAATCAAACAGAGTGCCTAGGGGAAACCCAGGTATGCATGGGGATAACGCGTAAACTACACACATACCCGGTGTGTGTCAGCAACCTGCTTATTGCAGTGCTTGTGCCAGGTCACCTTCTGTCTCCCACGCTACTTATCTCAGACAACACAATCTCTGAGCGACCCACGTACCCCTCAGAAATCACTGGATTACAGGCAGGTGCCATCGTCACGTCCATTTTACATGACTTACCCTGCCTTTAAAATTGGTAAATTAATTAACATCAGAATGAATCGCTGGTTTCGGACACGTTTCCAGAAGCAAGGAATCACTAAGATTTTTCTATTTTTTCCCAAGCAACGTGGGCTCAGGTGGTCACGTCCAGGCATGAAATAATTTAATGAGCCATTGGGCAGTAAAGGTACGTTCTGCAGTTACAGACGTTATAATTTACACCAAAGCCAAAAATATGCAAAGTGTATTTCTGCTCAATCAAGCCTGGACCAGTGCTCATCTCACCTGGGTAACCTTGAGCCAGCAGTGGAAATTCAAAATGTATATGACGTTGGTCAGTATTTCAATAGAATGATCAACATTGACTTCCCACAAATTGTTACTTATTTGGTCTACCAAGTAAGGATTACAACCTTCCAAATGCAATATGTGGTGAAACTTTATTACAATTGAAATATGTGGTCATGTTTTTTTAATGAAAAATATTACAATGCAATGGTGACTTGGATTTATATAGCGGTGTTAAAATTTAACTACATTTCGAGATCGTTGTAAATATTTAATAGGTAAGAAACTTGGAGTTACTATGAAGGTAGTGCAGATGCTAACGTCATCAACCTGAATGTCGGAATACCAATTAAAATCAGCCTCTCAATTATCATGAGTCGGCCAAACACCAGTAATTGAGCTTATTGCAGCATTGTAACAGTGCGTCAACTACTCTATCCATACTGCCACTTGGCCAAATATATGCATAACTGTGTGACCCTTTGATCAAATTACTCCAGAATGTGCACAGTTTCATTAGATCACAGCCTGCTAAGCGGAATTGAGTCTGGAGAGCGTTTGCATGGGCAACCGCTAACAATGACAGATGTTGTATATTGTGAGGCTATGTGTGGTGGGCACGAGAGGGCAGTTCAGTAAAAAAGAATTGCTGTACTCTACTTCTATGCTCCAGCATAATATCGTCAAATAACCCATGTGACCCATACGGCGTTGGAAGGAAGGAGACCTGCATCCGGCATGAGATTTACAAAAGACTTGGCATGTACACATGCAGGGGGTGGCCCAAAAGTCAGGACACATTAAGGTTATTATATTGTTTTAACACGTAACATAGGGTTAATATATTTATTTTAACAAATGTTCAAACTGACATTTTTTGCATGCATGAATTTTCTTCTGAAATAAACGTAGGACTTTTTTTGAAGATGACAAATGTGTAATCTTTGAACATTCATCAATTATTATTTTTTTGTCTCAATTCAATCCAGGGTTCTAAGTCGAGTTTTGTAAAATATGGATTTACGGTAACCTCACAGGAATATGTAAATAACAATAATGATAAAAGATAAAATATTAACTTAAAGAATGGACAATTAAAATGTGTTTTTTGTTTATTCCAGTGTGAAAATAAATTAAATACCCTTTATACGTGTTTAACGTAACCCATAAAGCACCATTTCTTTGGTGCCTTTTGGGTGACTCTCAGTGCCCAGTGGCTACCAGAGCAACCGGGCAGCATCCTCCACCACTCGTAATTAATTAGCGAAGGTTTTTTTTCTCTCCAGACCGGGGATTGATCTGTGGCCGATTAATTTGGAGGCAGAAACAAGACACCTTGCGTCGCTGGGGAGTGTGGAGCAGAATGGCAGATGTTTGTGTCATCCAAATGAGAAATGGATCAAGCACAGTTCATTTCCCCCGCCATGCTGAAAGCCACACAAATTAGACCTCCATGAAATTACGTCAGTCAAACAAAAAAAAAACCTTCCATTGGAAGGTCATTCGGAAAGGACAGCAAATTTGCCACATTCCGCTTGACGCAATTTTTGCTCGAATGAGTACGCAAGCGCACACGCACTCACGCTGCTCGTGCTGTGTACAGACGTGTGCGTTTAGGTTTCCCTCGCTTTGCGCGGTAGATGCGTTCCAAGAAAAGGGTGCCCAAAAAAAGCGAAATTGCGTGGCGCGGTTCCGCACGGTCACCCAACCCGCAGTGCACCGCACGAGACAGCTGCCTGGTGAGCACGCACGCCATGTGGATCCCGCGTCTGACTGCGCCATCGCGTCTGGCTGGATTTAAAACCGCAATAGAGCACATTTTTGGGTACAAAAAGAGGTTGGCTGCACGTAAGCGGAATTGCACAAACCACACCCGCACAAAGCGAGGGAAACCAGCAAACGGGCGAACGGTGGTGCAGCGGTTAGCGCCTTCTGCGCCTTGTGCGCTAACCGCTGCTATTTTAGTACACACGGTGGACAGGAAGTACAAGATCAATGGACTCGCATAATGCGCGTTGATTCATTAATCTACCCCCCCCCCCACCTCCCCCGCGACTTTGCACAAGAAGAGCGCACAAGTGTTGTCATCACAACTACGCCTCTAATTAAGAAACGAGACAGGAGGACTCCACTAATCTGGCTGTTGCCTGATGAAGCTAGTTGTAATTACTGGCGAAACGTCGTACTCAGATTGCAAATGTTGTGGATTTGCTCACTAACACACGGTGTTGCTGTACTAGTGACGACTTGGCCACGTTCTCTTTACGTGACAACCCTTACTAGTTGGCTGTGTCGGGTGGTGGCGGGTTTCAACGACACAACATTTATATATTTACGCGATCTAACCCAAAAAAACCCGCATCATGCCTTGTGCTCTGTTGCCGGCGAACTGGGTTTGAACCCTGGCTGTTATGCATCGTCGTATCAGGGGCGACAAGTGGTGTCGTGACTTGCGTTGTGGGCCTCTCATAGGTTGACTCAGCCTAAAATGAGCGCACCCGTTGCGGAGTGTCAACGGTTCCGGCGAGGCAACGTCGGCCGAGGACGGGTCGCGGCACCCGCGCTCATTCAGCGGCCACTTCAATGGGCGCCTGCTGACAGCTTCACAGCCAGTATTGTCCGTCGGCAAATACGGCGTCCCCGCCTCTGACGTTACGTTCTTATACACTCACTACTTTGTGTGCGGTGCGTATTGTGAAGGTAATTACAAACATCCACAGAAACACAAACATACGGACATGCATACATACATGCGAACATACACATAATCAGAGGCCATGAATCCCCACGTTCCTATATAGACTATTGGGCATGTTTTGTAAGCAAGCCCCTATTAAGACCAATTACGGGTGCACAAAGGACGATCGTGGACAATCGCCACGCCCTGTCATCACCTTTGCTTGCACGTTGCACCGGTTTCTCATTTAAGGCTGAGCTAACCTAGGGGAGGCCCAGAATACGTTTAGATAAGCTTTCAGTGATCATGAAATGAACCCAGATTTTTGCTGGTTTTGTAGTGCAGTGCACTAACCAATCTGCCCATGCTCCCAGGGACACACACACGCACACGCATTCTCATACGTACAGACATGTATATATAGATTACATTAATTTAATACTTGGGGAGGGAGGGATGAGGAGATATATAATATTGCCAAGGTCTAACATTATCTCTTGGGAGTAAATGCAGCCTTTGCACCAAATATTAATATATAAATATTTATCAATCCAGAAACGGAATAAATCAATAGATAGATAGAGGTGCTTCTGCTCTAAATATAGCTTTGCTTTGATTGAGCATTAAACATTATTAGTAAAGTGCTTGGTTTTCTGCAACTACGAGCGTGCTATGAAGCGTTAATTTTTCAAGATGTGAGTAGCAAATATACTTGTTCATTTATTCGAAAACCCTTTCATTCATTTGCTCGTTTTGCAGACTTCTTTTATATATATGGAGCCTTTTGAATTTCAAATATTGAGAAATGCATAATGCATGTACTTCATTTATATACGAATTTTGCATGGTTGTCTTTGGGACAGACTGCTCCTCGTCTTAGGAATGTGGAATTTCCACCACCGGCAAATGGCCATCACCGAGGAGGGAGACAATTTATCGCTTTTTCTATGTGTAGTGTGTGTGTGTGATCGCGTGCATATGGGGAGTGGTCGTGTAGCGGTAAGCGCGCCCTGTGCTACAAACCCGAGTTCAATTCCCACTCACGGCCAACACCAGTGACGATTGCCTGAACTAGAACTGGGCCTCCCCTCGCCTTGAATGAGCACCTGGTGTGGGCTATAAACACCCCCACTCTGGAGACAAAGGTAGCCAAGCGTGGTGCTGATCACCCCACCCCCTGGCCTTCATAGGTGCTCGCTAACGGCACTTGCCCTAAAAGTTTCTACAGGCTTTATATGGGGGATTTTTGTCTACACCTTGTGCACGTGTGTAGTTGCGTGTTAAGAGTGCGTGTGTGTAAATCGACGCAACGTGGCACAGCGTTTCGTGCGCTGTTGTTACATCACGGTGACCTGGGTTCGACTTATAGGTTGACTCAGCCTTAAATTACAACGTACTGTGGTGTGTGAACCTTAGGACCAGAGAAACAATGGGAAACTGGTATGGTATTGACCGAAACACAAACCAACCCCTCATTTGCTGTACTGGTTTTAATAGGTACTCTCTTAACAGTGCTTGCCCCTACAACGCATATCGCTAATGGGGGTTCTTTTTCTCTGCGTGTGTGTGCGTACGCACGCACGCATGTATCCGTTCACGTATGTGTCTTACTGATTAGGACTTTGTGTTACAATCCTGGTGACCCGTGTTCAATTCCTGGCCTTGCAAAACACTGGTGGCAATTGACAATATGCATTGCGTATGCAGCGCGATGGGAGCGTGCGCAAAATAAACGTTGGGATGTTTCCGTCTACATAGACACACTTTTTATTTTTTTCTCAGAATCAGAATATTTATTTATTCACCCAATCATCGCACACAATGCATCACCAAAACGGCAATCTTAGTGCATGGGACATTAGGTGGGTTCCGGCCGTACATTCTGCATGAATACATATGCCAAAAAAAAATCCAAACATAAAGCAAAACAAAAGGGATGAACAGCATAAGCTGCGTGAAGTAGGATCCAGGAGCAATCATGGAAGTCGTAGACCGGAGATTGACGGAAAGAGGGGGAGCTAATAAGTGACTGCGTGAGGATTATTTATTTCCAAACGTGTGAATTTGCCTCTTTTAGCACCGCCAGCAGCTTACGCTTTCCCTGTGCGAAAGGGAAAATAGTGTGCAGGGGTGCTTTTTTTTCCTCCGCGGGTTTTTATTATTATTATTATTATTTTTAAAGAAATCACAGGCGCACCAGAACGGGGTTATCAAGATGGGAACTGGTCGAAGAGCACGGTTACATTCGGAGCTGCAGAAACCTCATTTGAGTGAGGAATTTTTCTGAGGTCTAATCCCGAAATAGATTATTAAATGTATTTAAAAAGGCTGTTTACGCCACCAGCCTTCCATTGGCGGGATTTAATGAGTTGCAGGCTCTCTACTGGCTTATCGTCCACACACACTGGCCAAGGAAGAGCATTTCTTGATTTCTCACAGAGTGACAGAGGCATATGAAGCATACGATTAGATATTTACGCGGAACGGAGTCAGTTTAACCCCTTTCTGCATTTTTCAGTCTCGCGTTGCCCCTGCTTTAGAATTTAGCTTGGAAGTCGTAAGACTTTGCTGAAGCTTTGCACTGTCACGCGCTCAATCTAATCTGATTCCCATGAATCAGCTGCTCTGGGTACCCATAATTGGGGCCCGATTTTAAGTCTAAAAAGTTATATATATAAAACACAGCCATGTCAAGGCTGTCTGAGGATTTTGACATTACTCTGTCTTATTTTCAGCATTGAAATGTCATCAAGCATCATGCAATGCAAAATAAAAAGCATTGCTGTGGAAATAGCGAGTGTTGATCACTTTGTAGATCGACGCCAAATTCAGTGAGTTGTGTTTTCAGATATTTTTCCAAGTAGAAGTTAAAATAAAGTTTCGCATAAACATGCATGATTTTTCTCTATTTTTTTTTACAAAGTATTTTGACACAGCCATATTTCCATGTAGTAATATACTGCATTCAAATGAGATCAATGTGCGAATGCCTATTTTTTTTCAGCCTATGGTGTTACGACAATCGTACAGCGTCCTGTGACATCTATGAGCTATTCTAATCGCACGAGCCTTGTCGATGTAGCATTTCAGTGTACAATTATGTACTTTATGCATATGTGTTCATCAATGTAATGCTATTCAATACCGCCTCTTCCTTAAGTAAAATAAACACAACAAGAGCATTGACATTTCCTTGCAAACAGGATGAGAATTTCGAGACTTTTCTCATGAAACACGCAGCAGGGGCAAACTGAAGTAAAAGTGTGCTACTAAATTCAATCATTACGCTCCATGTTTGCAATAGAATCAATACAATCAGATTTGTTCGGGTGCTAAAATGTGGCCCCCGCATTTGTCTATTAGTATGTATTGGCACCGTGAATTTGGAATTCCACCATTAGTAACTCGTTTTTTTTATGAAAAATATTTATTATTTAATGCTGCGACTATAAACACTCATGGGCAATATTTTTTTTTACATAATTGCAATACGCAAAATGTAATGGAGGCAAAACAAATAGACGCATTCAATGGCACTCTTTTCATCACTCACATCTGCCCATACAAACAAAACAATATTGTAAACAGGCATGCAAACATACGCATGCGCTATCTAATACACTTCGGGGCTCCATTGCAAATATGTAATCATAGCCCGGGTCCCTGTGCACAATACACATGGCCTGACGGTAAGATGATGCCTTATCCGATGGTTTGTGATAGCAATGAAGTATCAGTCAATATACAGAGAGCTCTAAAGAAAGAGCTCATGATTTCCTAACACTTCACTGCGGGGCATTTAAGCTGCGATGAGACCGGGTTTTTTTTTAAGCCGGATAACTTGGTGATGATAGTGCAGACACACACACATGCAAACATATATACCCTTACTACACATGCTCTTGCACGCATACATGCATATCTATGAAAACTCACAGATACACCAATGCAAATTCTCCACTCTACTCCTTGCTAAACAGTTAGGACAAGTGCCACTACAGACAACACGATGCATAGGCATCTTTCTCTGCCCACTGCTGATGTGAATCTACAGCCAACTGAGGCCACCTAGACGAGTCCAGGTGAGGTTCGTTCTTGATGTGCGTGTGGACCAGTATGGAATTAAACCCAGTTCAATGGGATTGCAGCTCAATGCACTAAACACCAAGCCATCTGCAGGGAACTGCATTGACACACGCACAGATTCCTTCCCAAGCACACACGCAACATTGTGCCTGGTTTGTGTATATAAATATTCGTGTATCTGTGTGTTACAGCGCGGTGTGATTGCGCTAAAATCCCAGCGACCCCAGGTGTAATTTGCAGGCAATACGCACCTTTGATCAATACTATGTGAATGTGGGATTCACTTGCGCTAGTTTGACTCGGTCAAAAGTGAACACCAAGGCACGGTGCGAGAACCTTAGTGCTGGGAAACAAAGGCGGCGCTGGGCAGGTCACGCAAGACATCCCCAACGCCGTGCACGGTGGCTTTAATAGGTGCTCGCGAACCACGATTGCCCAACCAAAGAGAATGCAGCGGCTAAGTACCGTTGCGGGCATTGCGGGTTGCGAGAAGGGGAGGCGGTGTGCGGGATCCATTCCTTTATCTGCATGCGTGTGCTGCGGTGCAAAGACAAAGATTCCCCGTATAGCCTCAACCAGACCAATGGGACAAGTGCTGTTAACGAGCACCTATGGAGGTCGGCACGGCACACGAGGGGGTGGGCGACCAACACCACGCCCGGCCGCCTCTTGTCTCCCTCGCGACGATGCTTACGCGCCGCGCCGGGTACTCATTTGAGGCCGAGTCGAGCTGGGGAAGGCCCACGACCAGCTCAGATAATAGTCGCTGGTGTTGGCCGTGAGCAGGAATCGAACTCGGCTCGCCGGTTTCGTAAAGCGCAGGGCACTAGCCACCGCTGCGGCGCGCGCAGGTGCTGCGGTGCTCGTTGCGCACACACACGTGTGCACGTGCTGCGGTGCGCGCGCGCACACACACGTGTGCACGTGCTGCGGTGCGCGCGCGCAAACAGACGGGTGCACGTGCTGCGGCGCCCGCACACACACACACAACGGGTACGTGTCTACGAACAACAACGGGGAGCGCACGCACCGACTCGCTCGCTCGTGCTCCCAGTACATCGGGGGCACAGTGACGCCCGGGGCAGGAAAGTGACTCTAAACGGCGTGAAAACGGGCTCTCTTCCCGCCTGCCTCTAATCTCCGGCGAGCACCTTGAAGCCGGGCCCGGTTAAATCCCCGAGCGCGATAAAGGCAAGGGGGGGTGAGGGGGGGGGGGGTTTGAATGTGGCGAGGAGACTGAAGCTGAGCACTGGGTGGGGATGTGGAGGTGGGGTCGGATGGGTGGGTGGGGGGGTTAAGGTAGGCGGTGTTTGGTAGCGGGATAGATTTTCTTCTGCGGAGGTGGGGCTGGCCGGCTGCCTCGCTTGTGGGTGGGTGTCGGTGGCGGCGGAGTTGCTGGGGATGTTCGGGCATTGGCAGAGGCGTTGGTGGGGGGGGGTGAAGATTGAATGGAAAAAACGTTGCAAAAAAAGGGGGGTGGGGGAAGAGAGAATGGGAGGATTGGGCGGTAGTGGGGGAAGGAAGAGAAGGCGAAAGGAAAGAGGTCGGAGGGACGAAAGAGGAGGAGGAGTAACAACCAGCAGGCCTAATTCCGCCCTGGCTATGCAAGCCATAGCGAGTCGGCATGCCGCTGATAAGACATGCATTCCACCCCACTTGCAGCTACCCCCGCAGTTTGAATACGCTTCATAATTAATGAGCAGCCGTATCGCTTTAACCGCGCTCCGGGAAAAGTTATGGAATCAGCACTTTGTGCATGTCAGGTGTGAGATTGCTCTAACTTGTTTTTTTTTCCCTCTATTCTTTTCTTTTTTTTTGCAAACTCCCTCAGATGGAGCCTGTGCAAATACTGCCTCTTTTTTTTTTCCCCCACCCGTGCCAGTTAGGATTAGGGCACTCACATTTGTGTCTCTGGGTGCTTTGCCTGGGTTGAATTTAAGCTCTGTAATGAAAGTAAGAGTGAGGCTGCCTCTATTCACATCCCAAACACATTGGGGCCCTCTAATTTTAAGGTGACTAAACTGGTCACGATTTAAAGCGTCGGGCACAAAGCAGATTTGCGTTGTGAAATTATTATTTTTTTTGCTCTTCAATTTCTCTGCGGTGACGTTTGCGGTAAATAGTAGCTTGTTGTGTGTATGCACTTCCAAAAAAGCCTTGGCCGTTCCGTAATCTGCTCTTAATTTATTCTCATTTGATGTCTATGTCTCACTGTAGTGTATTTGCGCTGTACACGCTGTTACCGCGATTATATTACAATTCAGGATTTACTCTACTGTCAACGAATGATGATAATGTCATTGGTGATTATTATTTTTGTAGTATTGATGGAATTTTCTAAATAATTTCCTTGATACAATCCACGCCCGCTAATGTGTCCATAATTTTAGGCGATTTTTAAACCGATTTTCAAATTATTCTTCCAAGGCAACAGAAAACGTTGCAAAGAACGAATATTTATATTCCCATCCCATCCGTTAAGCCATTTAGACGGCAGCAGCGAGTGTTGTTATTAGCGAGCATATACTGCACTTAAATCTGGCAGAGCACACGGTGCTGTGTACCAGGTACCAGTACGGTATTTGTAGCCGGTCCGTTCCAGAAGAGGCCCAAGACTGGTTCAGATATTAGCCACTGTTAGCCATGAGTAGTGTAGTGCGCTAAGCACTCCACTAAAGCACCACAAAGAAAAAAAGAGATCACCCGTCTAGCCTTACTTAAGACTCTTTGTTGGGGCAAGTGCTGTTAGCGAGCACCTATGAAGGCCGGCACGTCACACGAGGGGGTGGGTGGCCAGCATCACGCCCGGCCACGTTTGTATCCCCAGTGACGATGTTTACACACCGCACCAGGTACTCATTTGAGGCTGAGTCCACCTAGGGGACGGGTTCAGATAATCGTCACTTAATGTTGGCCATGACTGGTAATCAAACTCGGGTCGCTGGGTTCGTAGCGCAGCGTGCTAACCGCTGGACTTACCACTCCCCACACACATGCACACACGTTTGTATACAGCACCCACATTCAATTGCCATACACTCAGTTCCGTGGAATTGCACCCAGCTCAGCACCGGAGGAGTCAATGTTCAGAAAACATTGTGTCTTTATATATAGTAATTGGTGGGTCAATATGAGTTATCCTGCTCAGGACACTACGATTAATGTATAGCCAGCGAATAAAGCGCATTGCTCTCCAAACAATTCACTTTGCTCCATCCTCATTTGTATAATGCTGACTCACACAAGTGTTGGTCATTGTTACAAAACTCTGCTGCTAAAGAGTGAAAAAATGGTGCAACAAAGGTAGCCCTCATACAATGTGGGTCACCACCATAAATATTGTAAAACATTATGGAACCAAGATACCTTGGGGTAAAAACAAAGATATTGTATTGTAGATGCATACCTAGACTGTGGGTCACAGGCTGTCTGGCACAATTTTGAGGCTTTGTCAATGAGAAAAAAAAAAGACCAAAGTTTATTATTGGCAGGTGTGTAATTAGAGTGATGCAATGACATCGCTGTAACGTCGATTCAGTGCATTTAAATACACGACTGCATTTCATTTCTCTACAGCATCACGGGCACGCTTGTCCATAACTTCAAAGTGCTATGAGACACACTCAGTCACCCCCATGTGCAGCGAGGATGCCAAAAAAAAAAAACAGCAACACGGCAAGTGGAATTCTGGCCCGTTTTGTGAGCATTGTTATCAAAAGTCGTTTCACTTTGTAATTGTGGGGATTTCTCCAGGTGATCTGGTTTCTGTCTATGCTGTATACACTCACTAGAAATCAATTGTGTAAAGATCCCGATTGCAGAACGTCTTAGAAGAAGAGCCGTGTGACTCGGCCTTACGTAGATCGATAGTGGAGAGATGCTCCTGCAGAGGTGTTCGCGGTTGTGCCGCTGTGTAGCTCTCCAGCGTGCATGCGGGTGGGCTGCACCGCGTGCCGTTCCGCACGTGATGTCCGACGTTTTGCTCCACGTGCTGGGAGCTTCTTCAGGGACTGAATTGAACTGAGGGGGCTCCCAACGCGTGCCGTGAAACGTCGGACATCGTGCCGAACAGTGCTCGGCACAACCCGAAAACACATCGGAGAGCACCAATGTGTGGGCAAGTTGCATATTTGCTTATTCACTCTTTATTGTTTTCTCACGTGAATAGTTTTTTTTTGCTTCTGAAAATGCTATCACTTTTTTTGCGACGTAACAGTGACATTTTCGTCATGGGGAAATCATCAAAGTCGAACCGTCTTGTCGAATAAGACAAGAACAAACAGCTTCCACACACCTTTCGCGTTCGCGTCTGGCTTCCCGGCTGGACAAATCCCATCTCCACCAATGCACATTTACGTCAGCGAACTTCCCGGAACTTTGCATGTGTGTTCTATTCCCTCCTCGCCTGCTCGTCCTGCATGCAAGGGGACGCGTGCGCATTGTGTGTGTGTGTGCGCGCGTGCACCTCGTATCAAAATCCCCACCATTGTAATTTTCTCTCCCTTTTTGGTTTAAAAAGAGAGAGAGAGAGAGGGAAAAAAAGGGCCATGCAAAGAAATGGCCCGCTCAGTTTGGGTGACACAAACGGGACATTTAATCAGTCGCAATCACCAAGCTGTCAAAGGTCCGTTCCGCCTGGGTTCCTTCCGACCAAGAAGAAGAAGAAGAAGAAAAAAAAGTTGCATTAATGTTTAGATGGAAGAAGGGGTGGGGGGTGGAGGCAAGAGGAGGGGAGATGGTGGGGGGGGGAGGTGGTGGGTGGGTGGGTGGGAGGGAGGTGTGGACAGAGTCAGGGGATGCTGCTGCGAGAGGGAGGGGGTTGGAGGTTTTTGGGGGTGGGGGCAGAGGTGGGTAGAGCAAAAGAAAAGAGAAAGAAGAGCAACTGCATCGGGGATAAGGCAAACGAAATGGTTATCGGGAGCCGACATTCCCGGTGGTGCGAGCTGCTGATGCCACGGGGCGATAACCTTTCTTGGCCGTCATCAGCGAACAGGCGTCACTGCTTATGCCGCTCTTCCTGCTGCTGTTTGCTGCGACACACACTGGCGTGGCAGCAAAACATGCAAGCTTAACTCTTTACAGTGCTCTGTGTTCACCGAAGTCTCGTGCATTCGCGCGCGGGAGCGTGCGCGCGTGCACGCGCATTCGATACGAGTGCGTGCGAAGTGGCGACGCTGTGGTTACCTGACGCACTGCACTACTAACCCAGTGACCTGGGTTCAATTCCTGGCCATGGATAACATCAGCCGCAAGTGGCGTCTTAAAGTGTCCTGCCACCTCCCCCTCTCGCCCTGCAGGTCAAATCAGCCTTAAATGAATACTTGCTGTGGTCTAAAAGCATCATTACTGGGGAGACAGAGGTGGTGAGGATGGTGTAGGCCACAACACCTCCTGACTTTCGATTTAAAGCTTTCGTGACTGCAAGGATTCATCTTCTTTGGTTCTTTCGGTAAAGTCACGTAGAATGAGAATAAAATAATAAAATAAAACAATAACATTCTCCTGACTTGTTGGGGAGCGGCGGTGCAGTGGGTAGCGCACTTCACTACGAACTCGGCAGGCCGAGTTCAATTCCTGCTCACCGCCAAACATCGGTGACAAATAATCTCTACCAATCGTTTGCCTCCCCTAGGTTGACTCGGTCTGTGTGTAAATTTCCACTTTGGGAAGACAAAGGCGGTCGGGCGTGATGCTGGACCGCCCACCCCCTCATGTGCCGTGTCAGCCTTAATAGGTGCTCGCTTACAGCACTTGCCGCTGCAGTCTGTTAATGTCTACATGGCGAATCTTTGTCTTTGTGCTTGCCAGCACATGTATACATTTGTGCTTGTGTCGTTGGCTGTGTGAGTCCTGATGCTATCACAGCCCCACAGTCCTGATGACCGGTTTGATTCCTGGCAACATTTGTGGCGGGTGGTACCTGAACATATCCTGGCCCACACCTAAGTTTGCTCAGCCTGAAATATCCATGACATCATCTGGTCTTGAGCATAACCACTTGGGGGTACAAAGGCGAGCATTTTTGTCGTGTGTATATTGAACTTTTTTCGCACCGTACGTAGCCAACCTGTGCTAATCGAAGGTGCGGGGGAAGGACAACAAACTAAATACAAAAATCAGTTGAAAAAAATGCGTTTTCAATCTACATTTCAAAGTACATAACTCTAGTGGCTTCCTAATAACATCATGTGTGGTGCTGGCCACACTCCACTCCTGAGTGCTATGCTAACCTGAACAGGCGTTCGAAAAGTTTATTTCGTAGCTAGCCATAAAAATATTGATAAAGTCAATGTGTTTTCTTTTTTTGTGATTGAATGGCAGAATGTGAATGATTGGCAAGTGACTGCCTCTAAGTTAATATGATTGACGATGAAGCTGCTGCTGATTAAATCCAGCGTGCAAAAATTACTTGGCACAAACTATGATTCTGGTTATACTCATTGGTTCTTTCGGTAAAGTCACGAAAGCTTCAATTCTAGATTCTGATTCTGATTATTTGAATGATACCATTATGTTTTGGTATGCTCTGTATATATAAAGTCGTGAAACACTTCAAATAGGGATGGTATTAATCTAAATTTAGCAATAAAACAATATTGGTTCTTTACTTCTATACAATCCAGCTCTGTGGGAGTGTGACATAACACTCAACTCAGTCAAAAAACATTCATTCAATCCCAGGCAGAGATTTACACGGCCCATTATCCCTCTCTGTGATGGAGACTTTGATTACGTTATTGGGAGGTCAAGAGCTGTTTTCCCATAGCTGATCTGGCCCCTGTAATAGGAATATGGAAAGTCCACCACTGGTTCAGGACCACCAAGGGAGGTTGATTATGGACCCATGCTCTTGATCGGGGGGGTGGGGACACTTTGACTATGCCTCTCTTTGTTTTGACATCTGCCTGTCTGTCTGGTATAGGTCGCTGTTGTTGTTATCCCTGTTCACCAAGGAGAGCCTCAGAGTCTCATGGCTCCTTTTTCAGGAGGTTCCTTTCAAGTTGTCGCAGTAGTGGAGCGGGGGGGGGGGGTACAAAGTTTGCTCCTTATATTCCAACTTGAATAATTTGCGGATTGAGTTTTCAAATCTGCAACATCTTGACCAAGATGCCGGCGCACACACGCACACGGATGGCCCACGCTCACGAGCCCGGTCACACACACGCTCACGAATGGCCCACGCTCACGAGCCCGGTCACACACACGCTCACGAATGGCCCACGCTCACGAGCCCGGTCACACACACGCTCACGAATGGCCCACGCTCACGAGCCCGGTCGCACACACGCTCACGAATGGCCCACGCTCAAGAGCCCGGTCACACACACGCTCACGAATGGCCCGCGCTCACGAGCCCGGTCGCACACACGCTCACGAATGGCCCACGCTCACGAGCCCAGTCGCACACACGCTCACGAATGGCCCACGCTCACGAGCCCAGTCGCACACACACTCACGAATGGCCCACGCTCACGAGCCCAGTCGCACACACGCACACGGATGGCCCACGCTCACGAGCCCGGTCACACACACGCTCACGGATGGCCCACGCTCACGAACGATGCTGCTGGAAACTTTGAACCTTCCACCGCGAGGCGGACGGCGCGGGAGTATTCTTTCACGGTGAATGCGCCCGCGGGTATTGACCAGGGTGGCCGTTGGATTCAAACCACCGAACCTCTGCAGCTAGTGTTACACCGGCATGGATATGGGGTCGGACGACTCGAATGCATTCCCCCCGGCATCGGGGTGTGCCGCTCTCTCCGTCCACGGCATCGCCGTGCGGACACCTCTGTTGGCCGCAACGGTGATTGACTCTGTAACTCACTCATGCGCGCCAAACATTTAATCAGGGCGGCCAGAGCCACCGTAACAATCTTTTCGCATGCCAAAAACGGATCTTTCCGTTTGGCGTGATTGCCATTGACCTCCCACTGTGTTGTTTTTTCGCATCTCGGGGGTGGGGGTGTCTTTTTTTTTGGGGGGGGGGCAATTTATTTATTACATTTGCCTCCGGGGTTTGAGACACTGTTTAAATTCCGGGGGTCAGAGCTCATGAGAGAGAGAGAGAGAGAGGGGGGCCTTGACAATATTCAAGCCTCTGCGTCGCGTCCCGCCGTGCCGTGGCCACTGGGCCGCACATCGTGGTGACATTTTTTTACGCTTCAGGCAACAACAAAAACAAATTGCCCTCACCTGGTCCCGTCGTGGTCACAGGGACTTACCTGCCCATACCCGTTACCAACCGTAAGTGATATAATGCTGTCGGTAAATTAGACGACCCTCCCCCCCCCCCCCCCCCCTCCGTGCTGTGTAGTATTGATTGAAGCCAGGTAGCTGTGAATGCAGTTCAGTGAGTGTAATTCAGTGACAGGTATAGCCTTACCGAGCAGGGGAATTGATGTTTGTGTGTGTGTGTGTGTGGTTGGAGGGAGCAGTGGTGTAATGGTTAGCGCAACTGTGCTCCGATCATATCAGGTCTGGCTCAATAATTTCGATTCCTCTCCATGATGCACAACACCGATGCAAATTGTTTTTGAACCTTCTCTGGACCCCCCCCCCCTCCCCCCCGCTCTTGATTGAGAAAACCTACAATAAGTACCTGATGCAGTGCGTGTATGCACCTAATGCAAAGTTGGCTAGGAATGGTTGTTGCTGGCTGCACCAATATTGTTTCCTCTTCCAGTCTTTATCATAATAATAATGTGCAGCCGCTTATCAATCCACTGCTGGATGGACACTGCTGCAAGCCACATCGGAGGTGCATGAAACACACTTCACCGTGCTGACTAGTACAGAACCCAGGGTCGGTTTAGATATCACTCACCACTGATGTTAGCCGGGGTCAGAAATCAAAGTCAAATTACCAGGTTTATTGGTTGCAATGTGTTAATTACTGCACCACCCTGGCACCCACGATGATCTTGGACAGTCCTAATGCATATATTGTGCGTTTATTCTCTTGGAATCAATATGTTAGAATGCACTTTAAGTTGCATTTATCAAATATAATTGGTATTTTTTTTTCCGTGTTACGAAAATGACAGCGCAAAAATGTATCTCTTTGCCTCTACAGTCTGAATGTTGTTTAATGGTATGGTGTCGCTTTGAATTAAAGCTAAATAATTTCCAAACACGTCTTCATGAACAACTAAGTTGTAAACATCTAATAAACGCCGCGGTGTAACTTCCATGCAAAATGCAATAGTTTGCAACTAAATGGCGAAGTAGAGTAATATCATAGCTCTAACCCTGAGCAGAGATAACTAATGCCTTCCGAGTTTTTTTTTTTTATAAAAGCGATAATGAATCTCAATTGAAGATGCCTTATTGGAAGATTAACTATCTCACATGGTCAAATAATAGGCATTGACTAATTGATTGCACTTGCGGTTTATATTTAGCATCTGCCGAATAATGTGCCACGAAAGGAGTGTTTGTAACAAAAACACAAATCGAAAGGTGCGTTTGCTTGGTGAGAACGGAGCGGTTGTCCATCTCTGTTGGTGGCCCTGGGTCAGTGGCAGAAGCTCCACGATCCCAATGGTGAGAGCCGGAGTGTTGATAAGATGAAGCACTTACCCAATAAGCATGCAACGTTGGCCCCAATGATGTACGTTTACCGGGGTACAGACTTAGGGGTAAAATGGTACTTCCAGAAGGTGTGGGCAGCTGTGAAAAATGACTTCCCTAGGCAGCTCTTGGACGAATGGAGTCAGCCGATGTGCGAGATTTCCGCGTCGATTCTTCGTGCCTACGAGTGCCGACAGAACAGTTTGAACGCTTGCGGGCTGGGCGCGGGGGGGGTGAAAATAGACAAACGGAAATATTTCGCCGCGTCTAAAAGCCCCCAAGTATGGTACCGACGTCGCAAACGACCCGCTCGAGACTGATGCAGGCGGATATACGCGAAGGTGTCAGATGTCTGAACGTTCGTCGAGAACGAGAGAGTTACGCTGCGCACAGGGAGATTAACCGGACCAAAAAATAAAGCTGCGAGCTGCTTTAAACGTGAGGAACTCTTCGCCGCGCTTTGTAAAAAATGCACGACATTAAGAAGACGTTGCGAAGTAAGTACATCCGCAAACGCGCAACTCTCAAAAAACCCAGGTTGGCATGAGCGCGCGTGAAACGATCGGCTTTGTGAGCATTCAACGAAGGCGACAATTAATGCCACGCGTTCGCACGCGTTGCACCTGTGTGTGGCCGGTTAATTGATCACGGCGGCGATATGTGACCGTCGGATATGCGACATTGTACGGTAGTCCGTAATGCGGCGACTGATTACTTTTCAAGAGTAAATCGTGGGTGGGTGGGTTGGTGCGCGGTGAGGCCGTAATTGTCATAAGCAGCGACAATCGCCAAGCGGAGAAAAGTATATTTAGGGGAGAATACGGGTCGGCAAAGAATGGTGGGGGGTGATGCGGAGGAGGTGGGGGGAGGGAGAGGAGGAGGAGGGGGTGGAGGGTGCTGGAATCTGCTCTACTCAAGCCCTCACCAGCCGTCAAAGTGCATTATCCCCGCTTTGCGCTAGGCTGATCTAAGCTAATCTGACCCCGTCGCTCGCTAATGCTGAAGTCTTGATGGGTTTGGCGGGAGGGAGCGGTGCGCTTCCTGACTTACACACGCGCCCTCCGCCTTAATCCACTTATCAGCACCGAATGAGACGTTCTGTGCAATTTTTTTGTGGTGGCGGGGGGGGGGGGGTGTGGAAGAGGTGGCAGGGGTGGGTTCTAAAAAATATAAAATAGCGAGGAGAGAAGTGCGTAATGCATATTTCTGCATAACTCCGGGCATTTAAGATTCAGCCTAAATACACCACGGGGTGGTTTTCAGAAGTCTAAAAGTTTTATTGAAGTTTTGTACCACAATCCTCATTCTTCACATTTTCAGTGCTAATATAAACCAGATTAACACTCACATATATAATTGTCTGTAGTATCAGCCAGCTCACTTAAGCTTATATTTTTGTACGCACGCGGAAATATATCGACGCGTGTGTGGCTATGTTTTTTTTCATGCACGTTGGGTAATGCGTGGGCACAGACTGATGATCATACGTTGCAGTGGTTATCATTTAACAAACACGGCACAACTACATTTCAGCCATGCATTGCGAAGTAGAGGGGTAAGCGGAAAACGCGGTGGTTTGCGCACTTGCGATATGAACCTGTGATAGCCTGAGTTCAATTCCTGGCCATGGTCAACCACAGCGGCGAGCGATACCCATGTGGCAACGGACACCTTTGCCTTTGCCAGGGTGGTGAAGTTTTGTCAAACAACCCCTCATTGGCATTTATGGAGACCCCTTCACCCCAGCAGTGTATTAATAATGGGCTGTAAGTGATTATTATTATTCAGTCGTTATTATTGTAGCGTAATTTTGAGAGAGAGAGAGAGAAAAAATCAATGCATGAAACATTGGCTTATCCTGTGTACAGTGTGTGCTTATTCAGTGGTGTATGGTCATGTGAGTGGCAGTAAGGTCGGTTTTTATTTTATTTCGTGGGTCTGCACCACCGCTAATGCAGCCCCTGAGGCTTTATTCGAAGCGTGTACCGTTACACGTGCAGTCCGCCCGTGTTATTGTGTGCCTCTCATCGCTGTGGGTGGTTGTGGTCCCGCAGAGGGAACCGGCAAAATTCAAAGGACAACAGGTTGCCCGCTGACCAAACGGAACGGCACTCGTTTCGTTAATCGTGGAGGGACGATGGGCCCAGCCATCCACCGACGTGCCGTTGAACTGCCCCAACCCTCCAATTGACAGTCGGGCACCATGCCGCATCTCGCTTTATTATTATTTTTTATATCCGCGGGGTTAAGACGACTCGCACGCACGCGCACTGCGAATCTGTTCAAATTGCTGTTGAGTCGCGAGGCGAGGCAAATCGCCGGTTGCATTTGCCCGCGTTAGTGAACGGTGAGTGCTGCTGAATTGTGATGGGGCTGTGATGAGGCTGAGGGGAGCCCCTGCGTGGACCATGCTCACCCTGGAATTGACACGCTGCTCATTATAACATTTTTTTTTAAACGTAACGCGAGCCTCTTTAGATGCATACGTACATAAACGTACGAAGCGCACGAAGTGTAGATTGTTCATTGTTATTTAACCAGACGAGGGCAATTGCATGGTATTTACCTCGCGTGTGCGGTTTGAGTTTGGGATTTGTCGAGGTGGAGCGCTCAACTCTAGTCAACCACGGGCAGGATCCTTCGCTTCCGATGGGGGGTGGGGGGCCGGGTATTGAGGGGGGGGGGGGCAGAGGCGGGGCGAGGGGTGGGAGGGAAGCGACGCTGAATCCATTGCCCCGCAAGGGTTCCGTGACACAACATATCTCTCTTGCAAATGAGACCGGGGTGATTAGCAAGGGAAAGCAAGACACGGGGATGAGAGAAAAGATGGGTGGTAGTAAAACCAAATAAAACAGGGGTTTTTTTTTCGATGCTTTACATAATATGGTTCTCGCATGCATACATACACATACATTCGCACGCACATATATGTTCAGACCGGCTTGACAGAGGTTGATGTGGCCAACATTTGTATTCCCATTGCTGGGAATACAATATCCTCTGCATTTGACACACAATGCAGACTTGAGTTGACCTAGGGGAGGCCAAGTACAGCTTCACACACACACACACACACCACGTATAACCAATATAATTCATTGGTTGGAAATCGAACCCAGGTTGTCGAGATTATAGCGCAAGGCACTAACCACGCTCGTTGGTTAATACATTCAGCATAGCGCCTGTGCCAAGTACTGCGTGCGTGTGTGTGTGTATGAACTTCTTTCGCATTGTTCGTCGCCAAACGTGGCTATAATCGGAGGTGCGGGAAATGAATGTGGTTTCAAATTCCTCCATTCGGAGTCACAGAATCGTCTCTGATTAATTTTCGTTTAAAAAAAAAAGAATCTTGGCAGCATTTTGAGAAAAAAACACGAAGCCCAAACTGCGTTCGGAGAGGGCCTCAACAAGCAAGATGGCGCCGGTCTCCGCTCGTCTCAACATTGTTCATGGCCTTAGCGAGGCCTTCCCCTCAGTCACCGTGACCTTTGTTAAGTGCGTGTGCGCGTGCACACGTGGTGGAGAGTGGCGCAATGGTTAGCGCACTGAGCTATGACCCCAGCGACCTTGGTTGCTCACCCCGATCATGCGTGTGCCACCAGTTCGGAAAATCGTATCTGAACCTTTTATGGACCTCTCCTAGGTCACCTCAGCCTTAAATTAGTGGCTGATGTAAACATCGCCACACTGGGGGAGGAAAAGGTGGCTGGGCATGGTGCTGGCCACAGGAAGGGCTCGTGCCCCATGCTTGCCTTATTAGGTGCTCACTAACATCCCTTGCACCTATGGGCTATAGAAGGCTAATAATTATGGGACCTTTGCAGCAGCGCGTATTAATATGAATATAATGTGTGGTGAAGTCGTGGTTAGCTTGCTGCACTAAAATTGCAGTGAGCTGAGCTCATTTGCAGACCGTGCACAACACCATCGTAGCGAGTAGAATCACAACTGGACCTGGGTCTCCTCTAGGTCAACTCAGCCATAAATAAGAACCCATTGTGCGGTTATTTTTTATGTGTTACATTTGACAGAACAATGGCAAAGTTCTGCAGCAATACATTGCAATCTCACAGACACAGAATACATGATATGCAACAATTGAATTTATCCGATGAATCTTTAAAATGAATTGAACCTTGTGGCCCAGTCTAGTAATTGCACAATTGGCATGGCTTAAATGTATTTGCTTGTAATGCATTTGCCTTTATTAGCGCCAACACCATCCACTCTATCATTACTTAAATAGTCCTCTGTGTAAGTAGTGTGATGGGTTAACATGAGGGATGTGCAAGCTTACATGACGGATATACGTTTCGGATTTCATTAAAAATTATGCAAAACATTTCTTGTCAGAAAAGGCATTAATTTTTATTTAAAGAGGCATTTTTTTTTACATTTCATTTTGACAAGGATAAAATTGAGCTTGGTTTGTGAGCTCTTCTGTTGATTTTTACTTACAAAGTCTTGTGCATTCAGATAATATCATTTTTTCAAACGTATCACTCTTGCAAATGCTGTTTTAAAGTGCATCAACATTCCATCTGTTTCACTCCAGCGCAGTCTTCGAGACAGTCTGGTCCCTTCACCTGATGAAGGCCGCTTGTGTTGTGGCCGAAACGTCGTGATTTTTGTTGTTTTGTTTTTTACCTACGTGACTTTACCGAATAGAACCAAAGAGTATTCCATTGCTAACCAAAATCCGAACACTCATCAGCGTGGCACCGCAGTTAGGGCTCGTGACTCGCAAGCAGACGATCGCCAGGGTCAACCCCCGGTTGGCGGTCAACTCCAACCGTTCCTCCTGAATCTATAAAAACACAAGCAAAGAGTGGTTGTGCTAAGGATAGACTGGTCCCTTTCATAGAAATGTGGAATTCCCAGCGCGAGCTCGCTGCTGCATCACGGGCTAGCGATGCCTCCCGTTGATCAGCGAGGATTTTGACACCGCTGTGATGCGGTGTCAAAATGATAGAGTGGATGGTGTTGGCGCTTTACAGCATGATCAAAGTGCACACCCCGGAAAGGCTGGGAATTAATCCAGCTGTATTTGAAATTAAGAGTTTGCAATAAAAGTGACTGAAGTGCTCTCTGTTAGCAGGGGACACCAACCAGACAGGGCCAACACACGGGGTCCAAGCCAGGACAAAGCAGTGACTTGCTGCACCATTCAATTCGCTTTGCGCGGCGGTCAACCCAGAGAGATTTTGTGCTTCGGCCGGGAGACCCATGAGATGAGATTTGGAACGGTGAGCTCAGGGTCAGTTTGTGAAGGGCTGAGTAAGGCTGTGTACAAAATGGTAGCTTGTGCAGCCTATGTGCCATTACAAAAAAAAATAGAGTGCGGTTAGAGTGTGTACAGAAAGCAGCTTAACGGCTTAAAACGGTTAGTGAAAGCGCTCTTAGCACCCCTAGCGTGGGAATCCGAGGTTCCACGGTGACGTCACGCAATCGCGCTCGCTCCCAGGCACCTACAAGTTAAACACGCCAGAGGTTTTCAGGTGAAACAAGAGCAGACGCGATCTTGATGTATCGCTTATTAGGGCAAATGGAAGGACACAGGACAATGTGCTGAGAGTCAAACGACCAAGTCGGTAAAAAAAAAATCCAGAAAGAAGGCGGAAAAAAACGGTCCCCTTTTGTTAGTTTTTACCCTGCAATATTTTTTTTTTTACAAAGTGGAGACACTATCAGCGCGATGTGGCCGTATCTTGGTGGCGTGAGCTGAAAGCGGCGCCTCTGACAGGCACATTAATTACCGTTCACTAGTAATTAACCCGAGGTTAATTAAAATCCTAATCGAACACGCCGACGGAAAAAAAAAATTGCAGGAGGGCCGCCGGTCAGCGCAGCGATCATGGAGCGAATGTCCGGCTCGCTTTTTGTTTTACCACCTTAATTGCAGCCGCACGCGCGATGCGCCGATAAAGTGCACGTTGGAAGTTGCTCGTTTTTTTTCTATTAATTACGCGCTCGCGAAAGGCGCCGGAGGTGGCGGGCAGGCTGGGGGAAGACACGTGCCCGGGAGTGTGCGGCCGTGGCCACGGAGCACGGAGGAGAGAGTCGGAGCGGGAGAGAGAGCGATGGAAGGGGCCGCAGGATCGTCAGCCGATGGCGTCGAAATCTCGCCCGATGGCCGGGTTGATCGAGACCGTCCGCAGGGTGAAGTGTTGGCCTTGGGTTTTTTTTTAATCTCCTCCTATTGCGGTCACGCCACACGAGCGAACAATGGGCCCCAAACAATAATAATAATTTTAAAAAATATATACTTTAAAAGACACGTCGGTGCTGGAAAGGAGCTTGACAGAGTGACCTCTGAGCACGTTTTCATTAGAGGCCTTGGAGTTTCTACCATGTGTGTGAGAAATATATATTTTTATAAATACATGGGTGCACAGACCCCCAACTTTATCCATTGCCTGTGGCCATGCAGCGTTTGCTTTAGGCTTTAGAGATCATTCTTAGTGGAAGCAGATTATGGTAATCATTTTTTTTAAATAACTCGACACCAAATTTAAATATTCTCCACGCGGCTTAGTGTGGAAGTGGCCTATTTTCCCCTCTTTTTCTTCTTTTTGTAAGATTATAAGTGTGTGACACTTGTGTACTAGTTGTGTGAATAAAAAAAACGAGCCAGCACTGTTTGAGTAAATGTAAATTATGCATTCAAATACGGATTCTATTATGAATAAATACATAAACGGAATGCATACGAAAGCTAAAGGAAGCTAGTGTACTGTATTGGCTCATTGAGAAAAGGTTTCTTATAGGAATGTTTTTTTAAAGGTCTTTTATGTAATGAGGATAACTCGGGGTTCACACTTTATTTATAAATATGTTATGCTGTCACTTAATTCTCAACGAAATGAATACCATTACATTAGCCCCACACGCTTCTCTCGTTTGTAGCAAGCTGATCATTGGTTCATCGGTAGCAGGGAAGAGACATTTGTCCACTTTTTCAAGAGCTAAAGCATATTTGTGTCAAATGTCTAGACCGCATTGCACCTCGAAAACAAAATAAACTCCAGCAATTCCCAATGGATGAAGATCTCTCCATGCCGTATCCGCCGTGAGGATGTTTCTTTCACCATACTTCACCACACTGGTCAGTGTCACCATACTTCACTCGTCGCTCGTATTCGCCTTCGCCGGGGAATCAAACTCAGGTCTTTCGGTTCATGGCACAGCGCGATATCCACTGTGCCACCACCGCTCCACCCCATTACACCTATATGAGTCAGCATATATAATTCATATGACAGCGCCGCTGATATAGCTGGCTCAATAGCATGATCATTAGCAAAGTTCTGTCGTGAGGTTTAGCCAGATACTGCAACGGAGAGGTTATGCTTATCAACTCATCATGGTGACATAACTGGCATGACATCATTTCATTCCTTACTGGAGCCAATGTTGTCGACATCAGCGTCTTGCCTCTGAGGTCATTGCTTTTTGAGACGTATCTTGCAATTGCCCGCAGTCGTCGCTCGAGTACCGGCGGGCGGGGGGTGGGGGTTACACACTGCCACTCGCCGTCATCACCACCGTCATCATCAGCCACGGTCAATTTACTGCTGGATCAAGGCCTTCCCTAGCTGCCGTCCACTCTCGTGATGCTGCGATGTTAATATTCCACACCTCCTCATGACTCGCCATCACAATCTACAGGTATGGCTACGTTGTTTGATTTCCCCCCCCCCCCCCAATTTTATATCAAACGTGCTATCGGCGTCATCTCACGTGGGACGTCACGGCGATCGCCTATCGCCCTGCGTGCGAGAGAGAGAGAGAGAGAGGAACGGTCCTGGGAAGGGGATGTCACAGAACTGCTTCATAAAGCCCTTCAAGTTATCCCCACGAGGCACCTGCACCTTCGTCCCGCGCGGGCTGCTGCACGGACAAAGTGGTCGTCACGCCATGTTCAAACTGATGTTCTAAAACCTCGGAGATGGAATTTATCCAAATTGAGTGCAACGGGTAATTTAATATCATGGGGGTGGGGGAGGGTGATATTTTTGCCTTGTCATTGGTGAGCAGGCTGAGACCATCAACTTGCTACAATTAGAACGCATTCGAATCGTAGGTGGCTTGCCTGGACTCAAACGCAGTCTTTAAGCAGTGCTTGCTCAACGCCTTGACCTCTTCAGCAGCCTGGCCGCCTCGTTCAATGGCTTTCTTTTTCATAAGCTGTTGCTGGGTTTTTTTACGATTCTATTTGGTAGTTCAATGACAGTATTATTTTGCATTTAAAATTTGAGCAAACGGTATTCAATATTTTCACTAGCCCTACTGGCAAGATTATATTTATATAGTATTGTCGATAAAGGACAAGCAGATTGGCTAGCTTGTGTTCTTCTAATGTGCAAATTTAGGGTGTGGTGACTTATAAGCTCTACAGTGGGATCATGTGTTATTGTTGTTGTGAAGTTATTGCAGGCCTGTCTGGGTTTTACATTACAGCGCCACTGGCCATACGGCTCCTGAAGACGTCACACTCAGCCAGAAGCATTTGTTTAGAACAAATGGTTTACTGAGATACAATTTGTATCGTTTACAAAGAAGACCTGGGAAACTTTTAAAAAGAGGTGGTGGCGGGAAGTGGGGGGGAAGATGATGGTAGTGAGATTCAAGCCACAAATTCTTGTTGTGTGAATCAGTGAGTCAGTGCCAAGAATACCGAGCATGTGGTGCATGTGATGAAATTAAATTGCACGCGCGTGTGTGTGTGTAAATACACTAAAGGCTAAAAAGAAGATTCGATAACGTACTGCACACTCGAAGCCAAATATTGATGAAAGAAATTACAAGTAGGCTTGCATTAATTTGTGCTCACCTTCCAACCAAGATAGCCATTACTAAATTATATTGTGCATTCAACAACAAGTTAGTTCCTGCACAAACAAACCTGGGTTGGTATTCATCTCTCTTCTTGCCAGTGGTGGAAATTCCACATGCCTGTGGTGGGGGTGAGTTTATCCACATAACAGCTTCAGTTTTTGTTTTATGTATGATACGTATTATCAACTGGAGGGGAAATTCCCAAAGCCAGGATTTGAACTCACAATATTCCCATTGCGAGCGATGCACTGCATCCATTGTGCCACCTGGTGGGATGTATTTACGTACAAATGTGCAATTGTTAATTAATAACAAGGTGAGAGTCTCTTGAGACGATAAGCTTATTTTTAAAAGTGCGTTAGGCTAGACAGGAAATAAACACGAGCTAGGCAAGAAGGAAAAGGAAACAAAACAACATAATCATCCAAAATAAAGCAAAAAAACACGCAGAGTGGGCTCAACGCGTGCAAATTGAAAGGTTTTCAATAATGATGAATATATAAAACATTTAGCGTCTGAAAAAATATTACATATTATAAAACAGCATTCAATCTACCCCCACGTTCAAGTAACACCTAAATCAAGAGACCACTGAATCAAGAGTAATGTGAATCAAGAGTAATGTGAATCAAGATAAATGTGAATCAAGAGTAATGTGAATCAAGAGTAATGTGAATCAAGAGTAATGTGAATCAAGAGTAATGTGAATCAAGAGTAATGTGAATCAAGAGTAATGTGAATCAAGAGTCAGGTGAATCAAGAGTAATGTGAATCAAGATAAATGTGAATCAAGAGTCAGGTGAATCCAGAGTCAGGTGAATCAAGAGTCAGTGGAATCAAGAGTCAGGTGATTTCTAGAGAATGGTGACTCAAGCGTAAGGTGAATCAAGAGACAGCTGAATCAAGAGTAAGATGTAAGGTGAATCAAGAGAACAAACCCAAGCTTACAGACATCAAATTGCATCAGCAGCCTGTGAGTAATGGTGATGGTTTGGTGATGTCTTCATCCAACAGTGTAAAGATCATGGCTAATCATAATTACAATGTTACAACTCACAAATAATCTTCTATGCAAATCGAATGCACTGCACAAGTGTGCGTGTGTGCTTATACGTGCATATATATATGCGTAGACATGAAGAGTGATGGTGGTGTGGTCATGATACGACACTTTGGTTGTGTAAAACGGACTTAGATTCATAACCATACACAACACCAGTGGCAACTGTCACTTGAACATGGCCCGAGTTCTTCCTAGGCCACCTGTGTCTCATCATCTACACAAATAACACCTTGTTGAGATGACGCTGGTCCCACACTTCCACTACGTTTCACACCGGACTTAATAACTGCAACACTTCCATTGATAGTCAATTCGATCAAATTGGGTTACAAAAACATCTCGAAGTCAAGGGCAGACTCTGCGAGAGAGACGAGACTACCACAGCCGACTTGCCACAGAGCGGTACTCATTTTGTTGCATCAACTCTGGAGGGATGATGGACCGAGTCAACCCCTCGGGTGGGATTTCAACCAGAGCTGAGCGACCCGTCACGTCACGGATGCCAATGAGCAATGTGCGGCGGTGACGGAAACACGAAATTAATTGCACAGTGCTCAATCTTTGATTGTGCAGCTCGTATACATGAACGTTACTATCACGTTGAGCAGGGACAATACGCCTTGGACTTTCCGAAGCCGCTCTTGCGCCAGGTGTGGCCAATTAAAATAAATTAATTGTGCTCGCAGATACACAATTGTAATACCGCTCTCTATTGGCCACAGCTCTTTTTATTATTATTATTATCATCGCCTGATTGTGAACACAATTGCGCAATCTCCCTTCAATGAGAGAAACCTCAATAGGGTTATTTACATGAATGGTTAAATGTCACAGCTGTTCGAACTCCACTGGTGAAAAAAATTCTAAACATATCAACAGAAAATGAAGGCTGCGTTGAGCATTTGGCTGTCTAGTGGGATATACAAACAAAAAAAAAACCCACCGAGTGTGTCTATATAAAGTTAAAGTACATCCATCCGTGGGTTCGATCCCAACTCTGACGCCTGTATATTTTGAGTTTGCATGTTTCTGCATGAGTATTTGGCTGTTAGAAATTTCCACATGGTAAGCCACTTCGTTGAGCTATCATTTGTGGCCAGATTGCATCTGAAAAAGAGCTATGTAGCTCAGTGGGCCTTACCTGGTAAAATAAAGAATATATATAGTTTTGTTTAGTTTTAGTTTGTTGCTCAAGTTTAGGGGCACTCCTCAACTGGTGGTGACAATTTCACACTCCTATAGAAGCAGTCAATCCCCCCATTGGTCGATCGATCACTGTTGAATCAAAATCAGAATCTTTATTTAGACTGGAGGAATGCGATAAGCTATGAAGCTCATTTTCACATATGTCCAGTAATTACTTATTTATCCAGTCAGCAGGCATGATCACCAATACAGTGGTTTAGAGGGAAAGTTTCTGGGTGATACTGCCACCAGCGTGTTTGTGATTGATTAATTGTTGTTATTGGTGGCGAGTTGTCAACTACCTCGCCTGTTATGTCGGAGGTCGTGGGTGACATCCAGACTCTGACGCCTGCTGCATGTTTGGAGTTCACGTGTTCTCTCTTCCCGTGGTCGCGTGGATTTTTCTCCATGTCCTCCGGTTTTTCCCTCCACATTTAGAAACGTGCTTTTGGAGTATTTTACCGCTAGAAATTTCCACATAAGCCACTTAATTGAGCTGTATAGCTCCGTGGACCTTACCAGGTAAAATACAAAAATAGTTTAGTTTCATTATTATTGTTATCGAACTCGTGTTGCCACGTTTTGCAGTGCAATGCACTCACCACTGCGTCACCCTAGTCGCTTTATCACGTGCAAAAACAATCAAAGGGAAATAAGTGAAAGGATGCTATGGTCAGATACTGTCTCCAAATGCTACCATACACAGTTTAATACGTAGGAGGCTTTACTGCCATACACAGTTTAATACGTAGGAGGCTTTCGCGACCAATATCATTCAAAATTGAGTTTTTTTTGGGTTAGATCGCCTAAATATATAAATGTGTCGTTAAAACCCGCCACCACCTGACACAGCCAACTAGTAAGGTTTTTCACGTAAACTGAACGTGACCAATTCGTCACTAGCACAGCACACCGGTGTGTTGGAGAACCAAGCCCCAACATTTACAATCTGAGTCCGACGTTTCGCCAGTAATTACAACCAGCTGTTATTACTCTCTGTTATGACTGTCATACATCTTCACGAATTCGAACACGCACAAAACCTAAAGGTGCCCAGTAGGCCTCGTGAAGTGTACGTGTGCGCTTCTGCTGAGGCTGCCGCAGCACACGAAGAGACAGCACGACGCATGGCCAGGCCCCCTTTTGTCTCCACAGCACCGACGGTCATGATACTATTAAATGTGCGCAGGTTGAACTTCTTTCGCACCGTACGTAGCCATCCACGCTTCTCAAAGGTACACGTCAAATGCGGTTAACTGAAGAGAAGCACAGTTTAGATTCAATGTCCACTTGGCACAAGGGTCGCCAGTTCACAGGTACAACACCAGAACGTATCATGGAAAGGAGAATATCTGACGATATACGGATAGGGTGAGAACTACATGCGGATGCATTGTATCGGTGGTGTATTTTTTGCACAACTGACAAAATGTTGTAACCGTTCACATACCGGGAAGGTCTACATATATCCGCAGAGAGCTACCCCAAAATGAGAACAGCTGAAAGACCAGAATTAGGTGGAAACCCTACTTCGCCACTGATTAAACCCATGGCAAGGAAGTGAATTCAGGTATCAAGGATAAGTAGAGCAGTGTGCCCAGACACACACGCATAAAGATATACAGTGAGGGAAAAAAGTATTTGATCCCCTGCTGATTTTGTACGTTTGCCCACTGACAAAGAAATGATCAGTCTATAATTGTAATGATAGGTTTATTGAACAGTGAGAGACAGAATAACAACAAAATCCAGAAAAACGCATGTCAAAAATGTTATAAATTGATTTGCATTTTAATGAGGGAAATAAGTATTTGACCCCCTCTCAATCAGAAAGATTTCTGGCTCCCAGGTGTCTTTTATACAGGTAACGAGCTGAGATTAGGAGCACACTCTTAAAGGGAGTGTGCTCCTAATCTCAGCTCCACCTGAAGACGGAAGCTTGTGTTGCCTCCGAAACGTCGTGATTTAATTTAGTTTTTTTTCTTTTCTTTTATTTTGTTTTACCTATGTGACTTTACCGAAAAAAACAAAGAGTATGAATCCTTGCAGTCATGAAAGCTTCAAATCTAGAATGAAAGTGTAGTGGTCAGATGAGACCAAAATGGAGCTCTTTGGCATCAACTCAACTCGCCGTGTTTGGAGGAGGAGGAATGCTGCCTATGACCCCAAGAACACCATCCCCAAAGTCAAACATGGAGGTGGAAACATTAGGCTTTGGGGGTGTTTTTCTGCTAAGGGGACAGGACAACTTCACCGCATCAAAGGGACGATGGACGGGGCCATGTACCGTCAAATATTGGGTGAGAACCTCCTTCCCTCAGCCAGGGCATTGAAAATGGGTCGTGGATGGGTATTCCAGCATGACAATGACCAAAAACACACGGCCATGGCAACAAAGGAGTGGCTCAAGAAGAAGCACATTAAGGTCCTGGAGTGACCTAGCCAGCCTCCAGACCTTAATCCCATAGAAAATCTGTGGAGGGAGCTGAAGGTTCGAGTTGCCAAACGTCAGCCTCGAAACCTTAATGACTTGGAGAAGATCTGCAAAGAGGAGTGGGACAAAAGCCCTCCTGAGTTGTGTGCAAACCTGGTGGCCAACTACAAGAAACGTCTGACCTCTGTGATTGCCAACAAGGGTTTTGCCACCAAGTACTAAGTCATGTTTTGCAGAGGGGTCAAATATGTATTCCCCTCATTAAAATGCAAATCAATTTAAAACATTTTTGACATGCGTTTCTCTGTATTTTTTTGTTGTTATTCTGTCTCTCACTGTTCAAATAAACCTACCATTAAAATTATAGACTGATCATTTATTTGTCAGTGGGCAAACGTACAAAATCAGCAGGGGATCAAATACTTTTTTTTTCCCTCACTGTAGTGCAATTAAAAAAAAACTACACAATTCTACCTCACAATTAGTTCACTGCACATGCAATCCCCTGTATAAGAGAGAACACGTGTCAGTAATTATTGTGAGCAGTCAAGGCACAATGTACTTGTGTGAGCATCCTCTAGCATGACGCCCACACATTCACCACATGCGGTTAACCACAACTATTAGCAATTTAGCTCCTATTTAGTCGCAGTGTCCATTGTGGTTTCATAAAGGGGCTTATTCATAAGGGGAAAATTTACGTTATTAGATTTACTTGTCACGAAAGATAAGATGTCAAATGCAGCACACCTGGATTTCACTCTGCTTGGTCTAGATGTGCTCAATATTATTTGACATTCTAGGTGTCCACAATGGCCTCTAACCCTCATTCCTACAAATAACCTTTAATTGAATATAATTGACAAAGTAATGACAATGCAATTAAATGCAGTCGTAATATTCGGCACACCGGGCTAAAGACAAATTATGGTGGGTCACTTGACGAGCTTTCACACCTCTATAGCAGTCGTTGCATTCATGTGTTTAGATCTTACTCATCAATCTCACGACCAGGAACTGCCCAACGCCACATTGTGTGTGTGTGTGTAAAGTCTTACTTGTGTCTGCCATTGTATCACCCACAGCAAGCAATAAAGAGCGGACGGAGAAAAACCCAAACGCAAACTCAGGTCGCATGGGTTTAACAGGCCATTGCAGACACTCTGTGTGTGTTTACAATACAATCCCAGTGCGATTCAAATCCCTCACCTCTGTTTAGCGCTGCTGGCTACGTACGCGCGGTGCGAAGGAAGTTCGACATACGTACAAATGTACAGAGCAGCGATGTGGCTATGGAGTTGTGCAGATGGTGGCAACTGCACCAGGGCCCAAGGATCAAGTGGGGCCTAGGTGACAGGCTTCGATTGATGGGAAAAGAGTGGACAAGGTGGCGGCCCATCTCATTGTTGGCACCGGGACCCATGACAACCACCCTATGCCACTGATTTCCAGCGCCCTCAATCTAACGTGTTTATTCTTAACGACGTTGTAACTTTGACTTTACGCAATGTAGCAAATACAAGGCAGTATAGCTCAATGTTACATCGTTTCAATGTTCGAACAAGCCTCATATTATCATTTGGCTGTCCTGAGCCGGTCATTACAATTCCACATTAATATGGCAAGGACCATGATATCCAAAGGACGATTATTACAGTATTACTATTGTTACCTGTATTCATTACATTATTATCTGTATTCATCTACTCCATGGAAAGTCAACAGAATCATCATGTGGAGGGACTGCTACCTGCCTTGGGGATGTGGAATTATCACCACTCAGCTCGGTGTCACCAACTCAGAAGATGATTTCCTTCAGTGTTTCGAACAAGAAGACTGTAACGTTGACTGTTCTGAAAATAGTGTGTCCTTCAGCGTAAAAAGAAAAGTTTATTCAACATTTTTTTCCAAATTCCAGTTTTTTGCTGTAAAGTGTAATTCATTTTGCGCTCGACATATATATAAAAGTCTTTCATACACCGACATAGGGTTGCCGATTGGCAAAAATTAATCGTAATTATCACGATGCCGATTGCTGTCGCCTACGGTGCAGTGTCTCGTAATTCACTTTATCTCTGTTACCAACGGAACGTTCACAGACGGCCGGACGGCCAAGCAGACACCCCGGGGACCTAAGGAAAACATCTCATTGTCTGCACCTTAAAGAAAATATGAAATATATATTAGGAACTATAAATATCTGCTTGATATATGTGGAGCAATGATTTTTCCAAAATCCATTACATATGCCGTATGACACGCAATATAGCTGTAAAATGTGTTAATCTCATGAAACGTTGTTTTATTCTTTTATAAATACTCTGCTGTATCTTGTGTGTGGCGGGGGGGGGGGGCAGCGGTGGGGTTGCGGTTAGCGCACTGCGCTGCAATTATGGGAACTCCAGTTGAATTCCCACTCACGACCAACGCCAGTGGCGAATATTGGAACCAGTCCAGGGCCTCCGCCTAGGTCGACTCAGCCTCAAATGAATACCTGGTGCGGTGCGTAATAACATCGCCACTGGGGAGACAAAGGCGGTCGGGCGTGGTGTTGGTCACCGACCCCCTCGTGTGCTGCGCCGGTCTTCATAACTCCTCGCTATTAGCACTTGCCCCAACCATTTGTTGAAGGGAATAAGCGAAACTAAACACATTTTTCATGTTACCAGGCAGAAGCGACCTGGCCACAAAAGATTGCTCAACGAAGTGGCTTACCACGTGGAAATTTATAGCAGCCAAATACTCCAAACGCATGTTTCTAAATGTAGAGGGGGAAACCGGAGGACCTGGAGAAAAATCCACGCGACTATCGGGAGAACATGCAAACTCCACACTGGGAATTTTTGTCAATGTGTTTATGTATGGGATGGAGTGCTGATATTTATTTGCCCGCCCCTCTTGTAAGTACCGTTGGCTACATGCGGTGCGAAAGAAGTTCAACATGAATACACGCGTACATTGTGATGGGCACACTGTTCTGTGAGCCTGGTGATCCGAGTTTGAGTCCCGGCCACGGCGATCACTGGTGAAGAGTAATATTGGAATTGTCCTGAGTGGCCCTCCTCTTTACCGACTTGCACTGAGCAGCGTTGTGAAGCGTGACCGACACAATGGGTGGAGCCCTTGATCCAACAGTGGATTTGCAAATGGTGCAATTTATTGCATAATCTTAGACTGATCTATATGACATGAATAATACATACATTTGCAGTATATAACGTATATATAACAGCTACTCAGGTTACAATTACGAAGAGTATCTGTCTCCTTAAAGGAATCGCGTGTATCGAACAGCTTCCATTGGTGTACCCGAGCCAGGAGTGGAAACTCCACATTCCTTTGGCAAGGCGAGTTTGCCCATACGACTACTGATAACTTTTTATCAAGTGGGTACTCATCGACAATGAAAGAATGATGGCATTAGTCAAGCTTCAAACCAGGATTTGAACTTGCAAAACTCAAGCATGGCTGTCAGTCTGTAATGCTTAGTTGATATGGTATTGGCTTCGAATGCCGGATGTATGGAACCACGTACATGCATCCACAAGCGCCGTGGAAAATTGCACTCCAAACCCCGCAGTGGCAGGGATGAATCAAGCTTGCAGTGTGCACAATTAGGTCAAGGAATCAAGCGGCATCTTCCGAAAATGATATCGCAACCCATAGGCTTCGCAGCGAAAATATCTCCAGGAGTTTGGAGCGGAGCCGGAAAGCCAACACAGAGATCATCAAAGGTAACATGACACGTGTAAGCGCTTATTTACACTTAAAGCGTACATGCAGAGCACCGTGATTCGCATTCTTATAATGTCCCCATTCACGCAGGCAATGGAAATGCGGGTGCCAGCCGGCGTTTGAGAATGCAATTTACGACGGTACTTGCCAAGGCGTGGAACAAAGGAACTCTGAGGTCTTTTTGACAGCGGATGCTCTGCAGGCTGCAATCAGTGGCAATTCAGACGGTCATTCAGTAAGCCTTGGTGTTCCTGGGTGAGAGCATATTGAGACAATAAGTTTAATCTGCGAAGGTGACCTGGATCAAATTCTCGGGGGGATGAAATTCACACGCAGCCTCTTTTAACCACCACATTGTCACAGGTACACATTTAAGGGCCGCTTGGCTTTGACGAAGTTCTGATATCGATTGGCACCTGAATTGCCGTGATTGCAGTGCAACGTAGAGCGCACGAACAAATACACATACCTTCGCAAACATGTACATGCACACACGCACGTACAAGCAAGAGCACCCTCCATTTATACTTATAGACCCGAAGTGTTATTGCTGAGCACCCCTCTGAAGACCATCACGGCATGGCAAGGGCTCACGTAGCCAGCCGGGCTACCCGGCTGCCTCTTGTCTCTCCCGCCAAGCTCTAAGAAGGCCATGCAGAAAAGGTTCAGATACCATGGGCAATGCACGTGGTGGCATCTATCATGGCCAGGCATTGAAGCCAGTCCATGGAGATTGGAGGGAATTGCATTGTACAAGACAAAGATCCCCCGTATAACCTTAACAGACTCTTGGGGCAAGTGCTTAGTTAGTGGGCACCTACGATGGTCGGCATGGCACACACTGGGGTGGGTGGCCAGCACCATGCCCGGCCGCCTTTGTCTCCCAAGTGGCGATCTTTAAACACTGCACAGGTTACTCATTTGAGGCTGAGTAGACCGAGAGGAGGCCCAGAACCGGTTCAGATAATCATCACCGGTGTTGGACATGAACGGAATTGAACTCGGGTCGCCGGGTTAATCGCACAGTGCACTGACCGCTGCACTGCCTCTCCCCACAATGCATTGTACACACACGTGCACACATATATAGACCTACACACGAACACATTTAGCCACACACTGTTCATCTTCACTTTATTGCCAGTGGCAATGCGATTGCTAATCTCTGAGACCCTGTCGAGCTTGTCAATGACTGACGACCATGCCGGGCTACATCAGTGAGTGTGAGCATTGTGATGGTATCGTCATCAAAGTGCACCTAGCCTGGCATGAGCACTGTGGTGACATCATCGCACTTGAGTGGCAAAGGTGGCTGTCGTCGTTGATATCATCACCTCCGATTAGAGCCGTTGGCAACGTATGGTGAGAAAGAAGTTCAACATGCATGCACCAGCCCACGGTGCTCCCACTTACAGTGAAGGAAAATCTGTTTCTAGGCAATGCAGAGCATTAGGGGGAGAAGCTACCCCTAAGCTGCAGATGGAACCTGCAGGATTTAGAAAATTATAAGCTGTGCTATGTTATTGTGACATACACATGGCATGTCTATTTTGTACAAATGCTTCTGTATTTACCACTTTGTTGGGAGTCAACAATGGGTATTGGGTGAGCATATTGGGTTCCCTAGCAAGGGAATTTGGAATTTCTCCTACTGAGTCAGGTTTTCCACAGCACAGATGATCACCTGCTCATTTGAGAACATTATCTAAGTGTGCGTTTTTAGAGGTTTGTGTGTTGTATTTTAAGGATAGTATCATTGTAGTTCAACAACTGGCATTATCCTCGACACGCAGTCAAAAACAGGCCACTCTCATCTACGTACTCGTCACCGCGGGGCTGCATGGTGGAGAGATGTCAATTACTCCACCTGGTGAACAGGAGGTTGTGGGTTCGACCCTGACCCTGATGCCTGTATATTTGGAAATAGCATTTTCTCCCCGTGGTCGTGTGGATTTTTCTCGGGGACCTCCGGTTTTTCTCTCCGCATTGAGAATCAACTTTGCGTTCAGAGTATTTGGCTGGTATACATTTCCACTTGATAAGCCACTTTGTTGAGCTATCATTTGTGGCCAGGTCACTTTTGAATAAGAGCTATGTAGCTCAGTGGGCCTTATCTGGTAAAATAAAAATAGGTTCGTGGTTTTACTCGATGAGTCTTTCCCGGTAAACTGAGCCATTTCTCCAGACAGTCCAAAATGCGTCTCCCTTCTCCAACGAGCATTAGGCGACATTAATCCCCTTTTAGAATCCTGAGCCAGTGGTGGAAATCCCACATTCACATGGCAAGAGCCAGAATCTCGCGAGGGCAACCGTTGTTGACTACCAACAAGCCGGTATTAATTTTATCAACACTGGAGGGATTACGCCAAGTCAACACTCACATGGGATAGCGCCGAGAAATACAACCAAATAATAACATATGGCCAGACCTCTGTTCTGTGTCTCCACATACACATACAAGTAAAATACGTATTATCATTATTATTATTTGACCTACTGGCTTTGCAAATCAATATTAACCAGCAGTGTTTGTTTTAGCAAGCAAAGTCTGGACCGGTTTTAGATCTGCTGGCTCTCTCATCAGCAGAGCCAGAAGCTTGTGAAACGATTCCTGCTGGCTCCATCTAAGGCAGTGGTTCTCAAAGTGTGGTCCCCGGCGGTCCTGCACGTGGTCCGCGGGGCTGTGATGCAAATGCAGGCTGGTCCCGGAATTAATGACAACTTTTATACCTTTTGTTTCGGACATTCATTTATATTTTACTCATTTTATATTTAATTAAAAAATTAAGGAAGGTAAACAACCCTGATTGAACTACCCTAATTCTAAGATATAAATGCTACCCCCCCCCCCCTCCCAAAAAAATACCTTTTAGCTGTGTTTTAAAAAATCCATAATAGAGTTTTTTTTTTGGGTTAGATCGCGTAAATATATAAATGTGTCGTTAAAACCCGCCACCACCCGACACAGCCAACTAGTAAGGGTTGTCACGTAAACAGAACGTGCCAATTCCTTACTAGTAAAGCACACCGGTGTGTCGGAGAGCCAAGCTCCAACGTTTACAAAAAAAATGTTTTCATGCTCCGTAACAATATTCATCATTTTGTGTTTCTGGTATTTACAGAGATAAGTGAATGCGCCTTGTCACCAGGGGTGGGTGGCTGTTTGGTACGCGGAAACATTTGCATCAGCTGAATGGTCCGCAGGCCTAAAACGTTTGAGAATCACCGCTCTCAGCGACTGCGGCCCGTTCAGCCCAGGAATCGGCCTCGCACCGCACGGCTGTGCTGTTGCGTGATGCAGGGTCGTGCGTTCTCTCCGCAGGCGACGGCGTCTGGTGCACCATCACGTGCTCGGTGCCGGCAGGCGAGGAGCTGGTGGCCTGCGCGGTGTCGGACCCCAGCTGCCCTTCGCACCTCCCACTGCCCCCGAGCCTGGCACTGCTGCCCCAGCTGGGAGCGCCTGCCCCACGCCACCCACTCCTGGGGTGTCTAAGCCTGCTGCCCCCAAGGCCTCCTGAGCTCGGAGTCATCGTTCCGCCCTCGCCCATCAACCGTGAGTTCCGCTTGGGGCTTTCGTTAATGCTGGTGGTGGATGCGCAGGGTTGCCACCTCTGTGGTGGTACAACAACAACCACAACAGCAACAAAACAGGCCGTTACGGGAAGAACAATACCTCGCAATACCACAACAGGAGAAGGGGGAGCTGCATTATGAATTAATGCATTGTCGTGAGCGGTGTGCTATTACGCTAACTAACAAAAAAAACGGGACTTTAAATGTCCTGTGACAGCAGCTACTTCGACAAGAGGATGTCCTGGGAAAACCAGAACAGGTGGCAACCCTAGGTGGACGATGCTTCTAGTGTTCGATCACTGCGTTTCCTCTTAAGAGAGTGGATAGAGTGGCTGCTGTCATGGCAAGGTGGCTCGGAGCCACCGATGGAGATGAGCAATGCCCATGCTGATATGAGCACGGGGACAATTTGAGTTGTTTTTGTAATTGGACAAAGGAATGCAGAGGTGGATCGGTGGCTATCGGGGCTCATAATGGCCACGGTATGCATTGAGCCGACACTTCTCAAATGTTACTGTGATTAAAACAGGCTCTCAAGTGTCGTGCAGCTTTAATTTTGAAAATCGTGCAGATTTGATTTTCCACTTGATGCTACCTAGCCCTGCCTTAAGAGATAACGTGTGTATGATGTTGTGGGGACACATCTTTACATGGGCCTTTCAAATCAGATAACGCAACTGGAATTTGATTAGTGGTTAAAAGAAACTCAAAAGTGTTTAAGTCCTAAAACATTACATTCACAAAATAGGAGGTGGCCCGGCACTCCTAAGCATTGAGCTAGTGCTTCTAAGATCAGTCAATTTAAATTCCGGTTTCAGTATTTAAACCACTGAGCTGATGGTGAGTTGATGGTCTCAGCCTGTGATTAAATGCCATCGCATCAGCTTCATTTCCCTAAATATTTGCGACTAAATTGGGAAAAATGATCCACGTGGTTTGTAGGGTCGATTGCAGAGATGTCAAAACGTAGATCTAAGATATCTGGGGCTGTTCCCGAGCGCACAGGGTGAGATACCGCTCTCTGATGATCACAGGCAGTTAACGTTGTCTCATTAAGTGATGCTGACAGCAGCAATGGAATAAAGTTGGAATATAAACATTAAATGAATATGAGCAAAAGTGAAGTGTGACATGAATTACTTTTGGACAGACATCTTTTATGTAGATGTGCTGGAGAACATTCCTCACAATGCAATTTACGATGCATGCAAAGTAATTTCTGTTGTTGTTGTTTACGTGAGTGCAGGGAGCGTGTTTCCATGTACAGCGTGTGGGATCTGGTATCGAAGTGAACGGAACCTTCAAGCGCACCTACAGTTCTATTGCGCCGGGCGACTTCCAGATGGAACTCCTTCACCTGGAGGACCTGAAAGAGGTGAAATGGTCAAAGCCTCTCCACGATGGCTCTGAACCAGGAGTGAAAATTTCACGTGAATGTATGCTGATAATCGGAGGTGCGGCGGAAGGACAACAAACTAGAGACAAAAAGCAGTTCGAATGAAATGAGTTTTCAATCGAGGTGTTCAGCTTCAGTGCACAGGTTCAGTGGCTTCGTCACATTGGAAGGAAGCTTGCGTTCCAGGCGGCCGCAGAAGCGCATCTGAAAGCGCCGCGCGATGCAGTGCCCACCGTCTGTGTTCGATCGCTCGCCAAAAGCCGCTGCTGGGAGAATGTCTGGAGTTCGCATGATGGTCTATGCTCCTTGCCAGCCTCTCAATTGGACGACCATTGCTAACTACCAGCCTGGAGAAATGATAAATGTCACTTGTATTAAATTTCGATTTAAAGCTTTCGTGACTGCAGGGATTCATAGCCTTGGTTCTTTCGGTAAGGTCACGTTAGAAGGGAAATGTTAAAATAATAAAAATAAAACATAATAGAATAAAATTCTCACGACGTTTCGGCCACAACGCAAGCAGCCGTCCTCAGGTGAAGAAACAGAACTGTCGGGACAACAGCGCTCCAATGAACACTGCTAAGCTTGGCAGCGTCTTTTAAGCTGGGTGGGAGGAGGAGAGCGCCGTCATCAATATGCTAAATTCTTCTGTTGATATGTAAACTCCTTTGTCAAGGCGCTCTCCTCCTCCCACCCAGCGTAAAAGACGCTGCTAAGCTTAGCAGTGTTCATTGGAGCGCTGTCTTTCCAGGTCCTCAGGTGAAGAACAGACAGCTCTGTTCTTCACCTGAGGACGGCTGCTTGCGTTGTGGCCGAAACGTCGTGAGAATTTTATTTTATTATGTTTTATTTTTATTATTTTATTATTTCCCTTCTAACGTGACCTTACCGAAAGAACCAAGAATATGTCACTTGTATTATTTTTGTAGTTTTGGATCATTTTGAATCGTTACACTTGGGCGATATCGTTAGACTGGGATTGCGGGGAAGCGATAGCCGAGGTGGGGTGGCATCAACAGAACTGATAATGATGACCTCATAACCTTGACCCTAACAAACATACTTACATATGACATGCAACACACATTCATTTCAAATCGAATTAGGTGGGAACCCAAAGGAGACCTGGAGTGGATACAAAGAAAGATTTGCAAAAAGGTATCTCAGTGAATAAACAAACAAAATCAACATAAAAACAACCCACAACGCATCTCAGTGAAATTAATATGAATAATATGTGCAAGAACAAGTATTATATTTTTAAAAAATATCAATTCCAGCGATGCATTTCACACAAATAAACAATCACGGTTTTACATAATTATAAATCTATAACATATATTCGATCAGTTCCTTGAGCCAATTGATGAACAAGTCGTTATTTTCCAACAATACGATTGTTCACTTTGCCCAATAAAGATGATGCTTAGAACAAATAAGCAAACCTAGTAACTTTATTTACTGAGCAGGGTCTCGCTGCGTTTAAAGACTCTCTTACGAGGAAGGCCCCTGTTTGGGTAGTTTTGGACAATTCAATCTGATTTTATTTTTATTGCAACAAAACACGAGCCCGGTGCATCACGCCGGAGGACTTCAGCGAAGGGGTTGCAGAGAATCCGCGGAAGCTTCCAATGTGGCGCGATGGTACAGCACGACATGGAGGGGGGGGGATGAGGAATGCAGGGCCCTCTGCATTCCTCGAGGGGGAGGGGACACCAAGCCAGCCTGCATGCCATCGCGGTGTTTGTGAAACAAAAGGAGTGCTAATACTTGAAGATAAATATAACTTTGCACCAACAAGCCTACTGCTCGTAGTGGGGTGCAAGGCAGGGTGCACCCCCTAAGCACAATAACATGAATCTCAATTGATGTTTGTTCAGTTCTAATAATACATCAGGGATGACTATTGCAGTGGTGAAGGACACGTTTAAAATACCTTAATATCATCGTCATCATCGACCACCATGCTATATTTCGAAATATCATCATCACCAACAACAGACATGATAATTGTACTGCTGTGTCTCACGATCCCTACTATACAACAATCTACCAAACACGAGCTGATCTAATCACTCCATCTCCTCATTAGACGTGCTTTGGGACTTTCAATTGCCAATACTGTGGCTGTGTATATCAAGCCAATGGGCAAACACCTGGATGTTAACAAGCTACGACACGTGTGGAGGTTGCTAGGATTGTCGTTGCGGGATAGGTTAAGCAACCTGTAAGTTCAGAGAAGAACATGGAACGATGCGATGAGCGGGGATGGATGAGGGCGTGTTATTGAAAGAGACGTTGAAAGGGCTCCTAGAGGTTGGCTACCGAGGAGAAGACTGAAAGCCAGTTGCTGGCAGACCTTGGAGTTTTGGTGTCAACCGTGTAGCAAGCTGAAGCAATCGGCAGAAGCAATGGCGATGTGTGGTGGCATCACGGACATCGGTCGTGGTGACCCCACTGACCTTGATGAGAGAGAGTTTGTTGGCGACGATGTTGCCATGTTATTCGCGGTCAATAATGGTCTCGGGCGAGCCGCTGCATCCAGCACAAAAACAGATCCACCGACAACACTAGCTCGCCTCATCGCAACTTAACATGCGCAATGCGTGCCCCTTAATTAAAAGAGTGCGCAAAAAAATCTCAGAGAAATATGCTAACGAGGCCTTCTATACAATATTATATGCTAATGAGGAATATGGATCGAGATGTGTACATAAACATGCATAAATGAGTAAAGATGCAAATTTAGATGTATAGCAGATTGTGGGGCATACGATTACATCTTGGACAACTTAACGTGTGAGATTAATTTATTCATAAAGTCATTCATTAAGTCATTCATTCAGTCATTCATCATCTGAAATGCCAATTATTTCCCTGGGTAATTATGGGATGATTGGCCAATCGCCTGTTCAATATACTCAGGTATGGGAGGCCACCTCAGTACTTGGAGGAAACCCATGCATACGAGTCGATTGCGCTTAGCAATGTCAGGGAGGCTTCCTTGAATAAATAGAGATACAGTAGTACCATTAGTGTACATTTTTTGTTACATCACCCCCCTGAATGAAATGGTATAATCCAAATTCTTATGTTACGCAGTCGATGGGCTATTGTGTTTTGGAATGTGCCATCATCGTGCAGGGGTGACACAAAGAAAACGAGAAAATCTCTCTCCGCTGGTAACCTTAAATGGTCAACCTTGAAATGTTTTATGTTGCTTCGATAAAAATCCCAATTATGGAATATAACTCCGTTTAATTATTGGCAGTGTGGTCATTTGTATGCTAGTATAATTTTCACCACAGTAATTTTAAGTAAAAAAAAATCTAATCGGTCAAGGATAGCCAAGGTAATTATCAAATTCACCATGTTCTTTTTGGCATGCAATGCACAACCCCATTTAAAGTCTCTGTACATGTTTGCTTCATTTAGATAAATATACGTGTTGTGTTGTTCATTTAAGTTTTGCCATTTGAGAGTGTGCTTAATGCGTATTCAAGATTACACAGTCATATCGTAAATAATACCATTTCCCATTAATGTAACACCTATTTTTTTACAGCATTCGCTATAGCAATGACCAAATCCTGAAAGTAATTTTAGCAAACTGACAAGTAAAATTTGCCTTAACTCCATCACACTCAGAGCCCTAAAGTTGACTCTATAAATCATGATTATATGTTTTGTCATCAAGTCCTCATGTCATCTATGCACGTTAATTTATAAAAGCGATGTGCCACTATGTTGTAATGGGTAGCATATTGCATTGGATATCAAAAGCAATAGGGTTAGATTCCAGGTCAAAGTCACTTAAGGCTTGGTCAAGGTTCGTTATCCACCCTTGCCTTTGTTTACACAGCAGCATCAGCATTTGGTCAGCTGGTAAAACAAATATTTCTCAACTGAAACAACATTGTTCTCTCAATTCATGTTCATTTATATGGAGCATTAACGCAGCACGTGGGCGCCCCCACCTGTTCCAAAACGATTGGAAGAGTAGGCCAAATACTGTCTCTAATTGAGGCCATCAGTGGCATGAGTGCTCAGTGCTTCACCTTTACTTTCTGTTCCTAAAGCACAACATCTGCTGCAACGAGGACATTAACGAAACATTATTCACCAGCACAGCGAATTGCTTTGTTATTGCCTTATTCCAATATAAATAGATGTATAATTACTATCGTGTAACATTGCGGTTGATTTGTGGATGCACTCACTCCTGCCATCGCAATTTCAAAGTTCCACCACTGGCTATGGGCTCTAAACGCATGTTGCAAAACATGTGTGTTTGGCTGCTTTAAATTTGCACGTGATACGCCACTTCGTTGAGCTATCAATTGCAGCCAGGTCGCTTCTGAAAAAACAGTGATGTGACTCATTGGGCCTAACCTGGTAGAACATTTTTTTTTTTAAACAGAAGCGGCTCTCCCATGCCGTTGTCAGCATAAAACCTGCGCTGGCATTTTTGTGCATTCTGGAGTCCAGCCCAGGAATCAAGTCAGCCCATCATCCATCAAGTCAACAGTGTTCATCTTGTGGAAACAATGGCCTCTGTCATATTCAAGCAGCATTTGCACTACCGGACTAAGGGCTGAGAACGGATCTGTTATGCCAATTAAACACATTCACAGGACATGAGTGTTGCAAACTGTTCTACAGCACGATATCTATTTTCTCAAAACAGTTTGGCTGCCCCCCACCCACCACCAAGACCCCATTATACACGAGATGGGCTGTACATGCACCCACGTTAGTTTGAGGACATGCTATCGTTGATAAAACAATTTGCAAAGGCGTACATTAAAATACAACCCAGGATCAATGCCAGCCCATAATCCCTCACGGGTTGGTAAAATATCCACCGCCTGGTGAGGCTCCACCAATTGTTTTGAAGTCAAATGGTCCCAGAAGAGGAATGTGGAATTTTCATCACTGAGGCAGGACCACCAATGGAGAAGTCGTTTGAACAAGGGGACACGTTGGCTTCAACATTTGAGAGAGGGAGATACATAAATGCCTGTAGAATTATGGCCACCAAAATCCTGCTTGTCATGAATACAATGAATTTCAAAGTGGGGGTATCACCTAGCTAAATACGGAAATGAACATATATATTTAATTCTCTTTTGTGAAAGATTAAGCCTCATGCGCTTTGCTGTTAAATTACAATTACAGAGCAAAATGAAAAAAATTACAGTTACCTTTGTTGCAAGCCTACATTGGCTCCATGCCCTGCTCGGATTGCCAGCGTTCACCGCGACCTCCCTTGCCGTGCAGAATCGTACTCGGCCTGTGGCCCAGCTCACCCGGGGAGCGAGGAAGCCACCAAGCCGAGTGGCGGATTCATGGGCGCTGCCGAGACGCACCAGCCGAGGCCCAGGAGCGGTTCCTCCCCTCTGCCCTTTGGCTCAGGTACTCGAAGCCTCGTGGCCGTACCCACACTCAACTCTCCGACCTGATGTCTACGGCTTGTTTTGCGATCGAAACGTCGTGAGTTTTTGTTTTTTTTATTTTATTTTCATCATTTTTTACGTATATATTTTTTTGTTTCCATCTACGTGACTTCACCGAAAGAACCAAAGAATATCTGACCATCTGTTTACTAGAATTTATTCAGTTCAGTCTGGGTCTGGCTCAGAATAGAACGAAAGCAACGGGGACCCGTTGTGCTCTCTTTGTTTACGCTGAAACTAGTTTTGATAACTATTCTATTTCCACTATTCCAGAATGAGTTTTTATTCAAAATGTGCTTAACGTCGTTATGCACCAAGACAAAGCGTCTCTTAGGATTGCGCTTTAAGCAATGCAACCTTCCGTGTTGGAGAACGTCCCGCAGAAGCAGATGTTGCAGAGCCACCTCCGAGATCCCTTCGAGTAGCATCTGGTCAACACGGTAGAGGGCAGCGCTTTCCCATCCACTCTGCATGAGAGAGTAATGTTCGTCAGATAGCAAGTCAACCAATTTGAGTCTCAGAGCTGACATTTGGCCAAATCAAGTGCAGAACTGAGATCAATCTAATGGGGTATTTTTTTGTATGTGCAGGCATTGATGTCTGGGCTGAGACCATCAACTCACGACAAATGAGAAACCGGTTTAATCACAATTAACTGTCTGGATTTTAAACCATGACCTGAGAAATGTCAGCTAGGTGATGTGGCCTTTGATCGTCCCGGCCATCTCTTGATATTACACTTTATTTTCTTTGGTTCTTTCGGTAAAGTCACGTAGAATGAGAATAAAATAATAAATTGATAAAAAAAAATAACACAATAATATTCTCACGACGTTTCGGCCACAACACAAGCGGCCTTCATCAGGTGAAGGGGACGAGACTGTCTGGAGGACAGCGCTGGAGTGAGAAAGCCACGCTGAGATCACGACCTTTAAGCCTCAAGGCAGCCTTTGCTTGGCTTTCTCACTCCAGCGCTGTCCTCCAGACAGTCTCGTCCCCTTCACCTGATGAAGGCCGCTTGTGTTGTGGCCGAAACGTCGTGAGAATATGATTGTGTTATTTTATTTGATCAATTTATTATTTCATTCTCATTCAACGTGACTTTACCGAAAGAACCAAAGAAGATGAATCCTTGCAGTCACGAAAGCTTTAAATCGAAAATTACACTTTATTATTAGTAGTATATGTGACTGCATCTCAAGGTGCTTATTTTAAACATATTTTGGAGCTGGTGGAGCACTGCAGAGTATGCATGTATGTTGAACTTCTTTCGCACCGTACACAGTCAGCAGTGATAATCTGAGGTGCGGAAAAAGGACAACAAACTAATCGCACACAAAAACACCGTGGGAAATAGTGGAGATGTGAATGAAGGGAATTCACACGAGAAGTCAGCTGTTGGCAGGGAAAAGAATGAAGGTCTTGGGCTGGGACTTGACCATGAGAAGGCTCTTGGTCACGTGAACAGCCAGAGGAAGAGAATTATAGATAATGGGGGCAGCAGCTGAGAAGGAGAAGCTTCCCATCAACCAAAGGCTGCCTGAAGGGCTTTGTCATTAGATGTTAACTACCTCACCTGGCATACAGGAGGTCGTGGGTTCGATCCCAACCCTGGCCCCTTGTATTTTTGGAAATTTGCCTGTTCTCCCTCGAGAGTATTTGGCTGCTATAAATTTCCACGTGATAAGCCACTTCATTGCGCTGTCATTTGTGGCCAGGTCGCTTCTGAAAACGAGCTATATAGCTCAGTGGGCCTTGCCTGGTAAAATAAAAAAAATAGTTCGTAGTAGTAATTACTCGAGTGTAAAGCATATGGAACAGAGTAGAGTGAGAAGGGAGGAAAGATGTATGGAAGGAGTCCATGGAGGAATGTATGGATAGTGAGGGCAATATTGTAGTTTATTCAGGAGTCAATTGAGAGCCAGTGGGAAGGATCTGAGTGTTGGGATGATGCGATCATATAACATGATGTATATATGCATATGGCATGTGTGCATACACGTGCTTCAAGCTGTACTTGCATTGGTATGAATAACTTGATGAAAACGCTCCCAGGAGAGATCGGAGCTTGTAGTCAGCCTCAGAAGCAACACAAATATTTCTTTAAATTAGCTCCGCTTGCTTCAAGAGTCAGCATCACATCTTGACCCCATGAACTCTCCGTATAAATGTATGCATGCATATATATTGCACTTTTTTGTCAAATAGGTAGATGATGTACTCCATGGCACAATGAATCGAATTATTTAATAATACTGCATTGGCAGTCATGCACAAGTACAAATAATACATTTGTCAAAAACACAGCCTTAAAACGAGATGCTTGTCATAATCCTTTTTAAGGCAGTGTTATTGATGAATGTGTTACGTTTTATGTTTGTTATCAAAGATAGAATGAATTGATTGATATGTTTACATTGTAATTATCAAGCTCTCACAGGGTTTCTTTGAAGTGAATTGTGAAGCATTTTATATACAGTGTTTTATATACACTAGGGATATACTCCAATTTTGCTGATCAATGTGAAAGATCAAAAGATCGGATCCAGATACAATATTAAAAAAAATCCTAAGAATTTTGTTTTAATTGGTCTGAAAATATGACATCACTAGCCCGTGACGTCACTTCCGTTACACCGCATATGTACTTTTCCTGCTAACAGTGGTGTCACTTGTAAGCACGAAGACACATTACACCACCGAAAGGATCCAAAATGCAACAAAAGATCAAACATTGTCACTCGAACATTTATTTAATCGAAAACTCTTCCCCACTGTACAGTACAGAGTATATATCGATTACAATAATAATAAACATTGGCAAAATAAAACAACAAGATAAAGCCAGCAGTGTGTTTATAAAGACAACACCTCGACTGTTGTTGCCTTTCTCAGCTTTTCTGTCTCAAAAGCGAAATGTGGCCTATTACACGTTTCCCGTCCTGCAGCCAAGAGCTGAGGGACCATTTCATTTTGGCAACATAAAAATATCACGAGAAGCTATCTAACCCCAAAACACCTCTTATTATGGACAATCATTACGTCCGTTATTTCTTTAGAATAGCGAAAAATGATTCTAAGTATGACCAAAAAAATGCAGTCACCTCAATTTAAAAACATATGAGGTAGGACTGTAAGGGCTGTTGTTCCGGTCTTATATCAACACTAATAATCACACCCCTTATTCATTGTATATGGTGTAACCACATAAGGTATTCTTACATTGTATGCTGCTCTCTTTCGTCCACTTCAACACAATAAGAATGTTCAGGACTGCCGTCAAGAGCCTAACAATGTATGCCAGTGTCACGGACCGAAGTAGCCACTCATTTTTGGTCATTTCTCCCCAAAACAAGCAAGGGTCTGTGTGTGTGTGTCCCTGCTATGGCCAGACAAATGGTGTGCCATCACACTCAGATGCCCATTTGATTATTCCATTTGTAAACAAGTCCTTTAATCCATAACAACTTCGGTGCTATTATTTAGTCACAACAAGAGAGTATTTTTTTTAAGTCTGTAGATACACTGGTGTCTTGACGACGTATACAATTTGAATGGCATTATTATGAAGACGACAAAATCGGCAAAAATGATGCCATCTTTTACTGCACTGGGCCATTACATAGTCGGCCATCGTGTGTGCCTTGGCTTGATTGTGGGCACAATGATAAGCATTCCGTTATGGAATTGGCTGGAAACGCATTTGTTAATTCTGCATGTCCATTGGCTTAATTAGACAATCACAGCTAATGTCCTGGCATTCCCTGAGTAAAGTGTCTGAATTATATGGATTTGTCTAAAAGCCAGATATTTGGGAGGTATGTGAAACGTTAAACGTCTTGTAGCTGCGTGTGTGCATGTGTGTGTGGGGAGCGTTAGTGTAGCGGTTAGCACGCTGCGCAACGAACCCAGCGACCAGAGTTCAAATCCTGCTCACGGCCAACACCAGTGAACCGGTTCTGGGCCTCGCCTAGGTCGATTCAACCTCAAATGAGTATCTGGTGTGGTGTGTAAATATTGGCACTCGGGAGACAAAGGCGGCCGGGCGTGGTGCTGGCGGCCCACCCCCCTCTTGTGCCGTGCCGGCATAGGTGCTCGCTAACACCACTTGCCACGCCAGTCTGTTCAGGCTATATTTGTTTTGTGGGGAGCTGTAGTGCAGTGGTTAGCACAATGTACTACGAACCCGGTGACCGGACTTCGATTCCCACTCACGACCAACAACAGTTGGAGAATTTGAGCAGGTCGTGGGCCTCTACTAGGTCTACTTAGCCTTAAATTAGTACCTGGCGCAGTGTGTTAACATCAGCACTGGGAAGACAAAGATGGTCGAGCGTGGTGTTGGCAACCGACCACCCCATGTGCCATGCTGGCCTTCATAGGTGCTCGCTTACAGCACTTGCCCCAGCAGCCTGTTAAAGGCTATACTGGGATTCTTTGTCTTTGTGTCCACATCCCTACAAACAAAAGCACAGCTCTCATCGTAAGTCATGGTCGCAATAATTATTTTTCTTGCATCTTATCTCTTAATGATTCATACAATACTATGTCATGTGGGAGTAAAGCTGTTTTAATCAGCATTATCCATGTTAAAATACATATAATACTTGCTTAAATAATCATTGCAGAAATAAAAATTGAATTTCCACATCAAGAACTTGCATTAAACATAGATTTATTTTTTAATATATATATCATTTAAAAGTATTATGCTCTAAATGTATTCATGATGATGTTTTTAGGAAAATTCTGCAATAGTTAAAATCCTTGGTGCCATGTTTTACTTAAAAATGTAGAAATGTTTTTACCACAAACATGTATTTTTTGTCTGCTATATTTAAATATGACATAATAACATAAAAAATACCTCAAAATATGTTAGAATCAGCAACGCATTAATCATCTTTTTTGTTTTACAATTTTTCTTTTAAATATCTTTCGGCTTTGCAAACACCATATTTACCCTACATATGTACACGTGTGCATGCATATCGCATGTGTGTATGCGCGTTTTGTTTATGTTGAATCAGAAATATCCTTTCAGAAAGTTTGTGGCTACAGAAGTAGCTTTAAAGGTTTATCAAAGTTGGAACAAAAAGCTTGCGAAATGAAAGAGTCTAACCGTACGCCTGCCACCTTTGTACAGACAGAATAGCACTGGCATTTGCCGATAACTCAAAGACATTAGGTAAATAAGAAACAGATAAAAACTGCAGGGGCAAAAATTAATGTCCCCCATTTGCATTTCAAATCTAATTTGCATATTAATTATGCAAAGTGTTAATTAAAAACTTGGCAGGTATTTCGCAATTAGTCATCATCGCCTGTGTCTCGCAGATAACGGATTCGGGACAGGCCAAGTCGAGTTATCCTCCTGCTTATCGCAAAATACACTCCCTCTCTTTGCGCCTTATCGTACTGGTGTGATTTTTTTTTTAATGGGTTTGTTAATTTCAGAGTCAAATTCAAGTTCAAATTATGGCTCATAATTTTTGTGGATTTCATGCGCTCTAGTGTTAAAAATAGAGCCGCTTCAGCCAAAGTCGTATTAAAATATTACATTAATGATATCTGACCATGTCTATCGAGGCCTGTCAGAAGGATTTTCATTTTAAATGATACCTTTAATACCTTTTTTAAAAGTTCGCAATATGAGCTTCATTTGAAAGTTTCTTTAATTAGCATTCTGCACGCACCTTGATGCATGTTTTGTTCTTGGTTATGCTTATTTTGCTGGCAATGCCATCACACCCTCCCAATCGCAATTCTGTTACATCCGTGTAAGAACGTCATCAATCAGATGCCCCCTTTTTTACGAATACTAATTTTATTTTAACACTAATTTTATTTTAATCTTAATTTTATTTTAACTTGCCACGTTTAAAACTGCACGCCGACCTGCTCCGTATTTCCGAATGCTCATTTGCTTCAAGAAAATGTCCACATTTACCAACTAGAATAATATACGCTGCACAATAATGTGCACGTGCGCGTGTTGTTCATGTATATGTGTGTGAGCATTGTGCTTGTGTATCAATGCCTGTGCCAGGAAAGGTCCTGGCAAGGATTATTCAACATCGCCTTGCCAGGCACGCTGAGGAGAGGCTTGCAGAGCCCCAGTGCGGTTTCAGGAAAGGGCGGTCCTGCACAGATGCCATATTTTCTGTCCGTCTGCTACAGCAGAGGTGTAGGGAATTCCAACAAGACCTACATCTCTGCTTTGTTGACCTGGTCAAGGCCTATGATACCATCAGTAGGCCTGGGCTCTGGGTTGTTCTTCGTGCTTTTGGAGTCCCTAACCCTCTGCTCACGATCATTAAGGACCTCCATGATGGTGAGCGGGCCCGGGTCAAACTACGTGGCCGGGAGTCAGAGCCATTCCCTGTACACCTTGAGGTGCGACAGGGATGTCCTCTGGCTCCCACATTATTTAACATCTATTTTGACCACGTAGTTCGTGAAGCCTTCAATAGCTATACCGGGGGAATCTCCATTTGGTACAGATATAATGGGAGGCTGATCGATGCCCGGGTGCGGTCAAGGGATGGCTCCCTATTGCTCAACCACATTATGTATGCCGATGATTTGGTAATAGCTGCTCATTCAGAGGAGGAGTTGGAGACGCTGCTGCTGAGACTGGAGCGTGCCACTAAGAGATGGGGCCTTACCATCAGCCCCACCAAAACTAAGCACCTGCCTGGGTATTTTGTACCATCGGACACTCCACCCCCACAACTCCCAATCGGTGATGGGGCAGTTGTGGAGAGAGTGGAGACTTTCCCATACCTGGGCAGTGTGCTTATGACCGGCTCCAGTTTAACAGCAGAGGTCTCACTCCGAATCAGTCGAGCGGCAATATCTTTTCATCGGTTGCGTAACGCTGTGTGGAAGCTACCTGGTCTGTCGCTCCGCACTAAGCTTCAGGTCTTTTCGGCCACGGTCATTCCCTCCCTTCTCTACGCTTGCGAAACGTGGACCCCCCTAATGGAACATCTTCGCCGGTTAGAAACATTTAGGCTAGCCTGCCTACGATCCATCCTGGATTTAACCAGGCTGGATTGTGTGAGGAGCTCACAAATCCTTGAAAGATCTGGGCAAGGCCCCATCGGTGAGCTTCTCCGGCAGGCAAGGCTGCGTTGGCTGGGTCATGTAGCCCGCATGCCCAGCCACCGCATGCCGAAACAGCTTTTGTTCGGCCGGATCGAGGGGGCTAAACGGGCGCGGCACGGGCTAGAGAAGAGATGGAGTGATGTGGTACAGGAGGACGTGGAGCTGAGTGGACTTGCCGATGACTGGTACCAGTGGTGTCAAGATCGGCCTCTGTGGAGGAGGCTCGTGAAGGACGCTACTGGGCAGTTGGAGGCAGTCGCCCTCCCAACAACAACGGAGGGCGGAGGAGCGACGCTCACAACAACGAGCGGAGCGCCGGGTGGCTAAAGCACAGCAGGTTGGCACAGTAGGGGGCACAGGTGGTGCATCAGCCAGTCATCTCAGTCAGTCGACCCGTAGCACCTGGGTCTGCCCCGTGACCTCCTGACAGCGGGCGTTCGACACTTCACGTGGCCTCAAAGTGCACATGGCCTGGCACAAGCGTCGTGGTGACGTCACCGCCACTTAGTGGCGAATGGCGGTTGTTGTTGTTGTTGTGCATGTACACATGCAGAGATGTGTCTGCAGTAGTGTTGTGGTAATCGAACCTGCAACTACGAAGCCAGCAAAACATGTTTGATTCCTGGCGATAACAGACGTTATCTGTTTCCTTCTTTCTCGGATGGATGTGAATTGAGTAGCAACTCTAAATAGGTGTCACATGAATCCAGCTGTTGGCTTCACTGGACACGAGCTCACGATGCGTCCCACTGTTGTGATGCGTCGCAGTCGCATGACATTTATTCGGCTGACCAACATCTGAACTGGTCTTGGGCCTCCCTTAGGTCGACTCAGCCTTGAATGTGTACACCGTGCAGCGATGGGGAGATAAAGGCAGCTGGGCATGGCTCTGGCCATCCCGCTCTCTCGTGTGCCATGTCGGCCGTAATTGGTGCTCATGAACAGCACTTGCTTGGACAGCCTATGTAAGGCTATGCACGGTGTGTTTCATCTTTGACGAACAGCACTTGCCATAACAGTTTGCATGTCTAAACTGCAGCCTTTGTCTTTGTTTCTCTATGTGCGTATAGTGGTCCGCACACTGCACTACAATTCTGGCTGCCATGGGTTTGATTTCTGGCTGTGCACATAAGTGATATTTGGAATGTAATAGTTTCCTGGGCTTTCTTTGGGTGAACCCAGCCAAAATTTGTACCTGGTATCGTGGCGTTAACTGGGGAGACAGCAAAGGAGGCCGATAATTTGTGCTCCTGGATACGCCAGCCTGCAGTCCATCCCCAGCAGTCCACGAAGCCTCACGATATGTTGTGACAGGTGTTATAGGCTGCTGCAAAGGCTACCTTGTGAGCAGCGGAGGGTAATTCAGCAAAATTCATCGTGGTCCTGTTCTTCTTAGCTGCCACGTCGACGCTCCCTCCATTCATGAACCTGCAGTGACCAGGGTAGTGATGTATAATCAGATAACCTCCACGACCCTCACATCATCATGGGCCAGCCCTCATCCAGCAGTGGATTTACAAAGGGCTGACGATGATAATATTATATACGCCGCTATCTTATGCAGGTAGAAAGTTCACGAGCGAGCATGGAGACATGCGTGCCTGAATTTGCCCTGAGAAGCAGAAAAACGAATACGTGGATCAGGGATCAAAGCCAAGGCAGACATCACATTGACAATTTAAGAAGAGTTAAAATACAGTTGTGGCTGAATAAATCACGAGGTGCGATGAGACGCATGATTAAATGGCAGCCCAGGGGGGGGGGGGTGGGGGGGGAATGCTCCCAGGTGGACGAATACTTCGGAGATGGAGTGATGAGGCCAGCCCACGTGCAGGAGTGAGATGGATGGCAGTGGCACTGGAATTGCGATACGTGGCGGGTGGCGCCGCGATGCCCTCACACAGTCGTGGCGGATAAGCAGTCATCGCGATGATCATGTACATGTAAGATAATAATTTCAGTGACAAAAGAGTTGCTCTTGTCCACACATGAAGGGCCTGTGCCAAGCCCTCCCGGTCTTTTCTGAAGCGAGTTGTTATGCAAATTACTTTGGAGGCATTATTTTATACAGTATATATATCTATAAAACCGGCCACGCACATATAATCACTGCAGCAGATGCAGGGCATCGCAGCCAAAATCACAGACGCCAACCGACTTGATGAAATTAACGTCTGAAAAAAATGTAAACTTATTTCGGCCGTGTGGTCTCTGCCCACCCAACTCCTCCCCCTTGTTGGTGAAAAGTGGGGGGGGGGGGGGCAGGGGGGGATCCCACTAATTCGGGAAAATTATCTCATTTCTTGCATCTGTGTCAGAACCACAAATGGCAGGACAGTCTCTCCAGAGATGCCCTCGCATCCACACGTATTAATCTGTGCCTGGTTTCGGTATGATTCCTCACATTATTGACACTTTCCACACGGTTATCTCTTATGTGTCAATCAATATGCATTTTTTTGCTAATGTCTGTCATCTATTCCCGTGCGCGATAATGTTGGGCCACCAAGGAGCTTTGGATTAATGGGCCACACCCTGTTGATGAAGCTCAGTGACGGTGACGTTCGTCCAGGGGTTTTTAGATACCTTAATGAGCGAATGCTGCTGGGATACGTTAAAAGTGCAGGCCGATCGATTAAAACGTTCATTATTTTCAGTAAAGAAAGATACCTCCTTGTTTTTTTTTTTGTGTTCGTTATTATCATTACTACACGTAATTATCTTTCAATATGCTATTTTAATAATGTCATTTAGTTGGAATATGTTATTTTTGTTTCCAACATGAAACAAGAATGTATTACATAAACCTATGGCCCCTTCCATACCAATATTTTCCAAGAGCATGTATTTGAATAAGGCAACTTGGGACTGGATGATAGATTGAAATGTTTTATTTTGGTCATAATAAGGACCTTCCCAATTGATATACTTGTTACACAAAATCTGCAGAGGTGGCATTTAATAATAATGGTGCACTTCTTTGAGTTTCTCAGTTGCTAAATACATTAGTATTTATCTGTCCAAGTATAAACAACATATATATATACATATCGCTCTTTGTCAATCCGCTCATGGATGAAGGACTCTCAATGCCATGCTGGTTGTGGGGGTTATTTGACAATACTTCACCACCCTAGTCAGCATTAGTTGGTCAATGGGGATGCCCAGGACTGGTTCAGATATCACTCGCCACTGATATCAAGCCATGGTTAGGTTGCCAGGTTCCTAGCGCAGTGAGAGAACATTTAGTGGACTGAATCAGTATGTTCATACATATATATTAAACTGGAGCAGCAAATGTTACATTTCCAATGCATCTTGAATCTTCCCCCAAATCATTTTACTTGTTTCTACATGCGCCTTGCCAAGAATGAAATGTTCCAGCCCTAATGATCACGGTCATCATTTTTTTTATAGAAAATATCAACCACTCACATGTATCAGTGGTGAGAAAAGTTTCCTTACACCACTCAAGAGATACGGAGATAAGCAATCTCTTCTGGAAGGCTATCGTGGCAACAGAACACCTCCAAGTGACAAAAACACGACACTGCAAATTTTGACAAATGAGTAGAATCTTCTTTGATCGTCTGATGAATCTTGACTGTCATAATTCTGATGATGAGGAATGCGGGGCTGGACATACTTGCCCAGTGAGGTTTGTTGAGATTAGTCTAAAATTCGTTTAAATACCTGAGAATGTTGCTTGCTCTAAAATATGGGCGCTAACGAATCTGTAGCATTGGAGTGTTCCATCGTGTGGACATGACTTTCTGTTGCAAATTTAAATTGCTCTTATTGCCGACGTGGGAGATTTGCAAAGGATAGAAATATAATAAATGTATTATTCGATCTAACGGAAATAAACACATTTCAAATAATGTATCAAAGCAGTGTGTGCCTTTTGAGGTTTTGCAGACAGGGGCTACGTTTATTTATTCATTCATTCAAAATATGAGGTTTATCATGTAAAATAAGCGTGGCATTATAGATGTTATATGAAATACATTGCGCGTCAATGATAATGAAATACATTGAGGGGTAAGAATAACCATCGCCACCACCACCATCGTCATCAAGTGCATTTAAGGATGAACTTTTGTAGATGTAACAATTCAGCTCCCCCTCCTCCCCCACTGATTCGAGGAATTGTGACAATCCAGGGATTTGATTCAAGAATTGTTGCCTTTATTTGCATTGTGCTCACCACTAACAATCTGTAAAAAAAAATCGACACGATTTGCACGCCTAGCTGTAACATCAGCATGAAAATTAACACTTCATCGCTGTTTGTTAATCCACTGCTGGATGGAATCCTTCCCACGCTGCGTTGGTCATGGAGTTGTCTGAACTCACTTGATGATGAGTGCGCGATGGTGAAGGGGGGTGCCCGGGACTGGTTCACAGACGACTCGCCACTGATGTTAGCCGCGACTGGCAACCGAACTCGGACGCCAATTTCAAATCGAAGTGGGATAATCAATGCACTACTGGTTCTCCCTCAATATTAACATATACTTTACATAAACCATCAACATTTCAAACGCACGCACACAATTTATTCAGTGCATCTTGAACATAAGAACAGTTTTTTGATCGATGAATCAATGCATTGTTAAATACTTAATATTGTATGCTGTATGTATTGTCTTTGCCTGTATGGATGCATGTCCATATTAGGCGTACCGCTTTTCACTATCAACGTATTTTAGACCAACGTGTTGCGGTTTCATAAAATTGCAAATGTTTTTTTTTAAACAGAATTATTTTTTTTAAACAAACTCATAGTTGGTTTTAAAAAATTGCACCAAACTTTTCAGCCAAGGATATTTTTGTTACAAACTCTTTTGCCATATATTATATTAACAAGTTTTGAAAAAAAAAAAGTGCTTGCATGTATCTGACGTAACGTAATGTATGTTTTAAGTCATCAGCCTTCCCCCTTATTGAGACTGCTACACAGGGATGGGTCATGTGAGAGCCATACTTCCACTATGACTACGGGCTCACATTGTAAACACAACGTGGAGTATTATAACAGCTGGGTTGTTTGTTTTAGTTAACACCAAGAAAGCAGTCCAGTAAGGCATGGCCCAGTGGCGACATTATCAGTTCAAGGGGTGCGGCAGTCGGTCAGGTGGGGGCCCCAGGACTTGCTCTCCGTTAAATTAAACTAAAACGTGTAACGTAATTGAAAACATTTTCATGAAAAGAATAGAAAAAAAAAAACATTCAACCGCGTTTTAAATAGTTGTGTTCTTTTTACACTGTTGATGAAAACGTATCTCACGGCGGTTGTCAAGGCCCCCCCCCCCCCCTAACTCGTAGCTTTGGCCACCAGGAAGGGGGTGGGGGGGGGGTGGCAAGGCACCCCCTGCCCCCCACGCGAGCTACCCTACCTGGCATCGCCAGATCGTCAAACACAGACGCGACGTCGGCGGCGTCAGGAAAGTGCCCGACGTTAGGCACGGCAAATTAAGGGTCGTTTTTTTTGCTTTGCAGAGGACGGCACGCATTTCATCAATTCGCTCGCACAAAAAGGATGCCAATAATGCGGCTCTCTCGAGGGGAGTTGCGATGAATAGCTAAGAAAATGTGGAATGGGAATTCAGGCAAGACTCCCGGAGCCTCTGCGCACATTAAGAACTTCGTCTAGGTAGGTTATGTTGGACATGGCTCATTAATGCCCTCTGCTGGAATTTCTTCGGCGAGGGTAATGGTCCAAGCATATATCGTTGCATATGAAACGAGTAAGCCGTTAGCGGGCTTTGCCTTGTTTCCCTTCCGGCTTTAGCGTCACAAAGACAAAGATCCCTGTATAGCCGGTCGAAAACTGTCGAGGGCAAGTGCTGTTAGCGAGGAGCACCTGTGAAGGCCGGCACTGGACACGAGAAGTGGTTGGTGGCCAGCACCATCACTTACACACTCCGCGAGAGGCAAGCTCATTGGTTCACTGATTACAGAGATCATTTTTATTTTATTTTGGCAGTGACACGGCCTAGCGGTGTCGCGTATGCGCCACTTGTTGAAGAGGTTCACGGTTCGATTGCAGCGGCTGCCCTGGCTATTACTGCGGCTGTATTAACCATAACGATGTGTGCCGTCTGCTTCACGATAGAGGTTACACGCAAATATATCATCGCAAGAGTTGGCCATTGTGTGCTGGAGGTCATACAAAATCTCGCATAATTACTCATTTGGAATAAGCATAGCAATCATCGGCCCCCTGATGCACTTTTTTTTAATCAAGACCCTCCTGACTGAGACTTTCCTCTGTAAACAAGTGTAATAATAAACGTAACTTTTTAAAGTTAGAACTTTAGGCTGACCTACCCTTGGAGTAAAACCAATCCACCTCTGACCTTGTACTTTTTTAGGGCCCAAATTAAAAAAATGGGTTCATTCTTTGCGTCACTCATAGCTTAGACTTCACTATATTTTTTGTTGCCAAATTTCAAATATATAGTCCTTCTGGAATACAATTAGAATATATCTAGAGTATACATATTATATATGCGATTGATATACTGTGGGTATGAAAATGCTAGGGCACAGTGCTATGATCCCAGTGATCAGGGTTCAATTCCCAATCCATGTGCATATATGTTCACGTATGATACTTGCTGTATAAACCTTTCCTGTACCTCCTGTAGGTCAACACAGCCGTACATGAGCTCCAGATGGAGTGTGTAAACATCAGCACTAGGGGAGAGACAACGAGGTGTGGTGTAGGTCTCAATACCCATCATACCCTGCACTGACCTTAATAGATGCTCACTAACAGAACTTGACCTTGAAGTTCATGAGGCTGAACAGGGGGTGTTGTCTTTATCATCAAAACCACTTCTTGGTAGTGAGCGGTGCCTGTTGGTATGTGCATGCTTCTGTGGCAGTTAACAAATATTGATCGGCATGGTCTCAACGGAAGCCAGAATTATCATTGGAATTTTATCGGACAAAGCAATGTATTTTTGGACATTTGAAGAGCAAAAATCTTTTAAATGAAACTGTGTGACTTTAACTAACGTTAAATATCACAATAACAATGCTCTTTTCTCTCCACAGCGTCACAATTTTAAGCAACAAAACGCATCATTACGGGTGCTTCGTCAATTACAGCGCTCGCTTTCTTGCTTTATATTAGAGCTCGCGTTTTTGTTTTCGCGGGACAAGCTTGCATTTGCTCGTTTTATGTTCTAATAAGAAGCACGTCTTTAGTTTGTTCACCTCGCCTATGGTGAAAGAAGACACCGAGTTCTTTTTTGTTTTCAAAAGACGCTCGCTCGCCAATAAAGAATTTGTTTGCAACGGTGGATGCTGATACCCACGCCACCTGTACCACGGCTGATACACAGTACTCTCCGGCGATATCGCGCCTTTGTCTACTTTTAATTGATAAGTGCACGGGAGGAGATGACGGAGAAAGGAGTTCGCCCGATAAAAATCATGCGATTTTAGTTGCATGTGCAACTGCGTGCGATTTCTATTTCTGTAGCATTTCCACTTTCCTTTGTTGCAGCCCGCGTGCGCGAGTCTTCGTGGCCTGCAGGCTTTAACAGCTTTGAGTTAGAACTGTCAGCCAAAATGCTGACCCCCCCCGATTCTTTCCAGTTCAGCAAAATCTGTTTATTTGAAATCAATTTGCATTTACCTATTTAGATTCGCTCGTGCCATTTTATATTCCGTTGCACAGATGTGCACGCTTGCACACGCATATGCACGCGCAGAGGTATGCGTTAGTGTGTACGTTGCTGAATTCTATTACTTAAAAATATATATATATTTAAAAGCCTGTGCAGTTGTCTTTTTTTACACATGCATATACATCTCAAAAACAAGCCTGATCTGACGAATATAAGCAATGTCTCCCCGATGAAAACAAACCCGGGGTGTGGTCAGTGGTGGGTGTTAGCACATTGCAGGCTGTATTCAAAACAATATTTCTGGCGAGATGAGAAGAGGGATAGATGTTGAGACAAGATTGACGTGATATCAATCGGATTTTGTTTACGTCCATTTGTTTATTATCTTTTTTATTATTATTTTAAATTTGAGCTGATATTTGATATACCCATGATCCAGTTCCCCTTAAGTTCTTTGGGACCCGGCGCCTTTGCTTGGATTTATTGTTGCCGAGCGCTACCACTGGGAACGGTGTTCACCTCCTTGAAGAGACTCGAGCCAATGATGGAGACTTCACATTATCTCAGTGAAGTCCAACCACCACTTCACTTTCCATAACGGGGAAGTATTAGCTACACGGCAGGGATGAATGGCAGATTCGACTGATACAACTGGGATTTCGAATTGCGATGGGGATTTTTTTTTGTGCAATGATCACTCGGTGCCACCTGGCTTTCGATGTGATTATGTTTATTTACAGTAACTGTTGAAAGCTCGAGACTTTTTTGTGAACCTAATCACAATCAGCATTGAATGCCAAGAGGGATGAACAGTTGACAAGTTCTAATCAGTTGGGAAGACAAAGGTGGGCAATTAATTCGAGTGTGTATCAGAAGGCTGAAGCCTCCGATTAGCAGGGTTGGTTCTGTACGGTGCGAAAGAAGTTCAACATACATACATTATAATTATATTACGATACAGGTTTTAGGACACACTCAAACCACTTCATAAGTTTTAAGAAAACTGATCACTGAAAAAATAATACAAAATATCTAAAGAGCAATAGCCTAATTTTAAAATGAAATACCTCCACAACTTAATATTTAATTATCTCCATTACTCACACCTAATGTTTGTTTTTCATAAAGGAACACACACACAAAACAACAGCTACCATTCACCACAAAGTGATGTGACATAACCACAATATCTTTTGCCAGGCTGGGTGCATTTTCAAGCTATGTGAAGTGTCAAATGCCCACTGACAGAAATGACTGGAAAATGCTCCACACTTAAACCAGCAACGACATATTCCCCCTTATAGCCTTACAAGACTGCTGGGGCAAGTGTTGTTAGTGAACACAGATGAAGCGCGACATGGCACACGAGGGGGTGGGTGGCCAGTACCACGTCTGGCCGCCTTTGTCTTGCCAGTCGTAATGTCTACACACCGTACCAGGTAATCATTTGAAGCTGAGTCGACCTAGGAGAGGCCCAGGACTGGTTCAAATAATCGTCACTGGTTTTTGGCCGTGAGTGGGAATCGGACTCAGGTCTCTGTGTTCATGTTGCAGTGCGCTAACCACTGCACTACCACCCCCCCACACTACCGTTTCCAACTTATACGGACACACGCACACGCACACACGGAGGCGCTAACACTTTATTTTTCTTACTTTTCATCTTGCAGGTAACAAGCCCAGCAGTCCTTTTGGGCCTCCGTCCGAAATCAACTTCGGTGCCTGCAGCTGCATGGGAGAAGATCGTACGTCGCATTGCAGCCGCCACCTGTGCTCCCTCGAGCAGCCGGGCGCGTTTCAGCACCACGGACAGCAGCAGCATCAGCAGCATCAGCAGCAGAACGATCCTCAACAGAGCAGCAGCGAGCAGACGCTTGGCGTGGCCGGGCAGTCCAGCTCTCCGCAGAGTCACAGATCCCGGCACCGCAAGCCACGCCACGGGTCGGATGAACGAGCGGGCAGCGTCGAGGCCGACGCGCCGAGCGCCGTCGAGCGGGAGAAGTGCGTCTTGGTGGACGCGGCCGCCTCCATGTTTCAGCAGCTTCGGGAAGCGCCCGCGTCGCTCGGCGAGCCGTACCGCGGCGGGGAGAGCAGAGCGACGCCGCGCCCTGCAGCTTCGGCCGATGCCAGCGGCAAACACCAGCAGCAGCATGAACTCGCGGGAGACAGCTTCGATAGGAACAGGAGCCCGAGGGACTTCCTCGCAGATGACAAGGACGCCGGCAACAACAGTGGCGCGGGCTCCATGGAGGACTGTGGTAATATGTCCCCACTTCTGGGCAACGGTCGCGTGCAAGGGGAAGGCGAGGTGCACGGGGCTTCTCCGCCAAACAAAATCGGTCACCACGCGGACTTCAAGTCGGAGCCACTAAGTCCCCGCCCAGCCACATCACCGATGCAGTATGGCATCGGTCCCAGCCTGCTGGTGGGGTCGCCCTTCCCAAAGTACCTCTTACCGCAGGAATTTTCCGGCACGGCGCAGGCGTCGGAGATCCTGGCCAAGATGTCGGAGCTGGTCCACCGAAGGGTTCATCAGCAGCAGCAACAGCAGCAGCAGGATGTGCATGGATTTCCGCCGCATGGACCTCCGTTCTTCTGTGGCCCTGTGCTCCCCAAAGGCACCACCTGCTTCGAGTGCAACATCACCTTCAATGGCCTGGAGAACTACTTGGTGCACAAGAAGTACTACTGCACGAGCCGGCGGATGGGCGCGCACAAGCACCTCGCAGAGTTCATCAACGTCGCCCAGCGGCACAAATCGGAGGCCAAGGGCTCGCTCTTCCACAAGGACCCGCTCAAGGGACTGCCGCAGAGCGGTGAGGGCAGCCTGCTCAAGTCGACGCTCATCCACCCGGAGCCGGCACTCGAGATGATGGCCAGGAGGCCCTTGGCTTCTCCCAAAATGAGCAACTCCAACGTGGAGGCGTCCGCGATGGAGACGGCGCTTGCAACGGCAGCGAACGGCGAGAGGGGTGGTGGCAGTGGCGGCGGTGGCGGTGGTGGTGGTGGTGGTGGAAGTACCAGCAGCGGCACGGCTGGTGGCGGTGCCAGCGCTACCGACGGGAAGAGTACCCCGGTTCCGCTGCTCGGCGGCGAATTAAAGAAGAACACGTGCGAGGCATGCAACATCACGTTCAGCAAACAGGAGACGTTCATGGTGCACAAGCAGTACTACTGCGCCACCCGGCACGAGCCGCTGCAGAAGCGAGCGGCGCTGGCCAGCAAGCTGCCCGCCCTACCGCAGGGCGGCCGCACACGGAGGCGCAGGAAGCTCTACGAAATGCGCTCTTCATCCTCCTCCTCCGAGCACCAGCAGCAGCAGCAGCAGCAGCATCATCAGCAGCAGCGTCTCAACAGCGGTGGGCCCGGCTCTCATCAGGGCTTCTCCGCGATGAGCGCCGTCAATGGGATGTCGATCATGGGCGTGCACCCAAAGTCCAAGGTGGTGCCGCCCTTCCCTTACCCATTCGAGCAGGCTCTCTACAACCCCCTGCTGAAGCCTCCGCAGTTCCTCCTGGAAGCCAAGTACCACCACCACAACAGCAACAGCAGCAGCGGTAGTAACAACATCAGCAGCAGCAATGGCTTCGTAGATTCGTCGGGAAGCCCCGGACCGGACGGTCCAATTGACCTGAGCAAGAAACTGAATGGTCCTGAGCAGAAGAAGCAGTGCCTGCAGGACAGGTTCCAGGACTACCACGAGTGTGCCTCCTGCAAGATTAGCTTCACCGAGGTGGAGGGCTACATCGTACACAAGCAGTTCCATTGCCCCGCGGCCGCACGCTGCCCCGAGTTTGTGGAGGCACCGTCTCGGAGGCGAGAGTCGAGGTACGGAAGCGGAGGCCGGCACGCAAAACTGGGGGAGCCGTCGAAGAGGGACTCGGCTGGATCAAGCTACTCTGACGGTAAGGATCAGTGCATTTCAATGAACGGTGATGCAGGCAACCACAAGTCCATGCCACCCGTTGCCAAGGTATCTTGCCTCTACTGCTCGGAGGTGTTCCACGATGCCACTCGGCTCTTCGTCCACGTGCAAACGCTGCACGAAAGCCACAAGCAGTTCCTGCCGTACGGGGGAGCCATCCGGGAGAACATGTTCGACATCCTGAAGGTGCAGCAGGGATTTCCGAGCGACACGCCGCCCGGGGAGTTTGCGGCCAAAGCCGATGTTCAGCAGGTGCCTCTGCAACCTAGCGGCCCTCTGCCTTTCCTGCCTCCGTCCCCCTTGGCAAAAGCGGAGGGTCCCGGGGAAGGGAGGGATTCCACTTCTGCTAAGCGGGAGAGTCCCGGCAACAACTTTGGGGTCGTGTCTTCAACGTCGCCGGCGGACGCCCGCACGGCCGCGTCGCCGTCGTCCACCGATAATCCGGAGAGAGATGGGGGAACGTGCCCTTCATCCGGCTCACCTGCTGCTCCTCCCCCTCCTCCTCCTCCTCCTCCGCCAGAGAAGGTGGATTCTGAGCCACCTCAATCCACCGTGAAAGGCGTTTCGGCCGCCGCCAATGGCAATGGCAAATACTGCCGCCTGTGCGACATCCACTTCAGCAACTTGTCCACGTTCATTGCCCACAAGAAGTTCTACTGCGCTTCTCACGCAGCCGAGCATGTCAAATGAACCGTCAACGTTTTTGGCCGATGCCTAAGTCGCTAGAGAGGGGGACCACGTTGCCATTGCAGGCCAAGAGTTCGACAGCCCGAGAGACAGACATTTAAAGACAGATGGACAGAGCACCGTGCATCACCTTTAAAAAAAAAAGCAGTGTTTTTGAATTATTAGTTTTGCTTGGTCTTATAAATATCAAGATCTGTCAGTCGCTGGTGATCAGGGCACTCACAGGTTTATTTTTTCTGGTACTTTGATGCCCAATGGTGCCATCCACTTGCCAGTCTGCATGGAACTTTGACTGCGCCGCCTTCACGTAAATTGAATCATCGGCGTCATCACTTTTGTTTTGTGTCGACCGCCATTTGAGGTGGTGAATTGTGCAAGCATCCGATCATTTTTTTTTGTAAGCGGGTAAAATCACTCTATATATCCGTGTATATAGTACATATGTGTATGTGTGTAGCAAATGTGGGGAGCGACAGGGCACTGGTTCGTGGACCCCGCTATAATTCCAGTGGCGTGGCTTTCCCCCAGCCATGGATAACATCAGAAAGGGAAGTGGCATCTGAACCTGTTTTGGGTCTCCCATAGGTTGACTCAGCCTTAAATGAGTACCTTGGTGTGGAATGTTGCACTGCGGAGACAAAGGCAAGCCAGGCATGGTGCTGGCCACACCACCTGCTTGTTTGCCATACCAGCCTTAATAGGTTCTCGCAAACAGCACTAACCCTTGCAGTCTGTATGGCTAAAATTGAAGGCGTTTTCTCTCTCTTATCTTTTTGGCATTGTGTATATGTTTGCATACGTATATATGTGCACGTATATATATGTAAATGTAAGATGCTGTAATGCATTCCACGAGGTTTAAATAATTTCCACGAGACGCGAGCACCGCCCGCGTATTTGCGCGGGATACACGGCCTGGGTGGAGGGTGGGGGGGGAGGCAGGGGGGTGGGGGGGGGGGGCGGCGTGACGTCAGCGCGACGCACGGACCCGCCTCAACGCTGTGGCGTGAGAGTGACGTCATCACGCAGGTGCGCGCGGTGACGTCGCCACCGCGTACGTGCCTGCCCGTGTGCCAGCTAGCCAGCAAAACATTTTTTTGTTAAAAATAGAATGGAGTATGAAGTTCATGGTGGTGCAACAGAAAAATGTTATAATTTGTGAACTTAGGCAATAATAGCCTTGCCTAGAATCATTTTTGAGTAGCTTTTTTGCTTTCAGCATATGTATATATGATATTAGATTCTGTTATGGTAGCTCAAATATGTGTCAAAGACTATAGTTTAGTTAGCATCTTATTTAAATACGGACAAGACAAGAACGCAGAAGCACTACATTTTATAAACGTGTATCAAGTAATTTTAGATATTAGCGCGAAGGTCTTGTCTGCTTGGGTGCGTTTTGCTTCCAGTTAAATGTTCATTGACGAAACACTTGATATATGTCATTGTGCTTAGAGGGAAACATTACCATATCAAAGGCAGCAGGTAAGTCATGCATTAACAAATGGTTTGATGCAACCAATAGAACCCATACTACACTAATATCAAAGCCATGGTGTGGCATCATTTTCATCCCCGCAGGGATGATGATGATGAAAATGATGGAGTGGTTCGACCACTAACTTGGATTTGAACTCACAACCTCAATACAAATGTACACCGCCCAATCGTAAATGAGTAGACGCCCCGAAAATCAATGCCGTTGCACTGTCATTGACAAACCGAATTCTTCTAAAGTAATGAATATAGCATTGTTAAATATTTAACCAATGCGATTGGCACTTATTTTCTCGTAAAACACAAGTTGAGGGTGGATCAGTGGTGCAGCGATTTTTGCACTGGGCTCTGATCCTGACGGCCTGAGTTCGATTTCCAGCCAGGGTTAACATCAGCTGAACCAGTCCAGGACTGCTCCATTCACCAACCTTTACTTACCAGAGTGGAGAAGTATGATCAAACAATCCTCCTGACCGGCACGGCAGTATATGGACCAACGGCTGAACATCGTCATTTGTGATCATTCACTTTTTTTAAAGTTCATGAACTCTGCATGGCAAGATCATTCTGAAAATGTGTCTGAAACATATTTGGGCTATACATGAAAATGAAATCTATGTGTTTCTGTACAGCTTGTACTAAATAGTTCAAATAGTCATTGACAGGGCATGCTGGTTTTCTGATTTCAGCGAAGGCGATAGCTGTCAGTCTTTTCCCCTGGATGATGGTGAGAGAGGTGCCATAGTAATCAGTGTGGTTACTGGTCAAACACTTCGGGTTATTTACGCGAAGGTTTATATATATATGATGGCTGTTGTTGACACACAAAGAATTTGGAAAACGTGTCTTCACACACGTGCAATGGAGTTGTGTTGTCAAGTCGACCAAAAAAATAGCTTGCTTTTTTTACGATTATCATGTTTGTTTGTCCATCTTTAAGTCTTTAACATTATTTAATTACATTTCATGTACATTCCAAAAGTCGTGTACAGATTTATAACAAACAAATAATCTAGGCAAGCTGAAAAATAATAATATAATATGATATAACTAAAGGTGTTGTGGCAAATACATTTTGATTTCTTTGCTGATGATGCTAGTAAATAATGAAAAGACACGAGCATTAATAAAAAAAAACATTGTATTTATTTTGAGCAATGCAGCCAGGCACAAATTCAGAGGTATTTTAACTTACACGTACGTGAAATAGTAAAACACCTGTGATGTTCGCTCCAATTATTTTAATGACATCCATTCGCCACGCCACCAAAAGGAATATGTATGTGTACAACAGACGCACTTTTTTTAATACTGTCTGAATAAAATTCAGTTTATTGGGAGGATGCAATTAATAACATAACAGATGTTTCCACTGTTTTGTTGCATTAATCAGTCGAGGGGAAGTCATCATGTGACAACGTGCTCGTATGTGAGACCCCTTATGATCTTGAGGGTTCCTTTTACAGGGTGCAACGTTAGGCTCGGGTTTTGTATGTAATTTGAGCTTTGTAAATAAATCCTGCATGATACATCACATCTTTACCCCCACCCCCCTCCACAGGAAAAAAGTGTTGTATATCTTGTAAACATCATGTTACGAAATAGTAATTTAAATATATGTAAAAATATATATATAAACCTATAGCAGCCAGCGTTAGACGTTTTTTCGACAATTAGTATTGCTACTTATGAGGCGTTTGGGGTATAACCCTTGAAGGGGCTCTTACTTGCATACATTCCCTGAAAGGAGCTGTGAGGCCTTCTATTTGTTAACGCAGACCCAGCTAAGCCTCATTGGTGGGGCACATTACACGCCCCTCGCTGTGCCAGTGGCGTCCATGGATTTGAATGGGAGGTTGCCCCTGAAGTAAAAGTCAAATGAGCACTTCCCTTTATCCGCTCTGGATTTTGCCCCTGCTCCTGTCTTCTCATGCCTCGCACGACGCGCGCAGACACACAGACACACACACACAGACACGCAGACCTTCGCCTCACTGCACACAACACGCAGCTCTGGCGATCCCCCCCCCCCCACCGCAGAGGCGCATCACCCACGGGCTATGATGCCACTTGTAATGTGAGACTGTTGCACCATAAAGTACTTCTATTCTGAAGCAGCTGTTGTTATGAGCCCTTTAAACCGTCCAGTGCATATATTGTGACGTGCGTTGAATGTCATTGGTAGTGTTTATATTTTGATGTGAAAGGGACTGTGAAAATGCAGTTTTTATATATACAGTATATAATTTATATCAATTACTTTTTTTACTGTACAGAGCACTTTGTGAACCCATCGATGTGGCTGAATGGTTTTCGTGTCGTATTGTTATTTTTTTTTGTTTCTAGGCGTAACAGGCGCTGAATTGGTTGGGAATCGGTGGGGAAAGGGCCAGGCATCAAAACGGGAGGGATTTCAATGCGAGGGTTTAGAGGGTGTGGGAGACATTGCACAGGAAGACGCGGGGGGGGGGGGGTCTCCAATTACACGGATCTCTTTTTTTGCTAATGTTTATATTTTGAAAATTTATATTTTGCATATTTGTCATTGCATGTGACAGGTTTTGCATGCCCTATTGTGATGAACAAATCCATGAATCGGTTTAATGTGGCTGGTATGCATTGTTCTGTACAAAAAAAAAATATCCGCTTCTCCGCATGGAATGTTGGTTAACGATGCCAGTTTATTAAAATATACTGTATGTCAAAAAAGTCTTTACTTTGTTATATATTAATCGAATCCCACAATACATTCATGAGCGGTGGTAGCCGTGGAATAAGCCCTTGGCGATGGAGGGCTTGGAGCAAGGTGCAGTAGGCGAGGATGGTGTAGCTTCAAATCTAGAATGATGTAGCCGGTTTGTTATCTTAACGAATGAGCAAGCCATGTATTGTTAGGGCTCCACGAGTGAGGCCCAACCCCACCGGCCACTGTGAACACGCAATCTCAATTTGTAATCTGACCGCATGGGTCGGTGGTGCCGGTGACAAGCACTTCTAAAATCTGGAGGTTGGAGGGACCCACTTTATGGGGCGATTTTTTTGCTCCCATTTCTCCACCTTCTTTCGCAGAACGACGTCCGAGTTTGGTAGAAATTTGGAAACTTTTCAACGTTTTGCGATTTGCGCGTGGTCGATCCACAAATTCGAAGGAGACATCGCAGCGCTAACTCCTGACGCGGTTATCCGGCTTAACCACCTGAATGTGACATTGTAGTTGTTGCTTTGCACCACATAAGTCGTACGAAAGAAGAGGAATACAGTAGATGTATATACACAGGACTTAAAAATAACAGTCAGACAATGTACTAATCTACATCATTCAATCATTTATTTACAAATGAAATCCAAACGACCCTTTACAAACGATTTTAAGAGCAATCTTCAAAAGCTCCTCCATTTTATATATATAAAAAAGGAAAGTCATCTGCATTATAGATGTGGTTTCACGAGACATCAGTATAATCTGGCTTTTAGGAAGCTCTTACGGAGCCTGTGTTTAACATCAAAGATGGTCATTCCTCACGATAAGTCATCGAGTGTTTGCTTTGAGACCCAGATGACAAGTTTGGAAGTGTGTGTGGCTACTCTGGCTCTTTGAGCCTTGACACTTCGAATAAACATTGGTTTGCTCGAGGCTATTAGTTTTTTTTGTTCAATTAAATATAAATAATTGCTACACTTGTTTTCTTTAACATAATTATAACAGACAAATAATGCAGTTTGAAACCTTTAAACATTTAAAATGTAACCTTACAACCAACACGACCAGTATTCACACACGAGTCAAGCTGAGGCTAGTTAAGTCAGCAGGCCCGATCTTGGGCTTTGAACACCCACACGCACAGCACAGTACATACCACAGTACTGCATAGGAATTGTGCTCATACATTTTTTTTAAATCAACAATTGCCGTGGGAGTTGCTCTTTAGAAGTGCACAATTCATTCTCTCCCGACACCCCACAGTCATTTTTGGTAACCCATCATTGCGTGTAACTTCCATACGACAGAAACGAGATAATTTATGAACACATCGCGTCAGCTCGGTCGATGTCACCGCTCCACCGTGGTCCACTTGTCTCAGTTGCCTCATTGTCTGCTCACATTGCAGCCAACTCGAATGCCCCTCTTAAAGAATGCACTCACACTCGCTTTGTGCATGCCCGCTGACCATAACAGTCCCTTTTTTTTCGTTAGTTTCTCTCGTTAATCTCAGTACACGTTCATTCATTCTCTCACAAGGCAGAATCCCTCGGGCGAGCGTTCACCTACGCGCAACAAAAAACCGGGCACTCCCCCTACGATTAATGAGGATGTTGAGTTCGATTTGTTATCGATTTGAGAAGCAAGGGAATACTATTACTCTGCATGGTCATTGTGATGAAGTCAAATTGAAGAAAAGGACACACCATGCCTCCTATTACACCGGCATATTTACGGACGAACCAATGTCATGGAATGATGGTGGAGCAATGATCTCCTGGCGTGGCAGTTGAAAGAATGGGTGACTCTCAAATGTGTTGGCTTCAAACAGAGCTCCCCTCGATTTGAGAGCTCCCTCGATTTGAGGCCCTTCGTGCAGGAATGGCATAAAATAATCACTTGCAGGGCTGCAAGTTTTGTACTTTCCTGGAGTTTGTTTCCTACGAAAAAAATGAACTTGCAAATAATGATGACACAACTGATGTAATACACACACGCAGCTGTTGACCATCTGGGAAATGTTCCAAAACTTTCTCAAGTCCTCATCAATCAAAGCAGATATCACAGCATATGCACATCACACAGCAAATGAATGCAGACATGTGTCTGGCCCAGACTAAATATTTTGGTGTCATCGGCGGTGGCAACACTTTAATGTGCTTCTTGTAAAGGTCTATAATCCGGGTTGGCAACCTGCAGCTCCAGAGACGCATGCGGCTCTTTAAGGGCTGCTGCTTCGTGACCGTTTTTTTTATTCAGGACCACCGTCTCGGATTCGCCACACAGTGCATTGGCGGCTCTTCAAATATTTCGGGGTTTTTTTTTACCGAATTCGAAAATAACTGCTCTTCTTGTTAATTTGGTTGCCAACCCCTGGTCGGTTGTCATATCCAATGTATATTTTTTACACAATTGCTGAGCAGAGACCCAAAGGACCCACAATGTCAAAAACACATTAACGGTAATCGCGGAAGTAGCAACAGATGATTTATAAGAACGAAACTGACCGCCGGTGAGCTAATGACTGGGGTGAATCAGCGAGTGTTGGGCCATTCGTCAACCCGCCTGCTTTACGTTGAATTCTATCCAGTGCAGTGAGATCGGAACTGGGTGCTCCAACGCAGACATGACAATATTACAGAGTAGGCCGAATGTATGCTCTTTTATAGATGTAATAATTGTTTGGAGTTAAGAGGCTTTAGCACAGAAAGGAAAAGTGAGTGTCTTCAATGCCTATTTAGCCAGATTAGTTATACAGCCAGGCGCATGTACATTTGCTTTAATTGCCCACAGAAGGATGTTGGTGCCTATAAATTTTTGCCACACAATTTCTGCTCCAGTTCATGGAGTAAGATGTGAAGACTATATTTGAACTGCAATGGTATTTACGTTGACTAAGAGACCAGAGCTGCTTATTGGGAGATACAAGTCAATTATAGATTTCAAGTTTTCGTGACTGCAAGGATCCATACTCTTTGGTTCTTTCGGTAAAGTCACGTAGGTGAAAAAAATAATAAATAAAATATCAAATAAAAATAAAAACGTCGTGATTTATTTATTTCAATTTTTTATTTTTATTTTATATTTTTTTTATTTATTTTTTCACCTACATGACTTTACCGAAAGAACCAAAGAGTATAGATACAAGTCAACCTTGGTGGTTTAGTGTGTTGTCATTAGTTGAAGATAGTCTTGCTAAGATGATGGGGTCATGATGTATGAGATATATCCGTGGACCTTCTGGACAGTGAGGTTCTGGCGAGGAGGTTTCTAACCAACATACACTACATTTATAATCACGAGTCAATTTGACAATGTGTAGTTGAATAATTATTGTACTACTGCCACTGAGGTCAGAGCATTTTGGAGGTGCAGAATTCAAATCCCATTCAGGGGTCAACCCATTCCCCCTTGGATAAATAAAATATGCACAACTCTTGTCAGAAGTCGGCATTGCTCATCCTATGGAGAGACGGGCATATGCCGTAGAAATGTGGAATTTAAAATCATGGCTAAGAGATTGTCAACTGAAAAGACATTGCTTTGTTTGAGTTGAGAGAAAGTAGCTTTGGTGTGGACCAACTCTAAAGAAAGGTCTCAGTGACTTTACCGAAAGGCCCAAAGAGTCCACCAACGGTCCTTTACGATCTAACAACGAGAATCTCCCGTCAACCATAACAAAATAAACTGCTGAAACCAACAATGGCAAAACTTCATCATCTTCACATTGCAGCATAATTATCAAAGAACCTTGTGACAGAAGAAAATAATAAATGAGTGCCGCATTTGCATGAGGTTGGGTAGAGGAGATGGGTCCAGACATTGGGAACGATGAGGTGCGAGGTCACCCAATAGGGATGTGTATTATCGCACCACAATGTCCTCTTCATTTTGCACTGGAGCACCGGGCGTGTAATTCCATTCATTGAGCACCAGCAATGATGACTGTAAACACGCGCGCGAGCACGAGAAAGACCCGTGCTGTTCAGCCCCCCCGCAGAACATCGGAGAAAGTGTCTGCTATGGAAACGCCCCACTAAAACTGATATTGGCAAACAGACGAGGGGGCGATGTGACCAGCACCAACCCTGGCTACCTTTGTCTCCCCAGTGTTTACGTGTAACACACCAAACCGGATCGTCACTTAATGTTGAGTCAATCTCGAGCCGGGGGGGGGAGGGGGGGGGGGTCGATGTCGGGATGGTCCAGATTGCACCTGGTTCATGGTCAAGCAATCAAACCGAGTTCACAACGATCACAGCAGAGTGTGATAGCCACCACCACTACACCTCACGGAGACAGGAGATCCCCCAAGTGACAAGTGCTGGTAGCGGGCACCTATTGTCGGCTGGGATGGCGCACAACGAGTTGCCAGTCAGCCCCGTGATTGACCGCATTTGTCTCCCGAATTCTAACGTTTACACTCCTCACTAGGTACTCACTTAAGGCCGAGTTGACCTAGGAGCGGCCCAGGACAAGTCCTAATAACGCTTGCTACCGATGTTAGCCACGGTCAGGAATCCAACTTCATTCAGGCCAGCTGGGCTATTTTGCACACAATGCGCTAACCACTGTGCCATCATCCTCCCCTCCCCTGCCCCCCCTCCCCCCCTCACGCACACACACGTGGACGTATACACAGGACACATAACACGAGTACATTTGCACCTTTGCCACGCAGCAGCAAAGTTGGCTGACAATATTAAATGTTGAAGGCTCCCGGATTCAGGATGGACAGAGAGTAGGGGGGGGGGGGCTTAATAACGGGATCGGCGAGGCGCTTGGTGTCAGGGGGGATGTGAAGAAGTGGGGGGAAGGGGGGGGGGGTCACCGATGCAAGTGGTTATTGGCTCCGGCACAGGAGCGGCAGCACTGCCGCCCGTAGAAGCTGTGGCTGCACATGCCGTGCTGGGGTACCAGCGAGCACCAGCCGAATTGATCCCGGCAGCCCGAGTCTTCCGCTGGAACGAGAAGGGCGCCGAGTCGTCAAGGGAGCGGGAGTACCGACGGCTGAAACAAACGGTGAAAGGGTGCAAGCGCTGCAATTCGTTTGCTTACGCGCCACTGCTGGCGGAAGGGAGGGGCAACCCCTCCACTGCAGGGAGCTCCAGTAGGAGGCCCTCTGGAAGGTTTTCAGGTCTACTCATTCATGCTGGCGAGATGTCCTGAAAGATTGCGAGAGTACCCACAATTCACCCCACCACATGCAACCTGCCCAGCAATGTAATGGGATTTGTATTTTTTTTTTCATCGAATAAAGAGACAATCAAAAACCATCACCTTGCCAAGATTTCCAAAATCATCAGCAAAAACACAAGATCCAGGTTCGATTTAACACAGTACGTAAAATTCGTGATCTGATCCCATCTGTGAAGGATGTGATCCCTGACATGCAATACCCCGGCGTCTACAAACGAAGCTGTGTCTGCGGCAGTGGTTACATTGGGGAAACTAAGCGACATGTCTCGGACCGTGTTCGTGAACATAAGAAGGCAGATCTGAAACACGGTAGAACCAACACCTCGGCCGTGGCTGATCATTGTTTTAATGCGGTGGGATCACACGAAATAGATTTCTCTAAGACGAAGGTACTTTTCAAATCCACTGGCTATCAACAAAGATTCGTTCATGAAGCCATCCACATATATAGACACAGACACAAGTTCAACTGAGAAGATGGGTACAAATTTAGCAATCATTGGAAGGACGTTATCAACCAGTTTAAGTCATAACTGTCTTTCATGTCCCCATCCTACCAATTTTACATTAACAGGTAAAATTTATCACACTAACACAGCCACCTTCACGCGCCGACCTCGAGGTGGAGGCCGCTCACTGATCTTACATTAAAATGCAAATTTTTACCTGGCAGCCCTTTGATTGGTGGAAAACCAACTACTATCGTGGTTGCTGCTCACCACTTATATTAACATTGGCTGCTGACATTTGGGTGACGCCCTTTTCAAACCTTTATAAACAGTTTGCCTTTAGAAGCTAACCCCCTTTTCCTGATGACGACCGCTTGTGTTGCGATCGAAACGTCGTAGTTTTTTGTTATTTTCTTTGAACCTATCTACGTGAATATTTATGGAATAAGTCAATGGTTTGACATGCGTGAAAACTGAATGCACCTACACCATCCCAGCGTGGGTAAAAAAGTCAGTTCGTTTGATTTACAGCCCCAATTGGTTGACATACCGTGACCAAGTACAGAGCCAATTCATGATCATACTCACGATTTAGTTGGTGTGAAGTGTACGTGCAAAAAAATCTGCGGAACTCGCCGTGGGTAGAAGACTAAAGTTAAGTCAGAAGTGCTCGCGCGACTGCGTTTCTAAGAGGGCAGCTGTTGAATGAGACGCAGATAGACGAGCAAAAGTGTTGGATGGCGCTCATCTCTGCTGGCAGCCTGGACTCAGCGGTACAACAAAAATTCCACTTTCAGATTGTGGACAACCGCAGTTTCCCCGACATGGTACAGCACTCTATTATTTTATTAACAGTATTTTATTTACGATAAGAGTGACCGTGTCTGAACTGACCAGCATGGTGAAATTTGTTAAAACCCCATGACAAAATAACATTTGGAGACCTTCATCCAGCAACGGATCTCAGGACGTACAAATAAGAGTGCACTGCTGCCCAGCGCTCGTTACCAGCAGCGGAATAATGTGACTTTGAAGCAATGGGAAGGCAATCGAGCGTGCTTCCACACATGTCAAATATTTAAATGACGAGAAAAATCCCGTCGTAACAGAATAGCAGAATTCCAGTGCAAGCTGGAAACCCGTACATTTAAAATAACATGCAGAAATATATAAAGAGCATTCAACCCTTTGTGCGTTATGCAAAAAAAGAAACCCATCAGCATTTCCTGAAGAGGTGCATTGTGGTTTGAAGTCACCATCAAAATAATAAATGTGAGCACGTATGACCATTTCTGTCAGGTCGGTTACATATGGTCAAATTTACCTCGCCAGGTATACAGGAGGTCGTGGGTTTGATCCCGACCCTAACGCCTGTATATTTGGAATTTGCAGGTACCATCTCTCTCCCCGTTGTCGCATGGACTTTTCCCCCGGTCCTCCGGTTTTTCCTTCCACATTTAAAAAACATGCCTTTAGATGATTTGGCTGGCTGCTATACATTGCCATACAATAATCCACTTCGTTGGGCGATCAATTGTCGCCCGGTCGCCAGGTATATAGCTCAGTGGGCCTTACCTCGTAAAATGTCAAAAGTTTGGTTTTAAATACTTTTTTTTATTTTGATAGCGACCGAAGACAAGAGGGCCACAATGCGCTGATGATTCCTTGCACGTTGCACCAACAGGGTGCGGCGGTTCAGCTCCACGGCCACACCTGTGTTGGGCAGGGAGGCGTCGTGAGGGCAGAAGTGAGTGTTGCAGGCCGCGGACATCGGCGGCCTTAGGTGGGGGAGGCACCCGTGCGCCGGGTGACCCTGAGACGCACAGCGCACCGCGCGCGTCTGCACGCCGCCACCGCAGCTCACCGTGCACTGCGGAGACACGGACGTGGGGTGAAAGGTCGTGAGCGCCGAGGAATCACACCGAGCGATCTCGAACACGGCTAGTAGAGGTTGCCACTCTTTACGATTGAAGCTACCGAACGTCCCGTTTTGGTCGGGACTGTCCCTGGTTGCAGAAACACTTTTCCCTGGTGTCCCGTTCAATTCGGGGAAAATTTGGGATTTTGTCCCCAGTTTCAAAATGTTTTCGTCTCGTACTGATTCGGGAACGGGCAAAGGGCAGGGCTACTGGACTATTGGGGTGAGGTTGGCAGTGGAGTGGGAGGGCCACTAACTCTGTGGGCAGTGGTAGTGGTTGAGTGGTGGTGGCCATGTAAGAGTAGGTGGGGCTGACAGTGGGAGAGGCTGCAAGCTCACCCACGTGTCCTGGTTGAGTCTCCAGGAAATTAAACGGCTGTGCCAGCCGCCTTAAGTGACGTTCACTAACACTTGCAAAACAACAGAAGCACCTTTATAGCCTGAACAGACTGTTGGGATAAGTGCTGTTAGTGAACACCTATGAAGGCTGGCACCGACACACGCGGGGATGGGTGACCAGCATCACGCCCGGTCGACTTTGTCTCCCCAGTGACGATGTTTACACACCACACTCGGTACTCATTTGAGGCTGGGTCGACCTAGGGGAGGCCCATGACCAGTTCAGATAATCGTCACCGGTGTTGGCGTTGAGAGGGAATCGAACTCGGGTCACTGGCTTCGTAGCGCAGCACTCTAACCGCTACGCTACCGCTCCCCATCACACACATATACACGTATAGAATGATATATACTGCACGTAAATATACATTTCCTTTGGTGAGGAGAGAGCACGCTAGAGAGAACGACCACTGCGGATATGGAGTGACAAGACCAGCTCATTTGCATGAGTGAGACGTAGCAATGCATGGAGATTATATTGGGAGGTCTTCATCCAGCAGTGGATATATAACAGCTGCTGCTGCTGATGATAATGATGTATGCTGTACATGCATGTAGACTATGAAATGCATATCTATATTCACGCATATAAAGAAGTGTTCAAATAAACTTTTAAAAGCTGATAGTTAAACCAGTAACAGATAGCCGATAATGGGTTATTCAAAGACATTCCACATTTTGATGCTATCCAATACTTTTTCAATTGTGCTGAATGTAGCGCCTCCAGTGGCTCCATGACTTATGTGTATAAATTGTATGCATCCTACGGATGTTTTGGCGGTACACCATTGCAGCATAACACGCCGGTCCTCATAAAACCGTCTAAAAACAAAACATTTTCATCAGCATATCTGTTTATCAGCCTTTTAATTAACCCTGTCGCAAAGTTTTGACGAGGTTCGAAGTTTTATTGCGTCTACTGAAACATCATTGGATATTTTTGCCAGTATAAAAGTATGAAAAATAAGAATAGGTTTTACCCTTTCTGGCGAACAAAACACCAAATAGGAACCTTTCCCAAGGAATAAAATCTGCATTCACCACACACAGTGCTTGTGATGAACATGCAAACAAAACATGCTTGTTAATGTACACGTGGTTAATGCAGGCTTGATTCATTGCAACATATTTCGACTTGGTGTTTGAACATCTTAGCACCTGTTTGATTGCCAGAAAGGGTAAAACATAAAACATATTATTATTTTTCATACTCCTGAGACTTGTTTAAAAAAAAAGGTCAATATTGACGGTTGATTTGGGTCCGTTGAATCGATGTCGCTGTTGCCCTTGAGTGGAGCTGCAGACTCTCCATCAGAAGTTGCAGCCGCTTTCCCATTTGAACGTGTGACACTAGGAGTCGTAATCTTTTGATGCCACCGTCCGCCAAGAAATTATTCCGAAAATGAATCGAGGAACAAGTCCGACCAAAAGTCCGACCAAGTCTAGGGCACGAGTCAAATCTGCCTTTGGAACACGGGGCCAATCGTCGTCAGGCTGGGTGCTGCGATACGTCAAGAGACTGTGAAGCTCCGTGTTCAGCTGCTCATAACGTTTGTCTTGCGACTGCTGCGACATCACGAGAATTGATTTTGATGCACAACCTCGCAAGATTTTCTCACCGGGGTTGCGAATCGTGCGAACGTAAATAATTTATTGCGAAAATTTAGCTTTTTTTTTTATTCCGCGTACCTATGTACCACCAATACGTTCATATACGCATTGGGGGGGGGGGGAAACGACTCTTACACAATTTAACGCATTAATCTCTCGTGTAAGTATTTATCCGAATGAGAATCATAATCATTATTTGTACTGGAGGAATCTGATGAGCTGTGAAGCTCTTTTTCACAGATTTCCAGTTAGGGCCCGGTGGTCAAGCAAGTTCCGTCAACAAACAATACAAGAAATGCACAAGATTAAGATTGAGGAAAGTTAAGCAAGTCAGTACAAAATGAATAAATGTAGGTATAGCACTGAAGTACAAATTGCACTAATATATACATTTTTTTACGAGTTATTGTTATTTTTAGTATTGTCATTGTAATTGTTGGCTACGTATGTGTGTACTCATACACGTCCGTAGCCAAATCAAATCCTCCGTGCTCAAACGCGTCCTTGGTATGGCACTAATGTCCTTTACTGTTCCCAAGGCACTGGTGGAAATTCCTTATTCCTATGGCAGATGCCAGTGTCTCCGTAGGAAGGGAAAAAAAACGAGCGTTGACTCGTGATACCAAATCATACTGACCACGGAGGAATACTTCGCCACAATGTGTGAATTCTCCGCAACCAAATATGTCCCCGCATTCGTGTTAATAATAATTGGCCACGCTCATTAAGACATGCTGGAAAGTGTTAATGGAACGATGTAAACGCTGCGCGCTGTCTGTTTCTACCCAGAGGCCGTGTTTAATCTCGCCCAGTGCAAACGGTGCCTTGTGTTTGGGCTCCGTGCCTAAGCAAGCCTTAAAGGAAGGTTCACCATTGGGCCCATCCACACACGAATTATCTTACGGGATTTCACATTGTGCCGAGGAAGTGTCGGCGTGTGATAATTGTGTTCCCTTCTCCCCTGCGGTGAAATAGTTCACGCAGGCATGCCTGGTGCCAGCACTGTGGAGGATAACCGTTTGGGCCACGCCAAGCCAAATTTCACAACAAATTCTGCAGCGTCACCCCATCTGCGTGGCCTTACGAGCCACACTCATAAGTTGCTTTGACACATTTGTTTTGCACTCTTTTACCCAGGAAAGCCGCATTGCATCTCGAGCTTCGTTTTCAGGAGGGTCTTGTCAAGTTTTCGCAGTAGAGGGCAACGTTGATAAATGTGTAATCGCAATTGAATAAATTTGATGTTCGGCCAATGCCAGTTACAGTGCATTTTTTTTTTCAACACAGTTCCATGAAACATATCCGACCTGACTATCTAACTGTCCACAGCTAGTGTATTATATGTGGATGGTGTAACTGGCATTTTCTCTACATGTGTTCACAAATCTGATCTTTTCTTAATCTCGTACATCCGCTTACTTTTAAAGCACAGGAACGCAGTGCTGTAACTGTCATTTTATAAACAAGGTCCCCATAGCCAACCTGTCCACATATCGGTCTATACCTCAGTCCCCAGCAAATGAGGTATGTGAAGGATTGTATTGCAACTATGGTATTGAAAGACCACTGTCAGCTGACCACGTGGCACTGCGATTAGAGATTCACAACTTTCAATTATGCGTTCTACTCTTGAACGGGTAGAGGACCGACTCTGACTTCATTCCTGCAGGGCGGATAAAATAAAGTACCATTTGTGGCAAGTTAACAGCGATTGTCGAATGGAGAGACGGGTACTGTTCTTATTAAAGTGAAATCTTCACCACTGGCTCCAGGGGCTTCAGATAGAAACGAGCATCATCCAACTCTTACCTGAGCATGGATGCGTTTAACTTGTAATTACTTTCGACCATTGGAGTGTCAGGTGTGTTTTAATGAAATAGGAGTACAAGGGGTGATCTAAAAGGTTCATGACCGAACGCAGCAATGAATGACCTTGAAGAAAGTGTGTTGCATATCGCAATAGTCCCCGTGCTGTGCAATGCACGCAATTCTATTGATGTTCCAATGTTGTAATCGCCGCCGGGAAAAATTCTCAGTTTTGTTCTTCAAACCACAACAAACATCACTTTCATTATCGCTCGAAAATTGTGTTCCCCCGCAAGTGCTATTTTTTTGGACTGTGAAAACCATGTAGGAAGCACTTAGAGGCCAGCACTGGGTGAGTATTTCGTGTGTGACCAATTCAAGGTAAATTGAAATCCGGAATCATTAAATGGCAGCCATGGCAACTCGAAACCTGTGAAGTGAACCGTTTATCAGGTAGCACACAAACAAAATTACGTCCAACGCCAAAATTAAACATATATGTGACATACTCTTTGGTTATTTCGGTAAAGTCACGTATAAAATAAAGTAAATAAAAAATAAATCACGACGTTTTGGGAGCAACACAAGCGTCCGTCATCAGGTGGGACACCCACTTTAGGAAATTGTTTCTTGCTGTGGGTGTCCCACTTGATGGCGAACGCTTATGTTGCGCCCGAAACGTCGTGATTTTTTTTCATTTTTTACGTGACTTTACCGAAAGAACCAAAGAGTATGGATCCTTGCAGTCACGAAAACTTCAAATCTAGATTGTAAATGTGACATAGCCAACAGTATCGAGGTCCTCAATGTAAAATCCAAGCAACCACCAACAATTAAAAGGGTTCTCAAGAAGAACGATTCAATGGCCTCAGCCAAGTCACGAATGGCTGAATGAATCCACAAAAATCCCTTACCATATTCATATTGGCATTATACCGAAATTGACACATCCCGGCTCCGGGAGTCCCCAGAGTGAAAATGTTCATCTCATGGCACGACGCCAAGAGTGGCGTTGAGAGCTTGATTGGGGAGCGGACGCCACAGAGTAAATCAACCGCAATTCGATTTTGACAATCCGCCTCGATCGTCGTGTACGTTACACTGAGCGTGCGCTCTCTCTCCGTTTTAGCACAACTGCGCTACTTCTGTGCAGGGGCCACGGACTTTTCCCAACACCGCACGCTCAGGGCAAGCCTCAACACGTGGCGCCATCATTTTTGGAGCCCCCCCCCAAGGGGCCTCTTTCTCTCCATGCTCAGTTGTACGTCTAATTTCTGTATCTCTCTCTCTTCCCCTTGAGGTGCACGTTTTTTCATGCCTCTCGGGATTTTTTTTCAGCGCCCCTTCTAGATGCGTGTTCCTGTGGAAGCGCGCTGACCGCCCACTGGCTATGGTCTATGTGCACGAGGGAGACCGTCCAAAAGCCAGAGGCAAGAGAAAGAGACAGCGATTTTTTTTTTACCAAACGAAACCAACACAGACAAAAAAAAGACAGAGACAGACAAAAAAAACACACGTTAACATCCTATTAAGACGAAATTGCGGTGGTCACGGATTCACGAGTAATAACCATAAAAGAGCAGCCCTCTACCATTGCTTGCAGAAAGGCCTCCACGAAAGGGGGCTCTGTTGTAGGACCTCGAGAGGAGATTCGGCTTACTCTCCCTGCTGGCCAAATATTTGGAAGAGGTGGGGGAACCCACAGTTTACCCTACAACACACCACCTCCTCATCCACTGACAATGGTGAACACATATAGACCACAGAGCGGACGAGGGAGGCAGTGGGGAGCAAGCTTACCGTGTAAAGCATCATGCCATTGCAGCCTCCCCATTGGTGATAACAGTTGCTTCTAATTAACCGGGTGAGAGCCCCACATACGGTAGACGGCCAAGCAGCACGGTGGCGAACTGTTAACTACCTCGCCCGGTATACACAGGAGCTCGCGAATTCGATCCCGACCCCGACGCCCGTATATTTGGAGGTTTGCATGTCTCTCTCCCCGCAGTCACATTTTTCTCCAGTTCCTCTGTGGTTTTTTTCCCCCTCCACATTTCGAATTACCGCGCGTTTGGAGCATCTGAGCTGCAATAAATGTCCACGCGGTGACAAGCTACTCCACTCAGGCCAGGTCGCTTCTGAAAAAAATGGCCATTGCAGCTCAGCGGGCCTTACCCGGTAAAATACAACCTGTTTCCTTCGGTAATGGTCGGGGGGCTTATAGTTTCAATATCTCGCGGGGGGGGGGGGGGGGGGGGTCCGGATGCCGCGCTTCGTCGCCGGGCACCTGCGACCACGTGGCAGAGTCCCACTGCGGGATGGCGTTGCTCGTCACCGCCTTGTCCGCCGAGGCCCCCAGCGGCGCCGCCAGTTTCTGCCGCTCGGCCGGCCGAGGCAGCGCACGGGGCAGCGCAGCAGGGGGACGAGGAGGAGGGCGAGGAGGAGGAGGAGGAGCGGCGGGGCACGACGCGAGCCGGCAGGGCCTCTCCGTGCTGGCGGGAGGCTTGGGAAGTTGGCGGCAGCGGCGGGAGGGCGACTCGCGCAGGGCGCCGCCGGCGTCGCGCTCGCCGCACGACACCGAGCGCCGCTGCACGCCGGGCCCGCACGTCGCGGAGCACTGGCGAAGGCGGGGGGGGGGGGGGGGGACACGCACGCACGCACGCACGGACGGTGAGAATTCACCACCAAGACGAGAGAGATGGCCACGCAAGACGGTGGGGATTTAGCACGAGGAGGTAAAGAGAGACGGACCATTATTTTTCCAGCCCAGTAAGAACAAACGGACAGACGAGAGAGAGAGAGAGAGAGAAATTAGCAGGCCATGATAAGTAATGCAGAGAGACTGAAACACACGGTGATGCAGTGGGAATTTACCATGTTAATAAAAGAGATGAAGGGAGTGACGGATGGAGATCACCCTTCCAAAGACAAACAGTGAACATGTAAAAGACAGCTAAAGGAAGGACACTCAGACTTTACATGTTCTGGCCAATTGGAATGGCAATTAGTGGTATTATTATTTGTAGTCTTTTTTTAACGATGCGATCGCTGAGAGTTTGAGCCCAGTAAGGAAATTTCTCTGGGCTAATTGCAAATAATTAATACAAATGTACGAATGTAAAATGTGTGAAAATATATATATATTGTGCATGCTAAAATATGTTTTATTTATAAAACGACAACATTCTAATTGAAGACATTTAATGTCAGAAAAACCGAAGTAAAAGAAAATAATAGCAAAATACAAATGTAGAACATCTTCAAAATATATCTTTTAATTGGCTATTAAATTATCAAACTTTGTAACATTATTCAGAGAAATAAACTCTTCAATTTTCACAACCCCTACTGAAAGTCCAGTGACTAATTAGGGGTGGCATATCCCCGACACTGCTCGTGCATGCCTGCAAGCGGTGCCCGTTTAGCAATACCCACGAGTGGATATCAAAATTAATTCCTGAAAAACATTCGTGCCAATGCTGCAAATTTCAGAATTTCTGTTTCCGTCAAGGTGTCCCTCAAAGCCCACTAGGTGGCAATACGAGCCCGCACAATATAACAGTGTCACAAGCGCTCCGGAAACTTAGACCGCATTAAATAATATTATTAATAATGCTCCCAACAATCAATACCAGTTAATCGTTTAAAAAGTAATATACGTATACAGTTTGCGTACACATGCATGTGCGCACACACATTTAATAACCCCATTCTCAAAACGTCCGGACAGTAACGTAACGTGCTCCATTAGCTACTGCAGGACGTATCTCTTCACTGCTGAAACCTCCCTCATCTCTTCACTGCTGGATTAAGCACTCCTCAGGCAGCCACCATTACTCATGGCCCTGAGATGCAATAATCCATCTAGCTTCTGAACACGAGCTGATTTCATCACTCCATCTCCCTCGGTGGACGTTCACCCAGGCGTGTTGTAAACATATGGAGTCGAAAGTAGCTCCTTGCTCACGTGAGCAAATGGGCCAAAGCTTAGCTCTGTCGGCAGCTCTGAGCCAGCTATGGAAATTTCCACATTCCCATGCCGGGGGCCAGTCACAAAGTGCCGAACAACACGTGGCACAATCCGCAAACACATCGGAGCAGTGAGGGCAATGGCTAAACAAGCAGTGGCTCTTCTTAACCTGGGGTGCATCACGCACCTCCTGGGGGTGCGAGATGCCCTTTCTGGGGGTGCGAGGCATGGCCAGATCTTTTTGGAAGTTAAATCATCGAAATACAAATTTAAGCACGGGCACGTAAGTACAACTTACTTTGTTTGATAAAATCCTATGCATGTATTAACCTTTACTGCAAGGCAGCAGTAAAGGTTCAGAACTACTGGACTAAAGGATTCCATGGACAAGGGGATGGACGGGGAGACAAATGAGCCAATTGATCGAATCTCAACACTGAAAAGTGTGCATTGTTAACGCTCACTGTCCATTCACAAAATTATATTTTCTAATACTTATACATTCAACAGGTAATTTATAGTGTTTATAACAATAAAAACTATACAACACTATAGGGCAATACTCGATACAGGATAGCGGTAAAAAATGTATAATCGATGTTTGGGTCAGATCGCGTGAGCGAAATTTGTTTCGTAAACACTCCTAAACCTGACACAGCTAAATATTGAAGTTGTCACGTGAACAGACGTGGCAATTCAATGCAGCTTCAGCACAGCGGTGTGTTAGAGAGAGAGAGAGAGCGATGCACAACGTTTAACATTTGGGTAGTTCCACGTGTCTCTAATAGCTACAACCAGCATCATCAGGCAGTTGCCAGAATTGTGAAAATGTCCTCCAGTCTTGGGCCATGAATAGAGAGCTCATAAGATGTCATCAGTGTGGGCCCGCAATGGAATAGGGAGTGGCAGGAAGCGATGTCTAAAGGTTGACGTAAATGCATAGTTTATGTTAGCTTACGGTAAATTACGTGGTGAAACAAGGTTAGTCATAGTTAAATCAATTATATTAGGCAATTATGTTAGATTATTATAAATTCCGTTAAATATGTTAATATGAGGTGCAAATTCACGTGGTGATACTGGTTCGTCGTAGTTAATTAGTTATACGAAATATAACACTAAATCGTGTAATATAACTATACGAGCTGCACTACCCGGCTTCGCCCGGGAATTGGATTCACCACGCCCGGCCGCCTTTGTCTCACCAGTGGCGATGTTCACACACCACAGCAGTTACTCGTTTGAGGCTGAGTCGACCTAGGGGAGGCCGAGGACCGGTTGAAATAATCGTCACCGGTGATGGCCTCGAGCGGGAATCGAACTTGGGTGGCCGGGTTCGTAGCACGGCGCGCTAACTACGACACTACAATGCGTTACACTTCCACATGCGCGGGTCACGTGACAGATTTGACATCACAGCTCACTTGCCGTGGAAAAAATAAATGCATTATTGAGCTCCCCCCCAACAAGAAAAACACCCAAAGGTCTATATTTATATTTTTTGCATGGTGTATAGTCTGGAAAGTACCCACATGCCAATTTTCCAGTTTGTTGCATGTCGGGAAGTACGCTAAACATTTTGAACAGACACATATTCAGAACTTTGCCTTTTATATATATGTAGATTATAAAACTGATGCGTTACTGACGTGTTAGTTTACATTTACGTAAATACACTTTTTAAATTAAGGTTGTTATGTGATTACTTAAGGACGCATTTTGCAATCCACACGCAGCCATTTAGCTGTCAACTCGGTTGACAGCCTTGGCCAGTCGTGATTAGTTTAGCATAGAACATTCATATGCCCGCCAACCCTTGTTGGCGGGCATATTTCACAACTGCTGAAACTTGTGTTTGTGAGTGTTTGATGATCCTCCATGGTATTTTGTTCTTGGGCTAAATAGTTCATCCCATCTGGCCAACGTAGCATTTGCCACAGGTGCAAGTAATCCAGTACACTCCTTATGTTGTTAGTTCGAGGGTTCATCCTTGGTACCAGTTAAGATTTGTAGAATGGGGTTATGTATACTCTGAACAGTAGAGTTTAAAAATACTTCATTTTTTTAGTGAATATTCATTACAGTAATGTTTTGTATTTACAACTGAAAAGTATAAATTTTTAAGTGTAAAAAAACAACATTGTCATCTGAACCATGGTATCGAACCCGCATGTTATTTTTTTAATGTCAGCAACCATTTTCTTGCCTGGACACTTATTTTTTTAGCTTTTCTTCCTTTGGTGAAGACACGTGATATCATTGCTGCATTGCCCTTCTCATCCATCGCGAAGTGGAATTAATTTCCCTAAATGTTCACAATTCTATAATAGCATCACGTGGGGTATCAATCAGTGGGAAGTCAACAGCGGCGGTTGTCTCATAGTTGAACGAGCCTCGCCATAGCAATGTGGAATTTCCACCACTGGTTCAGCACAATCAAATGGAGATTAATCCTGGCCCAGAAATCTCTCGAGCAATGGCACTCTAACTTTGTACTTTGAGTGCTTTGCGTAATACAATGACCAATCAAACAGAGGCAAGTTGATATAATTGCTGTAATTAACAGAAAACTTTCTTAACTCCTCTGATCAAAAGTGATGTCGCTTTCTGGGCTCCCGTCCCATTCCAAACCCAAGCCCGGAATGTAGCGCTTTGTGTCCATTGCCTTCAAAGCATTGGCGCTAGTTGCACTTTGATCCTAGGCAGTGAAGCCCCTATGCTTGATCTTGAAAGCGGCTGCACAACTGCTGTAAATCTAGCCCTTGATGTGTCCCGGGCGTGTATGGGTCCGCGCAGGAAGCTAGCCCCACACCTGATTTTCCACCCACCGCACAGCAACCCTCCCGCCCCCTCTCCCTCCCTGTCTCCCTCCATCCCACCCTCCCTTCCCCTGCCTCCCACCATCCCTCCCTGTCTCCCTCCATCCCACCCTCCCTGCCCCCTGTCTCCTACCATCCCTCCCTGTCTCCCTCCATCCCACCCTCCCTGCCCCCTGTCTCCTACCATCCCTCCCTGCCTGCCTCCGCTGCTTCCTTGACTCCCTGCCTGCTTGCAGCCCGTCACACATGTGACACACATGCAGAAAGCAGCCTACAAACTCAGCTCTCCGCCCTGGCAGCACACGTCAACATATTTGTGATTTCGCTTAAATGCTTTGCGCGAAGGGCGTTTTGGCGCGTAGGGTGACCTGGGCAAATAAACTGTAAATCGAGATGGTTGTGTCAAACCACCAAAAGGCATCTGTCGGGGCACTTAGCCAGAACTGTTGATAGCCTGGATTCAAAAAGGGCATTGTTCCCACCTTGAGATGAAACCAGGTTCTTATAGGTGGCATATTTGGTTGTGTCTCAGTCTGGTCAGCAATGACCACATACAGTATTTTTTATAAACTAAATTATTATTTTATTTTACCAGATAAGGCCTACTAAGCTATATAGCTCTTTTTATGAAGCGACCTGGCCACAAATGATAGCTCAAAGAAAGTAGCTTATCATGTGCAAATTTATAGCAGAAATATACTCTAAAACACTCGTTTCTAAAAATTGGAGGGAAAAACCGGAGAAAAGTCCACAAGACCACAGGGAGAACATGCAAACTCCAAATATACAGGTATCATGGTTTGGATCAAACCCACGACCTCCTGTATACCAGGTGAGGTCGTTCACATCCCACCACTGTTAATGTTTGTAGTTAATTCGCCCAACTCTAAAGTCTCCTTTGGCAGACTCGAATGTTCAACCAGGTTGACACAGATGAAGAACGCGCAGTTGAGCGGATGGGTAAGATAGAACCTTCTAGGCCAGCGGTGGTCAACTGGTGTCTCCCGAGGTGCATGCGGCTCTTTAATCCACCACACGTGACTCTATGGAAGAGGCATAACAAAGAACGCACTATCGCAGTAGTAGCAAAGAATGATGAATGTATCCCGTGCTGTGCCGAAAACTGTCGATATATACACACACGTATGTATACACTTGGCTCTTTTCAGAACTCATGGGCACTTTTTGGCTCTTTATCTGTTACAAGTTGGCCACCGTTGTTCTTAGGATGTCTCACTTATGCCCAAAATGTCACATCTGTGGTTATGATGCCTTAATGAGCTCCAAACTGAGAACTAACATGTTTTCCCTGGACCTAGATGTTGATGTGATTTGAGTATGCAGTAATTATGAAATGTTTACTTGATGTGATTTGAGTATGCAGTAATTATTAAATTTGAACCAGCCCTGTGTGCTCCCTTCACAAACCCACGCTTCGCAGCGTGGTGAGGTGCGGTCAATCAATACCCATGACCAACACGGCACGGAGACGCCTTTATCGAGCAGCGTATTCCAAAAGGGCTGAAAATTATTAATTGTCATACGACAATTGTGGGAACAAAGAGGAAACATCTGCATGAAATTAACAGTTGGGGTGAACCAATGAGTCTGCGATGACATGTATGCGAACTTGATACAGTTCAAGAATGAAAGAGCAAATCAGAAACAGTTTCCCAGAGATCACACGGATGTCAAGAGGAGCCACTGATTGATTAATGTGGTTCCTGGAGGGTGAGGAGAGGCTACGGAAGTTTACAGAGTGAGAGGTTGGTTCGCTGAGCAAGGCTGCGTAACACATGTGCAAGTTTGGCTCGGCACAAAGAAATGCAAAAAAAGCCCCCTTTTGACTACGTCAGATGCAGAGACACGGACCCAGGTTACAAATGTCACTTCTCCAGCCTCCATTATGCAACACAAACCGGCATCGGCAAATGTGTTACGCATTAGCACCCACGGGTGTGAGTATTTAAGCGTGATGGATGCGAAGAATAAATAACGTCCCCCCTTTTGACAAAGCATTCCCGGATTAAGGTCCGCACACTCCGTCTCGGCTACGGGGGATGTTTGACCATACTTCACCATCCTGGTCAGTGCAGGTGCTGAAGGGGTGCGGGTACCGGGGTGGGCAGGACCAGTTCAAGTATTGTTCCCCACTGATGTTGGCCGGGCGGCGGTGACACACGCCTGTAATCCAGCACCCGCTTGGTGGAAGATCACACAAACAACGTTGCGAAACTCCCTTCCCTGTGGGCGTCCAGGTGCCACATATTGGCCTGCCAGGAGGCGGTGGTGCGGCGAGTGTGAACTAGTCTCCATCTGCTTCATCTGTATGGGACAGAGTGGTACCCCCTTGTCGGTGTGGGTTTTCACCGAGTGCTCTGGCCTCCTTCCACACATTCGTGGAGTTGGCCAAATGTCCCAATCTAGGTTTCGCAGAGCTCGGGCAATTGTTTGCCACCAGTTCTGGATGCCTTCCCCCTCATCCTGTGGTTGCCCGCGCCTCTGAACCGACCCGAACTATGCACGTACACAAATGTGTAACTCGGGTCACCGGGGGTTCGTAACGCAATGCGCAGACCACTGTGCCTCTCCTAACCCCCCCCCCCCCCCCCAACCACGATATACCGCATGGACATAATACGTGTATGTACTGCATAGGGATTCAACATATAATTGATGAGCCTCGTGTCATAGCTCATATCAAATGCAGTTTTCTGAGCTGTGTATGGTATGGCATGTGATCAATCACCTTGGCTAATTTTACACCGCAGCGAGAACATCTGCAGATGTCCGCAGTTACAATTTGTTCCCGCCGTCTGTTACAATTGGATGTCTCTTTCAACCGCTGGGGGGGGGTTAAGATGAACGAACAAAAACCCGCAAGCTCTTGTATCATCTCAAAAAGATCCATGATGCACAGCTGTTGATGCTTTATACTATCCACGATGCACATCTGTTGATGCTTTATACTATCAAGGAAACGGCTTTGGCAAGTCAAGTTCTGGCCAGGTGGGCTTTGACCGTCAGAGGCCGGGTCTCAATTTCTCAAAGCCACCACCACCGCTACCACCACGCGCTCGGCAGCCTCCGATGATTTCGCAACGTCGCCGTCTTCAGTGGCGACTTTGCTGCTTTTGCTATGCCGACGGAAAAGCTTGGATAAATCTCACACTACCCGCCGTTTGTTGCAATGAGGATGGGCGCCGTGGTTTATGCTCGGAATCCAGAATTTGAATCGCTGCCAGTGACTCGTGTTGTGGATGTGTCACAGTTTTCTTTGGCAGTGTACAATGGCATAGAAAACTAAAGTGTCTCTCTCAGCTCAATAATTAATGGGATGGCCCTAATCTGCATTTGCATTTCCGAGTCAGTAGTGAACATTCCACAGTCCGAAGACAAAGGCCAGTAAGTATTATAACCGTAAAACAAAGTGGTCCTCATTTTATCAACTTCCTAGAGAGGATTCAGTTGAGCCCTGATAAGGATTTGAACTTGTGCGCTCCTGAGTGCAAGTCATTTGCTCCAACCATAATGCCACCTGACTAAAATAAAAAATCCTGTCAACCCTAATTTGTATTCTTCACCACAGTTCCCTTTGTTGCTTCGAATAACTCATAAGGTGTTAGAAAATCCTCAACAGCTTTGCCTCTCTATCGCTACTCATCTTGTTCAATCATTGTTGAGCAGGAGGAGGCCACCAACTTGGCCGTACTTAAGAACTTGAACACCAGATTTATTCACGGGTGTTGAATAACCTGGATTCAAACCAAGGGGCTCTTACCAGTGGCAGCTCGCTCAGTGCCCGAACACAGCATTAGCCCGCTGAGCCACCCGGCCACCTATTGCTAAAAGGGCATCAAGTGATATCAGCTCGTGCGCAGGCGCTATGGGTGCACATCTAACATCGGAGGGACGTGAGAGACGGCAACAGCTTTGGGAGGCCTTCGTCTGGCAGTGGATTAATCACGGCGGATGGTGTATCATGATGACGATGATGCCGTATGTATTTACGTACATTCAACTTCGTTGGCCACCGTACGTGGCCAACCGTGCAAATCGGATGCGCGGCGATGATGCTGGTCGTGGTGACAAGCACGATGATCACGGCGGCGACGCACGCCCACCCACCTCGGACCACGCCGAGATGAGCCACTGCAGGTGAGGCTCCCTGCGGCAGCGGCGCAGCATGCAAAACTCGCGGTGCGCGGGCTTCCCGCGGGCGTCGCAGCGCTCGTCCGCCAGCGGCAGCGAGCGGCCCCCTCGGCCCGAGCTGCGGCACTGAACGGCGCGCGTCCTCACGCCGCGTCCACACGGCTTGGAACACTGGCGGCGGCGGCGGCGGCGGCGGTGGGAAAAACGTGGCAGCGCAACGCGACGCTGATGAGGACCGACCGTGGTGGAGCAAGGAACGCCAGCCGTGCCGATCGGAGGCGTGGTTGTGGTTTCCATTGCGTAAATGTAAAGCGCATGAGTTGTACGTTGCACGTACAATGGCGTTACGTGTTTGCTATGCGTGTGTCAGTTGACACCCTGAACATCTTTGCAAAGCAAGGTGTTCCATATCAAGGGATTTATCGAGGTGAAATTTTTTTTTTTATAAATAACATAAAGTAAACGCGGTGAGAGCCAAACATTCGAGCAGCGGTTGAAAAAAGCATGGGGTTTTGTTTACATCACAATTTTTTAGCACAGCAGGTCCAAATGTCCAAAAATGTTCGGCAACAAACGGCACCCTTAAAGTTGAAATAGATGACAGTCAACATCTTTCTTGAATTGAGCAAGGTTGTGAGACGTTCGGAAGAGAGACGATGGGAGGGAATCCCAGAAGTGAAGCAGAGCGAGGGAAGAAGCAGATTTAGAAGTGAGGTAGCCAGCAGTGTGGTGGGTGAGTGGGTTCGTGAGTGAGTGAGTGAGTGAATTTATGAGTGTGCGAGTTGGTAGGTGAGTGGTTGTGCGTTGTAACCTGCAACGCGGTGGTTGTGGATGAGGTGAATCGGTCAGTCTGGTAAGCCCAATCCTCAACGTGAGTGGATGAATCAAACAATCACGTGCATGGGAACAGTAACCGTGATATAAGAGTAATCGGGAGGTGACTGACCCCAATGAGTGAACTGAAACAGAGGCTATGGCACCACAGCAGATGGTAAATGTTCAGATTAAAGTACCTTGTGTGTGTGCGGTTTTTTTTTACAAAGGATTACTAACTTTCATCGCAATAAATTACCCGTCATCTTTAACACATGTTTAAAACATAGTGGGCTTGTTTTTGTGTGTGTGTATGTATAAACTTAAAAAAAAACATTGGGAAATCTGGAAAAATTAAGAGAAATGCGGAGCATAGCCAAAAGCGCCCTCGCAACATCTTCCACGAATTCGAGCGAGCCGGCGAGCGAGCGAGCGGGAGCCGCGGGCTTGCGCAACCGACCTGAGACCAGGACCCCATGACCCAGGCCGGGGGACAGTCCTGTGGGTTGCAGGCTCGCGTTTTGGCGGGCGCTGGCGCGGGGCACGCCGAGTCGTCGGCGGGGAGAGTTCCCGATGCCCCGGCACGGACGCAAGCGACGGCGCGCGTCTGTTGACCTCCCCCGCACTTCACGCTGCACGCGCTCCACTCTCCTGCAGACCAGCTGCTCCACACACGCACGGGCGCGCTCGTTTTACACGGGAGATCTGTGGCGCCGCGCGAGCACGGCGGCACCAGCACCACCAGCGTCACCAGCAACAAAACTAAGACAAAATAACATCGATATTGTGGAGAACGAGTACAGGGGTGCTGAAAGAATATTGCACAAATAACAAATGCAATGTGTAATGGTCGTAAATAAAATAAAAATAGGAGAAAAAAAATAATGAAAACTGTGCAAATATAATTTGACACAAATATGCGCCAGAAAATGTAGGTATATGTGCAAGCAAGCTCTATATTTTTGGCTTAACAGTGACGTAAACACACACCAGCGTGCACATCAAGAGATTGAATCCACAGGTCCAAACATCTTCTCAGCGGCTATTGAGAGGTGACTGTAAGTAATACTTCAGTCCAACGTTAATATGATGAGAATTGTCATTAATTTGTCCAGGAAATCCTCCATAATCCCCATGGCTCACGTTTGTAGGGTCCTGGATTAAGATGTTTGGCCAATTTATTTTTGGAGAATGTTTTGTAAGCGGGAATAAACTGGAGTACCTGGGGAAAACGCATGCGTATGTGGGGATAAGACGTCCGCACAGTGTCAATCCACGGCTGTGGAAATCGGTTTCCGCATGGCTCTCAGCCGGTAAACGGATACGAGGGGACTCCAGCATAGGATGTGGCATTGCTAAAGCAAAATTAGAGAGTGCGCCTGAAAGTCGTACTATGGTGACTTTTAAGCTTCAGACTCGCGCCAGAAACTTATATAGCCTAGCTATGTATCATCATCATCAACAGCAATGTTCAATCGACTGCTGGATGAAGGCTTCCCCAAACCTTCGCAACACCCATGACCGACGCAGGAATGTATATAGAAGCCAAACCCCTGTTTGTTTAGTTTGTAATGCTTCTTAATTGAATCGAACGATTCGTGTTTAGTGAACCAGACAACAGGGCTTTAGACAAAATTAATGCCAGAAACAGGCGTTGCAAAATTCAGTCAGGTGCCATTGCGCTCAACACTGACGTACGGCAGAGCCCCATTGGCTGCCCCGAACCAGCAGGGGAACCAATAGAGAGCCGGTGTCTCCAGAGGATAACCACTACTGACATCCCAACAACAGTACGCGTGCCACCCATTACACCAAACACGCAGGGGTTGATGGGTTGATTCGATTACGATTAAAAATTGACTAAATAGACCACAACGCCACCTGGCCAGACGGAAGACTGAATGAGGCATAGCACCGCCCCTGCTAACTTTGCTCATGAGTTGCCGCTTACAAGGTCCACAGGTGAGATCTGTATCATAGAATATATATTTTTTTTACCAAGTAAGGCCTTTAGAGCGAGAGCTGCATAGCTCTTTCTCAGAAGAGACCTGGCCATAAATGAAGTGGCTTATCATGTGGAAATGTATAGCAGCCAAATGCTCTCAAAGCATGTTTTTAAGTGTTTCGGGAAAAAAACCGGTGTGACCCGGATAAACATCCACGTGACCACGGGGAGAACATGCAAACTCCAAATATAGGGCAGGTGTCAGAATCGGGATCGAACCCGTGCCCTACTGTATACCAGGGCAAGGTAGTTAACATCTCGCCACCATGACGCCCACCGTGGCAGGTTCACCAGTTCTGCATCCTCACCTGGCAGGACATGGGTTGTGGTTGCAGGTGTGCGTGGTCGTGGCCGGCTTCTGCCTGGCGTCGCAGAACGAGCCGTTGACCTGCGTCCGTCGGTCTCGCAGGCACACGCCACGCGTCTGCAGCTGCCCTGCACGCGTGCGAGACGGGGTGGGGGCAGGAAACACGTGTCAAAAGTGGTGCGCGCGGAAGATGAGTGGGGGGAGCAGTGGCGCACACCAGAAGTGTTCCGTGCTGCAAACCCAACAGCTCGGGATCAATTCCCAACACACCGATGGCAAATGCTGTCCGAGCTTTCCCTTTGCCTACCTTAGCGTGACCGAGCCTTTTCTTTGTTCCAATTGTGTTTCAAATGTGCGATTGGCATCATGTAATGAGACCAAAAAAAAACCATGCTGAACTCACTCTCGTGTTAAAGAAGGGCCCGCAGAAGGAGATATCACGAAACTAATTCTGAGAAAACATTAAAGTGGACTCTTGCACCACACGAGGGGCAGTGCTGCACTTTCCCGCTTGATCTACTCTGGAGAATTGTTCATTGCATGGCAGTTAAATAAATTATTGTAATTCTAAAAAACTGGAGTGTTGCCAAATTAAGTGAAAGAGCCAATTAAATTGAATAGATTCGTTTTATGCAGTCATTGGTGACGGAGTTGAGACCATCAACGAACTAGAATAGAGAGCCCTGGTGGATTCCCAAATTCGAACCCAGGATCTCAGTGCCATTGATGTCTGAACCACCTAGGCACGTCATTCAACTTAGTCTTTAAAGAGCGCCTGGCGCACTGAGTAAACGTCAGCACTGGGGGGATAAAATGCTGCCAGTCGTGTGTAAATACCACCACACCATTGCTCGGCGCTCAAGGGCACCGCACTGGCCTCAACGCATCACTCGTCCCTGCAGTATTCAAGGGTGAACTCGGGATATTTGCCTCTGTATTGGAATAGGCTTCAAGCCCTACCTAGACGCTTATCGTACAAAGTCCCGCAAGCTAACAGAGAACATTCGCGGGTAAATGTTTGCCGCAACTATTAATAAAGTTTTTTTTACTTTTAAACACTGACCCCATGCCCGGTGTCCCAATGGGCGTGGGAACCTGAGCATGAAAAAAAAAGCAGAAAATAGACGAAGGCTCTTTGTGCTGCCCTGACAGAGGACACGTCATCGGCGCTCCACATTAAAGCCTTTCCAGAGCATCCCTTCTTCCCACGGCGTTATTCATATTTGTTCTCGCTCTAAAGGACAATTAGCGACAAAGCCCTGATAAACATGACATCATCTGTGAAGGGAAACGGCGCCCCCCAATCCACCACTTTGGGTCACTCGCCCCTTACTCCCCAGATTGGCAAGAAAATGAGCCGGACTCACGAATTAATTAGGGGGAGGGGGGGGACATCAACGGCCGGTGATCCGAGTTTCGCGAGCATGTGCCGCCGAGCTCCGACAAGAGTGGATGCGATGAAAACGTTACGGTAATTCTGACTGAGTGTCTGCATCCACCCACCCTCCACCAATCAGTAATGTCATATTGCTGGACAGCAGGTGTTTTTCCTGCTCAAGTGAGCATTGCGCGAGCAATCGTCTCGGTCGGTGGCCCTGAGCTCACGGTGAAAATTCCACATTGAGATGGCGGGGGCGAGTCGCTCCGATGAGATCGGTTGGCTACGTATGGTGTGAAAGAAGTTCAATATTCAAACGTAAAATAACTACTGTTGAGCTGCAGAAAAGAGGTACTCATGTAAGCGAGCCTCAAAGGCTGATGGGCTTTGTCAACTGGTGGCCAGGATTAGCCACATAGCCAGTCAGGCAAAGCCTAGTATAGAGATAGTGAATGTGTTAACATACATCACATGGGTGAATATACATTTTATTTACGTCATCTGATATTTTATATGGCAGGGCCCCGTATTTAAAACACTCTATGAAGTTGTATCTGCACCTGCATGGCAAGATTGTTTAAATGTGTGTCAAGGACATTGGCGACTGTACATCAAAGTGAATACTCAGCTACCCACAAGCAACATTAATGCTTGCCTGATCCTGGCTAGGCCCAAAACTTAGAAGGGAACAACTCAAAAACAAACAGACCTTGTAAATACACACTTCGAAATCACACCAAGACACTCCTAGATACGGCTTCAGTGACATCACTGCAGTGATAATAATAACACGTAGAGCAGGCACAATGCAAGCAACTATCAGCACTCCTGACAGTTACTTTAAAGCCTATTTTCTGATTAATGATGCTTTAAACTCTTGCCAGACAGCCCAGTGGGTATGAATATTGGCTGCCCAAATGTTTGCTCCCAACCAACCAATATTTGTTCCTCCCTACTTAGTTGTACCCTCAGGGTAGGGTTCAGAGGTCGTGGTTCGGCGCTACTTTGGTGAGAGGGCGGGTTAGCGCCACGCTGCGCTGCGAATTCAGTGACCCCAGTTCGATTCCCGCTCACGGCCAACACGTATGACGAGGATCTGAACCGGTCATGGACCTGCCGTGGGTTGACTCAGCCTCAAATTAGTACTGCGTATGGGATGTAAACATCGCCACTGGGGAGACAAAAGCGACCGGGCGTGGTGTTGGCCACCCACCCCCTCGTGTGCCGTGCCCGGCCTTCATAGTTGCTGCTCACTAACAGTCTGTTAAGGCTATACATGGGATCTTGTCTTGGTAGGGCAGGTGAGCAAGGGTGAGCTAATGTGAGCGAGCGTGAGCGTGTGTGTGTTTGTGTGCGGTGTCCGTGTGCTCCCGTGTTTCCGCCTGCGGCCTGCACCTCCGCCGCACGTAGCCGAACATTCGGAGCGTGACAGGGCCCACGCATGGCTGTGCTTGCGGCCGCTCGGCTTGCCGGCAGTGCCGGGCCCATCCGAGTCCTTGGGCAGCGTGTACTCCCAGCCGATGCCAGGATTCCGGCCTTGGATAAGCACCTGCGGTGAGGATGATCATCAACATCACCACCATCATCATTAGTGGTGGCTTCACATCAGTGGCCATGTCACACTACCGAATTTTTTGTCAATACTGACCTCAATAAATATTTATTTTACATGCCAATATCGCCCTCAATAAAGTTAGGCATCGGTGCACATTACAGCGGAAACCCGTCACGCCCTCAGCGGCTGGACCTGCTCGTTATACGGTTCACAAACCGTGCACACCACCCTCACTCGTCCACTCCGCTCTTCCCAAAAAGCGGTGGTTTTCACGTAGCCCCGCCATATCCCCGGGCAACAGCCCGGCCCGCACCTCAAACACCAGCGTCTGGTTGGTGGGTCCCGGCGAACTCAGGCTCTCGGGTCGGTTGTACGGCCGCTTGTAGTCGAAGGTTACGCCGGCGAAACGCAGCCGCCCGGGCCATGTGGCGATGCGCGCGCCATTGAGGTAGTAGCCAGACGACGACGAGGAGGTGGAGGAGGCGGGGGGACCCTGGTGTCTGGAGCTAGCCGTCCGCACGGCGAGCAGGCTGCTCGAGATGCTGAGCTCGAAGACGCGGATCCACCGCGCGCCGGGAGGGACTACGACCACCGTGTGGTACTCTGGTGGCAAACCAAGGCGAAACGATTTCCCGTTAAGGCTGTAACAGACTGCTGGGGCAAGTGCTCGAACCCGGGGTGCCGGGTCCGTAGCGCAGCGTGCTAACTGCCACACTACTGGTGGCACACACGCACGCACGCACGTAGATCAAAGCCTCAACAAGCATTTCAGTCAAGGGTGTTCTTTGACCATACTTCATCAGGACCAATGACCGCCCACAGCAATTAGGATTACACACGGCAACATCTCCCGCCTGAGCCCGACAACTCGGCACCGTTAACGGTGGAGCCGTCGTGGGGTGCGGTGCTGGTGGGGGGGGGTGGGCCTCACCGTCCGCGTGGTGCTGGGCTGTGTAGTGCCCCCGGAACACCTGGCACGAGGAGTTGTCCCCGTTACAGACGCCGCACGCGTCCAGCGCAGCCCCCGAGCCCAGGGTCTGGTCGCAGCCGACCTCCTGCGCCGCACCGCAACCCGAGGGCAACGCGGGGGGGGGGGGGGGGGGTGGGGGGATTACGGCGATCGTAGCGGTGTCGGTGTGGGACGGCGATGGGATTGAGAGCGAGGATCCTCTTCCTTTCCGATATAAGGAATGCCACTGGGAGCTATACGATTTTAAAGAATCTAGGTTTGAAACACTCGTGTCTTTAGAACCGATTTGTTTGTGTTTAGTTTGTAATCCTTCCCCCCGCACCTGCGATTAGCACAAGTTGGCTTCGTACGGTGCGAAAGAAGTTCAACATGCATACGGCATCCAAACGTTAGCAAACCGTGCAAATCGGGCGTGCAGGGTGAAGACCAACAAACTAAGCACGAAAAGCAGTTCTCAAGAAATAAGTTTTACAATCGAGAACTAAAAGTGCATAGCTGCAGTGGCTTTCTAATATCGGAAGGAAGAGCGTTCCAGACGACAACAAACGCGTAATGATGACGATGGTGACATTGCTGATTTATGATGAGAAATTTAACAATGATGATCATGATGATGGAATTGAGGTGTATAATGATGATGGCATTGAGAATGATGACAGCATTGAGGTGTATCACAATGGTGATGGCGAGTATGATGACTTCAATGATTGGCCTCTCACCTCGCACACTCCATCCACGCAGATGTCAGTGCTGCCCTCCGCGCAGGGCGTGCCATCCTTCACCTTGCTCGCCAGCGCAAAGAAGAAGTCAAAGTCCTCTGCCATGCAGTACAGCTTGCAGATGTCCTGCTCTACACACACATGCACGCACACGCGTGAGCCACGTCCCTCCAGGGGGCACGCGCGGCACCGTTACACAGGTCAGGGGTCAATCGACGCATCACTCGGTGCCCTCTATTGTAGGCATGCAAGGGGAGGGTCAAAGTGCTTCGTGGCTCAAAGTAGGGTGGGTGGTGGTGCATGTCACGATCATTGAAGCGCTTCCCAGGATACCAAAATTATGCAAAGGCAATTTAAAAAAAAACCTCTACGACAACCACATGAAACGCATTGCGCACCCATGATGCCAACGCTACACGCAGCTGGTTACATTTTGGACAACGCTGAACTGTAATAGAACAAGACTCAGAGTGTGTCCAGGCTCAAACAAGCATGGAGTGGTGCTCATCTCTCTTTACATATTCTCTGAGCCCGTGGTGGAAAGTACGTGTGTGTGTGTATGTTGAACATCTTTCGCACCGTACATAGCCAACCCTACTAATTGTAGGAGCGGTGGGGGGGGGGGAAGGACAACCAACTCGACACAAAAGCAGTTCTAAAGAAATGAGTTTTCAATCGAGATGATTTAAAAGTGCATAGCTCCGGTGGCTTCCTAATATCGGAAGGAAGAGCGTTCCAGACGGCCGCAGAAACGCATCTCAAAGGGCGCGATGCAGTCAACTTCTTTGTTTGATGGCTCGCCAAAAGCCGCTGCGAGGATGACCGCAGTTCGCGTGATGGTTTATGCTCCTGGACGAGATCAGCAAGTTAGTGTGGTTCATTTGTGGCAAGAACTTTGTGTGTAATGAGTGGGGACCAGTTCTATGCATAGGATGTCAACGTTTTGTGGGTACAGTGGTTAGCAATTTGCACTCTAAACCCATCGAACTGAGTTTCTTTCCAAACCACAGCGAACATATCTTTGGCGAATAATATCTGAACGAGTCCTGGCCCCTTCCCATTCACAAAACCACTCTGCTCAGCGTGGAAAAGCATGGTGAAACGATCCCCATCATTGACACAGTGTACGGATGCCTTCATCCAGCAGTCCGTTTTGAAAGCCTGTAATTTACTATAACTGTCAATTTATATGACCCCATTTAGCTCTCCACAACCAGGATTTGAACTAGTCACCTGGTTATCATTAATTGTGAGTGAGATGTTCTGCCAACAACGCCGTCTGCGGGTCAGAACACCGTCTGTGATCAGGGCGCCATGGTGGTGAGATGTGAACTACATCGCCAGGTATATAGAAGGCCGTAGGTTTGATCCCGACTCTAACGCCTGTATATTTGGAGTTTGCATGCACTCTCTCTCTCTCTCCCTGGTTTTGCGTGGATTTGTCTTCGGGTCCTCTGGTTCTCCCCTTCCACATTTAGAATCAACATACGTTTTATAGTATTTGGCTGCTATACATTTCCACATAACATGCCAATTCGTCGAGCTAGCATTTGTGACAGCCAGGTCGCTTCTGAAAAAGAGCTATACAGCTCAGTGGGCCTTACCTGGTAAAATAAATTTAAAAAAATAGTTCGTAGTTTATAGCCTGGCCACATTAATAGGACGCGAGAGGCGCCTCGAACAGGACAATGAGACATCTTGCATCACCATCCACTTTGGTGTAGGGCTTCCACTTGTAGAGCCACCCGCGGAACGGCTTGCTGTTGTACTCGGCGCACTGCTGCGCCCGAAACGCCGGGCTTGACGTGGGGCACGCGTCCACGTTGCACATGCGGTACATCCTGCCCGGGCCCTCGCAGTAACCTCCCCCGTACGCGGGTCTGCAAGCCAGCACCAACATTGTCAGTGGACACACGTGCACAGTGTACATACGTATGTATGTTCAACTTTTTTCGCATCGTACGTAGCTAGTCGGAGGTGCAGCGCACGCTTGGATAAACATGCGCAAGTCAGTGCCGAGGTGGCCCCCTTCTGCTCGAACAAAGTTTGGACGGCGGTCATCGCCAATGGTGGCTGTGAACTGATGGTAAAAATTCCACATTCCTACAGCAGTGCCCGCTCGACAGAATAGGGCAATCAATGTAGACTTCTTCCTGGTGATGCTCATGCTATTGACTCTTGACCCGCAACCAGGATTTTAAATTGAGAACTTTCATTTGTGAGCCAAACACTCGAACCGCAGAGCCAACGGTGGAATGAATGCTACACATACGCAATGTACGAGTGCAATTATTTTCTTTATTATTGAACGTATTCATTGGCAAACTGTAATAGCTTATTTTGTTTGGTTAATACATATTTATCTGGAATAAAATGTCACTTTTGTCTCAAGACTCATCGGTGTCATGTCTGTGGATATTAAGTGTTGCCCTGCTAAGCGTTGGCCCCAGGTAGCTCACTGCGGTGGTGGCTGTCACTCATAGCAAATAGTGTCTCTCCAAATCATAATGTATAACAGTGCACTTCTCATTAATACACGGCCCCTCTACCTTCACACAAAGTGTGCCAATTGAACGTGCAGCATTTGGAATAAGTTTTAACGATAAACCATCAACATATAATTACGCGGATATAGCAATCTGCTGTTGTAATTACGAGATTCACAACGATTTACTCATGCATCCACATTTACTATAAAGTGAGCATGTAATTGTGAGCTTTTACGTATATTTAGTAAATCTCAAAACATAAAACGCTGTAATTAGAACTTAATCACTCGCAGAGTTAATCTACATTTTACTTTACAACCGTGCAATAACATTTAATTCGACATTAAAAAACCTAAATATGCCCTATTCTACGTGATAGCAAGATAAAACCTTCCGTAGAAATGGTGAACATAAAGTGCCTTGCAGTATGGGACCATTCCATTTCATGGGGACAGAATGCTCAGGGCTCACCGCTCGACATTCCAGAATTCTTTAAGTGGCAGTTGGGGCCTGGCCTGAGCCAAGAGAAAGAACCGAAATATAATGACTATTTACTTTGAGATAAAATTACCAGTAATATGGAGTAATGTATTTGTGCATGTCTTAAATTTCCTACTGGATGTCCCAGACTGGGTGCCCAGATCAAATATGAAATAATTCGACCACTGCGCCCACTAATTTGTATGAACGCCGAGTCCTGAAGGATGGCGGTGCGTCGCGCAGACTACGTTAGCTGCATGGAAAATGTTCCGCCTGCAGTGGTTTGTATATTATAGTTAAGAAGATTAGGCTAATTCTAATACGCTCCACTTGGTCTTACAATGATCGTAGACAGATAATAAACATGGATCATGTCCAATTATTGTATTTATCCAGCGTGTCTGTGTGTTAAATATGTAGATAATTGTGTTCTTTATACACGTTCAAAAACGTCAAGTGGATGTGTATGTGCCATTGTATCTGCACGTGAGAGATGTAACGTAGCGGTTAACGCTCTGTGCTTCGGACCCAACGACCCGAGTTTGATTACCACTCACGACCAACACCAGTGACAATTATCTGAACCGGTCCTGGGCCTCCAATGGGTCGACTAAGCCTCAAATGAGTGCGGTGTGTAAACATCGTCACGAGGGAGACAAAGGCGGCCAGGCGTGGCATCGGCCAAGCACCCCTTTGTGCGCTATGCCGGCCTTCATAGGTGGCCCGCGAACATTACTTACACCAACAGTCTGTTAAGGCTAAAGGCCCTTGTGGCAAGATGTTCACTACCTCGCCTGGCATACAGTTTGCAATCCCGACCATGACATTTGGAGTTTGCGTGTCCCTGTCCCCGTGGTCGCCTCGATTTTTCTCAGGATCCTCTGGTTTCCCCCCTCCACATTTAGAATCAACGTGCACTTTAGCGTATTTGGCTGATATAAATTTCCGCACGAATGATAAGTCACTTCGTTGAGCTATCATTTGTGATAGCCAGGTCGCCAGCACGGTTATCTACGTACGGTGCGAAATAATTTCAACGTGTAACCTGCAAAAAGTGGAGTTGAAGATGGCAATCCTTCACGCGCCGCACTCTGTTCAGTGAGCAATAATCAACGCGGTGACCGAACATCGATCATCGCATCTCCCGGTCTCCAGAACAACAACAACAACAATCACGGGCGAAATTGCAGCCGTCACTCTGCATCTACATCAACCGTGCACAACAGAAGAACAAGAAAACTAAAAATGCGCTATATAGCTCAGTGGGCCGGTTTTTTTTACTTTACATAATGACCAGGGTGGGTGGTGGGCGGTGGGTGGGCCCCTCTCACCGCGGGTCGCTGCAGACGCGCTCGCGACGCGTCACCCCGCCGCCGCACGTGCGGGAGCACTCGCTCCACCCGGCCCACGGCGCCCAGTTCCCCGGCACCGCGCGGGGTCCCTCCTCTCCGTGCCGCACGCACTCGCCGCGACGGCACCACTGCGCCACGCGACACCACACGGCACAGCACAAAGGGGGCACAGCAGCGTGAGAGGCGCAGCCCTTGCAATTGCGCGCTCCAGGTCGCTGCCGGCGGAAGGCGCCTCCGCTAGAGGGAGCACGAGAGAGCACGCTCTTAAGAGGGTGTTTTGGGATTGCCCGCACTTAGCCCAACCACATGCGACCCGCTGAGCGATAATTATTACCTGTGGTGTACACATTTATATCCCGAGGTGGACAGTGTATGAACCATTCACCATGGCTATTATCTCCCCCCAGGCAAGGCATCTCCCCATTTAAACATGCAAATTGGCATCACTCGCCTCCAATAAGCCGGTAAAAACTAAATCGAAATGTCCATCGCAACTCGAGGGTGGGTCAGTCTCTCTCCGACCACCGCTGGTATGTGTACAAAGCGGCACCTGATCTATTAACGCCAGACTTTAAGCAGCTGCCTCAAGTCAGAATCCTGTGGATATACTGCACGTGGAAGAATTCTCGCCGGGCTTCCACGTCGTTGCGGGGATATCTGTGATGCTGTGCGAAGTAAACTTTCCCCCGTTCATTTAAAGACTGGTGAATGACTTGCAAGCGGTGACGTAGCGTGCGTGGCATGGGCCATGGTGTGAGATATTATCAGAATTATATTATTTATTATACTGGAGGAATCCGATGAGCTGTAAAGCTCTTTTTCACAGATGTCCATTAGTTAATTGGGCTCCCCCCCCCCCATCTTCGATGTAAACAATTGAGAATAATCATCTCCTGTCACTAGGCCCAGCTCCAGCTTCTCACAGATGGAGGAGGCGCCGGAGAGAGCCGTGGTGGTCATCGCCACTGAGAAGAGTAAGCACAACCAGGCCCAATTGGACATTCGGTGATATGGGGGCCCATCACCGCCCGCACGCCACCACCACTGTTCGTCGCCCTGCAGAGCTTTGGCAATTACGCGCATACATATCGCCGCGCTTGTGGTGACGTTTGAATAATTATTGGCGAGTTTTCTCTAATTGCTCTTCTCGTTATTCCCCTTAGGGTTCTGCAGAGTTACGTGCATTCAGTGGTTTGTTAGGCACTTTCAGCCCTTTTGGCGTCTCTATTTTTAATCGTGCTATTTGTGGCCTCTGATAGCTTTTTTCTCTGTATGCTTTTCTTTTGTGCTTTCCACCCCATGTTCAGGGCACTGGCCAATACAGCACGAGTCGTTTCACGCTTTAAAGTGGTCGCATCCAGGGTTCCTGTGACATAATGGCCGAGTGAGCAGCTCGAAACGGATCGCTCCTACCTCAACTTAAACTAATAGACCCCTTTCAACCGGGATTCTTACTTATAACTCATTAAAAGGTTTTTTTTTTCTCTCCCCCAACCTTCAAAACACGGAGGAAGGGTCGAATAGACGAACCTCCCTGCCCGAAGCCATCAGAAACCATCCCCAAGCCCCTATGTCCTCGTGTCCGGGACACACGAACCGAACCTGACCCCATGGCAAGGCCAGGTGAATCCCTTCACATAACCCCCGAACACGATGGAAAGTGGTCGCATCCATGTCACCGTTGTGCATCTTCTTGAGTTGCTTCGTCTGAATTCCTCAACCTCCTGCACTAGACTTCAGATGTTAACCGCCTTGTGTTGGCAGCTCCGTGCAGTCTTCTTCCAACTATGATGAAATGTGTCTTGCATTGCACCAGCCTGTGATCAATGCCAGCGCTACATTTTTAGAGGGCGTCTTTGATCATCTCGGACTCATCTGTGAGAAATCAAGTCAACGTTATGCTTCATTTCTCCATATAGGCTCTTCCATATACATTTTCTAGACTTCTTTTTTGAGAGAAAAAAAGTGTTTATGATGGTCATGGCACTTGATGGTTGTGAACACAGGACGTTCAGGCCTCTGACTTCCTAAATCAAGAGTCAAATTTACCATTCACACCATTAACCATTCACACCATTTACCAAATGTACCATTCACACCATCTCCGCTACATTTGCCTACCCATGTGTTCGTTGCCCATCCTGATGTTGGAATCTGTTTTTGTGCTCGTTCAGAAGTCATAATTGATGTATACAATTGTTCTAGGTCTACATCGTCAGGACTTGTTGGAGCATATGCTTGAATTATCTTGGGATTGCAGAATTAGACAGTGGTAACAAGTGTTCCTCATCAAGAAGGCCCTGGGTTTAATTCCCTTTCTGTATGGATTCAAACATTATCCCTCTTATTCTTGGTTCTTTCGGTAAAGTCACCACGTAGAAGGGAAACAATAAAATAATAAAAATATAAAGCAATAAAATTCTCTCGACGTTTCGACTGCAACACAAGCAATCATCATCAGGTGTGAAAACCACAGCAAGAAAATTTGAAAAAAGTGGCGGTTATTTTTTTCTTCAAAATTTCTTGCCGTGGTTTTCACACCTTATGATGATTGCTTGTGTTGCAGTCGAAATGTCGTGAGAATTGAATTGTTTTATATTTTTATTATTTAATTGTTTCCCTTCTACGTGACTTTACCGAAAGAACCAAGAATATGAATCCCTGCAGTCACGAAAGCTTTAAATCAAAATTATCCATCTTGTTCTCTATTGGTGTCTTCTGGGTTCTTTCTTGTTTCATAACATAGCTAAAAAAAAAGTTAAATTTTACTGATGCTGCCAAAACATCCCAATCATGATTTTTAAAATTGTATGCAAGTTACTCAAATTGGATTACACACAGCAGCGACAACGCTCTCCTACTGAGAACAACTTTGCAGGATCCTCCTAAAAGATAGTCTTGAGACTCAGTGAAGCTTCCCTGGGTAAACAATAATAATAATAATTATACATCTTTAACTTGCGGTGGTTTGCGTGCCTTAACGTTAGCTTGAGTAACTTTTACCTTAATATAAACATGAATCCTGACATTTGCTTTGATCCTCAGATAGCCTAAGGATTCCCCTTGATAATTTATTGACATGTTATTATTGATAACAGTTAGTTGGCTACAGAGAGATTAAATTTGTAAAAAAAATAACCGTAAATTAATACATCATTACAAAATTAGTAACTTGCATCCCTATTATCTCACAATAGTATTAATATTCACTCTGTACTCAAATAACAGACAGTCATAATGTTGAGAGAGATTTAAAAGCCACTCTGACCTAATGTTAGCATAATTTTGGCCCCATAAGAACGCACTAATTACGTCGCATAATATGATTGCTTATTGATGTTAGCGATTCATTTATTGAAAAATAATGTGCATGAGCCTGTGTATTTTCTTAACATCCCATTTTGAAAACCTTTTTGGCAAACCCCCACGTAGTATAAAGATACACAATGTATAGCAGAAGGGATTTTTTTAAATATATATGTACACTACAGGACGTGCAATACTACTTCAGTTTATATTATCGTCTGCTGATTGTTAGTGATCTGCATGGTGGTGTCGGAATCCAGATGCCGTTGGTCTAACGTCAGATTGCTTTTGATTCTGAGCACATTTGAGATCACTTGCTTCATTCACTGTGGCACCAAACCTCCACTTTACACACATTCCACAGGAACGTTTGCCAAAATGTAACTGCAACAAAAATAAACGGGCCGGGAAAATACTCTCCCGTTACCGCATTTGTCGCTGCAATATTTAGCCGAAGGTTTCCTGGTCCCGATTCTGTGCAACATTCGCATTAAAAAAATGTTGATTTTGGTGGAAAGAAAGGGCAGGAGAGGATAAACAAACCCAACTTTGAAGCTAAAGGTTAAAATAAACACGCCATATTTTAAATTATGAAATTCATCAAAAAGCAAATGCTCCACCGTTTAAAGTTTATCGCCGCTGAGGATTATTTTTAAAAATTTTCCCCACTTTGGAATAAAGTTTATTTAAATGACCGTTGCCAAAAGGAACACTCGGAAAGTTAAACAGCTTTCTCTGCAATGAATTAACCTGGAAACCGAAAACAATAATCACGCGCATTTGTGAAAAGTCTGCCTCTTAAGCTTTGTTTGTAAAAGCTGCTGAGCATCAAGATTTTACAAGCCAGGTGGACAAATTAATAAACCCATCAGAGACTCGTATTCAATGTGTGAAGGTGCAGTGCATTGCCATATTGATTATATTTCTCATTACTTATTCAAGTTGTACTACGTAATTTCGCATTACTTAATCTCTAAATATAATTAACTTCAATTCAGCGTCAATGCCAGTGTCACCATGCTCAAGAGAGCAATAAGTATTACATCTTTCCCTTGATAGTCTAAAGCCAGCGTTTGAAATTCAACATTCTCATGGCAGTGTAGTTTCTTTTCACACAATAACTACTATGGACTTACTATGAAGCTGTATAGTAGAACTCTTCTTATTCGTGGCCCGATTACCCACGATGCCTACTGTCCACTCAACGTATAGGGTCTGCAAAACACCCATTATCCGCACCACGTTTTATTATCTGTGATTATCCGTTATTTAATTTTTTGTTGGCTGATAAGTGGAGTACATTCAAAGATAACATTGCGGCATCACAGGATCTGGGATGCTGAGATTGCGCTCTAACTTGGACTTAAACTCAGGACTTTCCGGTTGTAAGTGCTCGAACCACAGTGCCACCCAACTGGTTGCGAATGCAATATAAACTGAAAGTACACCGCACAGGACGGTGACTATTTATGTATAAGATGACTAGGTCATGGCCGAGCATCTCAGGTTTGCCACTGTCCTGCTTTGCCCAGGACCGTTCTCTCTTTGTGGTACCTGTCCTGGAAATTATCGAAGTCTTTGTAGGACGTCATAAGGCCTGGTATTTTGCCAGTTGCTGCATTTACGTGTAAACAATAAACAAAAAAACTCAACACATTCATTAATAATACTGTGTGAGCTTAAAATAAAAAAAATATATAATAGGTGACATTTTAGGTGATGACCATTCTTCACAGTATATTTCCATTTAGTTCTCTGTCCTCCAGTATTGCGAGATATTTTTATCCCAAGATATGTCCAATATTTTTGCATCTCATAGGTGGCAACAGTATTAAAGCAGGACTTGTAATGTCCCAGGAAGACTTGCAGATTTCCCAGGACAGCAATTTACCCTCAAGAAGAGGACGATCCGAGGAAAATCAGGACAGGTGGCAAAGCTCATGCAGACAGGACAGAGCCTCTGCAGCACGTCTGTATGAGGAGGTGGCACTATTTCCCCCAGTGGCATCAAAGACAAGACACCTTGCCTATGACTCCTTCCAACTTACTTCAGGAGTAGTTCTACGAAGGCCTCTTTTGAGGACTGTTCTCTTGTACACAGTGACACACGGTGACACTGTGATCATTCTAAATCGTACTTCTTCTTCTTCTTCCTACGGCATGTTGCTGGCACAATGTAGACAGATGTCCATTGCTAAGACAGGCTACGACGTTAAGAGGATCCGGTTTGTCATACAGCTGCTGGGATTCTCTCTCTCTCTCTCAGAGGCTCACCATGTTGCTGCCACATGCGGTGCCCTCGGCTGCCGGCAGGAACTTGGTCTCGCAGTGCCGCCCGTCTCGGTGACACCACAGCGCCTTGCAGACGTCCTGCGCACGCCGGAGGGAACGGGCGTCTGGGTCACAAGTGGCGAGCGCGTGGGAGCGCTGCGAAAGCCACCCTCCGCACGTGCATGCAAAACACACAAGTGCACAGAGACAAAGACGAAAATCCCCCAGTATTAGTCTTTAACAGACTGTTGAGGTAAGTGCTGTTCGCCAGCACCTATGAAGGCCAGCAGGGCACACGAGGGGGGTTGGATGGGCAGCACCACGCCCGACCGTCTTTGTCTCCCCAGTGACGATGTTTACACATCGCACCAGGGACTCAATTTTAGGCTGGGTCGACCTAAGGGAGGCCCAGGACTAGTTCAGATAATCGTCACCGGTGTTGGCCGTGAGCGGGAATCAAACTACCACTCCCCACATATAAGTGCACGCACACACACACACACCCAGATAAAGGCACTCGCGTACACATTACACACGTACACACCGACATACAAAAGGCGGAGATGCATGTTTAGCTGTGTAGACCACAGCATATTTTATTTCTGGTCGTGATGCAAGGTGGGGTGGTGTCGCCAGCATCACACAACGACGGCTTTGCCTCGCCTGTGCCGACTCTCGCAAACTCTGCCAGGCACTCATCGGAGTGGGCCAAGTCAGAGTAAAGGGGTTGGCAAACGAAATAACAAGAGCCGCACATCAGGCAAGCATTTAGGGCTGCGTCAACCCACGATAGGACCAACAAAGGTTCTGATACCACTTACATTAGCCATGGCTCGGAATCCAACTCAGTGAGCCAGATTCATTGGACAGTGTGAAAACCACAAGTGCCATTATTTCCTACTACACGCACACATATTTTTCAAAAGTCCGCGACATAACCAATTGCAGTGACTGCAATGTGTAATTAAAATGATCTGCTGTTCCTTGAAAGTGTGCGTGGAGCTTGAATGCATTTGTACACTTTGGCGTTGAGAAAAAAATAATCATTGGGCAGTTATTCAAGGAAATGTGCTATTTGAGTCACGCTAGTCAGCACGTATGATTTACAGGGTCTAGCCTTGCAGCCGGGTGCAAGTTAGGGCTTGTCGGAAGCTCTAAGTGCTAAACATACTTGCATGGAATATGTAACCAATTAAATGTTTTCACAAGTGTGTTGCCAGCTTAAGCGTGTAGGTGATGCATTGGGAGAAAACGTGCACACAACTCGGGCAACTATAGCAAGGCCATTCCGAGAAAGGTGCATTGTACGTGTTTGTTTTCATACTATCAAGTTGTTTATGGAAATGGAAATTAGTAACATTTACTAGAGTACCAGAGACTGGTCCCAGCTATGGAAATGTAGAATTTCCACCCTTGGTTCAGGACCACTGAAGGAGGTAAGCACCACCCCGCGCTCATTTTACAAGCGATGCAACTGTGACTTGACCTTTGACCTGTGCCATACACGCTGCTTCACTGAAAGTGATAACACACAATCTGTCATCAGTTCAGCAATAGGCAGCCTTGCTTTACTGAAATAAGGGACCAGTCAATTATGGTTTGGTGTGCAGCCCAGCTCAGCGGGCTTCCCAGCCACTTCAAACCTCTTATTTCCTGCCCGCATGAAAACGTAGAAAAAAAAAAGAAAGAGGCAAAATAAAAAAATAATGATGTGTCCTTTGAAAGTTAACAGAGCATGTGTTTCAGCCGGCAAGCGGCTAAAGGCCGACCACGACTGCCAAGCACGTTCACACACTATGCCACAAATCGATCGTCGGATCTATAAATGCACCAACTATGTGTGAATTGGCTTCATTCTCACCTTTACCAAACACCTCAGCTTCTTTTCCCCTCTCTGCCATGTGGAATCCCATGCAAAATTTGTCATCATGCTACACTGGACTTGCTATCTGCCAGCACAGCAGTTCAAATAACTGGCAAATCCCCCCCCCCCCCCGCCTGTGGCCCACTCAACCAGCATTAATTGGTGGGCAACGGTTCGCTGATCGGCGGGCCGCGGTGGCATTGGGTAAAATAATGGTGGACCCACCTCTTCCAAGCCGTCTGGGCCAGCATGGAAGAGTAGGCCAAAATTATCCTCAAGAGGGGCTTTCTCGAGCTCCCCGAGTAAGAGGCCCCAGGGAACAATCCCGCTGCCCTCCTGTGCTCAGAACCCGTGCCCCGTCTTCTCCGTTCTTACAAAGCGTCTTGAAATGCGGATGATAAAACAAATTGAATACTATTCGGCTGTGTTTCTCTTCACGCGCTGCTTCCATCTGCTCTTCTCCGTAGCTCCGCAACGACTGAGTGCCGTTTTCATCGCATTTCCTCGGTGGCGTGAGAAGATTTTTGCAGGGGTCATTCTCTTCCGTTGAAGTCTTAGTCTGTAGCTCGGATTGAGATTGTATTTTTAACAAGCGTTTTAAGGCTGAATTGTGCTGCTCTGAAGCATTTATGTTTTTCTCTGGGAACTTTTTTTCTCATTGTTCGGATGTGTTTTTAAAAGTTATCTTTTCCGCCTTCTGCTGGCATTTTCTTTCTATCTCTTGCAGGCGAGATGTGTATCACAATCGACTCTTTAGTTAAATGAAAAAGCTCAACCTTTATCTCAATTGTGCTATAATCTCAAAGGCAAAGATGTTTCTTTTGTTTATCTTAAAGTCCTTCAAGTCACGAGAGCATCTTGCGTCACGGAACACCTCCACAAGTGTGTCTTGTGAAATGCTGCTGTCTCTTCAAAGAAATATGACGAGACAGCAGCATTCCTTTGCGCCAGTGGTCAGTTTAGTTTCCCAACCCTAACCTCAACAGTGCCCCTAACGGATGCTCTCTAGGAGGAATGCGCTGCCAATTTTCGAATTCACCAGAAAACAGATAGACCGTTTCGGATTTTTCCGAAAACCAGAAAGTAGCATCACTAACATAACATCACGTCCGCTCTTTGTCCCCCGCAAATATGGTGCCACGTGGCATCATCACGTGACGCCACTATTTTTACATTGGGTGCTTAGTGGAATTGATCCAAAGATCCCAAAGAGATCCCAAATTGTCCGTCAAAATCCATTCATTAAGAAGACGAAACGTTGCAAATCTGACAATCGTCCCTTCTCTCTACAGGCAAGGGAATCGGAATCGGCGTGCTTGTGTTCACACCGTCCACAAAGTCCCAATAGCCAGTACAGCACGAGTCCCGTGCTCGAGTTTGTGGACGTCCCTGTGGATTCCATCGTGGCCAGGGGAGGGCTGAATCCGACGCCACACGTTCGTCGGGTCGCTCGTTTTGTGCAACGCGGTCGGCGGTACAGAGCGCCACACACGCACACGGCATGGCTCAAGGCGTCCACGGAGCCAAGGAGCATGAAGTGTATCGGGAACTTGGTGAGCGGTCTGCATTAGAGCGACGCGTGTGTTTACTCGGTAACACGAGCTGCTATTCTCCGCAATCGCTTTTCAAACCGTTGCCAAACAAGTGGTTACGTTGCCAACAATTTAACAGCGAGGATTACAAAAAGCAATGACAATATGCCTTGCAATTATGTACTAACCATCAAGGTCAGCTCCCTACCGGCCGGATTTTTTGTTTTTTTTCCACGGTAATCAAAAGCGAAGGAGGGAGGAGGGGACACGGTGCAACGCGTCCCCGTTACGAGGGCGACTTACAATGTTGACAGCCCCGCTTACCAGCCAAACCCCAACACGTAACCACTCGCAATGTAGGTCGCGTTCAAGCAGAAGTCCTTCATCCACCGGCATCTACGCGCTGACCACATGATTGCTCTCAGCTGTAAGATGAGCATCAAACTTCCATGTTCACAGTCGGCAAATTACCCTGAGTGCGATGGCAGAGGGCTGGTCTATTAATGTGCTATTATTTTGCGCGATTGTAGTGTATTTTTAGGGTCTTTTTCCTAGAGCGTACATTGGCAGTGCTTCTATAATGCGAGGATACAAATGAGGCGGGGTTTTTTTTTTCCCCCAACTTCCGTTTGATATTCTTAGCGAGTGAGCTCAAACTAGTCGACGCTTTTTTTTTTGAATAGTGAAATAATAATTGTCAATCTTTGTAATCCACATTGGATGGTGCAACCAGTTGACGTCAGATATATTATATATTATACACACAGAAAATTTAACGGGCTATTACGAGACGCAATGAGCACATGTTTAATACACCAATTCATAAAGTGCATCTATACAATGTATTGTTCACTACCTCGCCTGGTATACAGGAGGTCGTGGATTGGATCCCGACCGTGCCGCCTGTATATTTGGAGTTTGCACGTTCCTCCCGTGCTGCACTACGAATCGAGAGACCCGAGTTCGACTCCTGCTCACGGCCAATAGCGGTGACAATTATCTGAACCAATCCTGGGCCTCCACTAGGTCGACTAAGCCTCAAAATTAGTACCTAGTGCAATGAACAAACATCGCCACTCTGGATACAAAGGCGACTGAGCGTGGTGCTGGCAAACCCACCCCCACGTGCGCCGTGCTGCCCTTCGCTCGCTAACAGCACTTGCCCCAACAGTGTTAAAGGCTATAACCGGAGGGTTGCTGTGCAGCTCACCCGCTTGCCCTCAGAGCACATGCGCGCGACGGTACCGAACAGCCACCGGCACTGCGTGTCGCCATCGTACAGCTGGCCCGGCAGCTCCTCGGGGAAGCGGAAGGGCACGGAGGTCTTGGGTTTGTCGGCCAGGCAGGCGGCTTGTGGGGAACTGGCAGCAGAGACAACAGAACTCGCAACGATCGCAACCGACAAGAGAAACCGAACGACCGCGCCCGCAACAGAACTCGAATGATCGCGACGCAGACGAATCGTCGAGCGCCCAGCGCCCACCCCTCTAGAAGGAAACGGCCCCGGCCGCTTTCCTGCCGAGTGGAATTTTGCGCCTGCACTGCCGCGCGGCTCTCAGGCACGTTTTGCGGGACGTGTACCGCGGAGACGTTCGGCACGACGCCCGACGTTTCGCCTTTGCAGGTGGCGGACTCTTTTTGAAAGGAGGAAAAAAAAATCTCCCATTGGTCAGCGATTCAAAAGAAAGCATTGGGCAGCTGGGAAGTTGGTGCACAACAGTAATAATAATAATAATATTTCCATCAATGAAGCATTCACCGATAGATATTGATGCTTGATTCTTGAGCCCAAATTGCGCATGTAATCTAGATTTTAAGTTTTCGTGACTGCTGGGATCCATATTCTTTGGTTCCAAATAATTTGATTTTATTTATTTATTTTTATACCTCCGTGACTTTACCGAACGAACCAAAGAGTATGCGCATGTAATGATAGATTATTTTAAATGCGTACGTGTGCATATTGTGTAGAATTGATTCACGTGTGTCAGAGGTCAAAGCTTGGAGCCGGCACTGCAACCCCGATCTAATCGCTTCCCAGTCACTTGTAATGGGCTCCTGGATTCACTACTTGGTTCACACGAATGAAAAGTGCTTTTGAATTGTACCTAACTTCGCATTGTACCTAAAGCTTTATTCGGTACCTCATAGAAAATTTAATGAAGTTCACTTTTTTTTCTTTTTTTGATTCTGTATTTTGTTTGGGGGAATTCTTCATCCAGCAGCAGATTGACAACGGCTGATGACCATGATGAGTGTTTGGTGCAATGGGATCTACGGATGAAATGCACCTCGTACATATGCATCATTATTATTAGTAGTAGTAGTTGGCACAATGAGGAGTGCAGGTAGTGCATCTGCCAGTCGAGTCAGTCAGCTCGCTTTCAACACTTCACGTGGCCTCAAGGTGCACCTATCCTGGCACAAGCACCGTGGTGACGTCACAACGGCGGTTGTTATTTTGGCGGCGTCATGGCTCGATTGAAAACTCATTGCTTTGGAACTGCTTTGTTTATTTGTTTGTTGTCCTTCCCCCACCCCCCCCCCCCACCCCCACCCGCACCTCCAATTGGCACGTTTGGCTACGTACGGCGCAAAACAAACTCGACGACACGCATTCTGGTACTTGTCGACAAAAAGTGGCTGCGGCGGCGGCCTTCGTTTTCTGTCAGCGAGAATCATCCGGGCGGAGGGCGGCGCCCACGGGCACTTACTTGAGGAAGCGGTGCAGGTACTGGCGGCTGCAGTCCGACCAGGTGAAGACGCCGTTGTTGCCGGCGAGCGTCGGCGACATGATGCTGCCCTCGGTTTTCTTGCACGCGTTGCCCTCGCCGTCGTGTATCATGCCGAAGCTGGTGAGACGCGCGTAAAAATCGAAAGGCAGGGAAAAAGGAATGGGGGAGGGGAGGGAGGTTCTCTCCATCGGGACAACAGCAGCTGTTGTTTTGGCGAGCGCCTATTGAGGATGGCCACGGCAGAGCTGACCGAGGGTCCGTGTGCTCGGAGCCCAGGTGTGTTGTTTATTTGGTGAGCAAATGCAGTGGTGAAAATATCGCTCAGCCACGAGTGTTTTTTATTTTGTTTTAGAGAACGATGACCGTGAGCGGATGGCAATAAATAGACGTAATGACAACTACGGCTGCCCCGGCGAAAATACCGATGGGTAACTACGATGAGATGAAATTGCCGAGTCCGAATTAAGGCACAGACTGTGATTATGTTGCCATGTCATTAGAGACTGCAGTGCACTGAGGGAGTCCAAAACACGGTAACTGGCTATATAATGCGTGGAAAAACGATTCTCAATTCATTCACTGATTGGCTAATCTGATCGTATGAGTGGAACATGTGCGCCCCTCGCACCAGACTAATACTTCACAAAAATTCCACAGGTGGCCATCAACGAGACGAAGAAGGTTGACCAACGTAAATGTTGTTGACGAAATGAACACTGGTCAGAACCCTGACAAATTGTGACCTTTGACTCCCCCAGTGCTGGGTATTCACACTCCCCACCGGGTTCTCAATGAAGGCTGAGTCGACCTAGGAGAGGGATGGCACGCATCTCCACTCACGGCTTTGAGACGTCGAGCGTTACAGGAGGTGCTCCTTCAACCCTGGGGCCCTTGCCAAGCACGCTACAAACACCGCTCTGAGACAAGAGTGGAATTTAGACATTCTTCAGGGCAGGGGACCAGTCTCTCCATAGGACAACGACTGCTGGCATCTCACAAAGTGGTATTCATTTTAATGTCCTGAGAGGGATGATGATGATGATGATAGGCTGACACCTGACGAGGATTTTAACTCTTCACTTTACAATCATGGGTCAAGCACTCTGCGGGAGGGTGCCTCATATATGCGAATGTCGAATCCAGAAATCTCGTTTAACATTTATACTCGTCAATAGTTTTAGGGGTTTTTTTTTATTCCTTCAAACCGGTGTAATTTCACACAAATCACAAGCGATTTGTAAAAAAATAAAAATCACACAATGAATCGTATATCTCTCAGGCCAATTAAAATGACAAGCACGGAGATTCAGATTTCGAGAACCTCGCTCTTTGACAGTTCCCTAAATTCCATATCTGATTATGTGAACAGCCACAAATTAGACTCCGTGTTTACACTTATCATGCGAGCATGTGTACTCATGGATGTTATATTTAGTTCAAGTTTGCCTTGGCATGAATCCACATGGCATGACGTTGTGTGCGCAAGTCTTACATCCCCATTTAGACCCGGTGCAGATATGTTATACACTGCCCAAGGCAGTCAGAGTGTTGCTCGCTAGGTGTGGGAATAACCGTGTTTATGCAGGTGTATGGTAATGCATATTGAATATACAACACGCGCGCGCATATGCACACATGTGCACGCGCATACATTTCTACACGTGGCCAGCTGCACACTTTGTTTACAGCATGCAAAGTGATATATTACGGCCCTCTACAATTTCCCACAATCAGATCTTGCCAATAGATGTAATAGAAGATTGGCTGTACATCAATGTATACAGTTACCTCGAATGGTCACACCTGGCATAACAGATTTCTCAACTCGTTCACCACACAACAAAGATCCCCCGTGTAGTCTTCACAGACTGTTGGGGCAAGTGCTGTTAGCGAGCACCTATGAAGGCTGGCACGGCACACGAGGGGGTGGGTGGCCAACACCACGTCCGGCCGCCTTTGTCTCCCTAGTGACGATGTTTACACAACCACACCAGGTACTCATTAGAGGCTGAGTCCACCTAGGGGAGGCCCAGGACCGGTTCAGATTATCGTCACTGGTATTGGCCGTGAGCGGAAATCGAACCCGAGTCGCCAGGTTCGTAGGGCAGCGCGCTAACCGCTACACTACCGCTCACCACACACACACACATATACACAAGCAAATGTCTACACTGCATAGCAATTGATTGAGTTGATTGTAGCAAACATTGATACTAATGTATTTGACACACAGTACTGTATTAGCATGAGTTCCAGTCCCGGCTCCAGGGTTAGTGTAACAGATCTTGTCTCTGGGATCGGTAAACATGAGCACTGCAAGGTGAGGCTAAAACAACAATACATGGTCCGAAGTCAACAAAGGTGGCTGTGCTGTGGGCAAACCGATCCCTGTCATAGGAATGTGGAATTTTCTAAAGCTGGTTCAGAACCACCAGGAAAGGTGAGCAGTGCTGCCAAACAGAGATGGGTTGGTACAACGCGTTGCCTTTCGCGACCAATATCATCCATAATACAGGTTACTTTTTGGGGGTTGGATCACGCAAATATAAATGTGTCATTAAACCCGCCACCACCCGACACAGCTAACTAGTAATGTTTGTCACGTAAACAGAACGTGCCAATTCGTTACAAGTACAGCAACACCGGTGTGTTGCGGAGCAAAGCCGCAACATTTACAATCTGAGTACGACGTTTCGCCAGCAATTACAACTAGCTTCTCTTTGGCTGGGGGTCGGGTGGTGGCGAGTTTAACGAGACGCTTATATATTTACACGATATAACCCACCCCCCCACCCCCAAAAAAAAACCGTATTATATAGATGTGCTTCGTAATACTACTACTACACACAAAGGCATGTTCACAAAACCGCATTTCCGGTTGACATACAAGCACGCACGATGGGTGTACGTGCAGCATCCACTCGACATGTACGCGAAAAACGTCGCGCAGTGCGAGACGTATCCAGTTCGCCGTAACTTAAACGGCAAGTGCAATTACCGCTTAAGGAAGTGATCGTAAATGTAATCACAGACTACAACATTTGCACTTATGTCTTGTACATGTCACGGTTATTTTTCAACGGAACTGACCGCAAGGGTGATGCCGTATTTGCACAAAGCTTGATTTGTTACCTTTCCCCCCCCCTGCCCGTGTGCTTTTGGAAAGAGCTTGTGCACACACACACACACATGTATCATTAATTCATTAGCATTAATAAAATAACATAAATCTTGCATTTCTTTTTCCGTTGTTTTTTAACAATCTTTGAAAAATTGTTCCCACTTAATTTGTTTTAATAGATCCCTCAGGCATTCAATATTTAAAGCAATGCATATTTGCACACACACACACTTGAAATAGCACACATACACGTAAAATACGACCTATTTCTTTTTTTTATATATATATAAACGAGAGGGACAAGACCTTTCCTAGTCTCTGAACGATAAGAAACAGCTTTTCCTCCTAATGTATTTCAAAGCAAACGTTTTGGGGTGCGTCTCAAATTCTGGTAGGCGCGTGTGTGCGAGTACGTTTTACTGACACTCGGCACAAGTTTGGGGGCGCGTCTGCCTTTCTGGAACGTCGTATAATCGGGCGATCACGGTATTAACGAGCACAATAATAATTAGGTGCTTTTCAAATAGCGAACTTCATTCCCGGGGCATCTCAGAGTGCTTCGCACGCAATACGCAACTGACAACACATCTCATCTCAAACACTCTGTAAGGAAACCCCACTCCCCCCACCCCACCCCCCTTTCAATGGCAGCTGTGCTTGAGCATCGCAAGGCGACTCAGCTCGTGGCCGGCAAGGCGAGCATTGGGTCTTGCAGGAGGGGAGAAAGGATTGCGGCTGTCTGCAATCCCAATTGAGTATGTATATTTTAAGGTCAGTTCAGCACGTAATGTGGTAGTGGAGGGGTCACGGCTGCACGCTCGTATTTACACGATAAACACGGACTCACAAGTCAACCGGGCTTTCACCACCACTTGCTTCCTCCAAAGAGAAGCACTCACATATTAAAATATGCCACGTTTCAAAAGCCAGTACCAAACTTTTAAAACCACCTTTTACATTGGACGCCAGTCAACAGTCGAACAATATCAAGTGTGTGTGTGTTACATTTACAATATATATCATCTCGGTGGGTTTCAAAAAGTTGTTCGTTACTTGACCAGCCTAAATCTCGTTTTTCAAGTATTCTTCGAACGCCTACATCCTCTGGGTTAAGTTATTTGTTTAATGTTTCTCCGAACTGACTTTTTGACAGAATCCTGTGTTATGAAAAGTTATTCCGTGATCCACCTTTTGCATTTAATTGACTCTGTTATTGCCTCCTAGGTGTAGGATTGTTCCAATGTTTGTTTTATTTTTATATAATTTATATATGTTTCTGCTGTTCATCTTTTTGGGGTTTTTTTTTTTACCGTGGTTATCCTTGAACATGATCTTTTTTTAAAAAATGCCACTTTTTTCAAATTTTCTTGCTGTGGTTTTCACACCTGATGATGATTGTTTGTGTTGCAGTCGAAACGTCGTGAGACTTTAAATGTTTTATATTTTTTATTATTTTATTGTTTCCCTTCTACGTGGTGACTTTACCGAAAGAACCAAGAATATGAATGAGATGCTGGTTTCAAATACCAATTGTCACTGCGTGGTCATGAATCAGACTTGGGCAGCCAGAATTGTAGCTTTAATGCCTTAACCATAACACCCCTGCCATATACAAATGCACAAATTATCCCCATATAGGTTTTTGGGGAAAGTTCTGTTATCGAGCACCTGCGAAGGGTAGCATGGCCCACGAAGGAGATGGGCCGTGGTTCAGATCCCACTCACGACTGACATTTCAATGGGCAGGAATCGAAATTAGGTCACCGGGTTTGCAGCACCGCGTGCTGACCGCTATGCCACTACTCCCCATGTGCACACACGCACGCACACGTGGCCTGCACAGGCTACCAACTTCTGGAACTGACAAACACCCCCCCCCCCCCCACGCATGTTATGCTTGGCAAAAATATATTCCTGACACTTCAAAATGAAACGTAATCTCATGATCTAATTTTCCTAATTCACGTGTCAGCAAGCTAAATAAAAGTTTTTTTTAAATAAATAATCGTTTTAAAAAGTGGGAAGAAATTATTGCCACATTATTTATGCTGCACGTGTAACCCAGTCTTACTAGTAGGGAGTAACAATCAGTTTTAATGCAGAATGTACTATTCGGAATTTGTTTGCCAAAAAAACATTAAATATCATTTTAAAAAAAGAATGCTGAACACTATCCTTCCACGTTGAGCCTTTCAGATACTGACAAAACATAATTTGGTTTGACATTGTGTTGTTGATGATGAGAACATTTAACAGGAATATGGCCCACTATCTGTTCACCTTCAAGAATGGCTTTTAAGAGGTTTACATCTGTCCCATCTACAGTTTTTAGGTAAGATATTGAAAGAAGTTGGCTCAGTATTCTGAACATACACGCAACAATGGTGCATTTGTCTCCGTGCGTGTTTAATTACAAGCAAATGTTCCGAATACAAAACAGAACATTTTTTTAAAGCACATTGGAGATGGCTGGGTTTTTAGTGCAGAAGGCGAATGTCACGTCAGAGCACTTCTAAGCAAGTACCACTGGAGATTCTGGGTTCAAATCCAGACAGCCGCGCCTGTGATTTATCTGGGCTCATGAGTGCATCGAGGTGATGATCTCACCCGAGGCACCAAATATGCCATACAAAAACAATTCACGATATTGAATGTTGCTTTTCCACTTAATATTATTTCCGTTCTGAGAATGAAATACATATACATTTCCATTATGAGACCTCCTTTGCCAGAAACAAGATATAGGAATAGGTTTTACCCTTTTGACTGGCACAAAAACTGACACCTTTATTCAAGGCATCATGTTTGCAATAACCACAACACAAGCAGTCAAAATGCAAACAAAAAAGACAACTCTGATAATAATATGCACTGTCCTTGAATTTGATTGGTCCACACCCGAGACAGCTTTTCTTAGAGCCTAGTCTCCATTGGCGTCTTCTGGTCCAACACCAATGGAGACTAGGCTCTAAGAAAAGCTGTCTCGGGTGTGGACCAATCAAATTCAAGGACAGTGCATATTATTATCAGAGTTGTCTTTTTTGTTTGCATTTTGACTGCTTGTGTTGTGGTTATTGCAAACATGATGCCTTGAATAAAGGTGTCAGTTTTTGTGCCAGTTAAAAGGGTAAAACCTATTCCTACATATACATTTCATTGACATTTTGGCAAATGCACTTTGCAGGGCACACCTAATGTGTATGGTTAAAGAGGGATATTTAATAGGCTTCAAAAGTAATCGTGCCGTGTCATCTTCTTCGGCTGCTCTATGACACAAGGTAGTCTACTGCTTACTGTGAGAGTCCAGAATTAAATGTCTGCATCTCATGACAAGACGCTGACAGCACCATTGTGATACAAGTAGGATAGGGAGGGGAATACATGTACACCCATAGCAGTGATCTCCAAATGTACAATTTTCCTAAGGGTTAATGTATGTTCATTTTCTTCACAAAAAGCATACAACCAAATCCATAAGCGTTACCACTGTACCACCCTGCCTGCCACCCGAATGGATATGTGAATTATTACTGAAACTGAATTTATGAACTGCTCGTTGTTGGGAGACTTCAGAGAGGCTATATTTTGGAGAGTTAAAAAAATATTGAACGTCTAATGTCTCTACATTTCCCACTATACTCCAATCCTTAATAATTTACGATATTTGATGAATAAACAAGCAAATTCTTAAACGCACAGAAAAAACTATGTTGTGCTGGAATGGAAAAATAAGTTAAAGGGGTTATAAATTTGCCATTTCTGGTATCAAGGAGAGGACCTTTGATGAAGTCTACCCAGATCCCACCACACACAAATATCTACCCCCGACTTACAAATCAGAGGTCCCTCTCACAACGCTTTAAAGTATCATCAACGTGTTACCATGATCGTATGAGAATTTAGCGATACTCCTCTATGGTAGCAGTGCTAAGCCAGCGCTGGAAATTCCATACACCCATGGGTGGTGCCAGGCTAACCATACAATTAGCACTGATGATGTGCAGAGTGAACCCCAATCAGCAACTTGAACTCACAAGCTTCTGTTTGTAAATGAAGCATTCGAACCAAAGTGCCACCTGGCAAAACTTCACCATCACCACCAAGCTCAAACATTGAAGGTTTTGACTTAAACTTTCGTGACTGCAGGAATTCATTTTCTTGGTTCTTTCGGTAAAGTCACGTAGATAGAAAATAAAAAGAATAAAATAAAAAATAAAAGCAAAAAACCTACGACGTTTCGATCGCAACACAAGCGGTCCTCATCAGGAGCCTAATCTATCTACGTGACTTTACCGAAAGAACCAAGAATATTGAAGGTTTTGCCTAAACAAGCAAGTCGGAATGTTCCATCGTCTTCCTTGGATAAGTGAAAACCCATCCAGGCTACAGATAATATCTGAAGGGCTTAATGCCAACTCCTAGTCTGCCCACCTCTTTTGCTACGTATTGCTCGGGAAGGGTCGCCCTCATTTTTCATTGCTAACCGCCTCTCTCTCAATCCTTCTTCGTGACGCAGTCCAACCGGCGCTGTTAACACAACCCCATGCTACGACTGCATTGAAAGCCCGCGTCGAAAGCCTCGGTTCGCGTAAGTGGAGTTATTGGTTTTTGAAGGCCGTGGGGAAGAGCCTAAAGACCAGGGCGAGTTTATTTTCACAGAATCCTCAAACCGGCCAAGTTAATTTTCACGTGGGCAAGCACCCGCGTGTGACGGAGCCGCGACTGGGGTGGTCTAAAATGAAATGCATATAATGTCCGTGTGCGGACCGAGAAGCGCAATCGTGTACGTAAACAGTTTAGTCACGCGCTGTGGACAACGCCGTCGTGATGGCAAAGGATCGCTTTTCATCGGCGGCACAGACGCACGCACGCACGCGCGGGCGCGTTTATGAGGCGTATCTGCTTCGGAAGCGGCCTCATCCAACGCCAGTCGCTCCGCAATGCGCCTCCGAGGCGTTTACATTGTTGACTTTTACATTGTTCATTTACGCGCTATGAAGAAGGGGCCCCCATTGCCCAGGACGTTGCCACTGCAACTTTTCTTTCTTCCTGTTAAGGCCACAGTGTTGTTTGAGGAATCTGTTGAGTTTTTTTTTATTTTGCTACGTTGTTGATGTGCACATGATTAGTGTCGGGTAGGAATGAGCGGTGCGGCGCACGGCTACTTTATAATAAAACTAAGGGCGTCCTGGGCGAGCCAACTTTCAAGTTCGATCACTGGTTCAGCACACTTGGGCAGTCATGAAGCTTTACCGACTACTCAGGAGTTCATCTCTTCGCCCTATGCTGTGCTTGGACAGGGCTCCTGGCCGTAACATTTTGCTCTACAGTATCGTTACCTTACGAGGACACGTCTCACTGATGAGATGCGGTGGAATTTAAGGCAGTCAGAGGTCGCTGTGTATAAAATAATAAATCAATATTATTTTTACTTATACAAAATAGAGAGTGCACGTCGCATCAATAAAGTCGTATCGGAGGGCTTTACGTAAAACGTAATTCATATGAATGAACAACACTTCGACTTTATGAATTACAAGCCATTTATTTTAAAATAACCAAGCAATGTACCAGAGGCAATATAATTTAAAACCAACACAAGCTTGATTCATAGTATATTTTTGGATTAGACCATGTGGCCATGTATCCCAATCCAAAACTCGACCATGAATCACAATACTTGCTGCAAAAACCTCATCTGTTAAGTTAATAAAAGCTTATGAACAAATGTGGTAACGTGGAAGGCATATGTACACGCACATGGAATAACAAGTTGATCGATTAAACGTTTCCTCGCTTCGAGTGTACGTATGTTGAACTTATTTCGTACTGTACGCAGCCAACCATGCTAATCAGCAATTAAACCGAGCCTACTGCACACGACTGAGTGTGAATGTGGCGCATGTGCTTGTGAATGACACAGAAGCAGACAGTGTGGTGCCAGGCCTTCAACGACAATATTCAAATTTTCAACAACAAAAATCGATGCCAATTGTTGAGTTTACTCGTGGTCTAAATCTGTTGTGTAACTTTTGAATATAGCGACAGATAAATCATGCACCCCTGCAATTGCGTTTGTAGGTGCGACTATAATTCTGTGCACGTGCACGTATCGACTGAGGCTTGAATGAGTACACAGTGCTGGCCTTCATAGGTGCTCGCTAACAGCACTTGCTCCAACAACCTGTATAGACTACATGGGGAATCTTTGTCTTGAATGTATGTTTGCTGGAGGGGGTTCACTTCACACTCTATGGAACCATTGCCAGGGGTGTGTTTCCCAGGCCTGTTTAACATAAGTGATCAGTTTTATCTGAATTAGTCCTGGTCCTCTCCTAGGTCGACTCTGCCTTAAATGAGTACCTGACACAGTGTGCCAACATCTACACGGGGGAGACAAAGGTGGGCATGCATTGTTCTTGCCACGCCTACCACTTGCGGCCATAAAAGGTGGTCGCTAAAAGCACGTGTGACAAAAGTCTGCATGACTCGACAGGGGATCTTTATTTTGATTTGCGCATGTGTGTGTATGCTTATATACATGATTGTACTCACTTGTGTCCTGACTCATGAGCGATGGTGAAGGCGACTCCCAGTCCAGAGTCTTCATTCACCGTGCAGCTGCGGTACTTACTGCACATCCCACTGATGGGCGCAAAGCCTGCACAGTGAGAAAACACACAACACGACCTTCAACAACAACAGTCGCCATTTGTCACTAAGTGACGGTGAAATTATCACAAAGATTGTGTCAGGCTAGAGGCACGTTGAAGCCACAATGGAGCGTCAAAGGCTTTGCTGGCAGGAGGTCACGGGACAGACCCAGGTACCATGGGTTGACAAAGACAAAGGTCCCCCGTAGAGCCTTAACAGACTGTTGAGGGCAAGTGCTGTTAGCGAGCACCTATGCAGGCCAGCACGGCTCACGAGAGGGGTGTGTGGCCAGCGCCACGCACGGTCACCTTTGTCTCCCCAGTGCTGATGCGTACACACTGCACGAGTTACTAATTTAAGGCTGAGTCAATCTAGAGGGGGGGGGCACCACGACTTGTTCAGATATTCATCACCGTTATTGGCTGCGAGCGGGAAACCAATTCATGGTCACCGGGTTTGTAGCGCGGTACGCTGACCACTAAACTACCACTCCCCGTACACATACAACGACAAAAATTCTCCCGTATCGCCTGAACAGACTGTTGGGACAAGTGTAGTTAGTGAGCAACTATGAAGCTATCATTTGTGTCCAGGTCGCTTCTGAAAAAGAGACATATAGCTCAGTGGGCCTTACCTGGTACAATAAAAAATAACATTATTAAGTAACAAAAATATAGTTTGAGCCCTGTAGTTTAAGGCAGTGGTTTCTCAGAGGAGTGAGGCACAGGCTGTGGCACGATGCTGCGGTGACAAAGACAAAGATCCCCTGTATAGCCTTAACAGACTGTTGGGGCAAGTGCAGTTAGTGAGCAACTATGAAGGCCGGCACGGCACACGAGGGGGTGGGTGGCCAGCACCACGCCCGTCCGCCTTTGTCTCCCCAGTGGCGATATTTACACATCGCACGAGGTACTCATTTGAGGCTGAGGCGACCTAGGGGAGGCCCAGGACCGGTTCAGATAATCGTCACTGGTGTTGACCGTGAGCGGGAATGGAACCCGGGTCGCCGGGTTCGTAGCACGGCGCGCTAACCGTTGCGCCATCGCTCCCCATACATACACATACACACACACACGCGTGCACACACGCACACACAAACGCACGGCCACTTAGGTCAAGTCTTGCGCTCATGAATGCCCCACGTCCCGGCATAACAATATCGTTTCTCTCATGCCGCAGGTGAGTTCTCCCAGTGTGTGATGTTGGGTGATGCCTCAGTATTGTATCCTTTAAATACCTTATGCATCGGAAGCATTTCAATGCACCAGGGGCTCTTGGTTTAATCCCCCTGCCCCCTCCACCTCTAGCGAAACGTGAGTTTTCAAGAATGGTCTCCAAGCCAAGAGGGGGCCACAACAAAGTGCAGGAAGCCGAGGAGCAGGTACGAGTCGGAAAGAGGTTGACAGATCTGCGATTATAATAAATGACCTCAACTAGGAAGTCGTCGCTCCCTCCAGAAGGGCGAGAGCGACTCGAAGAGGCGCAAGGATCCCACGGTGACGCCGGGAAGGCAGCGGCCACGCGGCGAGCCTGCGCCAAAGAGCACCCTCCGAGCTCTGCGGTCCTCTACGTGTCGAGGCGTCGTATCCTTAGTTCTTTCGGTAAAGTCAACGTGACTTTACCGAAAGAACTAAGGATATGAATTACTGCAGTCACGAAAGCTTTAAATCAAAATTTGTCGAGGCGTCGTCGGCCCATTGCTGAGTGTTCACACGCGAGGGTAATAAACGGAGCTTCCGGGGTAAAACCGCAGGGGGCGAGCGGGAGCAATAACTCCCCAGCGCAGAAGCAACAGGTGGAGTCCACGTGCTGCTGTGCCGCCGTCTGCCGGCGAGCCAGGGCGTGGCACCACCTCGGCGCCCACAGGAAGGGAGTTTTCCGCAACATCTGTGCGACCCCACCAACCCTTTCCTCCAGCGGGTAGATTACTGGCGTGCATAGAGCCACCACCCGCCCTGCCGAGACCTCCGTGGCCACTAAGGGGATGACGGCTGCCGGGGAAGCAGAGGGCGGAATGCAGAGGTTCGAGCGACGGCGGCGGCGGTACCGAGAGTGTCGCAGGGCTTGTTCTGCCAGGAGCAGATGTCCAAGCCGGTGAGGAGGATGGCGTGGTCGTGGCGGGCACCGTTGCGGCCCGATACCCCGGCCTGCCACTGGCAGAAGCTGCTGAGTGTCTGGTCGGCGTGGTGGGAGATCACGAGGCCCGGCTGTAACCAAACAAACAACAGCAACAACAACAACAACCCCCACCCCCAGAGCTTTTTGTAACTAACTGTTGGGGGGGGGGGGGGGCGGGAGTCGAGTGATGTTTGTGAGCGCCCATGTACGTTGAATTTCTTTCGCGCCGTACGTAGCCAACCGTGCTAATCGGAGGTGCGGCTGAAGTGCTGGGACCCCAGATCGTGTTGATGGTGAAATCGGGGAGGGCGGGTGGGGGGGGTGGTGAATGTCCCCCTAAGTTTCATGAAGTTGCGTGCAATGTTATTAATTTTAAATCTGTGGTCGAGCAAACGGTCTGTGCTGGTTGGGGTTGCTTTATTTACGATTCTAGGTGGGATGAAGTAAATCGAGTTGGGGAGGAAATTGGCAAGGCATACGAGCGGGGGGGGGGGGGGGGGCGGGGAGAACAGCACTACGCCCGGCCGCCTTCGTCTCCCCAGTGCCGATGTTTGCACGCCGCATCAAGTTCTCGTTTAAGGCTCAAGTCGTCGGCCCTGGGGGGAAGGCCCGGGACCAGTTCTGATAATCCCTCACCACTGAGTCACGGCAGTTCACCGGGTTCGTAGCGCAGTACGTATGGAGAAAGCAACCACCCCTCCCCTCCCCCTCCCATTATTTAGCCTCAGAGACTGTCGAATACATACATACATACATGCGTGCGTGTGTGTGTGTTTGCAGGCACACATGGAATCGTTTTACACTCTTCCGTTAACTGTCATTTGAAGGTGGCTGGGGCTGTTCGAGGTGGGGTGGGCGGGCAAATGCTGCGCCAATTGCCCCGAGCGTTCGTGGTGTCGAGCCACAACCCTCGGCACACGTCGCAGGGTAACACCGGCGTCTCTCGAGTGTGCTAGTGTGTGCGTGTGTGCGCGTGTGTGTGACAGGTTTTGACTTTCTCCGCACGCTCGCTAATTATTGCACAGAAGAAAGCATTGTCAAAAAGAAATATGAGAATAGTTGTTACACTTCATTCAGTCAATCGGTCCCTCTTTACACAAAACTCAGGGGGGGGGGGATCAGGATATACAAAAAACAGACTCACCATTGAAGGGATCTGGGATAATAATCCCCTTGGGCCCCTCCTGAGACATTTCATTCAACAAATGGTTATTTTTTTGTTGCTTGTTTGTACATTCGATCGACAAACCCAAACGCACTTTTCTTACTTGCCTGCATTGGTGGCAAATGTGACAGATCGCATGTGACTACGACGTGGGCCGTGGTATCGGCGGAAATGTGACAATGTCAGATACGGGAACATCTTTGGCACTGGCGGAGCCAGTGGGGCGGTATGGTGGCACGTGCACCCCCAATGTTCCGATCGAAATCCTTAATTTCGATCGGATCAATCCTTAATTTCGATCGGATCATTCGGGTTTATTAGTAATAAATAGGCATTTTGCGAACGCCACTGCTACTGTGTAGCATATTATTACGTGCCAGGGACTCCATGAGATGATAGGACAATAGTCTGAGTCCATAATTGGCATTAAGTAACGGCAAATCAGTTATAAGTGACTCACAGAATTGTGCGCAGTTGCGTATACAGGACACGACTTCGCTGAAGGCATCAACACCTTCAGCGAGTACGATGCCGATCACACAACGCGGTTCGAATTCGACCCTCGATCGATGGCTGCGCCATCGATCGAGGGTCGAATAAAAAGCAAGGGACAAGTCCTTACTTACTAACAACTCCCTACTAACTAACAACTCCTTACTTACTAACAAGTCCTTACTTACTAACAAGTCCTTACTAACAACTCCTTACTTACTAACAAGTCCTTACTTACTAACAACTCCTTACTTACTAACAAGTCCTTACTTACTAACAACTCCTTACTTACTAACAACTCCTTACTAACAACTCCTTACTAACAACTCCTTACTAACAACTCCTTGCTTACTAACAAGTCCTTACTTACAACTCCCTACTTACTAACAACTCCTTGCTTACTAACAACTCCTTACTAACAACTCCTTAATTACTAACAACTCCTTACTTACTAACAACTCCTTACTTACTAACAACTCCTTACTTACTAACAACTCCTTACTAACAACTCCTCACTTACTAACAAGTCCTTACTAACAACTCCTTACTAACAAGTCCTTACTAACAACTCCTTACTAACAACTCCTTACTAACAACTCCTTACAACTCCTTACTAACAAGTCCTTACTTACTAACAAGTCCTTACTTACTAACAACTATCATTTTTCATTGCTGTAGAGGTTCGCCCCCCTACCTGAAAATGCTGGCTCCGCCATTGACCTTTGTAAGGTGACCGTCACACCACCGTACTGCGCCCGGCGTGGGCGGTCAATCGGTCAGGGCGGGTAATCTGTGAAGGTTGGATGTGCGACACTGTGACCCTCTGCAATTCAAGTGAAATCAAAACGTGCGTCTCCGTTCACGCAAATAATAGGGGGGTAGGGGGGGGGCGGGTGCTAATTTCCACACGAGAAACTGATGGGAAACTCCACGATCACATATCAAGCGGCCGCCTGACCACGGGACGGCAGACGCCCGCCGACTTCCACGAACGCGACGGCCGGTTTACGTGAAGGTCAACGGTTTGCGTTCAACACGACTTCACCTCGAGTGTAAGGGCGCATTCTGCGACGCAAGAGCACACTCTACGATGCCAACGACGCGAATGATGAGACCGTTTTGTTTTCGAAGCGGTTCTTTTTTGTTTGCCTTCCACGGTAGCACCGCGACACCCACTGCGACGCACGGCGAAGCAGGTGGTCGCCTTCACCCGAACCGTGAAAGCCGCTATGCCTCTCCGAGGCTTAATATAATTCTCTGCACGCCAACCCCTTGCGGACGTAAGCATCTCGCTCCGTCAGCACACAAAGTCTCGGTTGATTGAGTGTGGCACTGGCACGTTATATTTTCCTTCTTACTCTTAAATCCATTTTGACTTCCTGTACCGCATTGCACATGTGGCCTTTACGTACGCAGACCACACACTGCCATCGGTATTTATTGTCAAGAATTCCCGGGATTCCTTCATTGTGTAGAGTTATTTCAAAGCGATGAAGGTTCAGAGCTGAAGACTGAGCAGAGGTGCTAGACAATGCGTATTAATTCAGTGGTGTTATTCCCACATCCGCATAGGCTGTTCTCCGTGTATTTCAGTTTCCTCCTGCATGTGAAATTATTCACAAAAGGGATTTACAAATTTTCACAGGCACGACGTACCTGAAAAAGAGATTTGAGACCCATTTGATTAAATATTACGTATGTAAAAAAATTACAATGTAAAACGCTTGACTCAACAGCTGATGAATACTCCCTTTCGTCTTGCTTTTGTTAACGTGCTTATATTATACCACCACTGCTTCCCGTAGCTGTCAATCTGTCCCAATTTGTCTGCCAGCTCAAACGAGCACAGCGATCGAGTTAAACTCCGTTACTTTGAGCCAGAGGAGAAAATTCCACATTCCTACTTTGCGGGCTAATATATATATTACTGTTTATAGAATGGTACTTATTTTATCGACCCCTGGTAGTTGACATGATAGGATGTAAGTCTCACCCCTGATAGGAATTCGAACTTACAACCCTCCAATTGTTAGTCGAGTTTGTTGAACCCAACATTGCCACAATGGTGGCAATATTGGAATGGAACAAACTGAAGTAACAATCATTGAGATATTGTCGGCATCGCTCTATTCGAGCGTGTTGCCTGCCAAGCGTAAGGTCACAAGCAGCACGCAGCACACCTTCCATCGAACCATCCCGCACTTACACTAAGGAACAAACACAGCTCTACACTCTGAACGCGATACAAACACCGCAGATGAATACTTTTGATAATGACTGCTCGCAGCTTTGCCATATCCAAAAGATTTTTTTAAAAAAAATCCACAAACCCAACGCTTGACACTGTAACTTTATTAGCTAATTCTTGCCAAGATCGAGTCAACTAATTCCTCGATAGAAACCTAACGCTTGCACTTATGAGCAGATTCATGGGCTCGTGTCTGCGTCTGATCAAACGACCGCTGTGCCCGTGAAAGAAAGAGCTGCTCAATGGTCGGTACTCAACACCCGTTGTGGGGGCTTTGATCGTATTTTAAACAAGCCGTTGGTTTCACAGAAGCATAACCAATGAAAGTGACGTTCCTCAGGCCACTTGGCTTGGCTGTGAAATTAATCACGGTTTTAGAAAAGAAGGGAGGAAAAAATGAAAGCCGAGGTCACGGCGGTATTATGCCGCCGTTAGTCTCCAAGCGATGGTCAGGAAAAAGGGCCCTTGCGAGAGAAACCTGTAATATTTTAGCCCCAAAATATAGCAATTCTGGGAATTTCGAAATTAAAGATATTTGACATTTGGACATGTTTTTTGCGCATGTGCATGCACGCAAAGTCACAAGAGTGCCTGGCGCGCACACACGCACCAATCGCACGCACGCACACACACGCTCACACGCGCACACACACACACGCACGCAAGCTCACGTGCACACAAACACTCACACGCTCATGCGCGCGCGCACACACGCACTCATACTCACGCGCAAACACACGCAAGCTCACGTGCACACAAACACACACACGCTCATGCACACGCAGGCGCGCGCGACAGAGGGGGGGGATACAAAAGCAGCTGCATCAGCAAGGGAAAAATAATAGCCAATGTGAAAAACACAATCCTTGAAAATCGCTCAAATCAGGATTTAAGTGAACACCCCCTCACTGCACAGTTTAACCCTTGTGAAGTTGCTGCTGAATTATTCCAGTGCCAGTGGATATGCACTCTGATCCAGCATAGTAACTCAATGTGCGTTGCTGTGGAACATTGAGAGTAAAATTACGCACAAGCGAAACTGTGTTTCCGTATATGAGAAAACAAATCTCTATTTTGGTCCATTGGCCAATTGTCTTTCCTACCAATATTATCCAGAATAATTTGTTTCAGTAGGCTTAAGTAAGCAAACTGTGGACTAGTTTCAAGCTTATGGGACTCATCAGCAGTCAGGCTTGTTGAACGAGGCTGCTGGGTTTACAAATGTTGTTGGCAAGAGCACTCCGTATACAAGATGTAGCCCTGTGTAATGCGAACGAGCAATGTATACAAAATCATTGTGTGTGCATTGTAAGATATAATCATGTCCATTTTTAATCCATTGGGTTTTGTGGCACAATCAGAAGGCTGTGTGAGTTCAAATCCAAGGACAGGGCATGGTTCGAAACCCTTTCATCCCCTCCAGGGTCAATTAAATTAGTACCACTTTGTGGGAAGCCAACAGGGGTCATTATAAATGTGAAATATGTTCCTGCCATATGAATGTGGAATTTCCACCCCATGCTCAGGAATGCTCATCGCAAATGAACGCCACATCATTATTAATTGAAGAGTGGAGATGTTTTTACTTGTGTGTTTGCACCACACAGTGCCAATTTGCATGATCCACCAACCCCACTTGCAAAGTGCTGGATTACAGACCGTGCCATGCAAAACTGCTTCATCCTATTTCGCGGGATTGTGAGTCTGTGCTCCAAGCCTACATTGATGTCCAAATTCCATGTCGCAGTTGCACATTTTGTTCATAGCTACAGCACGGTTGAGTATAACGTGAATATTAAATTAATTATTCGGCCGTAGCTGATCATTGTTTCAACACAGCGGGTTCTCATGATATTGTTTTCTCCGATACCAAAGTACTCTGCAAACCTCCCGGATACTACCAAAGATTTGTCCATGAAGCCATCCAGATATACAAACATAGACACAACTTCAACCGAGAGGATGGCTTTAAATTGAGCAATCATTGGAAAGATGTCATCAACCAAGTCAAACTTTAGCTGCCTTATAATTGTACAGCCATTTCTTCCAGTTAGTTACGCTCGTTTTCGACAACCGCTCCCCATCGCCTCTCCGTCCCTCTAACCCCCTGCAGCATAACAAAAGGCGGCTTAACTTATCCCTCCCCCACGGCCCTTCCTGGCTCCTCCCTCCCCCCCCCTTAACCTGCATATAATCTCGGGTATCTTAGAGCTCTCTTCACTTGATACAGCAATTTTGCTGTGACGGTTTCCACCTGAAGCTGGAAGCTTGTGTTGCCTCCGAAACGTGATTTAATTTAGTTAGTTTTTTCATTATTTTATTTTAGCTACGTGACTTTACCGAAAAAAAAAACAAAGCGTATGAATCCTTGCAGTCACGAAAGCTTCAAATCTAGAATTAAATTGGCTTTGAAATGGACAAAAAAAGAGTGCAAAGATTTTCTGTTAATGGTTATTGCTGCACCAAGAAGATAATACATTTTAGAGGTATTTACCTCTAAAAACTCACAGAGTCAGAATTAATTTGTTTACATGCAATTACACGTTCCATTTATCATTCAATTAAAAACACCCTTTAATTTCTGTGCAGCTTCACAACGGACATATATACTCTTTACTTAAAACACAAACAAGACGACATTTTAAATTATTACACTTGCAGTTGATTATAATCCGGGATGTCTTAAAATATACATGTCATGCGATCTCAAATGTAGTTTAGTTTTTTACTCTACACATTACGGTTACAATGCGCATTGCCAACAGCTGAGAAAATGTCTCGTGGGTTGAGCCTACCTTGCCAATGAGAGTTTTTTTATATTTCTCGGGAAAACCCTGCTTGGCTTAACTCTGTATCATGTCACCCACGAAACTAGACCACACCACGAATGCCAAAGCAAATAGGTGAGACGAAGTTGCGTTTATTATTATTATCATCAGACCGCAAGACGACGCGAGGAGCTGACTCTGAAACTGCGGACGAAGCCGATTTGTAAACCAGAGTTTGCAGAAAGAGACAGAGCGTCGTTAATTACCGCAAGTGTTTAGCTCTGATTAAATATGGGGTCACGTGGTCCCGGGGGGGCAGTACTTTAGGGCAATATAAACACCATCACGTCCACTACAAGCACCGTATTCCAAGTGACATAATGCCGTCAACATTTTGATTGCACCGCTAAGTTTTACAAAGGCTTGCTTTTATAAATCAGCAGCAAAGAGATTGTACCTTTGTGTGACCCAACCCGCTTAAATAATCAGCTGCAAGTAATGCGCACAATTTCCTCAAGGTATGAGGTTTTTTTTTTTGCTGCAAAGTGATTTAAGGCTTGGGTGGGTGGTGGGTGGTGGGTGCGGGGGAGGTTTAATTAGTGGCAGTTAAGGGCAAGTTCAATAAGCGCTCATACTATTCCACAGATCCCATTTCGGGGAATAAGTAAGATCGCGTTATTTAATTATATTTGTTTTGGCTTGCTTCAATCACCCACATGGAGCCCTCCAAAAGGAGAAGGAGGCACAGGAGTCCCACAGCAGATTTTGCGGCCAAACCCAAACCCCATACGAAAGGACAACCCACAGAGGAGGCCTGCTACACTTTCCTGCCACAGATTTTAATGGCCAAATCACACCGCTGTTACTATATTAAGCACCAAAAAGGAAAATATCAATTTTCAAACTAAATAAACGTCGTTTTTTTTACATTTATTTAATGTCTTTTTTTTTCACCTTCACCACGTTTAATTCATTCTCTCTTTCCTCTGCTTTAAATAATAATAAAAAGTCTTTCAAGGAAACATTCCTCTCCGGGGAGTTGGGGTGGTTTGGAAAACGAATCCTTTGAAGGGAAAATAAAAAAGAAGAGACTGCTGTTTGACCACACTGGATTTTTTTTGTGCGAAAAAGCCATCGGCAAAATTTGGAAGATTGCTGCTCCCCCACCCCACCCCACTCCCCCCCCCCCGGGTACGGAGCAGCATCATGGGAGCCTCGCACATTAAAGCGATGCGGAGAAGCGTCCTTGCGTGCTCTGCCGAAGAAGGAAGAAGAAATAAAACAAAAATGGGAGACTGCCCCGTCATGAAGGACGCTGCGTTCGAGCGTCGGCAACCCAGGACCACACGGTGGCCTCTCCTAATTAACAGCACTGCCGGGAACCCACGCAACAGGCGATCCCTCCCACCGGCCTCTGATCGAGATGGCCCAAACGGTTTTTTTTTTTGGGGGGGGGGGGGATTTGCGAGGGCCAGTTGTGTTGCCGTACCCTTTCATCGGTATCGACAGATAGAATGAATCTGCTTCCAAATCTGCGACGGGGACGACACGCTGATGGGGAAGAGTTAATGCGAAACATGTGTGGGAGAGGAGTCGCCCCCGCCAGCCAAAAAGACTCCTCGTAGCAACTCGCATCTGCTTTTGCAAGTGACTCGGTAACGCTGTAGGTCCTCCGTGTTGACTGTAATGCAAACTCAAGTAACAGAGATAGGGTTGATCGAATAGCAATATTACCTTTAACAAGGCTGGATATTTATAGCCCTTAATGTGTATGTACGCTGAACTTCTGTCGCACCGTACGGAGCTAATCGCGCTATAATCGGTGTCGTCAATATTCGGCTGGGTGAAGGCCTTCTTATGCAGTGTCAGTCATGGGAGGTTGTTTCACCATATTTCACCACACTGGTCACTGCAGGTTCGTGAAGGAGGGCAGCCCCAGGACCAGTTCAGATATCCCTCACCACTGATGTTAGCTCAGGTTGGGAATCAAACTCATGTAACTTTGCTTATAGTGCAGTGCACCAAACACTGCCACACTTAAATTTCGATTTAAAGCTTTCGTGACTGCAGGGATTCATCTTCTGGGTTCTTTCGGTAAAGTCACGTAGAATGGGAATAAAATAATAAAAATAAAAATAATAACAGAATAAAATTCTCACGACGTTTCGGCCACAACACAAGTAGCCTTCCTCAGGTGAAGAAACAGGACTGTCCGGAAGACAGCGCTTCAGTGAACCCTGCCAAGCATGGACAGCGTCTTTTAAGCTGTGGGAGGAACAGAGCGCCTTGACAAAGGAGTTAACATATAAATTAGCATGTAACTGGGGGATTAGCATGATGTTGGTGTGAGGGATTAGCACCACGGAGAGCGACGAACTATGTTCAGACGGACGAGGGGATGGGGGAGAGGAGTTTACATATAAATTAGCATGTAACTGGGGGACTAGCATAGTGTTGGTGTGAAGGATTCGCAGCAATTTACATATCAACAGTAAATTAGCATGTAACTGGGGGATTAGCATGATGTTAGTATAAGGGATTAACACCACGGAGAACGACGAGCTTGTGTTCAGACGGAACATAGATGGACTCATCCGTCTGAACACAAGCTCGTCGTCGTTCTCCGTGGTGTTAATCCCTCATACTAACATCCTGCTAATCCCCCAGTTACATGCTAATGTACTGTTGATATGTAAACTGCTGCTAATCCCGCACACCAACATTAAGTTAGTCCCGCAGTTACATGCTAATTAATATGTAAACGCCTCTCCCCCCTTCCCTCGTCCATCTGAACATAGCTCGTCGCTCTCCGTGGTGCTAATCCCTCACACCAACATCATGCTGATCCCCCAGTTGCATGCTAATTTATATGTTAACTTCTTTGTCAAGGCGCTCTGTTCCTCCCACACAGCTTAAAAGACGCTGTCAAGCTTGGCAGGGTTCACTCAAGCGCTGTCTTCCAGACAGTCCTGTTTCTTCACCTGAGGAAGGCTACTTGTGTTGTGGCCGAAACGTCGTGAGAATTTTATTTTGTTATTATTATTATTTTATTCCCATTCTACGTGACTTTACTGCCACACTTCTCCAGTCCAGGCTGCATGTACACATTTCTAATACTATTGTTTGTTTTTATTTGCCCAAGAACGCCCGAGTAAATCTTAGTACTCAGCCCGTATTAAAAATCTAAATTCTGATTCTGATTATTCTGATTTTAATTCTGTGTATCAGTCCTCGGTGGATTATCGAATCGCAGGATACTTAGAGATGGTGACCACTTGGGAAAGCCTTCATCCAGCAAGACTGATGCTGACTCATGATTTATGTTACACTGGTCAAATCACAAATCACATTAAAATATACATTCTGATAAATATACTTTTTTTTAAATCGATATCAGATCATCAATTTACGTCGTATCTCAGTGGAGCTGTGCAGCATAAATCCCTTTCAGATTATTTGAACACGCATGCCATATGTATATATATAACGTAATCCTGAACGCAACGGTGCTCAACACAAAGAAATTGCAACCTTTCAAAATATGATGCTGCAGGCATACAACGAGAGGAGGTTACTGTGCAGCGATCAGTCACATGCGCCGGATTTACATTCCGAGAGTGAATTCAATTATCTGCCCAATTAACGATGCAGATGTTGCCAGCAGTGAATGGGTGCGTGCGTGAGTAAGTGCGTGAGTGAGTGCGTGCGTGCGCTCTCTAGAAAATTGAGTCACGCGTGTTAAATCTGCAGCCATCGACGGGTAATGTAATGGTTAAGACAAGCAACCAGAAAATTGCTTCAATAAGGTACAGCTGCGCACCAACAGCGTACGTTCTTGACCGACGCATAGTCATCATTCTTCCATATAAATAGCACGAGCGCACACAAGACAAAGACCCCGCTCCCCTATCCCTCCCCCGTGAAGCCATGGCAGACTGGAGGGGCAAGTGCTGTTAGCGAGCACCGATGAAGGCCAGCACGGCACACGAGGGGGTGGGTGGCCAGCACCACGCCTGATCGTCTTTGTCTCCACAGTGGCCATGTTTACTGCACACCGCACCAGGTAACCCATTTGAGACCGAGTCGACCAAGGGGAGGCCCAGGACCGGTTCAGATATTCGTCACTGGTGTTGGCCGTGAGCGGGATTCGAACTCGGGTCCTCGGGTTCACAGCACAACAGCACGCTAACCGCTACACTCACATCAGCAACCCCCATGCAGCTGTATGGTTTCTCAGTGAGAATCTACTAATGCCAGAAGTGGACATCTGGTGGTGTGGCTATGTCTTCCTGTCTTTGTCTCTCCATGTTCATGCACTGCACCTGGCAACTCCATTCAGGCTAAGCTGACCTTGAGGAGTCGTCCAGGACAGGTTCAGATTTCACTTTCGACGGATGGTATCCGTGCCCAGGATTCGAACCGAGGTTGCCGGTTTCAAAAAGCAGTTGCACGAACCACCCATGGCACTCTTGCCCACACGCAGCAGCTGCCGCCCATCAACTAGGTAGTGGTGGTGAAGTCATCTCACGCAGACAAAGAACCCTCCCCTGTATACTGAGTTAAGTGCTGTAAGTGAGCACCTGTTAAGGCCAATACTACACACGAGGGAGTGGGTGGCCAGAACCACACCAGGCCACCTTTGTGTACCCAATGCTGATTTTCACGACACCGCATTTGCTACTCTTTGCCAACCGTCTATTTATGCAAAGAACGGGAAGTTCCCACAGTGTTCGGAAAGCAGTCCCCTAGTTTTGTTCATGTAGCATTTTATTGAGGGACTGTTATCTCGGTGTGTTCTGGGACTGTCTATGTTGTTGTTGTTGTTGTTTTTGCTACTTTGCCCAATGGTGATAAATCGGACTTATATGATGTACGCGTTTATTAATTATTCATATTGAGTGACTTGCTTACCATTTTTTCCTCAAATTTTGCACTCCTATCGCGTTTTTTTGTAAAAAAAAAAGAAATTAGCCGTTGTAACATCCTGACCCGCCCACACTGGACTTCTGTGCAAAAGAGCTTTACCGCCCAGCGGATTCCTCCCTCAGTCTAAATAAAGATTCTGATTCAACAACGGCCGCCGCGAATGCGCTTTGCGCATTCTTTTTGCGAGCGCGCTGATCCGTTTCCACAAACTAAAATGTCGCTTCGCCCTCTCGTCCGTGCGACCCTATTGCCCCCAGACACGTTTGTTTCCCTTCCCGCCCGCACTCCCCGACAACGAAGCCTCCGGAGCCGTAATGTGCGGTTTTTTTTTATTTATTTATGAAATCCAGACTGCGATCAGCGACTATCAACATGTGAGCACGTGACTGCGTTCTCCTGGCTGGCGCGAGCCACGGCCGCTGTTGTAGACACCAAGGCAATCGCGATGTCGTTCCATTTCTATGCGAAGAAAATGGGAGGGTGTTGTGTGTGCGATGGTTTTTTTTTTGTGTGTTTCTCACACATTTGCAAGGCTAAGCGCGATTGGTTCGTCTGATTTTGACTTTCACAACGTTCGTATTAAAATAAAGCATTGTGTTTCTGGAAGGTAGAGATGATACCTAAAATGTTACTGGTACTTGCAATATGCTTGCACACTCATAAAGGCAAAGATCCCCCGTATAGCCTTGTCAGAACTTTTGGGGCAAGTGCTATTAGCGAGCACCTATGAAGGCTGGCACGGCACACGAGGGGGTGGGTGGCCAGCACCACGCCCGGCCGCCTTTGTCTCCCCAGTGACGATTGTTTACACACCGCACCAGGTACTCATTTGAGGCTGAGTCTACCTAGGGGGGGGCCCAGGACCGGTTCAGATAATTGTCACTGGTGTTGGCCGTGAGTGGGAATTGAACCAGCATCGCCGGGTTCATAGAGCAGCGCGCTAACCGCTACACTACAGCTCCCCACACAGGTGCACACACACACACACACACGCGTTACGGTCGTATTCAGGTGGGAATTATATTCAAATTAATTTTAAGAAAATTTAGAGCCGATTTCTATCTTGAACCAATTACCTGCACATATTAAATCGTGGTATATAGTCTAATCAGAGTCTACATAAGTGAATCATTATGAAGATGGTGTAAAATGAATCAGTGCGTAATGGTGTAATGGTCGTTATAACATTATTACGCCATGCTATACTTTGCCAAATACACCCCTGGAATCAATCAAACGAGACCGACGCTGTGGGAGGCAGGGTGACAGTGGTTGACCAACATCAAGACTGGCCCCTGCCATATGAATGCGTTCTTTCCTTCACTGGCTCAGGAGCGCAGAGAGTGGCCAAGCGCCATCTGCCAGCGAGACATCTGCACTACGAACCTGGCAACCCGAGTTCGATTCCCGGGCAAGGTCGACGTACGCGTTGATCCGCGTGGTGAGGTTTGGTCAAACGACCGCCGTGACCGACATGGATGTGCAGGAGGCATTCATTCAGCAGTGGACTGATGAAGGGCTAGACATTACATAACCGATGCTGGGTCACCCATTCACAACATTTTATTGACCAGCCTGGTGAAGCGAGGTCACGCAGTCCATTATGACTGACACAGCATGGGAGGAGGGGAGGTCTTTCATCTAACAGTGGATAGAGTGTCGGAATCGATTCATACTACCATCACCATTATTATTCGTGCACGCGCTGCGTTTGTACGTGCGGTGCCGTGTGTACCTGCGTGCACAGCGAGCGAGCGAGCGGCGGTAGCAGCAGCCAGCTGACTGAAGCGGCTATCTCTCCCCCCAAACAACGTGCCGGCAGGAATTTGTTTTCATTCTAATTCTCCCGCACCCCTCCCTCCCCCCCAACATTGTCGGCGCAAACAAAAAAAAAGACGCGCGCTCAAAGGCGCATGCCCCGACTGCTCGGCCACCGCAACCCCCTAATCCGACTCGTCGGCGCTGCGGTAATAATTGGTTCCGTCTTCGGCGAATTAAATTGCACGTCGCACGCAACGCGCTACTCCGTGGCGATGCTCCAGCTCGGGAGTGGAAGTTCAGACAAGTCACCCGCCCCGTGTACATTCGCGAAACTTCTAAATAAAGCGCGCGCTCAACTGTGAGGTTGCTCGGCGGGAGGGCGCGGGGAGTTGGTGGATGGAGGGGTGGGGGGGGGCAAGGGGTGGGGTGGGTGGTGGTGGTGGTGGTGGTTTTGGAGGGATCAGTGGTGGTTCGAGCTTTGATTCGATGCCAGATCTGTACGTGCAGTAATAACGCGTCTCTTGAAGTTGGTGGCCCCTGGCCTGGCTTTGGCTGGAGTTGTGTTAATGTCCCATTAAAGCGCCCAGGTCATGCCTGAGTAGAATGGCGCTGCTGCTGTTCCACGTGCACTCTCGCGCACAAGCAGTGGGCGAGCGACGATGCGACGATGATGATGACGATGACGATGATGACGACGACGATGACGGCGACGATGCGCCGCTCATACGAAGAGTAAAAATAAACCTTGGAGGCTTAGACTCGAAGGCGTAAATTCCGCCTTTGATTTACGGACAAGGAGATTGCGATTGAACGAATTAAGCAGAGAACGTAAATAGCCGAGGGTGATGGATGACAGACAGACAGACCAACAAGCACATACAGGCGGACAAGAGACACAGCCGTTGTATGTTAAAGTCAGCATCCACTATGGATGATTCAGATTTGGATTCCTCCAGTCTAAATAAAGATTGTGATGTTACAAACATACTGCCCAAAACGCAAGCCATTATTAAATTCAGTCGCAAACCCAAATTGTGACCACTCGTTAAATCGCTAAAGGGGCGGATTCGTGAGTCACACGATGTGTTCGTGTCGCTGATGGCACGGTCCACCATACCTGATCTTCCTCCAGTAGAATGAGCCCCACCACCACCATGTTGATCTTGCTACCGATCGTGCCATCCTTGAACAGCGTAGACACCTGCCAGACACGCACGCACACGCGCGCGGGACAGGTGGCAATGTCAATGCAGCATCTTCATGCAACTACTACGTGTTTTCTTTGTTTGTGGTCGTGCCGTCCAGCCCTCTGACGTGTTCTCCTTCAGGAATACCTCCTGAAGAAGCCTCTTACACGTGAAGTGAAACGTCGGACATTATTTCGAGCAACTTTCGGTATAACCCGAATGCACATCAGAGAGCTATGGTACAAGTTATATTGTGTGCACTGACATTATAAAGGTTAGTGGCGGTAATTTCACATTAATAGGCTAGGAGGCAGCCTATCCATAGACAAACACCACCAGCTGATGGTGATGTTTGATGCATAATGATAATTTATGGACGAAGATGATGATGATGAGCGGTATGTGGATGCTGATAATGATGGATGAATAGTGATGATAATGATCATTTGAGTTGGGCCCCAACTGATATATAATTTCCCTTTGAGGGAGGTACAATTAAAGGGAACCAATCTGCATTAGTTTGAAACAGAAACACATTACCCCGGGGAACCAATGTCCACGCAAACTAACTAACATGGCAAGCGGTGGCAGTGATCGGGGCCAACACCAACCTGAGCGAACCCACGGTGGGACCGACAACTCAACGCACGAGAGAACGAGCTGCGCAACTCAACGACCGACCGAACAAAGTTAACTCAACGGACGAAACAAAGGAACAACAGAAACCCACAACCCCCCCACCCCCCAAAAAAAAAAGAATGACCCACTGAACGGACAACGATCGACCAACCGATCGAGCGGCCAAAACTCCGGTAAGCTGGCGCGCACCATGTTGAGCACGGTGAGGATGTAGGTGGTGACGTTGTCGGCCGTGTGCCGCTGCAGCATCCGCTTGTCGGCCACCACCAGGGTCTCCACCGTGAGCTCCTTGCCGCCGCCGCCGCTGCGTGCCGGGGAGCGCCGACTCCTCGCCCCGCGGCGCTGGCGCCCGGCCGCCGCCGCCGCCGCCGCGGTGGTGGGGCGAGGGTACTCGTCCGGACGGACGCGGAACGCGGGGTCGAGGGAAGGAGACATGGAGGGCGAGGCTGCAACACAGGCACACGAGACAGGGCTGGCCGTCGGGCCGAGCAGTAGCGGTGGAGGTTACCGGCCCAATCGGCCACTCACCGCCCCTTCACCACCACCCCCCACCCCCCCGCCCCCTGCACCTCCGATTAGCATGGTTGGCTACGTACGGTGCGAAAGAAGATCAACAAACGTAACCCGCTTCCAATGTGTAAGCTCCACGTATAAACTCCCCCGTGAGATGATAGGCGAGATATTAGGTAGCAGGTCGAGATGATTTAACGAGACGAAAGGAATGTGGTCAACATGTTAGAGGTGTAGTCAGATGTAGTGAAATGAGAGAGATGTGGAAAAGCGGCAGAGATGGAGTGAGATTGGGGAAGACCAGTGCAGACAAGATAGAGGTGAGCGAGATAGATTCGCCGTTTTATGCGAATTAACTGGTTATGTTTATTATTATTTGAATCCGAGCTAATATTTTGTCATTCCCTACTTTGGGGTCCCCTTCGCTGCATGGAGTCCTGAGGTTTTTGCTTCATGCGTTTCATGTCCATCGCCACCACTGTAGCCATGGATGGAGTCCAGTAAAAGACTCCGGTGAAAATTCCACATTCTCGTGCTGGCGCCAGTCTCTCCACTGAAAGGCCACTGCTGACAAAGTGGTCTTCTTTCGGCATGAAATATGCATCAATTCAGCGACTGAAATCGATTCCTGCAAACGTGCTAAACGCATCAAATCGTGTGCGTGAAATATGATTCAAGATTTATGCAAATATTATTTAAATCTTACATTCAAAGCTAATGCTGCTGACAAAATTATTGAACAAATGAGCAAAACATTGAGGATTGTTACAAACAGGGTGGTAAAAATCAGACAAATAAAAATAATCAAATTTGAATTACAACATTGAATTGTGGCTCCCAAATCGTAAATAAATGCTGAATGAGTTGACACACACAAAGTACGTATTGTATTGACCTGAACAGATGATAGTACAATTTGACTTTTAAATAAAATTCAACTCGTGACCTATACATGAGTCAAATGTTCTACCACAATTGCCAACCCAGTCTGATGGGATTAGAATACTCCATCTCGTGTCAGGGATTTAACACAAACCACTGTTTTACAAATAATGATGATGACTTTTATATGTCTGGGTCAGAAAGTCCTAATAACGTGATTTAAGAAGTAATTTTATCTCTTTTTATGGAGGCCATTCTATGACATGACAGGATGTTTTGCTAACGAGAGGAGATCTATGAGGACATTTCTTCACTTCATTACACATTGCCTTGCTTAATAACACGCATTTACAAAGCAAAAAATAATTTTGATTTTCTAAACATAACATTTCGCAATTCGGGGAAAACGAACAGCAGAGATGTTTCTGAAATGGATATTAAAGAAGACAAACAGGAATGGGGAGGGGGGGTGGAAAGGATATGAAGAGATGGCAGCACAGACAAATTATCATGAGTAATACCATGCAGACATCTCATCCAATTTCCTGCATTAGTTTAGGAAGCGATCACAATAATGTTGTACATTCACACATACATATAATGGGGAGTCATTTTGACATGAGCACATCTATAAATGGTGACATGTGTATTTGACTGTATTTCTGAAAACAATTACACTCAACATCATCATCATCATCATCCACGAACTATCCACTCCTGGATGAAGGTCTCCCCATTCCGTCGCCACCTCTCAAGGTCCTGCGATGTAACAATCCATGCGACCGCACGCACACGATCCACTTATATTGATACATCTCCGTGGCGTCAAATCCCCTTGAGCACTTGTCCCCTATTTTGGCTGTCAATCTGCCATTAGCCTTGACCCACTGGCCACCATCCCTGCCAATGACGTGTCCTGCCCAAGCCCCACTCACTCTTCTCAACGGTAAAGAAAAAAAATACGTCTGTACGTACGTACAGTATGCTGAACTTCATTCGCTCATCGGATGATGTCTCTAATTCCGGATGTTCTCCGATCCATGCGGTCCCTTCTTCTGGCTCTCGAATTTAATCAGGAGCATGCACCTCTTCTTTGCTGCGTTGCAGCACGCTTTATACTTTATTCCATTCTATCCGTCAATTACACTAATGCACCCTATGGTGAATTGGACTCAAGAACTAACCATCGCAAAATGTTCTCTTTTCAAATGGTTTCAAGTTATACCACTGTGGATCGAAAGAGTTCAGAGCTCATTGATTCACATGCACTGCACAACTGTGTACACGCAGGCGCGCGCACACACAGACCCTGCATAATTATATAAACAACAAAAAATATATGTTCGGCTCTCAGTATGCATTCACGAGGGGCATGAAAGGTAGGACGAACGTATTCATTACATACGTCGCCGAACGCATGCCTGTTGCCGGGAAGGCGTGAGTGAAAAGGCGCCGTGTCCACACTCTCGGCAAGTGTTGATGGGAGTGTCCCCCGAAAATTATTTTTCTAAAATGTATTTGCACGGAATTATGCGCTTACATTGCAAAAATGCGCCGACGCCATATATGCACAGTGTTCACCAGGTGCACGCTGCACCGGCGAGTGGGGTTTCCAACATGTTGCAAAGAGACAGCTGCAAGTGTGTTGCATTCAAAATGCATATTTCATATGGGCGCATTTATTATTAAAACAAAATATTTTTTCACATATATTTCGCATATGCAAATGTGCACCTGCAAATGCCTGAGTTCACACGGATATTCCGCTATGCCGTATTTATTAAAAAATGTGCACCTAAGCATCAAGTAATTATAAGGGAGTTCAGTTCAAACAATGGGCAAGTTTTTTTTTTACTTGACTTTCTGACCTTTTGACATGAGGATACACGATGCTCTGGCTTTTCAGACAATGTTTTGATAAAAAAAAATATCAGAGAATATGCTGCAGTGTAACGGTGAGCACATTGCAAGGTCGCAGCTGGAACAATGGTGCAAGATTCATAAATGCCACCTCCATCCCCTCCCCCCTTTGTCCACCCAGCCAGGTCCCATGTGGTGGTGGGGTAAAGTGTGGGTACTCCCACCATTTCTGAGACACACCTGGCCAGCGTGAAAGAGGAGGCGAAATACCCTACAGTGGCGGTCCTTCTGCTAGCAGTGCTATCAGCGAGCAAACGCTCACAATACAATTGACGTTCAACATATCGTGCACGTGGTAGATTGTTTACAATGATTGTTGGGCAACTTTTGAACGGATACTTCCCCCTGTGTCCTCCCCAGGCTTCCTTTGCAAGGGACATATGTTGTCTAAAAAAAGCCGATTGAAATAAAGAATAAATACACTTGCAACGAAAACAACAACAACATCTACGACACCACTAGTTATAAAACTTTCCAACCGCCAATGCCAGCATCTGCATGTATATCCCATATGTCGCCTGTGACTCACAACCGACAACGCGAGACAAAGACAAAGATCCCCCGTGTAGCCTTAACACACTATTGGGGCAAGTGCTGTTAGCGAGCACCGATGAAGGCCGGCACGGCACACGAGGGGGTGGGTGGGCCAGCACCACGCCCGGCCACCTTTGTCTCCCCAATTGCGATGTTCACACACCACTAACAGGTACATATTTGGGGCTGAGTCGACCTAGGGAAGTCCCAGGGCCGGTTCAGATAATCGTCACTGGCATTGGACGCCGTGAGCGGGAATCGACCTCTGTTTCGCAGGGTTCGTTAGCGCGGCGCGCAAAACCGCTACACGACCGGACAGACGCACACACACAGACACATTGACACACGGCTTGTTTTCTTCGGTTGTGGGGTGTCAGAACGACCCCGCTACGGCCTTTCCGCTGACCAGCTGCTCGGAGCTACTGCAGCTTCCCGTGTCAGCTCACGCCGGCCACACGGTGAGAGCTACGTGGCGGTGGTGTGGGCGGTGGTGTGATAGCCGCACAGATTATATTTTCGCGAAGCGTGGTGGGGGGGGGGGGGGGGCTGCTTTTAATAACAATTAAGTATGCGGCTCATGGGCTCGTCTACCGGCACAATAAATACCCAGCAGTGTTTTCTCGCCATTCATCTTAGCAGCGGCTCGAACACTAAACCGCTAAGTAAGGGAACACGTGCATAACGGGATTCGTGACACCGGGGGGGGGTGGGGGGGTGGTTGTTTCGTGGCGGAACGGAAAATGCTTGGCCGTGTGACCACGGACGAGTTCGTTGAGTGGCGACGTGAGCAGTCGGTTTTGCCCGCCGAACAATTGCGACGTTTTAAGTTGGGTGAGAAGGGGCTGCCACCCCCAACCTTTCTACCGCGCCGACTTTGAGTGGCACGGAAAGCGGCACTAAATACGCTTTTCGTTTTCGCCGGCAGGCGGTCAAGCGAACCGATGGAATTGAGTGCCAAACTTTGCCACAAGGTGTGTGTTGTGCAAGTTTGTGCCCGTGTGGGCAGTATAGGAATGCCACTTCTGGAGGTACAAAATCACTGAGACATTTCGTCGGAAGAAGAATGCCTCCTCACCATACCGAAATAGGCGAGAACAACAGCTGCGAACGCATCGTTATTAAAATGGCACAACCGACAAAAAACAGGACAAGGGGATGGTCCTGGGAAAACCAGGACAGGTCGTAACCCTCGTCGTGACCAAAAGTCAATTGGTTATTTACAGGGGTAGGATGTCAGCCACCTAAGTTTGACTCCTAGCCAGGGACGCATCGGTGACCACTGACCGCTGAAGCAGCCCTGGGTCTCCGCTTGAATTACTCATCGACAAACGAGTACCTGATGGAATTTGAAAAACGAGAACTGGGAATACAAAGACGGCCAGGCTTGGAGCACGTCACGTTACCAACGTGTGCTCTCTGCAAGTTGTATGGGGCGTTCACAAATAGCACTCTCTCCTGGAGTATGTGAAGCTAAGGACTGATATATTGCCGTAAGAGGTCAGGGTAGTACCACACATCCAGCATAATGTAGGACACACCAGCAGTGCACCCAGATTTAACAAAAAACAGGGGCCAAATCACAAAATTGATTGCATATGACTGAAGTTGTTTGTGATTAAACGTACACAATTAAATGCAAATGAAGAAGGCCTGCCCCCTCCACTCCCATGAACTTGCTAGCTCATGCGGGTGGAGGTAGCTATTGACAAAAAGGCTGCACGTTTTTATGCACGCAGACACCGTAGCTCTACGTCGTATAAACCAGGGGTCGGCAATGAAAATAACAAGATGGGCCATTTTTATCGAATTCTGTAAAGAAAAACTCAACATTTCAATAGCGCAATCAGAGCCTGATTAAGGCACGGGACTTCAGGGGCCTCCGCCAACTGGAGGGCCTCCAGAGATGAAGTGAAAAGTTATTTCATTTGTGAATAGTGAATTTAATTTGTTGTCAGCCTTGTAAAAAAACGACATTTTATTCTTCTTTAACTTTGTTTTCCTTTTGAAGATATTACTGGGGGCCTCACAGTACCTGTAGCCCAGGGGCCTACAAAATCTTAATCCGGCCCTGAGCGCTATGCACGGTTGGTGAATACGCGACGGTGGTCCTTAGCAAGTAACGCCACGAAGAAGCAGTCCTTAAAGAGGCACGCGCGCGTGCGGCTCCGGAGCCGCACGGTTGCCGACCCCTGGTGTATACCGTAACAGTTGATCTCACCTCGTGCATAGACGTTGCTCTAATGCCTAACACTTCCCATGTCTTCGTAGGGGAGTCAGACCAGGTGACATGCGTGCCGCTGCAGGTGTGTGTGGAAGCCCACGTGACCTGCGCGTACATCCTGCCATGGGGACGTGAAATCTCCAGCAGAGCAGCTACTGGAGACGAGAGCGCCAATCCCCGCGCATGGCGACCGTGCACGACGATCTTGGCTTGACATGTACATTCCACATTCCTATGGATGGGGCCGGTTTCCCCATAGGACCACTGAACTTACCGCTCAGTTGACCATGACAAGTCGTTATGTTTTAAAGCTGTCCTGGCGCATACGAACATCACATGCACAGCATATGCATATACATACACAACTCATGTATCTAACATGCACACATACATGTGTGTATTGAATGTGGGGATCGGTAATGTTGCGGTTAGCATGCTTAGCGACGAACCCAGCAACCCGAGTTGGCCAACACCAGTGATGATCTCATCTGAACTGCTCCTGGGCCTCCCCTAGGTCAACTCGGCCTCAACTGAGTACCTGATGTAATGTACAAACATCGCCACTCGGGAGACAAAGGCGGCCGGGCGTGTTACTGGCCACCCACTCCCCTCGCGAGCCGTGACAGCCTTGGTAACTGCTCGCCAACGGCGCTTGGCACCAAAAGTCTGTTGAGGCTATTCAGGGGGATCTTTGACTTCGCATTGAACGGGATGTCATGATGACCGGCGGGCCGATCGATGGTCGGTTGCAGGCCCTCCGCCGAGCTCAATCTACTCCTCGTGTAAAGTCGTCGCATTCTCGGGGAGCCGGGGGGCAAAGACTCGCGAATGAAGCGCAAGCTGTGGGTCGATGCGATCTCTGGCACGGATCCATCCAGTCACCCCCCCCCCCCCCCAAAGCAGGGCTTTCCCCCTATGCGTAGGGCACGAGAACACCCTTGTCAACAGTGCAGCGCATCGATTTGCTTTGACTTGCAACCGATACATTCATATTCTTGGTTCTTTCGGAAAAAAGTCACGTAGAAGGGAAACAATAAAATAATTAAAAAATATCGTTTTATATATTTGTATTTTTATTATTTTATTGTTTCCCGTCTACGTGACTTTACCGAAAGAACCAAGAATATGAATCAATGCAGTCACGAAAGCTTTAAATCAAAATTCGATACATTCTAAGTAACCAATGTCTTGTGTTCGAGCACATGGGAGTACGCTGAGATTGGCCATCTCTTTGGCAGGCAGAGGGCCGAGTTTCGTACGTTCATGCAATAACACGCGTAGTCGTAATTTTCACACTGCCAACGACATCGTTCTCTACGCACCGTGAGCTAAACGAATTGCCACGCTTCCCCGCCTTGCCTCGCCATCCTACGGGTTTTCCCCAAACGTCTCACTCCTGCGCGTGATCTGATGTCACTGCCCCATCTCCGCGGTGTTTGTCCCGATCGATATTTACATTTTGGGGCGGGCCACGTGGTGGTCGCTTTTATGCCAAAGTTTCTGTAACTGACCCTCGATCACCCGACGAGATATTATTTGCGTGTGCTGATGTATTGATCACATTCTGACCAATTAAGCTCCTCACCAGCGCCTTGAGACTTTTATTTTGGCCAGAAGGTGATAGATACACTGGAACGTATAAATTACGTTTGTGAACGTGACGATCGTGTGCGGTGCTGGAGCGTTAATGACAGGGATATTGCCATGAAAAAAACTAACACCACGTGGCCCTACCAAATGTTTTTTTTATATTACATTGGCGCCGAGATTTTAAGTGTTAAGTCCTCTCGGCCCAGGTCATAATACTGCTAATCCATCACCAGCCTCGAGATCTTCAGCCGCCGTCCTTTATAGCGCTGTGCCCTGCGAAAGCTCACTTGACTTTTCTCGTGAGTCAAGAAGACGTTTCTGATTTGTGTTCGTTCCCTGATCCACGTGCTTCTCCTCTTTCTAAGTGTGCACCCTGCTTCTTCGCACACTTTTCATCCTATTAAATCTTCTCTGGCAGTGTGGGTCTGGCTGATATAAACATCGTAGCTGGTGGTACGCCCTGCCTGAAATCATTCTTCTTCTCTGCCTGAATAGTATTATTTTTCAGGCAGACCAGCGAGTTACTCTTCAGTTTAACACGTAGGCTTTCGCGACCAATATCATCCATAAGATATTTTTGGGGGGTTAGATCGCGTAAATATATAAATGTGTCGTTAAAACCCGCCACCACCCGACACAGCTAACTAGTAAGGGTTGTCACGTAAGCAGAACATGCCAATTCGTCACTAGTACAGCACACCGGTGTGTTGGAGAGCCAAGCCACAACAATTACAATGTGAGTGCGACGTTTCAGTGAATGCTAAAACCAAATCAAATAACACAAGCATTGAAACTGCGCAAGTAATTAAAACGATCAAAATACCGTACATTGCGGGAGTAACTGATAAACTAGCCAGATGTTTGGAAAAACAAAACATCCGAGTCAGATTTGGCACGGTACATAAAAAACAGAAATTAATATCTGGTACAAAAGATGTATTACCGAAGCTATCAACAGAAGGTGTGTACAGGATTAAATACACGTGTGGTAAATGTTATGTTGGGCAAACCGGACGAATGATCAGCACGAGACTAAAAGAACATCAGAGAAATATTAAATTCTCCCAAATTCAACTGTCAGCAGTAGCAGAACACGCGTGCCAACTAGGACACTCAAAACTAGCTACTACTGGCCAAGACTAATTAGCTAATCTATGGAAATTGAAAGAAATAAAAATAACTTTACCCGTTCGGATAGCTACCACCTTAGTGCTGCGTGGAAGCGAATCATCAAATAATACATTATTTAAATGCGTGCCTACAAAGGGCAGTGTACTTCAATAGGGATTACCGTTGGTACGGCTATTTCAATACACACAATAGACAGGAAGGACAAGTTCAAAGACTTGCATAATGCATCATGTACGTTGCCACAGTAACACCCCCCTCCCCCCACGTGGTGCAAGAGCGCAGAAGTGTGGTCACCACATCTACGCCTCCTCTATATAAGGAATGAAACAGGAGGACTTCTCCACAAATCTGGCTGTCGCCTGATGAAGCTAGTTGTAATTACTGGCGAAACGTCGTACTCAGATTGTAAATGTTATGGCTTGGCTCTCCAACACACCGGTGTTGCTGTACTAGTAACGAATTGGCCACGTTCTGTTTACGTGACAACCCTTACTAGTTGGCTGTGTCGGGTGGTGGCGGGTTTTAACGACACATCTATATATTTACGCGATCTAACCCAAAAAAAACCTCAATTATAGAGTTACTTTTCATTATTGAGTTAAACTTTCCCAGAAGTGACCCCGTTTTCCCTCTGTGTTGCATCATTGCGATCCCCATCTGCCTTTAGCAATTACCATGTATTTACACCTGTTACGTTGTGTTTTCACATCAATAGTTTTAATGGCACAATGTCCTGAACTTAACGGCAGCAGAAATAACCAAGAGAGAAAAGTTATCCGAAACACATGTGAACATTTCTCCATTTAAGTAAGTATTTATTTCGTCATGCATGTCACTTTCACTCAACATTCTGTTAAAGGCTGTATGGGGGAATCTCTGTCTTTGGTGTGTGTGTGTGTGTTTGTATATACAATGGTATGTAGTATGTGCACATGGTCTATATGGATCTAATTTTAAAAAAATGTTAGCCCTTTGTCAATTCATTGTTGCATGGAGGCCTCTGTACACTTCATAAGTCAGAGGGATTTTCAATAGTAATAATAATACGTCACCACGCTGGCGATCGTCCACTGGTAAAGTGGCGGGGGGGGGGGGCGGGGGGGTCTCAGGACTAGTTGATGTTAACCATGGCCAGGAATTCCAACTCAGGTCACCGAATTCCAAGACCGGTTCACTCACCACTGCGCCACCACTCCCTCGTGTCCTGCCGTGTATTTGTAGAGATTTGTGGGCGACGTGTACACAAGAGGCGGAGGTGGCTTAACGGAGGATTTCATCCAGCAGTGGATTGACCACAGCTGATGATGATGATGATGAACTGCTTGTCGTGTTTAGTCTATCGTCCTTCCCCCGCACCTCCGGTTATACCAAAGTTTTGCTACGTACGGTGCGACAGAAGTTTAACATGACGATTATGACGTGTGACACAGACCGCCTTTTCATTGCACTTGTTTTTCCTACAGCTCTTTCAGTTGCCTGCGAATGCGATGGCCCTGGCTTCCAGAGCTGTTCTCGTTGCACCACCGTCAGCAGAAAAAGGCTGTCAGCGATCCATTACGTTGCGAACTTTCCCATTGCAGGGAAGAGCTCGCGATTTTAAATGAAAGCCAAATGTATGAAACAAATAAATCATTTATGGACATATGCTTGCAGCAGATAAAACACAATTAAGTGGGTGTGCTGCGCTCTTTACGTCTTAACGCATCACAAATAGTAACATCCAGCGCCGGTGTATTGTACATTGCTGCAGTGTTTTCATTAACCGCTCCCGCATGCATCGCATGGGGGCATGGCAACATAACACGCAATTTAAATGTACAGTAAAAGCAACGTGGTGGAATAAATAACACGACGTGAGAGTCGTGAATCATGACAACAGGCCACGTGACTCTCTCATGCGAGTGCACGAGCACTGTGGGTCCCCGGGTTACCCCCCCAACGTGTGTAGATATGACTAAGAGGGACCCCCCCCCCAACGTGTGTAGATATGACTAAGAGGGACCCCCCCCCAAGTGTGTAGATATGACTAAGAGGGACCCCCCCCCCAACGTGTGTAGATATGACTAAGAGGGACCCCCCCCCAACGTGTGTAGATATGACTAAGAGGGACCCCCCCCCCAACGTGTGTAGATATGACTAAGAGGGACCCCCCCCCAACGTGTGTAGATATGACTAAGAGGGACCCCCCCCCAACGTGTGTAGATATGGCTAAGAGGGACCCCCCCAACGTGTGTAGATATGACTAAGAGGGACCCCCCCCCCCAACGTGTGTAGATATGACTAAGAGGGACCCCCCCAACGTGTGTAGATATGACTAAGAGGGACCCCCCCCCACCCCAACGTGTATAAATATGGCTAAGAGGGACCCCCCCCCCCAACGTGTGTAGATATGACTACGCCGTGAACGTACAAACTCTGGGCTAAGTATCGGATCCGTAAACGGCATCGAGTTGACGTCATTAACGTTCGGGAGAACGTCGCTTATCCGTGACGACGTTGAGAGGGGGGAGGGGTGGAGAACTTCATCTGTTATTGGATCCTTAACACCTGTAGCTGCTCACCCCGAGATCTCAATGTCCTGATAGTGGCGTTGTCTTTGTACGGTTCGCCTGTTGCTGTCCTCTGGTCTAACACTGTTTGAGACTTGGCTCTATAGAAAGATGTCTCTGGTGTGAACCAATCCGTTTCCAAGAAATTTTATACACTACCAGAGCATAATAATAGGGTTTTATCCCCTTTTTTTCTGGCGTCATCTGGTCGAGCACCAATTGGGTCGAGGCTCAAAAGAAAGCCGTCCCTTGGTGTGGACCAATCAGTTTCAAGGACAATGCATATATTATCATAGTATGTTTTTAGTTTGCATTTTGACTGCAGGTATTGTGGTTAATGCAGACAGTTTTGTTGCCAGAAAAAAAGGAGAAAAAAACCCCTATTATTGCATTTTGGTACTGGCAAAGGAGGTCTAATGATGTAGATACTACCAGAGCATGTTTTCGGCTTGCATGTTCACCACATGGATATGTGGTTAATGCTGACATGATTCCTTACAAAAAGGTTTCTGTTCGGTGTCTTAACATCTCAATACAACTGTATTTTTGCCGGAAAGCTTGAAACCTTTTTCTTATATTTTGATGCTGGTATGGGAGGTCCCACAATGGATCCTGTCTGTAATCTACTAAGGGACCAACCGGGGAACCATTCGTGAGTACGATGTAAGATCCGCAGTGCCACTGCGTCCCTGCCTCTGCTCTTGGGGGGGGGGGGGGAAGGGGACGCGGTGGCTCTTACATACATTTCTTCCGTGCCTCCCCGCAGTAGTGCCGCTTGCGTCCATCCCCGCCGTCGTCGCCGCCGTCGCGAGGTCCTCCTCCTGCTCGTCGCCTCCCGGTCGCCGACATTCGCCGCTCGGCCGCCCGCCGGTAGAGGACGTGCGGAGGCGCGGCCGCCGCTGCCGCCGGCCGGCTGATGTTGTGCTTGCGGGCCAGGTGGTCGGGCAGCGGAGATATGAAATATTCCCCCGTCGATGTGCGTATCAATCCGGACTGCGAAAACAGGTCGATCGGGGGCGGGGTGGGGGGAAGGGTGTGGAGGTGGGTTCGGGGGGGGGGGGGGGACACTTCAGCGAGTGTCGTCATCGACATCGTTTGGTCGTCGTCGTGACGACATCCGCCGCCGTCGTCGTGGCGACGATCGCCGCCGTCGTCGTGGCGACGATCGCCGCCGTCGTCGTGGCGACGATCGCCGCCGTCGTCGTGGTGACGATCGCCGCCGTCGTCGTGGTGACGATCGCCGCCGTCGTTGTGACGACATCCGCCATCGTTGTGACGACATCCGCCACCGTCGTGGTGACGATCACCGCCGTCGTCGTCGCCATCGTCGCTACCGTCTTGACCGTCGTCGGTGCTGTCGCCGTCATCGTACTCAACGGATTTGTCAACAGAATATTCTGACGAGAATCGCTTTTATCCGTGCTGGCAGTAAAAAAAAAACAGTAGATGTTCAAACACCAAACAGAAACCTTTTTGCAAGGAATCATGTCTGCATGAACCACGCATGCTTCTGGTGAGCATGCAAACAAAAAAAACTGATCTTGACACCTGTTTAATTCATCATACAGGTGCTTCTGGGTTAGATCGCGTAAATATATAAATGTGTCGTTAAACCCACCACCACCCGACACAGCCAATTAGCAAGGTGGTGGTGGTTTTCACGACACATTTATATATTTACGCGATCTAACCCAAACAAATCTGTGTTATGGATGATATTGATCGCTAAAGCCTACGCGTTAAACCTGTTTTATTGTCAGAAAGGGTCAAATCTATTCTTATACTTTGATACTGGCAAAAGAGCTCCCATGTCAGACTATCTTGAATTGGCTTTGTCATTATCATCAACGTCATTACCATGACTATAATTATCAACATCGGTCACCAGCACCACTGTCATCGGTAATGCCCACCGCCGCCGTAACTGTAATTTTTGTTTCACCAATATCATTATATTCGTTGACAACAAACTGTCTTGTAGCAATTTGTCCAGAGAAAAACCAAAATCACACTATCACGAGGACACTGCGTCCTAACACTCATTCATTAAAGAGATAATGTTGCTAAATGGGAACTGTGAAGTAATTATCCCAAATAAATGTTGATATTGCTCCAGCAAACAATAAACAATGCTTGGAAATGCAATCATCTTCATAATCATAGCAGGCTAGCAGACGATGCAAGTGGTTTCATTAAGTGTGTATAGAAATTATCATAAAACAAATCACGTGATTAATTCCTTGACCCTTGGTAACTACAACAGTCGCATAGATAAATGTAAAGCAATTTGCCAATTATATTCCGATTTTGACCAACACCTTGAGCAAATTAACTCTTATCCACTTGTGTTTTTTTTTCCCCCCCAACTCGATTTACTTCATCCCACCTAGAATCGTAAATAAAACAACCCCAACCAGCACAGACCGTTTGCTCGAGCACACATTTCAAATGAATACCATTGCACACAACTTCATGAAATTTAGGGAGACATTCATCACGGTGTTGCTCATGCCCCCCCCCCCACCGCGCCCCTCCAATTTCACCATCAACAAGATCTGGGGTCCCAGCACTCCCCCTGCACCTCCAATAAGCACGGTTGGTTCCATACGGTGCGAATGAAGTTCAACACACTTACGTACATAATAACGCACAGAAGCACATTTGCATCACAGGGGGAAGTCGCTTTTCTTTTTTTTTGTTACACCCAGCCATAATCACTCACGATGTAATCAAAGCCACGTGTGGTTCCGTGGTAACATTGGCCAAGAATCACGCATTGCACATCCACAGCATAAATGCATTAACATTGTTGCTCCATGCTCTGGAAGAGGTTATAAAACTTACAACTGGGGCAAAGTCAATTCTCCACAACTGGAATTTCTCAGGATTGCAGTGAGACTTTTGGCCATCATGCTTTTATATATAACATGTATATATGTATATATACTGTATACAGATTATGTTGACATGTACCCCTGTGGGATGACTTCATTCTTGTTATATATCCTTATTTTTCTTCATCGCGTTTGCCTTTTTAAAATACAGCTGGCATACATTTCTGGGTTGAACTTTGCACTGATGCGTCAATTAAGTTGAGACATTTGTGGCTGAGGCTTGTGTTGGAACGTATATTAATCATTGTTAGTGGGCCATATATTTTGTCGGGGAAAAAAACAAGTCGTAAAAAAACATTGATACGATTCTGCAAAATCACCTGTCTGTATATATGTTACTTATGAATTTACAAAAGTGCTGAGCACGTTTTTACGGCATTAAGTGCAACTTTAAGTACTTTATGGATTTTTTTTTAACCTCGCTCTTTGCTGAGAAGCCCCATATTCATCTGAAGGCAACATTCTTTTGTACGAAACGGAATCTTTCCAACATATTTGTCTTTTTCCCCAATCGCATTCTAAGCTGTGTTATTGGCATCATGTCATGAGGCAAAACAAAATAAAACCTCGTCTTTGTTTTTATTTTCCCTGCGCTGATTTTCTCTGCACGTGCACCTTTCGCAAGCTCTGAAAGTAATCTCTGGTCATGTTGAAATTAACCAGGTTTACCCCAGAAGAGTCAATACATTAGTCAATACATTAATAATCTTTCGTGACACAGCAGGAGAACTGCTGACATCAGCAGCTCTCCTGCTGTGTTTGTTTCACCTGATCACGGTTGCTTGTGTTGCGATCGAAACGCCGTGATTCTATAAATTTTCTATATACGTGACTTCACCGAAAGAACCAAAGAGTACTCATTTAAATCTCAGGCTCAAAGTGAGTGGACGTCTACAGTAGCTGCCAGGCACACAGACACTTCACTATCAATCACCCCTGACTTGAATACTACCGTTAATGGGGCTGACAAAATCCTGATGCTCAACGGGGGGGGGAGAAAAAGCCCCGTCGATGATAATATCACGTTAGTCTGTCAATTTCGCTGTCAAATTCCTCACGTCATATTAACCGTAGATATGTGTATCTGGAGTAAATCCATTCATCTGCTTGGCACAACAATATAATTTGACCTGTCCCAGCTGGAATGGCCATACGACTCATCTGGATAAAGAGGCGTCAACGAAGCGAGGTTCATTTTTTCCAACGATAAATCCTCCGTTAACTCTAAAACAATTACTCCTGTACAAAGCACTTATTTGGTCTAAACTGGAATCCTGTTGCAATGTCTGTGGTGGAGCACACAGTTCCTACCTCGCTCGCTCAACAGCGGTGAGTTGCTTTCTCATCACTCATCTATAGCTATGACCATGACTATATGGTTCCCCTCATTGGCTATGCAACTCCGATTAGCACGGTTGGCTCAGTACGTACGGTGCGAAAGAAGTCCAACATACATGCATACATACACGACGTTCAGTAACAACCACACACCGAGTTCACCTACCACACTGCAGGTCACGACAATTCTACGTCGGCTTTATCCATCAGCAGTTGTGTCGCTAAAAATATGCGTCCCGTATAAATAATACGGCATCTTCCCAGGCTGGGTCTGTGGTGGCTGGATATTATACTTGGAGGTGAACCTGCTGCTGCTGATATTAACTGCATCACGAATCAGCAGTAGCAAAATTATTCTCTCATTGTCTGATAGATTATTTCCGTTATTCGCATTCACCTGCGGATTAACAGACGCCACCCAGGCGTGGTGCCAAGTCTTTCCGTTATCCGTGCTGATCCGTGGATTAAGAGGGACCGTCTCCAAGAACTCAGAATTCTTCCTAATTATGTTATTTTTTTATATGTATGGATAACAGGAGTGTCTTGGATGTGGTGGATAAGCCATCTCCTATTATACTTGTTTATACGCAGATGTCAGTGTAAATAACTGGGAGAAATTCAGCAAATTACAGGATCGGTTAATAGTTGCTAAGAAGCGCTGCTCTAAAATAAAGTCATGTAAAAGTGTCTTGCTCAGCGACGAACGAGAACCAGCCTAAACAAAAATGTCTCATGATGTCAAATCATCAGCCCGCCTACACGCTAGCAACTCTGTCTGAATGCTGATAATCTAATTATATAAATGTGTGTATATAGCACCAATAGAAGGGATGCCCTTTCAACAGATCAAGTCCTCAAAGTCAAACATAAACAAAACCCTGTGACATCATGACACGGTATCATAAAATACAGGATATGTATTTATCTTACAATTGATTTGTTTCAAAGATATTTACGTGGGAAAGATCTGCTGAGTTAAAAGATGAATGCATCTTTTAAAATACAACTTGTGCCCTACTCCCAGTGAAGAATGATGGATTTTTTTGCAACTAGCTTAAGAGAAAAAATACAGAGCTGACAGTGAAGTCTCCTAAAAATACAGGATGAATACATATTTCAGCATATTTAACTTTGTGTGTGTGTCTGCTGGGAGAGACTGTTGACACAACTAGATCTCATCTAGAATACTTCTACAGCAACTACTTTGATCTTTTTTTAGAATTGATCATTTAGGTAGGAATCATATGACAGGAACTCAGAAATTACTATATAGTATTATAATGCTCAAGATACATGCATCAAATAACATGTATTAGAATACCACATTTCCATTTGATATATTTACATAACGACATATTGTGTTTATCGCAATGTCAATCAAATATTTTGATTCGTGAATCCAATCACAAATCAAATGGTTTTGAGAATGTGTCTCAATCATAACGATAACAGAGCCCCTTATTATTTATCCAGGAACGCTCCAGTGAATCGAAGAACCATTTTACAGGAGTGTCCTGGATTGGGATGTTTTTTGCCAATTGCATTAACGATTGTAGGGCAAGTGGATGGAAACCAGAGTACATGGAGAAAACCCACGAACGCATACACGGGGATAACACTCCACACGTTTGGATTCAATAATCCACTGCTGTACTGCCATCTACCGAGCACCTCACAGCTCGACCTCACCATTTCACATTCCCTGTCAGTCTTCCATCCAATTCATCCCCATGCAACAAACGGCCCTTATTTGAAGATCTGGTGAGAGATTGGATGCATTCAGTGTGCTCCGGTTGTAGACAATGGCGGGCGAGGTTCATTGTTACATCTAAGATAAAGGCCACGCGCAAGACCGCTCTGCGTAAACGTGGCGCGCGCCGTAAGCCAGCGATCTGGTGTGGACGAGGGTTTGGTGGATCACGTGGTGTCTCCTTGAACAGGCATGCTTGGGTCAGTGCTCATCACTGTTGAAGGCCCTGAGCTGGCTGTAAGCATTATAGGTTACTATGGCCGGGACCAGTTCATCAATTTGGCTGTGAAAATACACGTGTTGTTGTTGTTGTTGTTGTTTTCAGGCCTGTAAACTTTCTACTGCCGAGCAAAGCCTGCCCCATGCTCTTCCGTTCCCTCCGGTGTCCCCACATGCTCCTGTCCGGTCATGGCCCACGAACTGGGACTTCATCTCGCCGCTGCAGTCTCCTCCGTTGTATCCCTCGGCTTCTCTTCCCTTCTACCGCAGTGTCCACTCCGAGATTGAATTTTGTGTCTCTCACCTCTCGCCAGTTATTCTCATGACGCATCCTGCCTGCCTCCCCCTAACCCACCCCACGTGCACTCAATTGATTTAGAGCTCTGCAACAGCGTGATCATCACTGGTGAGCCCTGTTGTTTTCCTCATTTCTACGTTCCGATCTTTTTCTTCCACTGTTCGTATATCAGGATGTTGAACCACCTTCAAAACTACTCGACATATTTGGCAATAACACCGCCTTTAAAATAAACATCTATAATCCGCGAAATTACGAGCAATGGCCTTTCTCCAGAGGACATTTTAAGGCATCGTAACTTTAGGGAAGTTGCTATTCCCTCATGTATTGAATTTTGCTGTTGTTCTTATTATTTGTTGCTTGTACACCACTGGCAACGGAGCATCACCAAATAGGAATACTGCATTTATAACCGCTGCATCGCGGTGGCTAGCGTCACGGTAACATCGCCACCGAAACCGCACAATTCCACCACCGCCAGCAACGATCCAGCATTAGCCCCAGTGGCGAAACTGTCAGAGGCAACGACGTGAAACGTCACAGCCGACGGGACGTGCGCGTGCACGGGGAAATTACCTCTTTGGTGCGTCAGCCAACTCGTGACACAACCCCATGCTGGCCTCAATAAAAGTTGCGAATATAAAGTACCGTACGGCTCGGACACCAACATGCAATGAAATAAACATTGTGTTGGCAATAATAACATTTATCCCTGTGGGGTCCCTTAACCATAATTTCTAGCATGTGCAAACAGGTTATTTATTTTGCTGGCAATATGAATGTTGTACTCGAGCAATAGATATATATGGTTGCAATAACGTTCCGATTTAAATGGCATCTGTAGCAACCTCAACGCGGTATTTTCTCGTCAACCTGAGCAATGTTTCAGCACAAATCGCTCCATGTTACCAATCAGATGACGGATTTTGCTCTCTGACCATCACTCACATATATAGCAATCACGCGCATGATATGCTTTTACAATATTCGTAAATTACAAATATTATTCCTGGAGTTAAGTAAGCACCGATAATTAAATGTATTGGGTGGAGTTGATGGTGCGGTGCTTAGCACCCTGCACTCGTCAGCCCAGTGATCCGAGTTAGATTCCCATACCATAGTCAACATCAGTGGTGGGTGATAGACGAACCATCGTGTGGCGTCCCCAGCCCGCGTTGACCAGCACGGTGAAGTTTGGTCAAACAACCTTCACGATTGACATAGTGTGGGAAGGCCTTCATCTAACACTTGACTACCAAACAGCTGTTATTGCTGTGGTCTGGGACTCTCATTGTTGTTATTTTTGCTGACGTGGCAGAGCTTGCGCTTAGTGTTGAACGATCTGCAGTAAATTTCGATTTAAAGCTTTCGTGACTGCAAGGATTCATCTTCTTTGGTTCTTTCGGTAAAGTCACCACGTAGAATGAGAATAAAATAATAAATTGATAAAATAAAATAACACAATAAAAATTCTCACGACGTTTCGGCCACAACACAAGCGGCCTTCATCAGGTGAAGGGACGAGACTGTCTGGTAGGACAGCGCTGGAGTGAAAAAAGGCACGCTCAGATCACGACCTTATTTTATTCTCATTCTACGTGACTTTACCGAAAGAACCAAAGAAGATCTGCAGTAATTTATGTACTTACGCAATTTGTACTATTCCCTAGTTTGCACTCCTGTCGTGTTTTTGTATTTGTTTGTTTGTTGTTAACGTGCTGTCCCCCTACTGGATATCTGTTGAAAAGAGCTTCATAGCTCATCGGATTCCTCCAGGAAAAATAAAGATTCTCATTTTTTTTTTAAATCTCACAATTCAAAATTCAGCAATAGATGAAGGCCTCCTCCTGTCGCATCGGTCAAGGCCTCTTTGACCATACTTCACCACGCTGATCAGTGCGCTACTGAAGGGGGAAAGGCAGAACAAGTTCCGATACGGATTGCCACTGCTTTTAGCTGTGGCCGGAAAATCGAACTCGGGTCGCCGGGTCCGTAGAGCAATGCGCTTACCAACGTAACACCGTTTCACTCTGCAATAAATCATTAATTTTTAAAGTACTACATGCATTCACGATATATTCCCCTACTTTGCGCTTGAGGTAACACACACACACACTGTGTGCATGGAGATCCATTGCATGAGCCCTCTTCAAAGTCGCATGCTTGTTGTCACGAATTTAATGGCCCACAAATAAGCCCAAACAAACCACGCTCCATTGTACGTTAGTTTCCTTGAGTCGAACGCGCGACTTTCATTTGCATTGTCGACACTGCGCATACACCGGTCTCGCTGTGGCTTGGTGACTGGCCAAGTGTCCTCTAGGCAAAACGGGTTTTTTTTATTCTGCAGCCAGCATTCGTCAGCCCGAGGGTCATTTGCGACTGCAGTCGAATGGCAAGCAAAATGAGCAGAGCTCGCGTGTGCATTAATGCAGCGCGTTTAAACAGCAACAGCACAGGTGTGCTGATGGAGATGCCAGATGAATGTTTTAAATTAGATTTGTATGCACCTGTGTCGTGGTGGTGGTGGTGGGTAGGGGGGGAGGGGTGAGCGGTGGAGTAGTGGGTCGCGTTACGAAGCTGGTAACTTGGGTTCAATTGCCCAGGTTATGACGAGCGTCAGTGGGGAGTGCCGTCTGAACCTTTCCCTGGGCCTCCTCTATGTCAACTCAGTTTTTAATGAGTACCTGGTGCAGTGTGTAAACATCATCACTGGGGAGACAAAGGTGGCTGGACGTGCTGCTGCTGCTGCTGGCTACACCACCCTGTCGTGCCGTTCACGTATGGAAGGAGTGTGTGGGAGTTCGCACATCATGCCACGATCCCCTGTGCCCACGTTTCGTTCCTAATCCCACAAATCCGTACAAAATAGCAATTGTACCCGGACTCTAAAACCAGAAAAAAATATCGTAATGCCCTTTTGTTTTATTTATCCATTGGCTGCCAGTTTCGTTCTGGCAGCCACTCGTTCACGTGCACATCTGCCTTGCCTGATATAGTGCGGTGACATTTTCCTGCTCAAGCCCGCGGGTATTTAAGGTGCATTCGAAAACTCAATGCTGCGCACCTCATTTTTTGCTCTCCCCCCCCTGTACGAGCGCTACAGGAATCGCGCAGACTTCTGATTCGCACACCGTATCATTGAGGATCATTATTGCTGTGCAAGGTTTTCACCGTGGTACGTGTCTAGCTCTCTTCGGCAGGAACCGACGTTCGCAGCGCGGCGGGCGAAACATCAGACATCAGGCCGAACAACACGAGGCATAGAACCTGAAACCACATGGGGGTGAATATCAAAAATCTAATTTCTGAGATAGCGTGACGGCTACACTGTGCTTATTGGAGGCTCCGTCTGATCTTCAGGGTGCTCTCTAATTATGCAACTGCAATTGCAACAACAACAAAAAGAGCTGCCACAACCGCAGGAAGAAAACAACATGTTGCTCAGAATGCCAAAACTTAACACAGCTGGTTATGTTTTAGACAACACTGTACTGTAGTGGATTCTGAACGAGAGTCAAGTGTGTCACTGCTCAAAACAAGAGTGGGATGGTGCTCAACTCTGCTTACAGCGCTCAGACCACGATAAAAGAAATTCCGCATTCATATGGCGGAGGGAAAATCTCTCCGTGAGAAAACTGATGTTGGTTTCCCGCAGTGTCACAAATTGTATCGGCCACACAGAGGTGACCGCTTGGGTTGACCCCATCAAAGTTGCGCGAGTGACCCCCTGCAGTGAAAATAACGGTTTGTATTTTCCCACATGCCAGCATTGGTATTCATTCTGTGAGCGGCGTTCATAAATATCCATACAACTTTTAAAATGCTGAATTATTTTCCAAGAAACACCCAACTTAATATCGATATTTATGGAAAACAAACAAGTTTCAGAATGAGTTGTGCATCATTTTGAAATGTAAGATGTTTCCTCTATGGCATTGTCCTTTAGTGGATTTACTGTTGTTTTTCACATTGCAGGGGCCTTTTATTTATTAAAAGAGGCATAAATTATAGGGTTGACCTGTTGCCTTTGTGTTAGGTGACTAAAAGGCTAAATTAATAATAATATTGTAAACTACTTACCTTTAAAAGCCTCCCCCGAGTCTTAAGACTTTCTGTCAGAAGGGTACTGCATTGAGAGGTTTGGCAACTCCGTAAATGAATGTTGGCAACGTGGGAGGAAACCAGAGTACCCGGAATAAAACCAAACGTATGAGGGGATAAACCTAAGTGGACCAATGATCCAAGATTATCACGTTTACAAAGATGTTCTTTTCACGGGCGACTGCGTTCATCAAAATTCTGACTGATAAAATCTCCTCGCCGGTTGATCAAACCTTTTCATGACCAAATGCAACATCAGCACGCGACGACGAATTTGCTCAAACTGCTTCGAGCCCCATCGTGGGGGTCGAGCTGCGAAAATTGAGCGGAATAAATCTGTGTGTAGACCAAACCCATTGTGTTGCTACCATATCCTGGAGCTTCAGATGCCTCACAGCACCTGGTATGCACTGGTGGTCACCCATCCAATCACTCCGCAGGCCTAACCCCCGTTAAGGTCTCCAATATCTGATGAGGCCAAGCACGTTCAGAGCAATGCAGTCTTAAGTTGAATACTGACCAGTAGGGGCTCACAGCAGCACGTGGAATGCTAAACTTGGTTTTAAAAAGGAAAAAAGTCACAGGAATAATTATTACGAAAGTCCTTTTGAAGACTTTGCAGAGTGCTACATTTCATTTTCTGAAATATGGAGGTCAGTATGCCAGGCCCTAAAAACAGAGGGAGTATGTTATCTGTACACCCACACTAGCGCACCAAGTTCAAAGGGGGGTACACTTTCTATAATGTTATACATTCCAAACACGGACTTCCTAATTTACAATGCCCAAAACATGGGGATACGCTTTGTAAAAATGTCATGCTCTTACATAATGGTGCCTATGCTCGAGTGCGGGAGACAATAATAACTGTAGAGATGTCAGATAGGCATCGGAAATCATCTGTGTTGATCAAAGCAGCCCAGGGGCCCTTATGTGGACGAAACAAGATTGAACACGCCCATGGTACACTTCATGCAGAATTGTAGCACTGCAAGTCGGCAGTTTTTTTTGCCGAGTTTACAATATGTTTATTTTTCCAAGTAAACGTTAACACGGCCTCCTCGACATTCTCATTACTTCTGCCCAAAGACAGGATTGCTGTTGTCGGAAATTTCTTGGGGGGAAAAAAAACCTCGCATGTTGTTAAGCTAAACGTGCTCTCAATTTGCTAGCCAACCCCTTGGAGTAGAATTTACAGATCTATCAACCACAAACCAACATGCGTCTTGGATAAAATAATTCCAGGGCGTTCTCTGGATTGATTTAAGGGACCATGTTCTTATCCATTTTGGGGCTCAGGGACTCGCCAATCGACAGCACCTAGCCAAAACAGTTATTTAATAACACAGGCCCCAAGGGTTAATGGAACTTTTTGTAGAGGAGTTACTTGCAGCGGGTTTATCCGCATATATCTGATCATCTTTCGGACTGTCATTAATCATTCAGTGTGAGCAAGAAATGATAATCATCATAGATATATATGGGCTTAAGAGTCACCTGTTTCAACCATCCCTGCAATCCACAACAACACATGGACAATCTCAAACAAGCACACCAATAACGAATGAATGTGTGCATTATATGAATATATAACGATATATCATCACTCCTGGATGAATAAAACGAGCACCACTTTGTGGAGAGTCAACAATAGTCATTACACCATAGGAATGTGGAATATCCCCCACTGGATCACAGACAACAATAGAGATGAATGCTACCCAAATTGACTATTCGAACAAATGCTTTGTTTTACTTAACTATCAAGAGACAACTCCTGAAAAGGAGAGCAGTGGTGCAGTGCTTGACGTATTTCGCTATGGCTAGTAACATCTAATTATGCCCATCCTATCCAGAATATTTGAGACTAAAACTGAATATTCCATGTTAGAAAGCCAGCCGGCCAGCCAAAACTTCAGGCATTTTTTATACTTCATGACAGTCAAAAAAATAATCCTATTTTATTTTACTTAACCCGTTATTCATTCAGTGATGAAATCGAGTGAGCAGGTGGTGCAAATGCGCCAGGGTCCACAGGCCAGAGAGGGGCACAGGCACGAAGCCTACACAGAGATAGGTACCTGAGGGCCATCCCCCTCCCCATGCCAACCTTGCTCACGCTACAACGTTCATCACATATGTTCACACAAGCGACAATGTAAACACCTCTACAGCAGAACTTCCCGTCACCCCACAACCCCCCCGCCCGCACCACGACGCGCGTAGCCGTTGCTCGGCAGCTACTGACCAGCCCGTCGCACGTCGAGACGGCTACGGAGGAGCCCTCCATCCCGCGGAGCCTCCCCTGGTAGTGACAGCTCCTCTGGGCTGGCGACACGTCCACCCGTCGGACCGCAGCGCCGGACGACGACGATGACGACGACGATCCGTCTCCCAGCACCGTCACGGTGAAGCCCGGCGCCAGCAGCCACGGCGAGGGCTCCAGCTCGAGGCTCAAGTCCTGGCCCGATCCCAGGAGGCGGTAGCGCAGGAGGACTTCGCCTCCGGACGTCCCCAGCGAGCGCTTCTGCCGGCCGGACGAAGGGTCGAGCACGGAGCCGTCGGCGTCAACCTCGACCGGGTGGACCAGCTCGTAGTCTGCAACAAAAGGGTCAAGGTCAAGAGGTCGCGTTCGACGCTGCCACGCATCACCAATCGCTTCCGTCCCACTGGCAGATCGTGCCGCGTCCGAACGGTTGACGTGGCACGAGATCCGAGGCGGCAGTCTCCCGATGAGTCGAGGTCAAAGGTCAAAGGAGGTTGTCGTCCGCAACGTTGTGGATTCCGTGACAGCGCAGCCATTGCCTCTTTCCCTCTGCAATATCACAACGCCTGACCTCCAATGTCTACTCATACAATAGCAACATCATCGTCACCACCACCATCTATCTGGCTGTGGGTGTCACTCTTGTTAGTTATGCAGGGACCGTTTTGACAGGACCCACAGTATCCCACAATCTGGCTAGTAATTCATAGAATCGTTGATTCAAATTGTTTGGTTTCTTCCTGATGCACGTATTGAATCGAGCACAGTCGAAATGGATTATTTAAAGAGAATTAAAATTATAGGCAACTGATGTAACGCTTGCTTAAGGTAATGGAGCATATGAGGTTATAAAATGGGATTTAAAACAACCTTGGGAGACATGCAAACCGTGCAGGAGACACAATATCAGAAGCAAATATTTAATTCAGATTAAGGCACGGGATGATGACAATCCACGTCTAGGGATTTGGCCTTCCCCTTGGTTCCAACTCACCGGACATAGATACCTGTACAGGGACTACTCTACTTACGACCGTTCGACATAGATACCTGTACAGGGACTACTGTACTTACGACCGTTCGACTTACAAACTTTCAAAGATACGAACAAACCTGTCCGTATGTCCGGTCGCCTGTCCGAACCGAGAGTCGTAAGTTCGACCGCCGATAGATGGCGGTGGAAGCATCTACATCTACAGAATGAGAAGAACCAGTGGCATCTACATCTAGAGGAGATAATACAATTTTTAAATCCATTCCCGGTGTTTAGACTATATGCCTTACAACATGTTTGAAATCGACAGTAGTAAAGTTGGACTTAGGAACAAATTGACTTCCGAAGAGACCTCTGGAAGTTAACTGGTTCATAAGTAGAGTCCCCGTATTGAATACCTGTATTGGTAAGTTCACTACCCTCCATCCTGCACACATCTCGCCCATCGCAGCCACCTCCTCATGATTACATATATCATATTATGAACTTCCAAGTTGCTAACCCTATCCTGCCATAACCTTCTGGTGCAACCGATGCGTGCATTTATTTTAATTGTCCAATAAGCATATTTTGTATTTGCTTTATTGGGGAGAACAGAGGTCTGGTGGTCTGCGCACCATGCTCTCGACCCACAGACCTGGGTCCAATTCCCAGCCTTGACTAAGATCAGTGGCAAATGAGATCTCACCAACACGCACTGACCAGCCCGGTGAAGTATGATTAAATATCACCCATGACCGATATGTCATGGAGAAGCCTTATCCATGAAGTGGATTGACAATGGGGAATTATTATATATATATATTTTACATATCACAATAAACTAGATTTTGAAGAGCGGCCAAGATGATAAAAATCAAACACATATAAGTCCTATGTCTAAGAAATAACGCAGCACAAGGTGTCAGCCCCTCATCGATCTCGGACCAGTAAATTAAGCATCGTCTCGGAGCAAGTCAAACTGTTATTGTGTAATGGATGGACTGGCCCCCAGGCATAGGAATGTGGATTTATTTCCACTGCCTCAGGACCACCAACTGATAGGAGCACCATGCAATGTTCACTTGAGCAGAAGAAAAAAACTACTTTGTTCGCGTGTACAATAAACGGAGGCGTGAGTTAGTTTGTATCCGTAATGCAACTCACCAATGCATTAGTTTAACTGATTCAATAAAATTCGCTTGCTCACAAATAAATGTATGGCTCTCCATGAAATTGTTCTTATTGAGAGTGCACTCAAAATATGGGAATGGCACATTTGAGATTCTGGTGATAAAACTAAAAAAAAAGTATATTTCATACTGTTAAGTTGAACACGTCGCTCTTAAAATGCCTGCTCAATGCCAGACAGCGATAGAAAACAGCTGCAGTCGGATGAGAAGAGTGGGATTCAGGCACCAAGTGAAACCCAGTAAGATGTGCTGCGGCCAAACAACGGGACTTGGAAAAGACAATAGAATTAATAAACCGAACATGGGCAGCAGTTATTGAAGAGTCACTTCGGAATTGTACAGACAGGTCCTTCCCACGGCATTGAAACCAGCGCTGGACATTCATGCCCACTTCTTATCCCATCACAAGTAACATTACTAACATCAGAGCACATTGCCGTACGCAGGAAAGGAATAATATAATTCGTTTTCAGCATCCAAAATCAAAAGGTCTCCCAACTCAAATGGGTGTGCTTATCTTGGTTGGGTGGGCTTATGCCAGTGATGTAAATACCACATTCCTGTGACAGGTCCCTGTTTATACACAGGACAAAGCGATGACGACAACAAACAACAATGGTATTCTTTATATTCAGTTTAAAGGAATGGTGATATTGATGAAACCCTGACGGGGATTTAAGCGCGGCACTTTCACACTGTCAGTTGAAGCTCTCCAATCACAGCACCAGGTTAATGCATTCACTTGCCCGAAAATGTCAATCACATTTACTTTGGTATTTCTGTTAATGATTGGGCATTGAAACTGCATTGATAGACTGTGTGTTGGCCTCCAGTGAACACTGACCCCTGTTACTAAGTAAAGGGTACAACATATAAAAAAATATACATAAAGATCCCCCGTATAGCCTCAACAGACTGTTTGGGGCAAGTGCAATTAGGGAGCACCTATGAATTCCGGCACGGTACACGAGAAGGTGGGGGTGGACAGCGCCACGCCCGACCACCTTTGTCTCTCCAGTGGCGATGTTATTACACACTGCACCAGGTACTCATTTGAGGCTGAGTCGACCTAGGGGAAGCCCTGGATAATTATTGCCACTGGCGTTGGCCGTGAGCGGGAATCGAACTCGGGTCACCAGGTTCATAGCGCCGCGCGCTAACCGCTGCACCACCACTGCGAACATAGTTTAAACACACACATCTGGTGTCGTTAACAGTGGGTAATGCTCAGAAAATAATACACGATGACTATTTAATAATTTATCACTATCAGTTGTGTTCTTCGGTTTGATGTAAAACAGACTTGGATCCAGTAAACAGATGTATAATAAGACTTGGATATCGACTTAAACGTCCGGCAGACTATAGAATCCTTGAAGCAAACTGTCAGGACCGTTTCAACAATGAAAACATCAAAAAGTGGTAAACAAGACAGCCACACATGGACAAACAGAAGACATTCAGAGTTGCATTAATCGTCAAAGTCATAAGCGCATGGCAAACAAAGCCCTGTAAACTAACTGAAACCCCTCGTTTGAAAGGGCACCCTAAAAATGAATCTAATCTCCGAGTGACAAAAAAACTTGCTCGGTGTTTATTTGCCTCTGGCAGTCCATAAAGCAGTCGAGCGCCAATTAATGTGATCAGCAGGTGGAGTTTAAAAGCCGACGGGGGAGAAGGCAAACTGCATGGCCACGACAACGACTCAAGCGACGCTGACGATGCCAACAGAAAAGCGTCGAGGAGCGGAGGCACGCGAGGGGGTGGGTGGGGGGGCACGCGAGGGGGTGGGGGGGGCACGCGAGGGGGTGGGGGGGCACGCGAGGGGGTGGGGGGGGCACGCGAGGGGGGGGGGCACGCGAGGGGGTGGAGGGTGGGGGGCGACAGCGCGATGCCATTCGTGTCTCGAGGAAGACGGGCCGAAGAAGTCGCGGACACTGGCTGGCCAATTGTCGAGGCACAGACACACAGACACACACAGACACACAGCCACACACAGACACACACAGACACACACAGACACACAGACACACACAGACACACACACAGACACACAGACACACACAGACACACACCTCAATGTCTTCACTCGTCAGCACGTGCCATCGATTCGTCATACTCGCTTGTCACCGACGCCGTTGAAAGGTGCCACAGAACCGCCGACATCAACCCCCGGTCTTCCTCTCCTTTCGTGTGGCCGATGCACAGCCACAATTTCACATCTCAGGTGGGCGCGCCGGATAATTACCGCGTCGGGAGCAGCAATTTGTGCATCAGGTATCCGCAAACCGCCGTCGTTTGCGCGGATGCAGTTCAGGGTGGACCGTTAAGAAACCCACAATAATATTTCACCTTCGTTACCGCTCCACAAACCAGCGGCGTGGAGCCTCCGCTCCACGGGGCACGAGAAGGATTCCCTTGACCCAGCGCGATCTCGGCACTCGATGGGTTGGTGGCCCAAAAGCCAAGGCCGCTCAATCTGGAACTTATTTTATCCCGCGGGGATTTGGGCCCCACCCCGTTATTAGGCAACCCCGATTGGCACGGTTGGCTACGTACGGTGCGAAAGAAGTTTAACGTAGATACGTACACATAGAGGTGTTTCATGTTGTGTTGTTTGTTTTGAGTGGGGGGGTAGCGGTTAGCGCGCTGCGCAACGAACCCGGCGACCAGATGTTCGATTGCCACTCACGGTCAATACCGGCGACGATTATCTTAACCCGTCCTCCGATACTGACATTAACATTCTAATTTAGGAATAGGTTTTACCCTTTTAACTGGCACAAAAACTGACACCTTTGTTCAAGGCATCATGTTTGCAATAACCACAACACAAGCAGTCAAAATGCAAACAAAAAAGAGAACTCTGATAACATGATGCCTTGAATAAAGGTGTCAGTTTTTGTGCCAATTAAAAGGGTAAAACCTATTCCTATATCTTGTTTCTGGCAAAGGAGGTCTCATAATGTAATATTCTAATTTTTCACATTAACATCACTAGCCGCCTCCCCTTCGTTTATAACCCTTAGGCTACACCCATTTCAAACCTTTAAAAGAGTCTGCCTCAGCAGCTTGACTCTTTTTTCCTCCTGATGACGACCGCTTGTGTTGCGATCGAAACGTCGTAGCTTTTTTGTTGTTACTTTATTTCAATTTATCTACGTGACTTTACCGAAAGACCCAAATAATATGAATTCCTGAAGTCTCCAAAGCTTTAAGTCAAGAGATAATGTGTTGTTACACTTTTATATATGTTTAGCTCCTCTAGATTGTTCTCTAGATTGTTCTCGAGTGAAAGCCCCCTATACCAGCAGTGGTATGAGCAATCTGTCTGTTTGTGTGTGTGTACTTTGTTGACTTGTGAGCAGCAGTGCCACGGTGAGCACTCTGAGCTGAACCGGTCCTGGGCCTCCTCGAGGTTGATGTGTAAATATCACCACTGGGGAGACAAAGGCGGCCGGGCGTGGTGCTGGCCACCCACCTCCTATCCCGTGCAGACCTTCATAGGTGCTCGCTAATAGCACTTGCCCCAACAGTCTGTTGAAGGCTATACGGGGGATCTTTGCATTTACTAGACGTATATACAATTGTACCGAAGCGTCTGCAGTACTTAGAATAGCGGGCAGGTGGCGCTGTAGATACAATGCACAACTTCCTGTCACAACGCTGTGAGTTAAACTCCAAGTTGGTGATCGTGTGTCATCCCTTACCGTGTGCTTCTTAAACTTGTTTTCGCACCCTACCTAGCCGAGCGTCCTGCATCGGAGTTGCGGTACTGTCACTTTGTGGGAAGTTAATGGTGGTTTATTCTCAGGAGAAACCGGGCCCCTGCTGTGGGAATGTGGAATTTCCACCCTTGGCTTCAAAGACCCAAGACAGGGATGAGCCCTTTCCCGTTTACCATTTAAGCAAAGAGACAACTTGGGCACGCGTCAACACTCGAACGCGCACGCAAATAAGCAAGGTTTGTCACGTAAACAGAACATGCCAATGCGTGACTCGTACAGCACACCGGTGTGTTGGAGAGTAAACCCACAACATGCTAATTGTCTGTGTTGGGTAGGGCGAGTTTAACGACACACTTAAATGTATGCGATAATACCCAAAAACCTCTATTGTAGATAATATTGGTCGCGAAAGCCTACGTGTTAAACAAAGTGAATTCATAAGGGGTGCTGCCACAGTGGTGTGACGCTTAACAACACCGGACTTGCAATCCAGGGATTGTATGTAGATATGTATGCTGCCACAATTATTACGAAATCGATTCGATCTCCTGGTGCAAGCAGTTGAATCAGGAGAGCAATATTCTTAAATCCTTCCCCACCTCTCTCCACCTAGCAATATAAATAGGTACACACATGCGTGAATACTCCCACCTCTTCCAATACGTCTAGGCCCGCATGGAAGAGTAAGCCAAAACACCCTCCAAAAGAGAGTATTGCCGTGAGCCCTCTTCTGCCCGGCGGTGATTGTTGGCAGGCAATTGCAGGCCTGCACCTTTGCCCCGCTATTTTCACTTCACAACAACCCAAGCCTCGCTTGCAAAAGTTGCTTTCATCGCTAATCGGCTCCCGCCTGGTTGTAAACGAACGTTCACACGTGCACGCGTATGCAAGTAGTAGCGCGTGCGTTAAGGTGAGCGTGTGGTGGTCGAACAAGCACTCTGTAATAGAGTTACTGCATTGCCTTTTCGGGTCAAACGGGCAATCTGTAATAAGAGTACTGCGTGGCCATTTCTGTGACTCCCTCTCCTGGCTGCAAAGGGACATTTGCATCTCCGTTCTGAAATGCAAATGTCACGGAAGGACTGCAGTGTTCCAAGAAGCATCATAATTCCGTGTATTGCATGAAGCAATCACCCCTGGGTCAAATACACACACTTTGAACGTGGCCAAAGCATAAATCGCACGAAGGCTGCTGCTGAATAAGGACGCAGGGAAAAGTTCAACAAAAAGCATTTCAAGCAGGGGGTTTTGTAGTGCATGCGCGCGTTTGTGTATATGTAAGTGTGGGCTTGCAGAAAACTCAATGTTTTTTTCTCTCTTCTTCCTCAATTGAGAGTGGAGATCGCAAGGATATCCCATTGTTAACGTAAAGCCAACGCATCGCACGTCGCTCGCACGACACAATAATAACGGTAATAGCAGCAACACCAAAACACAAATACTTGGCATGCACTTCAAAGCCAACGACGGGCCTTTACAAAAAGTGCCAATCACCTCCCCACCACGTGACGGTGCAACGGTAGTGACCAGACTTGCCTCCCATGAAGCAGAATCAACGTGTGTGCACGTGTGTAGCTCTTTTGAAGAGCTCTCCTTCAGTGGAGGCCCTTCTGCCAGCAGTGGTATGAGCAAGTAATTGCAGGGCTGCACCTTTATCTTCTCCTGACCATGTGTCTGCCTGTTTGTGTGTGTGTGTACTTAATTTACTTGTGGGCTGCAGCATTGCCCCGGTTCGCGCTCTGAGTTACAAAACCGGGGAACCGAGTTCGATTCCAGCTCAAGGCCAACACCAATGACGAACATCTGAACCGGTCCTGGGCCTCCCCTCGGTCGACTCAGCCTTAAATGAGTACCTGGTGTGATGTGTAAACATCACCACTATGGAGAAAAAGGTGGCCGGGCGTGGTGTTGACCACCCACCCCCCTCGTGTGCCTTCATATGTGCTCGCAAACAGCACTTTCCCCAACAGTCTGTTCAGGTTATAGCACGTAACGTTCTGGATCAGAACGTTACGTGCTACAGACTCAGTGACCTGCCATGTGCATTATTGGCAAATGTTGTCTGAACCTCTCCTAGGCCTCGCTTATGTCAGCTCAGCCTTGAATGGATAACGTACCTGGTGGCAGGGCCACTTAGTGGGTGGGTGCAAAGGGGGTCATTTGCCCCCAGGTCTCACGCAACGGAGTGCCCCATAATGGCCCTGGGGTTTTTTTATCGCTAATGAATGAGGGGCCCACAATTTGCATTCTGCTCCCGGGGCGTCATTTGAACCCCTGGTCGGCCTCTGCCAGGTGGGGGTGATATGGCCAACTTAAAGCAATGAGACGACAACGTTTACCCGTGCCTGGTGCTTTCTTGTGGTGGCACCTGCCCATGCTCGCTAACAGTCCCCATGCATCTGCATTCTGTACGGAGAAACAAGACACGTGTCTCTCTGTGCGTGGCACTGGCGGGTAGGGCATTTACCTGTGCCAAGCCCCAGGCTTTCATCCGCTAAGAAATCTTCGTTGCTGTGGGAGGGGTGGCTTCCTACGTCCGTGTCCTTCGAACCCGTCGTCTGAAAATCAGAAAAGGTAAGCGACAATTGATTGGATAGAGTATTGCACATTTTAAATACTGCAATAAAACGAGGCCTGCTCCTTCCTCCTCTGACCTTCCTTGCACGTCCGATTATCACAGTTGGCTATGTACGGTGAGAAAGAAGTTCAACATACATACATGCATGCTCTTCTCTTCTAAACAAGCAGACAGTATCCGCGAATACGCCTCCCCTTTTCTCGGTCGTGCACATGTGCCCTCGTTTTGAAGAGCGTCTGGAAATTTGCGGTTGCATTTAGATGCTACGCAAATCACAATTGTTTTGCATCAACGCAGCAAAAAAACAAAATAAACCGAATGAACTTTAATGTTTATGCCAACAAACTCGGTTTCAAAATCTTTGTTTAATGAAATGCTGTCATCTCTGGGTCATTGTTGCCGATGTGGTGCGTCTTGGGTTGTTGTTGTTGTTGTTGAGGCACGCAATCGTTGCACACAGTTCAATGTGCGCAAAAGTTTAGACGTTATTCCAAAAGGGATTTGCGAGCGCTTATGTTTTTAGGGATCCTTTGGGAGTCTAGACAACATTTTGTTGCATTAAAAACGTGCAGATTTACAGCTGCATCGTCAGCGTGCCATGGTCAATCCACTGCTGGATGAAGGCTGCCACTACCTCTCATGACCCTGCGATGCCGTAATCCACCGAACAACCTGCACGTGACCTGATTTAATCACTCCATCTCCCAACCGCACGCCCTCTTGGATGTGTTATGCGTTACATTACCTTAGAAAATTAATACCTCAACCTCAACAATGTCTTATTTTTCAACGCATCTTTTAGGGCATTAGCATTATCACTATAATGCTTACAATAACCCACATAAAGTGCTTCCAATACATCGGTAACTAAATACAAAAGGCCATCAGCAATCATATTAGCAGCAAATAAAAGCGTATCCTTCCTCAAACATGAAATGGGGCGGCAATCTTCTCGTCTGGCGAGCATAAAGCCAGCCGTGAAAACTCCACATTCCCATGGCAGGTATTTGTCCAACGGTTAGATCTCCCCAATATTGACTTCCCATAGAGTGGTGGTTACTTTATGTATCCCAGGTATACGTTTGCGAATAGAGGGCTCTTAACATCACTAAAACGAAAATCGGCAACAAACGGTATAAGCCCCTAGATTGCACTGGCGAGGAAAGGCAATCAGTTTGGATGCCGAACTTGCGAGCCAAGCTAGCCCGAGCCAACTCACCAACCACTAGGAATGTCCCTCTCATTGACAATGACCCGATCCTGACCCATACCCAAGGCAATTCACAAAAGCCACTTACTTTCCTCTTTTAATTTCGCTTGTCGGCGGTGCTGTTTCACAGCGCCACCTGCTCGGATATTGGATTTTTACAGATAGGTACAGGTGCAGCCCTGCAACTGCTTTCTCACGCTATTGCTTGAAGAAGGGCCTCCATGAGAGGGGGGTTTCTAGATAAACGAAAAAAAAACCTCCTTCGGATGGCACCTTAACCGATTCCACGCTGCGCGAGCCAGACATCTTGGGAAGAGGTTGGCAATACCCACACTCTACCCAAGCCACATTAACCTCCCGATCGACTTAACTGCGGTATTGCGCATTTATCACCACCCGACCTACACACACACACACACGTATACTTATAGAGCATGCAATCACAAGTATACAAGGTTAAGGAACAGCCCTGCAATTTTGTTTAATGCTGGCCGATGGGCTTCCACTTAGCGGAGCTCTGGGGAGACCCCCACGGGTAATCTGGCCTACTCCTCCACGCTGGCCGGATGTCTTTGAAATAATACATTGCACGCATTAAATGGCATCCCTTTGGCCAGCTGAAGACAATGGGAATCATCGCATGTGCCACGTGCGCGCATGACATTGCGCGCACGTGCACAGGAAAGACGAGGACCGTGGACAAATCCGTATACACACAGTAGAGACGTTACCTACGCATAGACGATATTTAAAATAAAAAAACCGGCGATGTCACGCCTGCACCTGCAGCAAACATTTCACACGTGTCACGCCGCCCATCAACCCCACCGCCGCCTTATCCACACCGCGCTCACGATACGCCGCCGAAATTCGCGTTCAAACATGCGACATGTGCATGCCTCATGCGCAACGTACTCACCACAACTCTCCACCCATCCCCCCACCGCCAACACTACCCCCCCACTGCCCCCTCCTCTTTCCCTATTCATCCGAGGTCCCAGCCACTTGCCTGAGCATTTGTTCCATACGCCTGCCACAGCGCGACCAGCAGCGGCAAGAGCAGCAGCATCATTAGCACCAGCAGCAGCGCGTGGCGTGGAAGACGGGCAGAGGTGATGCAGGACGCCTCCGGGATGGGCTGATGGTCTCTCTGATCCGAGGTCCCCATGGAGCGATAAGGCGCAGACTTGACTCAGGAATCCAACTCTGGGACTCGACTTACAGGCTCACGCTGGTGCATTGATGATGCCGCCGCCGCTGCTGCTGATGATGATGGTGTTGGTGCTGATGGTGATTATGGTGGCGATCAGTGGTGGTGGTGATAATGATGAAGACACCGCCGGCATGAGTATGTTCAATTTCAAGATCGTCGTCGTCCAGCGGTGAAGACAAGAAGTCCCAGGCCGTTCGGCTTGGGGCTCTGATGCTGCTGCTCCTGCTGCTGCTGCTTCTGATGAAGAACATTGGTGGCTGGGGCGGTCTTCAAGGCGATGACACCATTCTGGCCGTGGTGGCCCGGAGCGCCCACCGACAAAGACGCGCATCCATTCAGCGCCTGCGATTTACGCATTCATAGAGCCCAGCAGTGGTCCCATGCTCGGTCAATTTTATCGCCCGTTGTAACACACATAGATATATACGTGTGTGTGTGTGTGTGTTGGCATGTATATGTTAAAGTACATACATTATTGTTTCCTTGCCTGTTCACTTTTCTCTGTCTAGAGCACGCGGCGCGCGAGCAGTTGCTAAGTGCCCTCGGAGGCAATGGAAGGCGGCTCTGTTTTCATTAAGGTCGCTCTCTCGCAGACTCGAGGAACGAACTCCCTTTTAATCACGCAGAGCGTGGTGGTGGTGGCTCATCCCCTCCCTTGGTTTTGCGGCTTGGTATCCACACCCACCAAAACCTTCTCCCTCCACCCGCCCCCACAACCACCCCCCACAGCCTCTCTTTAGCCTCCAACCCAACACCCACACACACGCACACAGCCATCCATCCACACACACACACGGAGCTTAGCCTCCCACATGCACCCCCCAATGCACCAACCCCCACTCACTCACCCACCCACCCTTATCCCTCTTACCAGTGCAATCTATCAAACCTCTTGCCTCGCTTTGATTTCTATTGCCCGTGTAGTCTCACTGAGCCTGCTCAGCTCCTCAATTACCCAGGGCCGTGCAGCGAGCCAGCCTCTTAAGGAGGCCAGAGTAAAACAAGTCTGCCAAGTGACCTAAAGAGTCTGTTAATTTCAATAACTGCTGACATAATTGCGTGCCAATGACTGGCAGTCCTAAAACTGAAGTACACATTTCCATGTTTTGTCAAATTCACAAACCATTTACTCAAGGGTGGATATTGATTGTGCGTGCATTATTATTGATTGCAAAACAAAACTGTGGCTTTAATAAGCAAACACTTGCTAAAGAATTCCATTGCCCTCTCTGGGTTTATGCCTGCCTAAGCATTTCGGGAAAGGTGGAGAAACGTAAGACTGATGATGACAACTCGGGCTTAATTTTTAACGGAATATTATCCGCACCTCGAAAACTCCGAAACCCCGGAGGAAGGCGTATTTCCCAGAGTGGGAGTTGGGGTTGTTTTTTTTTCCGGAACTCAGGCCCGGCCAACTCGAGCAGAATATCAGTCGTGATTTTTATGCTGTAATCATACCATCGGTATAGCCCACATTTGATGTCAGGAGCATCCATGTTCTCAGGCGGCACACGCAAATCCGAATCGCCTACAGCACGTTAACCTTTATATTACAAGCATTGAATCGCACCCCAAGGATGATGCAAACGAGTTGTCGATGCTCTCCGTATAACGTTATATTTATCAAAACAAAGTAGCTCACCTGTAACAGCGACTCCATTCCGTCTGGGAGACATACCCACCCCGTGTTTTACGGTGCCCCAGGCATGCTGGTATGAACACGTGCATTGTTAATTGCCGTTGGGCTGTGCAAGGTACTTCGGTCATTATTTGTAGTCATGCCTTGCTATGCGAAACATGTCATTAAGGGTCCTAATGCAGCATACCACCGAGGTCTATTGCTTTTCCATACACTGAAGGAGCAACATCATACGCATACATAATTTGGAGGGGGTTGCGCCGTCCAATATATGTGATATTTATATAGACGGCAGGAAATATTCATATCCACTGTTAATTCAAGCAGGCTTGTGCAGGATTCATCACTTTATGCCTCGATGGCTGACGGACAAGGCTGGTGATGGAATGGGAGCCAGATGAGAGAACGCACGAAACGTTTTCTACCGTGGAGATGGAGAGACAAGATCGACATCTGTCCAGGAGCCGGACAGATTGTCGCATCGCAAGGCGGTGAGATGGAAAATGGTGTAGGAGGCCATCATCCAGCAGCGGAGAGACAATGGCTGACGACGACAAATACGGATGATGACTGGTGGTAGATACATACAATTAGGTAGGAATTACATCAACGGCAAATATTTTACAAAATCGAGTCATTAGCATTTGTGAATATAACTTTATTTAATCGCCGAGGTCCAGTCTTATCTGTGCAAGTACCTTGCAAGTAACTTGCACAGCCCAAACCCACGGTGTCGACCCAAGACACTGCTGGCGGGACGATGTCGCTCAACTGGCCTGGGAACGCCTGGGAATTCCACAGGCAGAGCTGGAGTCTGTGATAAGTAGTGTAGTGTGTAGTCGTGTAGTAGTGTGTAGTAATGTAGAGCTGGAGTCTGTCGCCAGGGCAAGGGAGGTCTGGGCCACCACGACTCAACACGCTGCCGCCGCGACCCTCACCAGGACAAGCGGACTGAGAAATGAACACACGAACGTTATTCGAAATTGATAAAGAAAATTACTTGAATTAGTCTTCTTTGGTACTTTCGGTAAAGTCACGTAGAATGAGAATAAAATAATAAAATAATAAAATAAAATAACACAATAAAATTCTCACGACGTTTCGGCCACAACACAAGTGTCCTCCAGACAGTCTCGTCCCTTCACCTGATGAAGGCCGCTTGTGTTGTGGCCGAAACGTCGTGAGAATTTTATTGTGTTATTTTATTAATGTGTTATTTTATTCTCATTCTACGTGACTTTACCGAAAGAACCAAAGAAGATGAATCCTTGCAGTCACGAAAGCTTTAAAACGATACTTGAATTAGGTTAAAATGTGTTTGCAATTGGATCGCAAATGTACACCAATACGCACTTTAAACAGATTTGCACTAATAAGATTAATGTATAAATGTGTAATAATTATGGTACGCCAGTGTCTAAACAAAAATTGCTTGGTATACTTAAGGTTTTTTTTCTTTAAATATAAACAAGTTGTCAAAATCATACTCTTTTCCTACTGAAATGGGTCATCAGACAGTTATCAAGATAATTGTCAGCCCTGAGCCAATGGTTAAATTCCACATTCCTATGGCATCGGCCAGTCTTTTGATGAAATGACCACCACTGACATCCCACAAATTGGGATGGATTGCTTCAGTATTCTGGCAAATCGCCCGATGGTGCTGGATGTGATTACCAGAGAAACGTCGCATTCAAATTGTAAATGTTGTGGATTTACTCTCCAACACACCGGTGGACTGAGGTAGCAACTAATTGGCGCGTTGTTTACGTGACAAACCTTACTGGCGAATAATATTGATCGCGAAAGCCTACATGTTAAAGTGGTATGAATGTTATAGCCCTTACGGAGACAAGACATGTTGAACAATTTTCAAGTTGAAAGATATTAAAATCTGCATTGAATCATGTCAGAAATGTATGTTGCGAGCTAGGTTTGTACCCAATTAATTTGCAACTCATTAACTCTACCAATTCTTTCTTGGAAAAAAAAAGGTTTCATCTGCGAGGGCTCTCACTTGGTTCCACGAGGCTACTTCATCGTAAACAAAGGCTACTTACTGACTGGACGGATTTAACTCGAAGCGTCTAACGTTTATTTTGTTTTGTATCTTCCGGTAGAATGCACACATTGGTATTCGATTCGTGTATCACAGCGGCTTGTCAGCGATGGCCTTCTGTCATTCATCAGGTGGCAGGGGAGACACGCGGACAGACAAGGAAAAGAAGTGCAGAATAAAGGACGGAAAACAAACAGCTCTTTCACGTGTGTCCTTACGTTGTCGCATGCACACATAGTTCAGCCCAACAGTCACTCATTCAACGTGCGGTCAGTTTCAGCGGTGGATTTAACGCACACACAAAAATAACCACCAACGGTGTCCGGTTACGTGCTAAGGGTCAGACACCACTCAATCCTTACCTTCACAGCGCCTTCCACGTGTCACATATGGGTCCAGAACTAACAACAGGTGGTGCAGGGTGTGGTGATCACTGCACACCTGGGTTTGTTTGAGTGGCTCGGTAGCCTCGCGGACAGCACACGCGCCACCGAGTTGGTTTGCACAGAGACAACGGTTCAATCCCCACGGGCCGCCTTGGTAATTAATATATACCGTGACCAAATTGATGTTAAAAGCCACGTGGCTTTTGTGTGCCATTGTCAGTGCTCTGCTCTTAATACCGCACGATGTATTATTATTTAGTGATGAGTAACTAATCTGAGGGGTATGGTTGATCAGCGGTTGGTGCATCGCGCTATGCACCCTGACTTTGAATCCCGACCACCGCTGGTGATGCCTGAACTGGCACCGCTCCTCACCAACATGCGCCAACCTGCACTGATCAGCATGGGGAAGCATGGCCATACAACCCCCATGGGCAACACGTCACAGGGAAGCCTTCATCCAGCAGTGGATTTACAAAAGGGCCTTTTTTATAATTGACAGTACGTCATATGCAGTATATTTGTTCCTGCCATATTAATAGGGGAGATTTCCACCAAGAACCTCAACAGAAATGAGCATTCCCCCCGCACTCACTCATTTGATTGGGAATATTGCAATTTAATTTCAGTGGAAATGACACCATCACGTAAAGAAGGCATACTCTTGTGACTTATACCACGGGTTTCTTCAAACAAAATGATAATGAACAACAGGGGACATACAAACAGCTAGGGTCACCTCTCGATAAAAGCCATCATTGATTTCTTTATTGCGCCGTGTGTCATCCTGTTAGCAACACTCTTTGCCCTACTAACCTCCAGGACCCCTCTAACCCATGCCATCTCGAGCAACATTCGGGTTCACAGGCTTGTTGGGTGGGAAAACAGAAAAAAACTGGCTCGTGCATAGATACGCATGGCCTTACACTCTGCCAATGGTCCAATGTGAACAGTGGTGCAAAGGGCAAGTATGTTCATAAACCCACCCGTGACCTCGGTCCATAGCCCCACACCCACCCAAGTCCACCACATCCTCCTCGCCCCCGACCCCACCCAACCATCGGGACTCCCCACCTCTCCGTCACTCGCCACCATCCCACAGCTTCCCCACCACCGCCAAAGAGCAATGGTAACCGCATCCAGAGAATTTCCTTTATGTGTATGGAATTATTTCTCAACTTTTTAAAGTCTCTCTCGGAGGTGGCCCGTTCAATTTCCCGGCACGGCAGCTTCATCAAAGGGCAAGTTATTTATAAATAACATCCCCTGCTTCTGCCAAACCCAGCAGTATCTCTCAACACCCAAATAATCATGGACTTAGCATTCATTTCCAATTGGCGGACGCGAGTTAATAATGTAAATTCCACATCCCGATGGAAGACGACAATTTATGCATATGACCACCAATGCTAATTTCTCAAAACGTGCTCCTCGTTTTATTGACCCCAGATGGATGTGACTTTGGTGCGGGTTAAAATAAACACAAACCCAGTGCTGGAGGCCTCCCCCAAACCATTGTCACCTTTCACGATCCTGCGATGTTAACAATCCTCCCAGCATTCGCACACGAACCAATTTCATCGCTCAATTCATTTGGTGGATTTCCTTTCAGGCGTATGCAACTATACGCTGGGCTGCATTGGAATGCACGGTGGCAGAGCAGTAACGCTTCTGCCTCACAGCAGCAAAGTCACGTGTTCCACTCCCCGACTTGGGCACTCTTCTGTGTGGGAGTTTGTATGTTCTCGCCATGGTCAGCATGGGTCTCCTTGAGATTCACCAGTTGTTCTCCCATGAATAAAACAAGCTAACAAATACATTGCAAATGCTATTTGCCCAAAACATCCCAATGCTAAAAATGCACCTGCAAATTACTCAATTTCGGATTACACCGAGTTTAGTTTTATCATTATCACAGAGCACCATTGACCCCTACTGTGAAAACTTAGCAGGACCCTGCTGGAAAAGAGCAGTGAGACTCGGCGAGGCTCTCCTGGGTAAACAAACGTAATCATAATAAATATACATCATTTTTATCTCCAGTTTTTCTTTAATTAGTCTACGCATATTTTTCTTGATCTGGCAACACTTCTGAACAGCTGCACTATCTGAGTGTATGTGCAGCAGCTGTATAGATTCCACTCTTCTGCAACCGTAATCATTCTCCCTACATAAACAAGCAGGGCATGCATACGATTTATTCACTTACACGATAATTATCAAACTTTAATGTAACCCCTGCAGGATTTATCGTAATCTTTTAGTATATTATCAGAAAATCAGTTTGTTAGGAAAACGTTACATTTTTTTCTGCAAGTGGACAATTATACAAACTTGTTTAAAGACTTGTTTGTGTGTCGTAGCCAAGAAATTGCATTATTGTATGGATAAAGACAACAACTTTTTTCATGGTCCAATTTTATTATATGGAGAATGGATGGAGACATGAGATGAACTAGAATTGTCATGTTACGTACTGTATATCTACCATATAAATGAAACCTGAACGTGATCATGAAAAGCAGCATACCATTGTGCCTGAGGAGGAACGTTTGCAATCAGTGCACATTGCCAGCCATGACATATTGACACTGACAGAAAATGGAACAAAAGTTGAAGAGTTCACAGCGAAGCGTGGAGATACGCATGCTTGGAATTACACTCAACCGGCAGAAAGAAGAACACATGGATCACGGTATAAAAAAAAACACAAATCAGAAACATCGTAGTTACTTTTAAGGAAACCAAGTGGGCTTTGGGCAGGAGGCGTCGCTGGAAGGGATGATGGTCAATTGGACGTGACTGGCGACAGAATGACAGCCAGAAAATAGAAGTTGCCCGAGAGCCGGATCGTCGTGTAGGTGGATCGATGCGGGCAGTTCATGTCCAAGCGTGAGATGGATTGTGACAGCGCAGAACTATGCCGGATGATGATGATGGTGGTGATGTCGTGGGGATAACTTGCATGTATGCTGAGCTTCTTTCGCACGGTACGTAGCCAACCGTGCCAATCGCGTAAACCAGCGCTCAAGATGATGATACGCCAACATTATGCGGGGATACAACCTAATCACCTTAATGTTTCGCAGGTTTGCAACGAGTAATAACGTTAAATTTTGATTTAAAGCTTTCGTGACTGCAGTAATTCATATTCTTAGCTCTTTCGGTAAAGTCACGTTGAAGGGAAACAATAAAATAATAATATATATATAAAACAATAAAAATTCTCACGACGTTTCGACCATAACACAAACGGTCGTCATCAGGTGTGTCGGTTTGCATAATTTATTTGTGTTATGGTCGAAACGTCGTGAGAATTTTTATTGTTTTATATATATTTTATTACTTTATTGTTTCCCTTCAACGTGACTTTACCGAAAGAGCTAAGAATATGAGTAATAACGTTGTTGTTGTTGTCAGCCTGTAACTCTCTACTGCTGGGCAAAAGCCTGCCCCATTCTATTCTATTGCCTCCTCCCCGCAAGTTTCTCCTTTCCAGGAGTGGCCTCAGAACTCTGCGACGTCATCTCGCTGCTGCTGCTGCTGCCGCGGCCGTCTCTTGTACTGGCTTCCTCTGCTTCTCTCTTCCCCCTCTCCGGGTCTCCACTCCGTTGTTTATTTTGACCGCGTCTCGTCGTCAGTTATTTTTCACGACGCGTTCCTGCAACGCTTCGTTTATTTTGCTTTTTGCGACGGCGTGGCCGATGTCCCCAGTTGTGTTTTCCGTATTTCTTAATTCCTTCGGCCCATCTTTTCGACGTTGTAGATAACGTTGGCTCTTAATTGAACAATGCTCATTAGTAGCAGCAATTTACCCAAGAAAGTCTCGCAGTATCAAGTGTTTATTTCGAGAGGACCTTGCTTTTGGGATTCATGTTTATTTTATTTAAACGAGTGGGAGAAAACTGGAATTTCTTGGCGAAAACCTCACCAAAGATAAAGGGATGCGACGGTACTCGAAAGAACTGTGGCACAACTCGGTCGGCACACCACTCGCCAAATACATCGTGAGCAGAGTGAGCCACATCGACTCGGCAGGTTTGGGAGTGTAAATGCTCACGGTGAAGAAATCTGCGCAAGCCATCCACCACTCCCTGGGCGAGAAGGGCGAGCACCACCACACCCTGCAAATAAAAAAAAATATACGATTTGTTATATAGAGGAAGTTGAATTCACTCGTAATAATGGTGATGATGATGATGATGAAGTGCCGATCTTATTGAGAATCATTTGAGGACAATCTTCCTCGGGTAGCAGATGTGTGGTGTCTTTTGGGTGATCTGGTTCTTCAAACTTGCGTCGTAAGCAGCACGAAGATAGCCGTGCTGCTAAACTTCTTGTAAATCTGTGTGAAAGGCAGCAAAGCAATCCGCGCAATGCGTAACAAACACACCGTGAATGTAAACAACGCGAAGCGTGCATCGGGGTGGGTGGGGGGGGTGGTGATTATTCGATGCCATTTTAAAGTAACTGCACTTGTAAATGTAATGTTACGTTCAACAAAATAAATGGGTGTCAACAGAAATAACCCATATATGTAATCTCTGGCTATAATGCTCCTGAGTTTGCAATGTTTGAATACGTATTGTGCATTCATGCATTGCCAACTCAGGAGCATAATGCAGTGCGGAGTGTTTAAAAAGCTAAAATTAAACTTAAACAGTTGATTATTGTAAAGAAGTGTGCGTTAATTGAGACTTTAATTGAACACCCTTGAACCAATTTTAATTCCTTTTTTTAAATTAACAAATCCTTAACTAAGTAATCAACTTAAGAAAACGTGAAGTTCATATGCAGCATATGGGGAGGGATAATAAACTGGTCTGTGCATTATGCCATGACTCTAGCCAGCTTTGTTCGACTTCCGCTCATGACTAAAAGCCTTGGCGAGTGATGAATCGGTCCCGACCCACCAATCTGCCCATCCCCTTCACCAACCCACACTGACCGGCATGGTGAAGTATGGTCAAATAACCCACGTGACTTAAAGGTAAGGGGAAGCTTTCATCCAGCAGTAATGTGACAAAGGGCTGTAAATAATAAGTGTTTACTTATAATCCTCAAGTTGAGATACCAACTACCACTGGTGGCATATATTGTAGCCAGAACTTGAACTCAGGTCGTCAGAATCATAATACGTACGTATGTTGAACTTTTTTCGCACCGTGCGTAGCTAACCGCGCTAATCGGAGATGCGGGAGAAGGACAACAACAACAACAACAAATACAGTGCACAACCCAATCACACAACACTATCTCCCAATACACATACCCCCCCCCCCCCCCCCCCCCATTAGTCTGATGGATCATAAGGAACGAGTGTTGTTCACGAGGAGCTATTTGAGGCTGCTATGGTACTTGAGTGGGTCCACTGACCATCCACACACCTGGCTGCCTTTGTATTTCAAGAGCAAATGTGGACAACACAACCTAGGAGAGGCCCAGAATGGGTTCACGTAACATTATTGGTGTTGGCCGTAGCTGGGAATCGAACTTTGGTTGCCAGATTCGCAGTGCAGTGCGCAAACCACAACGCTACCGCCCCCCCCTCACTATACAGTATGCACACACACGCGCAAGCATGCACGAATGCACACGTACAAACACACGTGTTCGTGACAGCATGTACTAACAGCAATTCAGGCAGCTGTATACATTGCAAAGTACCTGTTCAGCGTGTCTGTGGCCAACCCATAGCTTGAGGGTCTAGGGATGGGGGTCGGTGGGCAGACGGACGGCTGGTGCAGAAAGGGGGGGGGGGTGGTGGTGACGGCTCGGGGGATGGAGACCGAGAGACAGGGAGGGAGGGAGGGTATGGGTTCTGTGCATGCGCAGCAACGACATACGGAGTCCAGAGGCAGCAAAATTCCGAGAATCTCTGGCCGCCAGCAAAGGAAACTCCCGTAATTTGAGGATAAATAGCCGCCGTCTTGCTGTCTGTCCCATCGCACGTCTCTCTAAACTGGAAAGTAGGGTCAGAGAGTGGCTCGCTCACAGCCTCTGCTGGCCTGCATCGTGTTCGCTTTAAACTGTTTGACTTGTCAGCAGAACTATTCACTCATGTCTCTCGCCGATCTCCACCCTCTTTTTTTTTTGCCCTCGCTTTATTTATTATTGTAATAATGCTATATTTATTTATTTTAACTTCCAGACACTTGCTTGTTTAGGCATAAAGTGTCATCGAGCGCTGGGGAGGCTGTTCGCTCAGTTGTGTGCCCTTTCAAGTGAAGGACATTTGAAAGCAATGATCCTGAAAAGCAAAGAACGAGGAGTTCACGGCTGTTAGTGTAAACGTTAGAAAAATGTTAACGCAGCAGATGATTTTATTCGGTAACCGTTGCCCGAGCAAAGCCCCCCACTTTGCAAAGTAAATTCCGCAGCGTCTTTTAATCCACGACAACAATGGCCCTTTGTCAAACCCCTGCTGGGTTGAAGGCCTCCCCTTGCCTTTTCGTCATGGGGTTGTTTGACCATACTTCACCACGCGAGTTAGTGTGGGTTTGGCGAGGGGTGGTCCAGGTTCGGTTCAGATGTCGCTCGTCTCTGACGTGAACCGTGGCCGTGAATCAAACCCCCGGCCGCTGGCTTCTTCGCGTCACGCGGTTTGCTAACCGCTGAGTGACCAATCCGAACGTTCGCGATATGGGAGATTTAAATGTCTTACGAGCAAATGTTAAATTAAAAATAAAACGAGATCTGGAAAAACTCACGAACACTGTGCAGGATGTCAGAAAATATTCCCCTATGGATCCACTGGTCCCTGCTAAACAAATTGTTGAATATCCACCACTTCATCAAGTTCACCAATGCAGATTATCGCAAACTAAAATTCTCATTTCAGCACAGACACCTTGACTTTGACCACAACATCAGGCACATTTTGCATAAACATTGTATTTTACGCGATTAAAAATAACGGCTACAGAAATATGTGAGCGAGGGTCATTTACGGCATTTAACAAAGCCTCGTCTGTTGTGTTTTTTTTTTGCTGTTGGTTTTCTTCTTCACGCACGTATAGTGTACATTGTTAAAGTGGGGGGTGGGGGGGGGGGGAGTCCATAACGCACTGGAAAATGCGCCCCTTTTTGCACGCACCCGAATTCGGAATGCTTGCAATTGCCTTTTAATTGGCTTCTAAACTCAGTAGAGTCCTTGCACAGGTCAACAGAGCCTAAAATGAGCACCTGGTGCTACATTCGTCTGGGGCCCAGGGGAGGAGCCCCATCCCTGTGTATCAGACCGTGACGGCAGGTGCCTGCTAACAGCCTTTAGCCCGGAGGTTCCATTGAGAGGTAATGGTCACATTTGACTTTTTTTGACCATTTATTCGTATGGCCACTTGGGGTTGGGGGGGGGGTGTTAACGTGACCAAAGAGGGGTCATTTTTTTTCTTTTGTTTCCTCTCTAATTGCCTCCTACATTAAAACTACATTTACGAGGGATTACTGAAAGAAAGGTCTGTGGCCTGACATAGAAAGCAATGAGTGACGGTAATGAAACTGCAGTTATTTATCCCCGCGGCTTCCCCCTCAAGTGCAATGCATTTGGTTCAGAGATATATCTTGGGCACCGGTGAAGACGAGGCGCGTTGTCTCGCAAGGGCTACTCCTGGTTAAATATTTTCAAAAAAATGAATAACTCTTGACTCCCTCCTCCTATCACTTGTTAACATCACTGGTCACTTTATTGTCGCTAAAAACAGTGTTCCTCGACATGATTCTGTACCTGTTGGAAACATATGGGAATCGTAGCCAGATCTGATAAGCATGGGATTTCTACACATTTTGCAGATGTTTCTCTTGATTTGCCAGGATAATTTTTTTTGACAGGTTTTTTTCGATTTCTCAATACATTTTTCACTGAACAGGCCAAAATTAGGTTATTTAAAACACCTGTACAATTTGAAGAATTAATCGGCAAAAATACCGTAATTCATCTTTGAGGTATTATCATTTGAATCCTCATCCTTTTTTTCTTGCACCACAATGTTCCGTGTGAGGCCAATGATTTATTGTCAGCCCTTTAAATCAAGTCCACACATTGGAGGACATGCTCGGACATTGTAGGCCAACTGCTAGTGGTGCTTTTTGTATAATGTTGCTTTTTTTCTGAACAAGGTCCCTAATTCTTGCCAATAACATCTGGTTATGCAGAAGAGTTTTAACAATTCTAGATTTAAAAGCTTTCGTGACTGCAAGGATCCATACTCTTTGGTTCTATTCGGTAAAGTCACGTAGTAGGTAAAACATAAAACAACAAAAATCACGACGTTTCGGCCACAACACAAGCGGCCTTCATCAGGTGAAGGGACCAGGCTGTCTCGAGGACAGCGCTGGAGTGAAACACAGCCACGCTCAGACCGCGACCTTTAGGCTGTGTGCGAGGAAACAAGATGCCTTGACAAAGGAATTAGCATAAAAATGAGCATTTCATTGGCCGATCAAATGCTCATTTTTTATGCTAATTCCTTTGTCAAGGCACCTTGTTTGCTCGCACACAGCTTAAAGGTCGAGGTCTGAGCTTGGCTGTGTTTCACTCCAGCGCTGTCCTCGAGACAGCCTGATCCCCTTCACCTGATGAAGGCCGCTTGTGTTGTGGCCGAAACGTCGTGAATTTTGTTGTTTCATTTTTTACCTACGTGATTTTACCGAATAGAACCAACGAGTATGAGTTTTAACAAGCCTTACTCCGCTGATGAGACACCGATTGTCAACCGGCCCGGCGTTTTCTTTCTTAAATGCTGCTGGATAGCACGGCTCTAGAATTACAATAGGCTGCTGACACTAAACACACATATTTGTTTACATGTCGAAGCACATCCCTTTGCATATTGTGCCGGGATCGCCGTGCATTCGAAGATGTGCAGCCTGCAGTGCTGAGGAAGAGCGTTTCTATCGTGGAATTGACTACTACCATCCCTTTTTGAAGATTTAGCTGTTGGAAAGTTAAATAATTAAACAATTCGACTGACAGGTCACGGGTGCATAAGTGGTCTGGCAGCTTAGCTGACCTCACTGATAGACAACAGGGGTTTTTTTTTAAGTTTACAACAAATACTAAAAAAGAACCCCACTCTCTAAAATAATATACAACCTTGGGCACTGCACACTGGTTCACGGTGCGCAAATAAATACGGCATTCATCTTCCTTCTGTTTGCTGCTCGACACAAAAGCACTCCGCGCTCGAGTTGGTATGGTGAAAACATTGTGAACATTAGCATGTTTTTTTCGTAAAAAAAAAATCTAAGAAAACTAAATATACCGCGTGCCAACAAGAGCTTCTTGCATGGCCAAGCCCGCGCTCAAAGATGTCTCCTTGCGCCGCTTAAAACCGTGGGCGCTACAAGACGCCAACACCGCCGGCCGATTACGCAGCGGGTCAACCGCAGCAGCAGCAGCAGCAGCGGCAGCCCGCAGCCTGCAGCCTTTCCGAAGGGGTTCGCCTGGCTATAACAAAAAAAAAATCGCTGAACGCCACGCGGCCGACGATCAGAACAGATGAATGTCTGTCGCGGCTGGGCAGGGCCGTTTTTCTTGACGCCCATTGTTGTTGTTTTTTTAAGTTTTAAAACATTCGCGAGACGGCGATCTTGGAAAACCGCGAGATGCCCTCTTGAGAAATTCCAGCTCCGGCTCGGGGTTTTTTTTTCTCGTTTAAGGCATTACTTCATGAAAGGGCAAGCAGGTGCGTTTGGCTCTCGGTTGGCGGATGTAACGCGAGCCAGAGTCATCGATGGCAGGGCCACTAATGTTGGGGGGGGGGGGGTCTGTGGCCGGTTGCATTGAACGCTTGAAGTGGAATTTTCAACTTAATTACAACACGAACGCAAAAGGATAAAAAACAAATGACATCAGGTGTTTTATACAACCGACCACTGGTATCTGTGCCATTCGCCCGTTGTTGTACATTACAAACCACATGACTTGGAGGTACATATAAGTTCTGGGCAGGCAGGAAGGTAAGCAGGAGAGCGAGTAAGTACGTTGGTAGGTAGGGCGTCGAGAAGGCTGACAGGCGGATGGGGAGGTCGGCAAAGAAATCGGTATGCAGGCACGAAATCAGATGGGTAGCGTGGAAAGCAGACAGGCGGGTCGGTGAAGAGGTGGGTGGGTAGGTTGGTGGGTGAATGGGTGGATGTGCTTTTGTCTATTTTCCTTTTATCTGTTATTATTGCAAGCAGAGTCTTTATTGGAAATTAAATTAATGTGTTGGAAACGCATTATTGGGCGAGTAATTTTTTGTATTATATAGCATTAAGTAGGTATAATCAACGTATGCTTTGAAAATGCACTGCTAATACGATACATTAAAATACAGCCTTTCTTAGCACGGATCCACACAGACACACACACAACATAGACCCTACGTTATCCGGAGCATCTTTGGCCCAGAGATCGATAAAAAAAAAGACTAAAATGCTTCAAGAATGGGGCAAGTTGGCAGTCATTTTCCAGCAGGATACCATTACAAGTTGAAGGTAAGAGATCAAGGGGGACTTCCTTCCTTCTGCCAGTTGACACCCCCCTCCCACTTTCCAAGGTCTGCTTTATAGTATCCTGCCATCTGGCTTGAGGTCTTCCCCTTGGTAGCCGACCTCTGGGTGCCACTCCAGTGCCTGTCTCACTAATCTGCAATCATTCATCCTGCACACTTGCCCCACCCACCGCAGCCTCCTCCTTCTGATTAAATCTACAATGCATTTATGCCACGTGTATTTATATTTAATAATGTTTTTGTCTCTTTTTTTCCTCCCTTTCCACCTCATCTTATCTCGATCGTGCTAGCTCGCTCGTCGTGTGCCGAAATGAAACATCCATACGGATCTCTCCGCAGTGCAGTGCAACCCTTTGTGTTAAAGAACGGCCCCGCGGAAGTGGATATCGCAGAACTACATCAGAGATCCGTTCAAGTCACCTCTGTTCCACACACAGTGTGGGGGGGCAGCGTTTCCACGCCCAGCTCTGCATACTTGGGGCAATGTTCGTCGCAGTCAACGCGACATTTTACTTCTCAGAGATGGAATTCAGCCTAATGAGGTGCAGAACCCAATTTAATGCGATGACTTTTTTTTGTGGCGTGCAGTCATTATTGACCGGGCTGCGACCATTCTGCCAAATTCTATTGGCAACCTCCAAGTCGATTACCCGATCCTGTGAAATTCAAGCATCGTCCGCTACGCACCGTACATTTTTTTAAAGGCCAGAAGCTGCCCTCTGATTGTTTTCGTTCTGAGTCGAGCTCCCTTCACGTTCGCGGCACTTGTGTCGTCGGCGTTTAAAGGCAGCAGCGCCCATACCCCGTGCTGACACCGTGGCAATTGGAGTCAGAGGTCTGTGGCTCTCAGGTGATTGAACGCCGGCTCGCTGCTTGCACAGCTGTTGTCTCTGCTGACCTGTCCCAGTTAATCCGTTACAGCAAAGCAAAACACGGCGAGGATAAGAAAAAGCGAGGGAGAGGTTGGGGGGGGGGTGGCGGAGGAACTTTACAAAACCAACACTCTCACAGAACGGAAAAAACACTCCTTGATTACTTCAAGCCACGCACAAAGGGACAACGTCTTTTCGATGTTGAAACTGGTTTTGCTTCAACTTTTTTTTTAAACTTAGGTTAAGTGTATAGACAAAAAAAGAAAAATCAACTCCCGTATTATAGCCTTCACAGATTGTTGGTGCAACTCGCTGTGAGCGAGTTGCACCTATGAAGGCCGGCACGGCACACGAGGAGTTGGGTGGCCAGCACCACGCCCGGCCGCCTTTGTCTCCCCAGTGGCGATGTTTACACACCACACCAGGTACTCATCTGAGGCTTAGTCGACCTAGGAGAGGCCCAGGACCGGTTGAGATAATCGTCGCTGTTGTTGGCTGTGAGCGGGAATCGAACTCGGCTCACTGGGTGCATTGCGCAGGGCAGCGCCTTAGCCGTTGCGCTACCGCTCCCCACGATAAGTGCATGTATGTATACGCACACGCACACGCATAATTGTGTAGCCACAAATATACGTTTTAAATATACCCTGGGATATATATTCCTGTTTATGGAAAGGGTAATTAGACCAGATGACAAATACACGTCTCTGTTTGGAGAATGTGAACCCCGCAATGTATACATCGAAATGAAGCCGAGCGCGTGCTGAACGCTCCACAGTAAACTGCCTTGTGCTGTGACACACTCCGACCTTTACAAAATCGTATTTGTGGAGCGAACGCATGCATGAACGCATACCCGTACAACACTGTTATATCTCTCTGTGCATGTCCATCATCATCATCAGTCGCCGTCTATCCACTGCTGGATGAAGGCCTTTCCATTGCCGTCACCATACCTTCAATGATCTGCCATCTGAAGCGTCCAGCCACCTTCTCGGTGTGTACGCACAAGGTGTGTACGTATGCCGAACTTCTTTTACACCGTACGTAGCCAACCGCGCCGAGCAGCGATATGAATCAAGAATGTGTGTGTGTGTATCTTGGCACAGTAGGGGGCACAGGTGGTGCATCAGCCAGTCATCTCAGGCAGTCGACCCGTGGCACCTGGGTCTGCCCCGTGACCTCCTGTCAGCGGGCGTTCGACACTCCACGTGGCCTCAAGGTGCACATGGCCTGGCACGAGCGTCGTGGTGACGTCACCGCCACTAAGTGGCGAATGGCGGTTGTTGTTGTTGTATCTTGAAAGGTTAGAGGGGTTGGGGAGAGTGATATAATAGTGCTCGGATCCTGGTTACCTGAGTTAGATTCCCACCCATGAAAAACAACGGTGGGAAAGTGACGGCTCAACTGGTCTTGGGCTTCCCCTAGGTTCACTCAGCCTTAAATAAGTACTTGGTGTGGAATGTAACACCTTACCAACAGGGAGACAAAAAAGGTCATGATTTTGTCCTGCCCATAACCACTCCCTGTTATGCTGTGCCAGCTTTAATAGGTGCTCGCAAACAGCACTTGTTTCCACAGTCTGAAAAGTCTAAATGATGGATAGTTGTAATTTGTATGCGCTGTAGATAAATGCTTTAAATAAATACAAAAATCGTGATAAATAGTAATGACAGTGGAAATCCACAGCGCTCGATGTAAAACATTCACATTGCACACTTTCTTGGAACCTGTTTCTATAGTCTATACAGAGTAAAACAAATACGACGCGATAGCACATAGCACAGACGTGCTGGTCACGTGCAATGCAAAGTGTTATTTTATGACCCAAAACAATTTTGTAAGTGTCATACTTAATAAGAATAAGAATAACTTATAGCCTTTTGTCAATTCACGTTTTGGTTGAAGGCCTCTGCATGGTGTGTTGATCATGGGAATTGCAGTTGGCCATACTTCATCACACCGGTCAGTATGGGTTTAGTGAATGCGCGAGGTCCTCGGACCCGCTTAAAAACCACTCGCCACTGATTTCATCCGTCGCCGACAATTGAGGTCAGGTCGCCGGGATCGTAGCCTAGCGTGCTAACCACTGCGCCACCGCTCCACCCAGTCTCATATTCGCCGGGTTTAAATAATAAAAGCCACGTCGTTTCGTGGTTCGTGTCGAACACGAGTGTGGTTTCCCAGCCTAAGGAAGCCGCCGCAGGGCTCTCTTGTCACGACAACGTTGGGAATGAATCCTGTAAGCGATTCATCCACCTGGAATTTCTTAATGCATCCCAGAGAATCCTTACAGGGCGGGGGCGGGCGGGGGGGTGGGTGGCAGCAGGGAGGGCCGTGTGGGACAGCACACGACGCTGCAGGAATGTCAGATGCTCTGTTGGAGAGTTGCCCTGAAGGCGAGGGGTAATGAAATACGGTTTGAGAACGAGAGACGGGAGAAACGAGAAGAGGGAGGTTGGTTTGGCTTGGTGGCTCAAGGGGTTTCAGCGCTATTGCTGACGTCAGATCACTGAGCCAGCACTGCTGAGATACTGGGCTCGAGTCCAGGGCTCTCACGGGAGATTAAAGAGCAGGTTCTCGTGAATAGTGAGCTTTGCGGTCTCAGACCAGTCACTAAAGATAGCAGAAAATGAAATAATATGGAGAGAGAGAGAAAAAAATATATTACGTTAACGGAATTGTTTTTGCACTTAAGTGCAAAAATCCAGCTCTTGAGTTGAGTCAGAGCCAACTCTGAGGGCTTTACTTGGCGGGGAAGCGCAGTGAGAAGAATTCACTAAGTCTGCGCAGGTAAATTACGCATGCTGGAGGATTCAGCAGCATAGAAAATTGAAGCCCTGTGAAGTCACGTTAAGGTCATTCTCCACAAGTGACCCAGCTGATGCAAGGGGTTAAGGAATAAAACACGTTCCACTCTCTGCCACGACTCCTATGGAAACAAGTGTGACAGGTAATTTGCTAAATAATTAACGTACATTCACAATGGTCGAAAGTTAAAATTCCAATATTTCTCAACATTTACAGACATGCACAATTTCATGCTTGATTCCATACGGACACACAACAGACCATTAAATGTTAAATAAATATGCATGGGCGTTTTTTGAAATACCCCAAAGAATGTATTGCCAAGTACAATTTTCAAGCACCTATTAATGCCTTAAAGCCATACAAAGAGATTATATGGCCAGAATAGAAGACCTGATTGTCATTATTTTGCGAATGATGGCGCTGACCACTCCACACTTTGTACCCATTTTTTGCTGAGTCAACATAGGAGTGGCTTCGGCCAGGTTCAGATACTAATATCGCTGCTCATGAGTTTGGTCATGAATACAACTTGGGCCATTGGGAAATAAAGCAGCGCAATAACCACGAACAGCAACCACTCGCCACTGAGTGGCGGTGACATAACCTTGGCGCTCGTGCCAGGCTAGGTACACTTTGAGGACACGCGGAGTTTCGAAGACTCGCTGGCAGGAGGTTATGGGACAGACCCGGGTGTTAAGTGTTGACTGACCGAGATGACGGGCAGATCCACCACCTGTGCTCCCGACGGTGCCACCTTGCTGTGTTCTAGCCACAACGGCGCTGCGCTCGTTGTTGTGTGCATCACTCCTCCGATACTCGATCCACACGTACGCACAAACACACACAGACACGTACACGCGTAGGAGCACATCATACACATTCACACGAACACATGCACGCGCATAAATACACAAGCGCGAGCACATACACACACACGAGCACACACACTCTCATGCGCACAAGAACACACAGACACAAATACACACACGCATGAGCACACACGCAAATGGTCACGCGGACACACACACAAATACGCACGCACCCATAAACACAGATGCGAAATATACTTGAAATGGGGTTACCCAGGCCTAATTAATGCGTTCCAAGCGGCAAAACCTCTTACCAGAAGAAACTTCGTGGGAAATGGATGGCTAATCGTGACAAGTGGGTTATCTAAACATTTATTTTAGCAAATGGGCCGTGCGCTCTCCTCTAACACATGCAGACTACCAGTTTGAAGTTGTAATGTTATGTCTTGGCTGCCTGCTCTGGATGGCAGCAAATGGATACAAATTGCATCTCAAGTTATTTTTTTCATCATGGGACCAAGCGAACATGTGTAGCATGTCACCACAACATTTTGTGACAGCCGGCTCTGCCAACACTATTTGATGGGGGGTCCACGCACGAGAATTATGAAAGATTTTTCGGAACCGACGCAAAATTTTAAAAAATGTAACCACCTGTTTTTCAAATGGACTTTGCCGCAAATAGCTATCAGAAGGCTGTAGAACAAAAGACACTGGTTAGCGGGTTAATGCAACATTGCAACTGGGAATGTTGCATTGTCTGTGAGATATTCAATAAATAAATAAATATATCGATGCTTCGGTCAATTGGTATTCTTTAGATGATATTGAAGTTATTATTTCGAAAGCGTTCAATATATAGGAAAGCAGTGGTCCGTGCGGGCATGGATACAGTGCCAGAGAAAAGTAAATTTGTGAGCGGGAAAAAAAGCTTCATTGTTCATCGGACTCCTCAAGTTTAAATAAATATTCTGATTCCGATTCTGCGGAGTGGATATATTTTGATTGACGGTGGCATTTTGGGCAAGAGATATTTCCGTAATGTAGAGAGGGCGTGAACGATTGGCATTAACGAGAGAAAGATTGCCAAATATTTCTTTGTTCATGACGTAAGTGGTGAGGTGTTTTTTTCTTTGTCCGTCATAAATCGCTGAGTTGTGCAAAAAAAAAAAACCTTTAAACTAATTTGGTTGCATGAGAAGCTGTGAGAAGGTCCCCACTTCAAAGATCGTATTAAGATTTCCTGCTCGATCGCGACCTGGGTTTTATTGCAGCTGCCTGGCAAGGAAATGCTTCTTGTTATTTTATAACTGTATAAATAAACACTTTAAACCGCTCACATAGGTCTGGCTGTGTTACTTTTGATCGGAGTAAGACATGCATTACTCTTAAGCATCTTGACAGCGCGAAAGAGTAGGCCAAACATCCTCTCAATGGGCTCTCTAAAAGCTCCCTTCAGTGGAGGCTCTTCCATTATAATCGCGCCGCAGTGGCGAGATATTCACTAACTTGCCTGGTTTGCAGGAGGTCGTGTGTTCGGGTTCAATCCCGACCCTGACGCCTGTACCGTATATTGTGAGTGTGCATGTTCTCCCCGTCGTCGCGTTGAGTTTTTCCGGGGCCTCCGGCTTTTCCCTCCACATTCAGAAACGCGCGTTTAGAATATTCGGCTGCCATAAATGTCCACACGATAAGCCACTTCGTTGAGCTATCATTTGTGGCCAAGTCACTTCAAGAGATTTATAGCTCAGTGAGCCCTATCTGGTAAAATAATAATAATAATAAAATGTTCAATTAGTTTTTAGTGGCACGAGCAAGCAATTGCAGGGGCTGCACCTTTACCTTTCACTCATGATCAGCCTCCTTGGGAAGAAAAAAACACGTAACCAGACGCTCGAATATCAGGCTCCCATCGCTGCGTAAACCTCCAGAGCTGCCCTACCTCAATTTATCATTGTACGTTTAGGCTGTGAGGTGTTGCATTCATCTTGCCTGCCAGACTGAAGCGTGGACGATGTTAGAAGAAGAAAAAAAGAGAAATTCGAAAGAAAATACCCAGAGATCGTATACACTGAGGCTTTCAAACCAGACATAATCCTGACTGCATGTCTTCTGCTTGCCCTGGGGCCTCTTGTTTAGCTTGTAGTGGAATGCCAAGACCTCGGTATAGATGATCAAAATCCCCAGGGGCCCGAACACAACCCAAATAGATTTAGACATAACTTCTCTGTTGAACGCCCGGAATTGCGTTTGCCTTCCCTCGGTTGCCATTAAAACTAATCTTGTCATCATCACCATCATCAGCAGCAGCAGCAGCAGCCATGGTCAATTCACTGCCGCAATGAAGGCCTCCCCAAACCGCCACCATCAACTCACGAACCGGCGATCCGCCTCGCACCTGCGCCACAATCCGACATCATTGCTCCACCTCCTCAGTCGATATCCTCTTGGGTGCATTTCCTCCGTTTGGTTGACACGCCATCATTATCCTTGACCTTGCGACGTGTGCTGCCCAAGACCACTTACTTTTCTGAACAGTTTGGATGATTGCATTAACCTGTGTATGGCCCCTAAAAAAAAAAAACAATCTACAAAGAAGCCCCGCTCGGCATGACACCACGAGACAGAAAGAGGCAACCGGTGAATGTTGTGTCAATGACATTGATTTTACATTTTAATAGCCGAGCAATTTTGCAATGAATGGCAGCTCTATTTGTTATAATCGCACACAGCAGGATAGGTCGTTTTTGAAAAAAAAAATAACAGGGGTGCTGTAAGCCTTATTTTCATTTATCAAGACATGCGGTCTTTTCTACAAACCAAACAAATTCCCCAATAAAATTAAGTTACATACATACGATTAAATTGGTTTATTTGTGAGGTTGGACCTAAGCCAGGATACTGGATTTGATTGATTGGAACAGAATAAGGTAGAGAATCATGAGAACGGTGTTGCTTGAGTGAAATCTGTGAAGTAACTTACTGTTGGCATGAAAATTAAGTCCAAATAGCTTAGCTCTATTCAACTTCGACATACCGTATACATTTGATTGTGATTCATTGTCAACTTTATATTACGCAAGGGTTTTATTTATCCACGACCCCTTAATCCCCCCCCCCCCCCCTCATAACCACCTTTACTATGTCCTCTTCATATTCTCATTACATGACTATTGCTCATTAACCCCCATTCATTCAATCCATTCGTCATAATTTACTGTCATCAAATTCGCTTTCACCAAAATCACCCATCACAGATTCGCCCATTGATTCCTCTCATCCATTGTATTCACTTCATCCCTACCATTACATTCACACGTTGTTAGATAGGATAAAAATTAAAAAAAACACTTAACTTCGCCTCAGAAATATTGTTTTACTTTGAAAGTTCTTCCAGGTTACTAATTGATATTTCTTACACGAGGGAGGAAAGTGAAGTGCCCATGAGAGACAACAAAGACAAAGATCCCCCGTGTAGCCTCAACGGACTTTTGGGACAAGTGCTGTTAGCGAACACCTATGAAGGCCGGCACGGCACACAAGGGGGTGGGTGGCCAGCACAATGCCCAGCCGCCTTTGTCTCTTGAGTGGCGATGTTTACTACACACCACACCGGGTCCTTATTTGAGGCTGAGTCGACCTAGGGGAGGGCTCTGGAACCGGTTCAAATATGCGCCATTGTTATTGGTCGTGAGCAGGAATCAAACTCGGGCCACAGGGATTTTAAAGTGCAGCGCGCTAACCGATACACTACCACTCGCCCTGTTTATGAGGGCAGTCAACCACCCACTCTACATGTAGGTCAACATCCTACTTGCTGTACTTCATTTTCAAAACCAACTCAATGCCCTACAGGCGGAGAGGTCACGGACGTAAATTGAGTGTCTCTGCGGGATCCACCAACCCTGCCTACAGAGGCCTAGAGGCTGTCTGTAAACTGGCAGAAGATCAATGGTGATCTTCTGCCTGCTTGACTACAACGCCACACAGGCATTGCTGGCAAATCCTTCAGTCAGCAAAAAGGAGACGAAGAGCTTATAACCCTGAAGGATAAAACAAAATATCGACACGTATAAAGATGCCCCCAGACTGTTGGGGCAAGTGCTGTTAGCGAGCGCCCATGAAGCTCGGCACGGCACACACGATGGGGTGGTGTGGCCAGGCACTAAGCTTCAGGCTGAATTGACGGAAGGAAAACCCGGGACCGGTCCAGATAATTGCCACTGGCGTTAGCCGTGGCTAGGAATCCATGATGGGTCGCCAAGATCAAAATAGCGCGGTGCGCTGACCGCTGTA